>NC_073236.2:2842500-4262500 GCF_029281585.2 Gorilla gorilla gorilla
ATATATATTATCTACTGTACGTAAAATGTCAAGTTTCACAGAATATATGTTATATACTGTTCATTAAATATCAAATTTCATCAAATATATTATACACTGTACATGAAATATGAAATTACACCAAATATATATAATATACTGTACATAAAATATGAAAGTACAACATATATATATTATATACTGTACATAAAATATCAAATTTCACCAAATATGTATTATATACTCTACATAAAATATCAAAGTCCACCAATTATATATTATCTACTGTACATAAAATATCAAATTTCACCATATATATATTATATACTGTACAGAAAATATCAAATTTCACCAAATATATATTATATACTCTACATAAAATATCAAAGTCCACCAAATATATATTATCTACTGTACGTAAAATGTCAAGTTTCACAGAATATATGTTATATACTGTTCATTAAATATCAAATTTCATCAAATATATTATACACTGTACATGAAATATGAAATTACACCAAATATATATTATATACTGTACATAAAACATGAAAGTACAACATATATATATTATATACTGTACATAAAATATCAAATTTCACCAAATATGTATTACATACTCTACATAAAATATCAAAGTCCACCAATTATATATTATCTACTGTACATAAAATATCAAATTTCACCATATATATATTATATACTGTACAGAAAATATCAAATTTCACCAAATATATATTATATACTCTACATAAAATATCAAAGTCCACCAAATATATATTATCTACTGTACGTAAAATGTCAAGTTTCACAGAATATATGTTATATACTGTTCATTAAATATCAAATTTCATCAAATATATTATACACTGTACATGAAATATGAAATTACACCAAATATATATTATATACTGTACATAAAATATGAAAGTACAACATATATATATTATATACTGTACATAAAATATCAAATTTCACCAAATATGTATTATATACTCTACATAAAATATGAAAGTCCACCAAATATATATTATCTACTGTACATTAAATATCAAATTTCACAAAATATATGTTATATACTGTTCATGAAATATCAAATTTCATCAAATATATTATACACTGTACATAAAATATGAAATTACACCAAATATATATTGTATACTGTACATAAAATATGAAAGTACAACATATATATATTATATACTGTACATAAAATATCAAATTTCACCAAATATGTATTATATACTCTACATTAAATATCAAATTCCACCAATTATATATTATCTACTGTACATAAAATATCAAATTTCACCATATATATATTATATACTGTACAGAAAATATCAAATTTCACCAAATATATATTATGTACTCTACATAAAATATCAAATTCCACCAAATATATATTATATACTGTACGTAAAATGTCAAATTTCACAGAATATATGTTATATACTGTTCATTAAATATCAAATTTCATCAAATATATTATACACTGTACATGAAATATGAAATTACACCAAATATATATTATATACTGTACATAAAATATGAAAGTACACCAAATATATATTATATACTGTACATAAAATATCAAATTTCACCAAATATGTATTATATACTCCACATAAAATATCAAAGTCCACCAATTATATATTATCTACTGTACATAAAATATCAAATTTCACCAAATATATATTATATACTGTAGATAAAATACAAAAATACATAAAATATCAAAGTCCAAGAAATATATATTATCTACTGTACATAAAATGTCAAATTTCACCAAATATATATTATATCCTCTACATAAAAAATCAAAGTCGAAGAAATATATATTATCTACTGTACATATAATGTCAAATTTCACCAAATATATATTATATACTGTACATAAAATATCAAATTTCACCAAATATATATTATATACTCTACATAAAATATCAAAGTCCAAGAAATATATATTATCTACTGTACATAAAATGTCAAGTTTCACCAAATATATATTATATCCTCTACATAAAAAATCAAAGTCGAAGAAATATATATTATCTACTGTACATATAATGTCAAATTTCACCAAATATATATTATATACTGTACATAAAATATCAAATTTCACCAAATATATATTATATACTCTACATAAAATATCAAAGTCCACCAGATATATATTATCTACTGTACGTAAAATGTCAAGTTTCACAGAATATATGTTATATACTGTTCATTAAATATCAAATTTCATCAAATATATTATACACTGTACATGAAATATGAAATTACACCAAATATATATTATATACTGTACATAAAATATGAAAGTACAACATATATATATTATATACTGTACATAAAATATCAAATTTCACCAAATATGTATTATATACTCTACATAAAATATCAAAGTCCACCAATTATATATTATCTACTGTACATAAAATATCAAATTTCACCATATATATATTATATACTGTACAGAAAATATCAAATTTCACCAAATATATATTATATACTCTACATAAAATATCAAAGTCCACCAAATATATATTATCTACTGTACGTAAAATGTCAAGTTTCACAGAATATATGTTATATACTGTTCATTAAATATCAAATTTCATCAAATATATTATACACTGTACATGAAATATGAAATTACACCAAATATATATTATATACTGTACATAAAATATGAAAGTACAACATATATATATTATATACTGTACATAAAATATCAAATTTCACCAAATATGTATTACATACTCTACATAAAATATCAAAGTCCACCAATTATATATTATCTACTGTACATAAAATATCAAATTTCACCATATATATATTATATACTGTACAGAAAATATCAAATTTCACCAAATATATATTATATACTCTACATAAAATATCAAAGTCCACCAAATATATATTATCTACTGTACGTAAAATGTCAAGTTTCACAGAATATATGTTATATACTGTTCATTAAATATCAAATTTCATCAAATATATTATACACTGTACATGAAATATGAAATTACACCAAATATATATTATATACTGTACATAAAATATGAAAGTACAACATATATATATTATATACTGTACATAAAATATCAAATTTCACCAAATATGTATTATATACTCTACATAAAATATGAAAGTCCACCAAATATATATTATCTACTGTACATTAAATATCAAATTTCACAAAATATATGTTATATACTGTTCATGAAATATCAAATTTCATCAAATATATTATACACTGTACATAAAATATGAAATTACACCAAATATATATTGTATACTGTACATAAAATATGAAAGTACAACATATATATATTATATACTGTACATAAAATATCAAATTTCACCAAATATGTATTATATACTCTACATTAAATATCAAATTCCACCAATTATATATTATCTACTGTACATAAAATATCAAATTTCACCATATATATATTATATACTGTACAGAAAATATCAAATTTCACCAAATATATATTATATACTCTACATAAAATATCAAAGTCCACCAAATATATATTATCTACTGTACGTAAAATGTCAAATTTCACAGAATATATGTTTTATACTGTTCATTAAATATCAAATTTCATCAAATATATTATACACTGTACATGAAATATGAAATTACACCAAATATATATTATATACTGTACATAAAATATGAAAGTACACCAAATATATATTATATACTGTACATAAAATATCAAATTTCACCAAATATGTATTATATACTCCACATAAAATATCAAAGTCCACCAATTATATATTATCTACTGTACATAAAATATAAAATTTCACCAAATATATATTATATACTGTAGATGAAATATCAAATTTCACCAAATATATATTATATACTGTGCATAAAATATCAAATTCCATCAAATATATTATATACTGTACATAAAATATGAAAGTACACCACATATATATTATATACTGTACATAAAATATCAAATTTCACCAAATATATATTATATACTCTACCTAAAATATCAAATTCCACCAAATATGTATTATCTACTGTACATAAAATATGAAAGTATGCCAAATATATATTATATACTGTATATAAAATATCAAATTTAACTATATATTATATGCTGTACATAAAATATCAAATTTCACCAGATATATATTATATACTGTACATAAAATATAAAATTTTATCAAATATATTATATACTGTACATAAAATATGAAAGTACAGCAAATGTACATTATATACTGTACATAAAATATCAAATTTCAACAAATATATATTATATCCTCTACATAAAATATCAAAGTCCAAGAAATATATATTATCTACTGTACATAAAATGTCAAATTTCACCAAATATATATTATATCCTGTACATAAAATATCAAATTTCACCAAATATATATTATATACTCTACATAAAATATGAAAGTCCACCAAATATATATTATCTACTGTACATTAAATATCAAATTTCACAAAATATATGTTATATACTGTTCATGAAATATCAAATTTCATCAAATATATTATACACTGTTCATGAAATATGAAATTACACCAAATATATATTGTGTACTGTAAATAAAATATGAAAGTACAACATATATATATTATATACTGTACATAAAATATCAAATTTCACCAAATATGTATTATATACTCTACATTAAATATCAAATTCCACCAGTTATATATTATCTACTGTACATAAAATATCAAATTTCACCATATATATATTATATACTGTACAGAAAATATCAAATTTCACCAAATATATATTATATACTCTACATAAAATATCAAAGTCCACCAAATATATATTATCTACTGTACGTACAATGTCAAATTTCACAGAATATATGTTATATACTGTTCATTAAATATCAAATTTCATCAAATATATTATACACTGTACATGAAATATGAAATTACACCAAATATATATTATATACTGTACATAAAATATGAAAGTACACCAAATATATATTATATACTGTACATAAAATATCAAATTTCACCAAATATGTATTATATACTCCACATAAAATATCAAAGTCCACCAATTATATATTATCTACTGTACATAAAATATCAAATTTCACCAAATATATATTATATACTGTAGATAAAATATCAAATTTCACCAAATATATATTATATACTGTACATAAAATATCAAATTCCATCAAATATATTATATACTGTACATAAAATATGAAAGTACACCACATATATATTATATACTGTACATGAAATATCAAATTTCACCAAATATATATTATATACTCTACATAAAATATCAAATTCCACCAAATATGTATTATCTACTGTACATAAAATATGAAAGTACGCCAAATATATATTATATACCGTATATAAAATATCAAATTTAACAATATATATTATATACTGTACATAAAATATCAAATTTCACCAGATATATATTATATACTGTACATAAAATATAAAATTTTATCAAATATATTATATACTGTACATAAAATATGAAAGTACAGCAAATATATATTATATACTGTACATAAAATATCAAATTTCAACAAATATATATTATATCCTCTACATAAAATATCAAAGTCCAAGAAATATATATTATCTACTGTACATAAAATGTCAAATTTCACCAAATATATATTATATACTGTACATAAAATATCAAATTTCACCAAATATATATTATATACTCTACATAAAATATGAAAGTCCACCAAATATATATTATCTACTGTACATTAAATATCAAATTTCACAAAATATATGTTATATACCGTTCATGAAATATCAAATTTCATCAAATATATTATACACTGTTCATGAAATATGAAATTACACCAAATATATATTATATACTGTACATAAAATATGAAAGTACACCAAATATATATTATATACTGTACATAAAATATCAAATTTCACCAAATATGTATTACATACTCCACATAAAATATCAAATCCACCAATTATATATTATCTACTGTACATTAAATATCAAATTTCACAAAATATATGTTATATACTGTTCATGAAATATCAAATTTCATCAAATATATTATACACTGTACATAAAATATGAAATTACACCAAATATATATTGTATACTGTACATAAAATATGAAAGTACAACATATATATATTATATACTGTACATAAAATATCAAATTTCACCAAATATGTATTATATACTCTACATAAAATATGAAAGTCCACCAAATATATATTATCTAGTGTACATTAAATATCAAATTTCACAAAATATATGTTATATACTGTTCATGAAATATCAAATTTCATCAATTATATTATACACTGTACATAAAATATGAAATTACACCAAATATATATTGTATACTGTACATAAAATATGAAAGTACAACATATATATATTATATACTGTACATAAAATATCAAATTTCACCAAATATGTATTATATACTCTACATAAAATATCAAAGTCCACCAATTATATATTATCTACTGTACATAAAATATCAAATTTCACCATATATATATTATATACTGTACAGAAAATATCAAATTTCACCAAATATATATTATATACTCTACATAAAATATCAAAGTCCACCAAATATATATTATCTACTGTACGTAAAATGTCAAATTTCACAGAATATATGTTATATACTGTTCATTAAATATCAAATTTCATCAAATATATTATACACTGTACATGAAATATGAAATTACACCAAATATATATTATATACTGTACATAAAATGTGAAAGTACACCAAATATATATTATATACTGTACATAAAATATCAAATTTCACCAAATATGTATTATATACTCCACATAAAATATCAAAGTCCACCAATTATATATTATATACTGTACATAAAATATCAAATTTCACCAAATATATATATGATATACTGTAGATAAAATATGAAATTTCAGCAAATATATATTATATACTGTACATAAAATATCAAATTCCATCATATATACTATATACTCTACATAAAATATCAAATTCCACCAAATATGTATTATCTACTGTACATAAAATATGAAAGTACGCCAAATATATATTATATACTGTATATAAAATATCAAATTTAACAATATATATTATATACTGTACATAAAATATCAAATTTCACCAGATATATATTATATACTGTACATAAAATATAAAATTTTATCAAATATATTATATACTGTACATAAAATATGAAAGTACAGCAAATATATATTATATACTGTACATAAAATATCAAATTTCAACAAATATATATTATATCTTCTACATAAAATATCAAAGTCCAAGAAATATATATTATCTACTGTACATAAAATGTCAAATTTCACCAAATATATATTATATACTGTACATAAAATATCAAATTTCACCAAATATATATTATATACTCTACATAAAATATGAAAGTCCACCAAATATATATTATCTACTGTACATTAAATATCAAATTTCACAAAATATATGTTATATACTGTTCATGAAATATCAAATTTCATCAAATATATTATACACTGTTCATGAAATATGAAATTACACCAAATATATATTATATACTGTACATAAAATATGAAAGTACACCAAATATATATTATATACTCTACATAAAATATCAAATTTCTACAAATATGTATTACATTCTCCACATAAAATATCAAAGTCCACCAATTATATATTATCTACTGTACATTAAATATCAAATTTCACAAAATATATGTTATATACTGTTCATGAAATATCAAATTTCATCAAATATATTATACACTGTACATAAAATATGCAATTACACCAAATATATATTGTATACTGTAAATAAAATATGAAAGTACAACATATATATATTATATACTGTACATAAAATATCAAATTTCACCAAATGTGTGTTATATACTCTACACAAAATATGAAAGTCCACCAAATATATATTATCTAGTGTACATTAAATATCAAATTTCACAAAATATATGTTATATACTGTTAATGAAATATCAAATTTCATCAAATATATTATACACTGTACATAAAATATGAAATTACACCAAATATATATTGTATGCTGTACATAAAATATGAAAGTACAACATATATATATTATATACTGTACATAAAATATCAAATTTCACCAAATATGTATTATATACTCTACATTAAATATCAAATTCCACCAATTATATATTATCTACTGTACATAAAATATCAAATTTCACCATATATATATTATAGACTGTACTGAAAATATCAAATTTCACCAAATATATATTATATACTCTACATAAAATATCAAAGTCCACCAAATATATATTATCTACTGTACGTAAAATGTCAAATTTCACAGAATATATGTTATATACTGTTCATTAAATATCAAATTTCATCAAATATATTATACACTGTTCATGAAATATGAAATTACACCAAATATATATTATATACTGTACATAAAATATGAAAGTACACCAAATATATATTATATACTGTACATAAAATATCAAATTTCACCAAATATGTATTACATACTCCACATAAAATATCAAATCCACCAATTATATATTATCTACTGTACATTAAATATCAAATTTCACAAAATATATGTTATATACTGTTCATGAAATATCAAATTTCATCAAATATATTATACACTGTACATAAAATATGAAATTACACCAAATATATATTGTATACTGTACATAAAATATGAAAGTACAACATATATATATTATATACTGTACATAAAATATCAAATTTCACCAAATATGTATTATATACTCTACATAAAATATGAAAGTCCACCAAATATATATTATCTAGTGTACATTAAATATCAAATTTCACAAAATATATGTTATATACTGTTCATGAAATATCAAATTTCATCAATTATATTATACACTGTACATAAAATATGAAATTACACCAAATATATATTGTATACTGTACATAAAATATGAAAGTACAACATATATATATTATATACTGTACATAAAATATCAAATTTCACCAAATATGTATTATATACTCTACATAAAATATCAAAGTCCACCAATTATATATTATCTACTGTACATAAAATATCAAATTTCACCATATATATATTATATACTGTACAGAAAATATCAAATTTCACCAAATATATATTATATACTCTACATAAAATATCAAAGTCCACCAAATATATATTATCTACTGTACGTAAAATGTCAAATTTCACAGAATATATGTTATATACTGTTCATTAAATATCAAATTTCATCAAATATATTATACACTGTACATGAAATATGAAATTACACCAAATATATATTATATACTGTACATAAAATGTGAAAGTACACCAAATATATATTATATACTGTACATAAAATATCAAATTTCACCAAATATGTATTATATACTCCACATAAAATATCAAAGTCCACCAATTATATATTATATACTGTACATAAAATATCAAATTTCACCAAATATATATATGATATACTGTAGATAAAATATGAAATTTCAGCAAATATATATTATATACTGTACATAAAATATCAAATTCCATCATATATACTATATACTCTACATAAAATATCAAATTCCACCAAATATGTATTATCTACTGTACATAAAATATGAAAGTACGCCAAATATATATTATATACTGTATATAAAATATCAAATTTAACAATATATATTATATACTGTACATAAAATATCAAATTTCACCAGATATATATTATATACTGTACATAAAATATGAAATTTTATCAAATATATTATATACTGTACATAAAATATGAAAGTACAGCAAATATATATTATATACTGTACATAAAATATCAAATTTCAACAAATATATATTATATCTTCTACATAAAATATCAAAGTCCAAGAAATATATATTATCTACTGTACATAAAATGTCAAATTTCACCAAATATATATTATATACTGTACATAAAATATCAAATTTCACCAAATATATATTATATACTCTACATAAAATATGAAAGTCCACCAAATATATATTATCTACTGTACATTAAATATCAAATTTCACAAAATATATGTTATATACTGTTCATGAAATATCAAATTTCATCAAATATATTATACACTGTTCATGAAATATGAAATTACACCAAATATATATTATATACTGTACATAAAATATGAAAGTACACCAAATATATATTATATACTCTACATAAAATATCAAATTTCTACAAATATGTATTACATTCTCCACATAAAATATCAAAGTCCACCAATTATATATTATCTACTGTACATTAAATATCAAATTTCACAAAATATATGTTATATACTGTTCATGAAATATCAAATTTCATCAAATATATTATACACTGTACATAAAATATGCAATTACACCAAATATATATTGTATACTGTAAATAAAATATGAAAGTACAACATATATATATTATATACTGTACATAAAATATCAAATTTCACCAAATGTGTGTTATATACTCTACACAAAATATGAAAGTCCACCAAATATATATTATCTAGTGTACATTAAATATCAAATTTCACAAAATATATGTTATATACTGTTAATGAAATATCAAATTTCATCAAATATATTATACACTGTACATAAAATATGAAATTACACCAAATATATATTGTATGCTGTACATAAAATATGAAAGTACAACATATATATATTATATACTGTACATAAAATATCAAATTTCACCAAATATGTATTATATACTCTACATTAAATATCAAATTCCACCAATTATATATTATCTACTGTACATAAAATATCAAATTTCACCATATATATATTATAGACTGTACTGAAAATATCAAATTTCACCAAATATATATTATATACTCTACATAAAATATCAAAGTCCACCAAATATATATTATCTACTGTACGTAAAATGTCAAATTTCACAGAATATATGTTATATACTGTTCATTAAATATCAAATTTCATCAAATATATTATACACTGTTCATGAAATATGAAATTACACCAAATATATATTATATACTGTACATAAAATATGAAAGTACACCAAATATATATTATATACTGTACATAAAATATCAAATTTCACCAAATATGTATTACATACTCCACATAAAATATCAAATCCACCAAATATATATTATCTAGTGTACATTAAATATCAAATTTCACAAAATATATGTTATATACTGTTCATGAAATATCAAATTTCATCAATTATATTATACACTGTACATAAAATATGAAATTACACCAAATATATATTGTATACTGTACATAAAATATGAAAGTACAACATATATATATTATATACTGTACATAAAATATCAAATTTCACCAAATATGTATTATATACTCTACATAAAATATCAAAGTCCACCAATTATATATTATCTACTGTACATAAAATATCAAATTTCACCATATATATATTATATACTGTACAGAAAATATCAAATTTCACCAAATATATATTATATACTCTACATAAAATATCAAAGTCCACCAAATATATATTATCTACTGTACGTAAAATGTCAAATTTCACAGAATATATGTTATATACTGTTCATTAAATATCAAATTTCATCAAATATATTATACACTGTACATGAAATATGAAATTACACCAAATATATATTATATACTGTACATATAATGTGAAAGTACACCAAAT
Source organism: Gorilla gorilla gorilla (assembly GCF_029281585.2). Classification (NCBI taxonomy): domain Eukaryota; kingdom Metazoa; phylum Chordata; class Mammalia; order Primates; family Hominidae; genus Gorilla; species Gorilla gorilla. The sequence goes on from NC_073236.2 coordinate 2,854,197, forward strand.
ATATATTATATACTGTACATAAAATATCAAATTTCACCAAATATGTATTATATACTCCACATAAAATATCAAAGTCCACCAATTATATATTATATACTGTACATAAAATATCAAATTTCACCAAATATATATATGATATACTGTAGATAAAATATGAAATTTCAGCAAATATATATTATATACTGTACATAAAATATCAAATTCCATCATATATACTATATACTCTACATAAAATATCAAATTCCACCAAATATGTATTATCTACTGTACATAAAATATGAAAGTACGCCAAATATATATTATATACTGTATATAAAATATCAAATTTAACAATATATATTATATACTGTACATAAAATATCAAATTTCACCAGATATATATTATATACTGTACATAAAATATAAAATTTTATCAAATATATTATATACTGTACATAAAATATGAAAGTACAGCAAATATATATTATATACTGTACATAAAATATCAAATTTCAACAAATATATATTATATCTTCTACATAAAATATCAAAGTCCAAGAAATATATATTATCTACTGTACATAAAATGTCAAATTTCACCAAATATATATTATATACTGTACATAAAATATCAAATTTCACCAAATATATATTATATACTCTACATAAAATATGAAAGTCCACCAAATATATATTATCTACTGTACATTAAATATCAAATTTCACAAAATATATGTTATATACTGTTCATGAAATATCAAATTTCATCAAATATATTATACACTGTTCATGAAATATGAAATTACACCAAATATATATTATATACTGTACATAAAATATGAAAGTACACCAAATATATATTATATACTCTACATAAAATATCAAATTTCTACAAATATGTATTACATTCTCCACATAAAATATCAAAGTCCACCAATTATATATTATCTACTGTACATTAAATATCAAATTTCACAAAATATATGTTATATACTGTTCATGAAATATCAAATTTCATCAAATATATTATACACTGTACATAAAATATGCAATTACACCAAATATATATTGTATACTGTAAATAAAATATGAAAGTACAACATATATATATTATATACTGTACATAAAATATCAAATTTCACCAAATGTGTGTTATATACTCTACACAAAATATGAAAGTCCACCAAATATATATTATCTAGTGTACATTAAATATCAAATTTCACAAAATATATGTTATATACTGTTAATGAAATATCAAATTTCATCAAATATATTATACACTGTACATAAAATATGAAATTACACCAAATATATATTGTATACTGTACATAAAATATGAAAGTACAACATATATATATTATATACTGTACATAAAATATCAAATTTCACCAAATATGTATTATATACTCTACATTAAATATCAAATTCCACCAATTATATATTATCTACTGTACATAAAATATCAAATTTCACCATATATATATTATAGACTGTACTGAAAATATCAAATTTCACCAAATATATATTATATACTCTACATAAAATATCAAAGTCCACCAAATATATATTATCTACTGTACGTAAAATGTCAAATTTCACAGAATATATGTTATATACTGTTCATTAAATATCAAATTTCATCAAATATATTATACACTGTACATGAAATATGAAATTACACCAAATATATATTATATACTGTACATAAAATATGAAAGTACACCAAATATATATTATATACTGTACATAAAATATCAAATTTCACCAAATATGTATTATATACTCCACATAAAATATCAAAGTCCACCAATTATATATTATCTACTGTACATAAAATATCAAATTTCACCAAATATATATTATATATTGTAGATAAAATATCAAATTTCACCAAATATATATTATATACTGTACATAAAATATCAAATTCCATCATATATATTATATACTGTACATAAAATATGAAAGTACACCACATATATATTATATACTGTACATGAAATATCAAATTTCACCAAATATATATTATATACTCTACATAAAATATCAAATTCCACCAAATATGTATTATCTACTGTACATAAAATATGAAAGTACGCCAAATATATATTATATACCGTATATAAAATATCAAATTTAACAATATATATTATATACTGTACACAAAATATCAAATTTCACCAGATATATATTATATACTGTACATAAAATATAAAATTTTATCAAATATATTATATACTGTACATAAAATATGAAAGTACAGCAAATATATATTATATACTGTACATAAAATATCAAATTTCAACAAATATATATTATATCCTCTACATAAAATATCAAAGTCCAAGAAATATATATTATCTACTGTACATAAAATGTCAAATTTCACCAAATATATATTATATACTGTACATAAAATATCAAATTTCACCAAATATATATTATATACTCTACATAAAATATGAAAGTCCACCAAATATATATTATCTACTGTACATTAAATATCAAATTTCACAAAATATATGTTATATACTGTTCATGAAATATCAAATTTCATCAAATATATTATACACTGTTCATGAAATATGAAATTACACCAAATATATATTATATACTGTACATAAAATATGAAAGTACACCAAATATATATTATATACTGTACATAAAATATCAAATTTCACCAAATATGTATTACATACTCCACATAAAATATCAAAGTCCACCAATTATATATTATCTACTGTACATAAAATATCAAATTTCACCATATATATATTATATACTGTACAGAAAATATCAAATTTCACCAAATATATATTATATACTCTACATAAAATATCAAAGTCCACCAAATATATATTATCTACTGTACGTAAAATGTCAAATTTCACAGAATATATGTTATATACTGTTCATTAAATATCAAATTTCATCAAATATATTATACACTGTACATGAAATATGAAATTACACCAAATATATATTATATACTGTACATAAAATGTGAAAGTACACCAAATATATATTATATACTGTACATAAAATATCAAATTTCACCAAATATGTATTATATACTCCACATAAAATATCAAAGTCCACCAATTATATATTATATACTGTACATAAAATATCAAATTTCACCAAATATATATATGATATACTGTAGATAAAATATGAAATTTCAGCAAATATATATTATATACTGTACATAAAATATCAAATTCCATCATATATACTATATACTCTACATAAAATATCAAATTCCACCAAATATGTATTATCTACTGTACATAAAATATGAAAGTACGCCAAATATATATTATATACTGTATATAAAATATCAAATTTAACAATATATATTATATACTGTACATAAAATATCAAATTTCACCAGATATATATTATATACTGTACATAAAATATAAAATTTTATCAAATATATTATATACTGTACATAAAATATGAAAGTACAGCAAATATATATTATATACTGTACATAAAATATCAAATTTCAACAAATATATATTATATCTTCTACATAAAATATCAAAGTCCAAGAAATATATATTATCTACTGTACATAAAATGTCAAATTTCACCAAATATATATTATATACTGTACATAAAATATCAAATTTCACCAAATATATATTATATACTCTACATAAAATATGAAAGTCCACCAAATATATATTATCTACTGTACATTAAATATCAAATTTCACAAAATATATGTTATATACTGTTCATGAAATATCAAATTTCATCAAATATATTATACACTGTTCATGAAATATGAAATTACACCAAATATATATTATATACTGTACATAAAATATGAAAGTACACCAAATATATATTATATACTCTACATAAAATATCAAATTTCTCCAAATATGTATTACATTCTCCACATAAAATATCAAAGTCCACCAATTATATATTATCTACTGTACATTAAATATCAAATTTCACAAAATATATGTTATATACTGTTCATGAAATATCAAATTTCATCAAATATATTATACACTGGACATAAAATATGAAATTACACCAAATATATATTGTATACTGTACATAAAATATGAAAGTACATCATATATATATTATATACTGTACATAAAATATCAAATTTCACCAAATATGTATTATATACTCTACATAAAATATGAAAGTCCACCAAATATATATTATCTAGTGTACATTAAATATCAAATTTCACAAAATATATGTTATATACTGTTCATGAAATATCAAATTTCATCAAATATATTATACACTGTACATAAAATATGAAATTACACCAAATATATATTGTATACTGTACATAAAATATGAAAGTACAACATATATATATTATATACTGTACATAAAATGTCAAATTTCACCAAATATGTATTATATACTCTACATTAAATATCAAATTCCACCAATTATATATTATCTACTGTAAATAAAATATCAAATTTCACCATATATATATTATATACTGTACAGAAAATATCAAATTTCACCAAATATATATTATATACTCTACATAAAATATCAAAGTCCACCAAATATATATTATCTACTGTACGTAAAATGTCAAATTTCACAGAATATATGTTATATACTGTTCATTAAATATCAAATTTCATCAAATATATTATACACTGTACATGAAATATGAAATTACACCAAATATATATTATATACTGTACATAAAATATGAAAGTACACCAAATATATATTATATACTGTACATAAAATATCAAATTTCACCAAATATGTATTATATACTCCACATAAAATATCAAAGTCCACCAATTATATATTATCTACTGTACATAAAATATCAAATTTCACCAAATATATATTATATACTGTAGATAAAATATCAAATTTCACCAAATATATATTATATACTGTACATAAAATATCAAATTCCATCAAATATATTATATACTGTACATAAAATATGAAAGTACACCACATATATATTATATACTGTACATGAAATATCAAATTTCACCAAATATATATTATATACTCTACATAAAATATCAAATTCCACCAAATATGTATTATCTACTGTACATAAAATATGAAAGTATGCCAAATATATATTATATACCGTATATAAAATATCAAATTTAACAATATATATTATATACTGTACATAAAATATCAAATTTCACCAGATATATATTATATACTGTACATAAAATATAAAATTTTATCAAATATATTATATACTGTACATAAAATATGAAAGTACAGCAAATATATATTATATACTGTACATAAAATATCAAATTTCAACAAATATATATTATATCCTCTACATAAAATATCAAAGTCCAAGAAATATATATTATCTACTGTACATAAAATGTCAAATTTCACCAAATATATATTATATACTGTACATAAAATATCAAATTTCACCAAATATATATTATATACTCTACATAAAATATGAAAGTCCACCAAATATATATTATCTACTGTACATTAAATATCAAATTTCACAAAATATATGTTATATACTGTTCATGAAATATCAAATTTCATCAAATATATTATACACTGTTCATGAAATATGAAATTACACCAAATATATATTATATACTGTACATAAAATATGAAAGTACACCAAATATATATTATATACTGTACATAAAATATCAAATTTCACCAAATATGTATTACATACTCCACATAAAATATCAAAGTCCACCAATTATATATCATCTACTGTACATTAAATATCAAATTTCACAAAATATATGTTATATACTGTTCATGAAATATCAAATTTCATCAAATATATTATACACTGTACATAAAATATGAAATTACACCAAATATATATTGTATACTGTACATAAAATATGAAAGTACAACATATATATATTATATACTGTACATAAAATATCAAATTTCACCAAATATGTATTATATTCTCTACATAAAATATCAAAGTCCACCAATTATATATTATCTACTGTACATAAAATATCAAATTTCACCATATATATATTATATACTGTACAGAAAATATCAAATTTCACCAAATATATATTATATACTCTACATAAAATATCAAAGTCCACCAAATATATATTATCTACTGTACGTAAAATGTCAAATTTCACAGAATATATGTTATATACTGTTCATTAAATATCAAATTTCATCAAATATATATTATATACTCTACATAAAATATGAAAGTCCACCAAATATATATTATCTACTGTACATTAAATATCAAATTTCACAAAATATATGTTATATACTGTTCATGAAATATCAAATTTCATCAAATATATTATACACTGTACTTAAAATATGAAATTACACCAAATATATATTGTATACTGTACATAAAATATGAAAGTACAACATATATATATTATATACTGTACATAAAATATCAAATTTCACCAAATATGTATTATATACTCTACATAAAATATGAAAGTCCACCAAATATATATTATCTACTGTACATTAAATATCAAATTTCACAAAATATATGTTATATACTGTTCATGAAATATCAAATTTCATCAAATATATTATACACTGTACTTAAAATATGAAATTACACCAAATATATATTGTATACTGTACATAAAATATGAAAGTACAACATATATATATTATATACTGTACATAAAATATCAAATTTCACCAAATATGTCTTATATACTCTACATAAAATATCAAAGTCCACCAATTATATATTATCTACTGTACATAAAATATCAAATTTCACCAAATATAAATTATATACTGTAGAGAAAATATCAAATTTCACCAAATATATATTATATACTCTACATAAAATATCAAAGTCCACCAAATATATATTATCTACTGTACGTAAAATGTCAAGTTTCACAGAATATATGTTATATACTGTTCATTAAATATCAAATTTCATCAAATATATTATACACTGTACATGAAATATGAAATTACACCAAATATATATTATATACTGTACATAAAATATGAAAGTACAACATATATATATTATATACTGTACATAAAATATCAAATTTCACCAAATATGTATTATATACTCTACATAAAATATCAAAGTCCACCAATTATATATTATCTACTGTACATAAAATATCAAATTTCACCATATATATATTATATACTGTACAGAAAATATCAAATTTCACCAAATATATATTATATACTCTACATAAAATATCAAAGTCCACCAAATATATATTATCTACTGTACGTAAAATGTCAAATTTCACAGAATATATGTTATATACTGTTCATTAAATATCAAATTTCATCAAATATATTATACACTGTACATGAAATATGAAATTACACCAAATATATATTATATACTGTACATAAAATATGAAAGTACACCAAATATATATTATATACTGTACATAAAATATCAAATTTCACCAAATATGTATTATATACTCCACATAAAATATCAAAGTCCACCAATTATATATTATCTACTGTACATAAAATATCAAATTTCACCAAATATATATTATATACTGTAGATAAAATACAAAAATACATAAAATATCAAAGTCCAAGAAATATATATTATCTACTGTACATAAAATGTCAAATTTCACCAAATATATATTATATCCTCTACATAAAAAATCAAAGTCGAAGAAATATATATTATCTACTGTACATATAATGTCAAATTTCACCAAATATATATTATATACTGTACATAAAATATCAAATTTCACCAAATATATATTATATACTCTACATAAAATATCAAAGTCCACCAATTATATATTATCTACTGTACATAAAATATCAAATTTCACCATATATATATTATATACTGTACAGAAAATATCAAATTTCACCAAATATATATTATGTACTCTACATAAAATATCAAATTCCACCAAATATATATTATATACTGTACGTAAAATGTCAAATTTCACAGAATATATGTTATATACTGTTCATTAAATATCAAATTTCATCAAATATATTATACACTGTACATGAAATATGAAATTACACCAAATATATATTATATACTGTACATAAAATATGAAAGTACACCAAATATATATTATATACTGTACATAAAATATCAAATTTCACCAAATATGTATTATATACTCCACATAAAATATCAAAGTCCACCAATTATATATTATCTACTGTACATAAAAGATCAAATTTCACCAAATATATATTATATACTGTAGATAAAATACAAAAATACATAAAATATCAAAGTCCAAGAAATATATATTATCTACTGTACATAAAATGTCAAATTTCACCAAATATATATTATATCCTCTACATAAAAAATCAAAGTCGAAGAAATATATATTATCTACTGTACATATAATGTCAAATTTCACCAAATATATATTATATACTGTACATAAAATATCAAATTTCACCAAATATATATTATATACTCTACATAAAATATCAAAGTCCAAGAAATATATATTATCTACTGTACATAAAATGTCAAATTTCACCAAATATATATTATATCCTCTACATAAAAAATCAAAGTCGAAGAAATATATATTATCTACTGTACATATAATGTCAAATTTCACCAAATATATATTATATACTGTACATAAAATATCAAATTTCACCAAATATATATTATATACTCTACATAAAATATCAAAGTCCACCAGATATATATTATCTACTGTACGTAAAATGTCAAGTTTCACAGAATATATGTTATATACTGTTCATTAAATATCAAATTTCATCAAATATATTATACACTGTACATGAAATATGAAATTACACCAAATATATATAATATACTGTACATAAAATATGAAAGTACAACATATATATATTATATACTGTACATAAAATATCAAATTTCACCAAATATGTATTATATACTCTACATAAAATATCAAAGTCCACCAATTATATATTATCTACTGTACATAAAATATCAAATTTCACCATATATATATTATATACTGTACAGAAAATATCAAATTTCACCAAATATATATTATATACTCTACATAAAATATCAAAGTCCACCAAATATATATTATCTACTGTACGTAAAATGTCAAGTTTCACAGAATATATGTTATATACTGCTCATTAAATATCAAATTTCATCAAATATATTATACACTGTACATGAAATATGAAATTACACCAAATATATATTATATACTGTACATAAAACATGAAAGTACAACATATATATATTATATACTGTACATAAAATATCAAATTTCACCAAATATGTATTACATACTCTACATAAAATATCAAAGTCCACCAATTATATATTATCTACTGTACATAAAATATCAAATTTCACCATATATATATTATATACTGTACAGAAAATATCAAATTTCACCAAATATATATTATATACTCTACATAAAATATCAAAGTCCACCAAATATATATTATCTACTGTACGTAAAATGTCAAGTTTCACAGAATATATGTTATATACTGTTCATTAAATATCAAATTTCATCAAATATATTATACACTGTACATGAAATATGAAATTACACCAAATATATATTATATACTGTACATAAAATATGAAAGTACAACATATATATATTATATACTGTACATAAAATATCAAATTTCACCAAATATGTATTATATACTCTACATAAAATATGAAAGTCCACCAAATATATATTATCTACTGTACATTAAATATCAAATTTCACAAAATATATGTTATATACTGTTCATGAAATATCAAATTTCATCAAATATATTATACACTGTACATAAAATATGAAATTACACCAAATATATATTGTATACTGTACATAAAATATGAAAGTACAACATATATATATTATATACTGTACATAAAATATCAAATTTCACCAAATATGTATTATATACTCTACATTAAATATCAAATTCCACCAATTATATATTATCTACTGTACATAAAATATCAAATTTCACCATATATATATTATATACTGTACAGAAAATATCAAATTTCACCAAATATATATTATGTACTCTACATAAAATATCAAATTCCACCAAATATATATTATATACTGTACGTAAAATGTCAAATTTCACAGAATATATGTTATATACTGTTCATTAAATATCAAATTTCATCAAATATATTATACACTGTACATGAAATATGAAATTACACCAAATATATATTATATACTGTACATAAAATATGAAAGTACACCAAATATATATTATATACTGTACATAAAATATCAAATTTCACCAAATATGTATTATATACTCCACATAAAATATCAAAGTCCACCAATTATATATTATCTACTGTACATAAAATATCAAATTTCACCAAATATATATTATATACTGTAGATAAAATACAAAAATACATAAAATATCAAAGTCCAAGAAATATATATTATCTACTGTACATAAAATGTCAAATTTCACCAAATATATATTATATCCTCTACATAAAAAATCAAAGTCGAAGAAATATATATTATCTACTGTACATATAATGTCAAATTTCACCAAATATATATTATATACTGTACATAAAATATCAAATTTCACCAAATATATATTATATACTCTACATAAAATATCAAAGTCCAAGAAATATATATTATCTACTGTACATAAAATGTCAAATTTCACCAAATATATATTATATCCTCTACATAAAAAATCAAAGTCGAAGAAATATATATTATCTACTGTACATATAATGTCAAATTTCACCAAATATATATTATATACTGTACATAAAATATCAAATTTCACCAAATATATATTATATACTCTACATAAAATATCAAAGTCCACCAGATATATATTATCTACTGTACGTAAAATGTCAAGTTTCACAGAATATATGTTATATACTGTTCATTAAATATCAAATTTCATCAAATATATTATACACTGTACATGAAATATGAAATTACACCAAATATATATTATATACTGTACATAAAATATGAAAGTACAACATATATATATTATATACTGTACATAAAATATCAAATTTCACCAAATATGTATTATATACTCTACATAAAATATCAAAGTCCACCAATTATATATTATCTACTGTACATAAAATATCAAATTTCACCATATATATATTATATACTGTACAGAAAATATCAAATTTCACCAAATATATATTATATACTCTACATAAAATATCAAAGTCCACCAAATATATATTATCTACTGTACGTAAAATGTCAAGTTTCACAGAATATATGTTATATACTGTTCATTAAATATCAAATTTCATCAAATATATTATACACTGTACATGAAATATGAAATTACACCAAATATATATTATATACTGTACATAAAATATGAAAGTACAACATATATATATTATATACTGTACATAAAATATCAAACTTCACCAAATATGTATTACATACTCTACATAAAATATCAAAGTCCACCAATTATATATTATCTACTGTACATAAAATATCAAATTTCACCATATATATATTATATACTGTACAGAAAATATCAAATTTCACCAAATATATATTATATACTCTACATAAAATATCAAAGTCCACCAAATATATATTATCTACTGTACGTAAAATGTCAAGTTTCACAGAATATATGTTATATACTGTTCATTAAATATCAAATTTCATCAAATATATTATACACTGTACATGAAATATGAAATTACACCAAATATATATTATATACTGTACATAAAATATGAAAGTACAACATATATATATTATATACTGTACATAAAATATCAAATTTCACCAAATATGTATTATATACTCTACATAAAATATGAAAGTCCACCAAATATATATTATCTACTGTACATTAAATATCAAATTTCACAAAATATATGTTATATACTGTTCATGAAATATCAAATTTCATCAAATATATTATACACTGTACATAAAATATGAAATTACACCAAATATATATTGTATACTGTACATAAAATATGAAAGTACAACATATATATATTATATACTGTACATAAAATATCAAATTTCACCAAATATGTATTATATACTCTACATTAAATATCAAATTCCACCAATTATATATTATCTACTGTACATAAAATATCAAATTTCACCATATATATATTATATACTGTACAGAAAATATCAAATTTCACCAAATATATATTATATACTCTACATAAAATATCAAAGTCCACCAAATATATATTATCTACTGTACGTAAAATGTCAAATTTCACAGAATATATGTTTTATACTGTTCATTAAATATCAAATTTCATCAAATATATTATACACTGTACATGAAATATGAAATTACACCAAATATATATTATATACTGTACATAAAATATGAAAGTACACCAAATATATATTATATACTGTACATAAAATATCAAATTTCACCAAATATGTATTATATACTCCACATAAAATATCAAAGTCCACCAATTATATATTATCTACTGTACATAAAATATAAAATTTCACCAAATATATATTATATACTGTAGATGAAATATCAAATTTCACCAAATATATATTATATACTGTGCATAAAATATCAAATTCCATCAAATATATTATATACTGTACATAAAATATGAAAGTACACCACATATATATTATATACTGTACATAAAATATCAAATTTCACCAAATATATATTATATACTCTACATAAAATATCAAATTCCACCAAATATGTATTATCTACTGTACATAAAATATGAAAGTATGCCAAATATATATTATATACTGTATATAAAATATCAAATTTAACTATATATTATATGCTGTACATAAAATATCAAATTTCACCAGATATATATTATATACTGTACATAAAATATAAAATTTTATCAAATATATTATATACTGTACATAAAATATGAAAGTACAGCAAATGTACATTATATACTGTACATAAAATATCAAATTTCAACAAATATATATTATATCCTCTACATAAAATATCAAAGTCCAAGAAATATATATTATCTACTGTACATAAAATGTCAAATTTCACCAAATATATATTATATCCTGTACATAAAATATCAAATTTCACCAAATATATATTATATACTCTACATAAAATATGAAAGTCCACCAAATATATATTATCTACTGTACATTAAATATCAAATTTCACAAAATATATGTTATATACTGTTCATGAAATATCAAATTTCATCAAATATATTATACACTGTTCATGAAATATGAAATTACACCAAATATATATTGTGTACTGTAAATAAAATATGAAAGTACAACATATATATATTATATACTGTACATAAAATATCAAATTTCACCAAATATGTATTATATACTCTACATTAAATATCAAATTCCACCAGTTATATATTATCTACTGTACATAAAATATCAAATTTCACCATATATATATTATATACTGTACAGAAAATATCAAATTTCACCAAATATATATTATATACTCTACATAAAATATCAAAGTCCACCAAATATATATTATCTACTGTACGTACAATGTCAAATTTCACAGAATATATGTTATATACTGTTCATTAAATATCAAATTTCATCAAATATATTATACACTGTACATGAAATATGAAATTACACCAAATATATATTATATACTGTACATAAAATATGAAAGTACACCAAATATATATTATATACTGTACATAAAATATCAAATTTCACCAAATATGTATTATATACTCCACATAAAATATCAAAGTCCACCAATTATATATTATCTACTGTACATAAAATATCAAATTTCACCAAATATATATTATATACTGTAGATAAAATATCAAATTTCACCAAATATATATTATATACTGTACATAAAATATCAAATTCCATCAAATATATTATATACTGTACATAAAATATGAAAGTACACCACATATATATTATATACTGTACATGAAATATCAAATTTCACCAAATATATATTATATACTCTACATAAAATATCAAATTCCACCAAATATGTATTATCTACTGTACATAAAATATGAAAGTACGCCAAATATATATTATATACCGTATATAAAATATCAAATTTAACAATATATATTATATACTGTACATAAAATATCAAATTTCACCAGATATATATTATATACTGTACATAAAATATAAAATTTTATCAAATATATTATATACTGTACATAAAATATGAAAGTACAGCAAATATATATTATATACTGTACATAAAATATCAAATTTCAACAAATATATATTATATCCTCTACATAAAATATCAAAGTCCAAGAAATATATATTATCTACTGTACATAAAATGTCAAATTTCACCAAATATATATTATATACTGTACATAAAATATCAAATTTCACCAAATATATATTATATACTCTACATAAAATATGAAAGTCCACCAAATATATATTATCTACTGTACATTAAATATCAAATTTCACAAAATATATGTTATATACCGTTCATGAAATATCAAATTTCATCAAATATATTATACACTGTTCATGAAATATGAAATTACACCAAATATATATTATATACTGTACATAAAATATGAAAGTACACCAAATATATATTATATACTGTACATAAAATATCAAATTTCACCAAATATGTATTACATACTCCACATAAAATATCAAATCCACCAATTATATATTATCTACTGTACATTAAATATCAAATTTCACAAAATATATGTTATATACTGTTCATGAAATATCAAATTTCATCAAATATATTATACACTGTACATAAAATATGAAATTACACCAAATATATATTGTATACTGTACATAAAATATGAAAGTACAACATATATATATTATATACTGTACATAAAATATCAAATTTCACCAAATATGTATTATATACTCTACATAAAATATGAAAGTCCACCAAATATATATTATCTAGTGTACATTAAATATCAAATTTCACAAAATATATGTTATATACTGTTCATGAAATATCAAATTTCATCAATTATATTATACACTGTACATAAAATATGAAATTACACCAAATATATATTGTATACTGTACATAAAATATGAAAGTACAACATATATATATTATATACTGTACATAAAATATCAAATTTCACCAAATATGTATTATATACTCTACATAAAATATCAAAGTCCACCAATTATATATTATCTACTGTACATAAAATATCAAATTTCACCATATATATATTATATACTGTACAGAAAATATCAAATTTCACCAAATATATATTATATACTCTACATAAAATATCAAAGTCCACCAAATATATATTATCTACTGTACGTAAAATGTCAAATTTCACAGAATATATGTTATATACTGTTCATTAAATATCAAATTTCATCAAATATATTATACACTGTACATGAAATATGAAATTACACCAAATATATATTATATACTGTACATAAAATGTGAAAGTACACCAAATATATATTATATACTGTACATAAAATATCAAATTTCACCAAATATGTATTATATACTCCACATAAAATATCAAAGTCCACCAATTATATATTATATACTGTACATAAAATATCAAATTTCACCAAATATATATATGATATACTGTAGATAAAATATGAAATTTCAGCAAATATATATTATATACTGTACATAAAATATCAAATTCCATCATATATACTATATACTCTACATAAAATATCAAATTCCACCAAATATGTATTATCTACTGTACATAAAATATGAAAGTACGCCAAATATATATTATATACTGTATATAAAATATCAAATTTAACAATATATATTATATACTGTACATAAAATATCAAATTTCACCAGATATATATTATATACTGTACATAAAATATAAAATTTTATCAAATATATTATATACTGTACATAAAATATGAAAGTACAGCAAATATATATTATATACTGTACATAAAATATCAAATTTCAACAAATATATATTATATCTTCTACATAAAATATCAAAGTCCAAGAAATATATATTATCTACTGTACATAAAATGTCAAATTTCACCAAATATATATTATATACTGTACATAAAATATCAAATTTCACCAAATATATATTATATACTCTACATAAAATATGAAAGTCCACCAAATATATATTATCTACTGTACATTAAATATCAAATTTCACAAAATATATGTTATATACTGTTCATGAAATATCAAATTTCATCAAATATATTATACACTGTTCATGAAATATGAAATTACACCAAATATATATTATATACTGTACATAAAATATGAAAGTACACCAAATATATATTATATACTCTACATAAAATATCAAATTTCTACAAATATGTATTACATTCTCCACATAAAATATCAAAGTCCACCAATTATATATTATCTACTGTACATTAAATATCAAATTTCACAAAATATATGTTATATACTGTTCATGAAATATCAAATTTCATCAAATATATTATACACTGTACATAAAATATGCAATTACACCAAATATATATTGTATACTGTAAATAAAATATGAAAGTACAACATATATATATTATATACTGTACATAAAATATCAAATTTCACCAAATGTGTGTTATATACTCTACACAAAATATGAAAGTCCACCAAATATATATTATCTAGTGTACATTAAATATCAAATTTCACAAAATATATGTTATATACTGTTAATGAAATATCAAATTTCATCAAATATATTATACACTGTACATAAAATATGAAATTACACCAAATATATATTGTATACTGTACATAAAATATGAAAGTACAACATATATATATTATATACTGTACATAAAATATCAAATTTCACCAAATATGTATTATATACTCTACATTAAATATCAAATTCCACCAATTATATATTATCTACTGTACATAAAATATCAAATTTCACCATATATATATTATAGACTGTACTGAAAATATCAAATTTCACCAAATATATATTATATACTCTACATAAAATATCAAAGTCCACCAAATATATATTATCTACTGTACGTAAAATGTCAAATTTCACAGAATATATGTTATATACTGTTCATTAAATATCAAATTTCATCAAATATATTATACACTGTTCATGAAATATGAAATTACACCAAATATATATTATATACTGTACATAAAATATGAAAGTACACCAAATATATATTATATACTGTACATAAAATATCAAATTTCACCAAATATGTATTACATACTCCACATAAAATATCAAATCCACCAATTATATATTATCTACTGTACATTAAATATCAAATTTCACAAAATATATGTTATATACTGTTCATGAAATATCAAATTTCATCAAATATATTATACACTGTACATAAAATATGAAATTACACCAAATATATATTGTATACTGTACATAAAATATGAAAGTACAACATATATATATTATATACTGTACATAAAATATCAAATTTCACCAAATATGTATTATATACTCTACATAAAATATGAAAGTCCACCAAATATATATTATCTAGTGTACATTAAATATCAAATTTCACAAAATATATGTTATATACTGTTCATGAAATATCAAATTTCATCAATTATATTATACACTGTACATAAAATATGAAATTACACCAAATATATATTGTATACTGTACATAAAATATGAAAGTACAACATATATATATTATATACTGTACATAAAATATCAAATTTCACCAAATATGTATTATATACTCTACATAAAATATCAAAGTCCACCAATTATATATTATCTACTGTACATAAAATATCAAATTTCACCATATATATATTATATACTGTACAGAAAATATCAAATTTCACCAAATATATATTATATACTCTACATAAAATATCAAAGTCCACCAAATATATATTATCTACTGTACGTAAAATGTCAAATTTCACAGAATATATGTTATATACTGTTCATTAAATATCAAATTTCATCAAATATATTATACACTGTACATGAAATATGAAATTACACCAAATATATATTATATACTGTACATAAAATGTGAAAGTACACCAAATATATATTATATACTGTACATAAAATATCAAATTTCACCAAATATGTATTATATACTCCACATAAAATATCAAAGTCCACCAATTATATATTATATACTGTACATAAAATATCAAATTTCACCAAATATATATATGATATACTGTAGATAAAATATGAAATTTCAGCAAATATATATTATATACTGTACATAAAATATCAAATTCCATCATATATACTATATACTCTACATAAAATATCAAATTCCACCAAATATGTATTATCTACTGTACATAAAATATGAAAGTACGCCAAATATATATTATATACTGTATATAAAATATCAAATTTAACAATATATATTATATACTGTACATAAAATATCAAATTTCACCAGATATATATTATATACTGTACATAAAATATAAAATTTTATCAAATATATTATATACTGTACATAAAATATGAAAGTACAGCAAATATATATTATATACTGTACATAAAATATCAAATTTCAACAAATATATATTATATCTTCTACATAAAATATCAAAGTCCAAGAAATATATATTATCTACTGTACATAAAATGTCAAATTTCACCAAATATATATTATATACTGTACATAAAATATCAAATTTCACCAAATATATATTATATACTCTACATAAAATATGAAAGTCCACCAAATATATATTATCTACTGTACATTAAATATCAAATTTCACAAAATATATGTTATATACTGTTCATGAAATATCAAATTTCATCAAATATATTATACACTGTTCATGAAATATGAAATTACACCAAATATATATTATATACTGTACATAAAATATGAAAGTACACCAAATATATATTATATACTCTACATAAAATATCAAATTTCTACAAATATGTATTACATTCTCCACATAAAATATCAAAGTCCACCAATTATATATTATCTACTGTACATTAAATATCAAATTTCACAAAATATATGTTATATACTGTTCATGAAATATCAAATTTCATCAAATATATTATACACTGTACATAAAATATGCAATTACACCAAATATATATTGTATACTGTAAATAAAATATGAAAGTACAACATATATATATTATATACTGTACATAAAATATCAAATTTCACCAAATGTGTGTTATATACTCTACACAAAATATGAAAGTCCACCAAATATATATTATCTAGTGTACATTAAATATCAAATTTCACAAAATATATGTTATATACTGTTAATGAAATATCAAATTTCATCAAATATATTATACACTGTACATAAAATATGAAATTACACCAAATATATATTGTATACTGTACATAAAATATGAAAGTACAACATATATATATTATATACTGTACATAAAATATCAAATTTCACCAAATATGTATTATATACTCTACATTAAATATCAAATTCCACCAATTATATATTATCTACTGTACATAAAATATCAAATTTCACCATATATATATTATAGACTGTACTGAAAATATCAAATTTCACCAAATATATATTATATACTCTACATAAAATATCAAAGTCCACCAAATATATATTATCTACTGTACGTAAAATGTCAAATTTCACAGAATATATGTTATATACTGTTCATTAAATATCAAATTTCATCAAATATATTATACACTGTTCATGAAATATGAAATTACACCAAATATATATTATATACTGTACATAAAATATGAAAGTACACCAAATATATATTATATACTGTACATAAAATATCAAATTTCACCAAATATGTATTACATACTCCACATAAAATATCAAATCCACCAATTATATATTATCTACTGTACATTAAATATCAAATTTCACAAAATATATGTTATATACTGTTCATGAAATATCAAATTTCATCAAATATATTATACACTGTACATAAAATATGAAATTACACCAAATATATATTGTATACTGTACATAAAATATGAAAGTACAACATATATATATTATATACTGTACATAAAATATCAAATTTCACCAAATATGTATTATATACTCTACATAAAATATGAAAGTCCACCAAATATATAT
This sequence comes from Gorilla gorilla gorilla, assembly GCF_029281585.2. Classification (NCBI taxonomy): domain Eukaryota; kingdom Metazoa; phylum Chordata; class Mammalia; order Primates; family Hominidae; genus Gorilla; species Gorilla gorilla. Next base: position 2,874,279 of record NC_073236.2, read on the forward strand.
TATCTAGTGTACATTAAATATCAAATTTCACAAAATATATGTTATATACTGTTCATGAAATATCAAATTTCATCAATTATATTATACACTGTACATAAAATATGAAATTACACCAAATATATATTGTATACTGTACATAAAATATGAAAGTACAACATATATATATTATATACTGTACATAAAATATCAAATTTCACCAAATATGTATTATATACTCTACATAAAATATCAAAGTCCACCAATTATATATTATCTACTGTACATAAAATATCAAATTTCACCATATATATATTATATACTGTACAGAAAATATCAAATTTCACCAAATATATATTATATACTCTACATAAAATATCAAAGTCCACCAAATATATATTATCTACTGTACGTAAAATGTCAAATTTCACAGAATATATGTTATATACTGTTCATTAAATATCAAATTTCATCAAATATATTATACACTGTACATGAAATATGAAATTACACCAAATATATATTATATACTGTACATAAAATGTGAAAGTACACCAAATATATATTATATACTGTACATAAAATATCAAATTTCACCAAATATGTATTATATACTCCACATAAAATATCAAAGTCCACCAATTATATATTATATACTGTACATAAAATATCAAATTTCACCAAATATATATATGATATACTGTAGATAAAATATGAAATTTCAGCAAATATATATTATATACTGTACATAAAATATCAAATTCCATCATATATACTATATACTCTACATAAAATATCAAATTCCACCAAATATGTATTATCTACTGTACATAAAATATGAAAGTACGCCAAATATATATTATATACTGTATATAAAATATCAAATTTAACAATATATATTATATACTGTACATAAAATATCAAATTTCACCAGATATATATTATATACTGTACATAAAATATAAAATTTTATCAAATATATTATATACTGTACATAAAATATGAAAGTACAGCAAATATATATTATATACTGTACATAAAATATCAAATTTCAACAAATATATATTATATCTTCTACATAAAATATCAAAGTCCAAGAAATATATATTATCTACTGTACATAAAATGTCAAATTTCACCAAATATATATTATATACTGTACATAAAATATCAAATTTCACCAAATATATATTATATACTCTACATAAAATATGAAAGTCCACCAAATATATATTATCTACTGTACATTAAATATCAAATTTCACAAAATATATGTTATATACTGTTCATGAAATATCAAATTTCATCAAATATATTATACACTGTTCATGAAATATGAAATTACACCAAATATATATTATATACTGTACATAAAATATGAAAGTACACCAAATATATATTATATACTCTACATAAAATATCAAATTTCTACAAATATGTATTACATTCTCCACATAAAATATCAAAGTCCACCAATTATATATTATCTACTGTACATTAAATATCAAATTTCACAAAATATATGTTATATACTGTTCATGAAATATCAAATTTCATCAAATATATTATACACTGTACATAAAATATGCAATTACACCAAATATATATTGTATACTGTAAATAAAATATGAAAGTACAACATATATATATTATATACTGTACATAAAATATCAAATTTCACCAAATGTGTGTTATATACTCTACACAAAATATGAAAGTCCACCAAATATATATTATCTAGTGTACATTAAATATCAAATTTCACAAAATATATGTTATATACTGTTAATGAAATATCAAATTTCATCAAATATATTATACACTGTACATAAAATATGAAATTACACCAAATATATATTGTATACTGTACATAAAATATGAAAGTACAACATATATATATTATATACTGTACATAAAATATCAAATTTCACCAAATATGTATTATATACTCTACATTAAATATCAAATTCCACCAATTATATATTATCTACTGTACATAAAATATCAAATTTCACCATATATATATTATAGACTGTACTGAAAATATCAAATTTCACCAAATATATATTATATACTCTACATAAAATATCAAAGTCCACCAAATATATATTATCTACTGTACGTAAAATGTCAAATTTCACAGAATATATGTTATATACTGTTCATTAAATATCAAATTTCATCAAATATATTATACACTGTACATGAAATATGAAATTACACCAAATATATATTATATACTGTACATAAAATATGAAAGTACACCAAATATATATTATATACTGTACATAAAATATCAAATTTCACCAAATATGTATTATATACTCCACATAAAATATCAAAGTCCACCAATTATATATTATCTACTGTACATAAAATATCAAATTTCACCAAATATATATTATATATTGTAGATAAAATATCAAATTTCACCAAATATATATTATATACTGTACATAAAATATCAAATTCCATCATATATATTATATACTGTACATAAAATATGAAAGTACACCACATATATATTATATACTGTACATGAAATATCAAATTTCACCAAATATATATTATATACTCTACATAAAATATCAAATTCCACCAAATATGTATTATCTACTGTACATAAAATATGAAAGTACGCCAAATATATATTATATACCGTATATAAAATATCAAATTTAACAATATATATTATATACTGTACACAAAATATCAAATTTCACCAGATATATATTATATACTGTACATAAAATATAAAATTTTATCAAATATATTATATACTGTACATAAAATATGAAAGTACAGCAAATATATATTATATACTGTACATAAAATATCAAATTTCAACAAATATATATTATATCCTCTACATAAAATATCAAAGTCCAAGAAATATATATTATCTACTGTACATAAAATGTCAAATTTCACCAAATATATATTATATACTGTACATAAAATATCAAATTTCACCAAATATATATTATATACTCTACATAAAATATGAAAGTCCACCAAATATATATTATCTACTGTACATTAAATATCAAATTTCACAAAATATATGTTATATACCGTTCATGAAATATCAAATTTCATCAAATATATTATACACTGTTCATGAAATATGAAATTACACCAAATATATATTATATACTGTACATAAAATATGAAAGTACACCAAATATATATTATATACTGTACATAAAATATCAAATTTCACCAAATATGTATTACATACTCCACATAAAATATCAAAGTCCACCAATTATATATTATCTACTGTACATTAAATATCAAATTTCACAAAATATATGTTATATACTGTTCATGAAATATCAAATTTCATCAAATATATTATACACTGTACATAAAATATGAAATTACACCAAATATATATTGTATACTGTACATAAAATATGAAAGTACAACATATATATATTATATACTGTACATAAAATATCAAATTTCACCAAATATGTATTATATACTCTACATAAAATATGAAAGTCCACCAAATATATATTATCTAGTGTACATTAAATATCAAATTTCACAAAATATATGTTATATACTGTTCATGAAATATCAAATTTCATCAAATATATTATACACTGTACATAAAATATGAAATTACACCAAATATATATTGTATACTATACATAAAATATGAAAGTACAACATATATATATTATATACTGTACATAAAATATCAAATTTCACCAAATATGTATTATATACTCTACATAAAATATCAAAGTCCACCAATTATATATTATCTACTGTACATAAAATATAAAATTTCACCATATATATATTATATACTGTACAGAAAATATCAAATTTCACCAAATATATATTATATACTCTACATAAAATATCAAAGTCCACCAAATATATATTATCTACTGTACGTAAAATGTCAAATTTCACAGAATATATGTTATATACTGTTCATTAAATATCAAATTTCATCAAATATATTATACACTGTACATGAAATATGAAATTACACCAAATATATATTATATACTGTACATAAAATGTGAAAGTACACCAAATATATATTATATACTGTACATAAAATATCAAATTTCACCAAATATGTATTATATACTCCACATAAAATATCAAAGTCCACCAATTATATATTATATACTGTACATAAAATATCAAATTTCACCAAATATATATATGATATACTGTAGATAAAATATGAAATTTCAGCAAATATATATTATATACTGTACATAAAATATCAAATTCCATCATATATACTATATACTCTACATAAAATATCAAATTCCACCAAATATGTATTATCTACTGTACATAAAATATGAAAGTACGCCAAATATATATTATATACTGTATATAAAATATCAAATTTAACAATATATATTATATACTGTACATAAAATATCAAATTTCACCAGATATATATTATATACTGTACATAAAATATAAAATTTTATCAAATATATTATATACTGTACATAAAATATGAAAGTACAGCAAATATATATTATATACAGTACATAAAATATCAAATTTCAACAAATATATATTATATCTTCTACATAAAATATCAAAGTCCAAGAAATATATATTATCTACTGTACATAAAATGTCAAATTTCACCAAATATATATTATATACTGTACATAAAATATCAAATTTCACCAAATATATATTATATACTCTACATAAAATATGAAAGTCCACCAAATATATATTATCTACTGTACATTAAATATCAAATTTCACAAAATATATGTTATATACTGTTCATGAAATATCAAATTTCATCAAATATATTATACACTGTTCATGAAATATGAAATTACACCAAATATATATTATATACTGTACATAAAATATGAAAGTACACCAAATATATATTATATACTCTACATAAAATATCAAATTTCTCCAAATATGTATTACATTCTCCACATAAAATATCAAAGTCCACCAATTATATATTATCTACTGTACATTAAATATCAAATTTCACAAAATATATGTTATATACTGTACATGAAATATCAAATTTCATCAAATATATTATACACTGGACATAAAATATGAAATTACACCAAATATATATTGTATACTGTACATAAAATATGAAAGTACATCATATATATATTATATTCTGTACATAAAATATCAAATTTCACCAAATATGTATTATATACTCTACATAAAATATGAAAGTCCACCAAATATATATTATCTAGTGTACATTAAATATCAAATTTCACAAAATATATGTTATATACTGTTCATGAAATATCAAATTTCATCAAATATATTATACACTGTACATAAAATATGAAATTACACCAAATATATATTGTATACTGTACATAAAATATGAAAGTACAACATATATATATTATATACTGTACATAAAATGTCAAATTTCACCAAATATGTATTATATACTCTACATTAAATATCAAATTACACCAATTATATATTATCTACTGTAAATAAAATATCAAATTTCACCATATATATATTATATACTGTACAGAAAATATCAAATTTCACCAAATATATATTATATACTCTACATAAAATATCAAAGTCCACCAAATATATATTATCTACTGTACGTAAAATGTCAAATTTCACAGAATATATGTTATATACTGTTCATTAAATATCAAATTTCATCAAATATATTATACACTGTACATGAAATATGAAATTACACCAAATATATATTATATACTGTACATAAAATATGAAAGTACAACATATATATATTATATACTGTACATAAAATATCAAATTTCACCAAATGTGTGTTATATACTCTGCACAAAATATGAAAGTCCACCAAATATATATTATCTAGTGTACATTAAATATCAAATTTCACAAAATATATGTTATATACTGTTCATGAAATATCAAATTTCATCAAATATATTATACACTGTACATAAAATATGAAATTACACCAAATATATATTGTATACTGTACATAAAATATGAAAGTACAACATATATATATTATATACTGTACATAAAATATCAAATTTCACCAAATATGTATTATATACTCTACATAAAATATGAAAGTCCACCAAATATATATTATCTAGTGTACATTAAATATCAAATTTCACAAAATATATGTTATATACTGTTCATGAAATATCAAATTTCATCAAATATATTATACACTGTACATAAAATATGAAATTACACCAAATATATATTGTATACTATGCATAAAATATGAAAGTACAACATATATATATTATATACTGTACATAAAATATCAAATTTCACCAAATATGTATTATATACTCTACATAAAATATCAAAGTCCACCAATTATATATTATCTACTGTACATAAAATATAAAATTTCACCTTATATATATTATATACTGTACAGAAAATATCAAATTTCACCAAATATATATTATATACTCTACATAAAATATCAAAGTCCACCAAATATATATTATCTACTGTACGTAAAATGTCAAATTTCACAGAATATATGTTATATACTGTTCATTAAATATCAAATTTCATCAAATATATTATACACTGTACATGAAATATGAAATTACACCAAATATATATTATATACTGTACATAAAATGTGAAAGTACACCAAATATATATTATATACTGTACATAAAATATCAAATTTCACCAAATATGTATTATATACTCCACATAAAATATCAAAGTCCACCAATTATATATTATATACTGTACATAAAATATCAAATTTCACCAAATATATATATGATATACTGTAGATAAAATATGAAATTTCAGCAAATATATATTATATACTGTACATAAAATATCAAATTCCATCATATATACTATATACTCTACATAAAATATCAAATTCCACCAAATATGTATTATCTACTGTACATAAAATATGAAAGTACGCCAAATATATATTATATACTGTATATAAAATATCAAATTTAACAATATATATTATATACTGTACATAAAATATCAAATTTCACCAGATATATATTATATACTGTACATAAAATATAAAATTTTATCAAATATATTATATACTGTACATAAAATATGAAAGTACAGCAAATATATATTATATACTGTACATAAAATATCAAATTTCAACAAATATATATTATATCTTCTACATAAAATATCAAAGTCCAAGAAATATATATTATCTACTGTACATAAAATGTCAAATTTCACCAAATATATATTATATACTGTACATAAAATATCAAATTTCACCAAATATATATTATATACTCTACATAAAATATGAAAGTCCACCAAATATATATTATCTACTGTACATTAAATATCAAATTTCACAAAATATATGTTATATACTGTTCATGAAATATCAAATTTCATCAAATATATTATACACTGTTCATGAAATATGAAATTACACCAAATATATATTATATACTGTACATAAAATATGAAAGTACACCAAATATATATTATATACTCTACATAAAATATCAAATTTCTCCAAATATGTATTACATTCTCCACATAAAATATCAAAGTCCACCAATTATATATTATCTACTGTACATTAAATATAAAATTTCACAAAATATATGTTATATACTGTTCATGAAATATCAAATTTCATCAAATATATTATACACTGGACATAAAATATGAAATTACACCAAATATATATTGTATACTGTACATAAAATATGAAAGTACATCATATATATATTATATTCTGTACATAAAATATCAAATTTCACCAAATATGTATTATATACTCTACATAAAATATGAAAGTCCACCAAATATATATTATCTAGTGTACATTAAATATCAAATTTCACAAAATATATGTTATATACTGTTCATGAAATATCAAATTTCATCAAATATATTATACACTGTACATAAAATATGAAATTACACCAAATATATATTGTATACTGTACATAAAATATGAAAGTACAACATATATATATTATATACTGTACATAAAATGTCAAATTTCACCAAATATGTATTATATACTCTACATTAAATATCAAATTACACCAATTATATATTATCTACTGTAAATAAAATATCAAATTTCACCATATATATATTATATACTGTAGAGAAAATATCAAATTTCACCAAATATATATTATATACTCTACATAAAATATCAAAGTCCACCAAATATATATTATCTACTGTACATAAAATGTCAAATTTCACAGAATATATGTTATATACTGTTCATTAAATATCAAATTTCATCAAATATATTATACACTGTACATGAAATATGAAATTACACCAAATATATATTATATACTGTACATAAAATATGAAAGTACAACATATATATATTATATACTGTACATAAAATATCAAATTTCACCAAATGTGTGTTATATACTCTGCACAAAATATGAAAGTCCACCAAATATATATTATCTAGTGTACATTAAATATCAAATTTCACAAAATATATGTTATATACTGTTCATGAAATATCAAATTTCATCAAATATATTATACACTGTACATAAAATATGAAATTACACCAAATATATATTGTATACTGTACATAAAATATGAAAGTACAACATATATATATTATATACTGTACATAAAATATCAAATTTCACCAAATATGTATTATATACTCTACATTAAATATCAAATTCCACCAATTATATATTATCTACTGTACATAAAATATCAAATTTCACCATATATATATTATAGACTGTACTGAAAATATCAAATTTCACCAAATATATATTATATACTCTACATAAAATATCAAAGTCCACCAAATATATATTATCTACTGTACGTAAAATGTCAAATTTCACAGAATATATGTTATATACTGTTCATTAAATATCAAATTTCATCAAATATATTATACACTGTACATGAAATATGAAATTACACCAAATATATATTATATACTGTACATAAAATATGAAAGTACACCAAATATATATTATATACTGTACATAAAATATCAAATTTCACCAAATATGTATTATATACTCCACATAAAATATCAAAGTCCACCAATTATATATTATCTACTGTACATAAAATATCAAATTTCACCAAATATATATTATATATTGTAGATAAAATATCAAATTTCACCAAATATATATTATATACTGTACATAAAATATCAAATTCCATCATATATATTATATACTGTACATAAAATATGAAAGTACACCACATATATATTATATACTGTACATGAAATATCAAATTTCACCAAATATATATTATATACTCTACATAAAATATCAAATTCCACCAAATATGTATTATCTACTGTACATAAAATATGAAAGTACGCCAAATATATATTATATACCGTATATAAAATATCAAATTTAACAATATATATTATATACTGTACACAAAATATCAAATTTCACCAGATATATATTATATACTGTACATAAAATATAAAATTTTATCAAATATATTATATACTGTACATAAAATATGAAAGTACAGCAAATATATATTATATACTGTACTTAAAATATCAAATTTCAACAAATATATATTATATCCTCTACATAAAATATCAAAGTCCAAGAAATATATATTATCTACTGTACATAAAATGTCAAATTTCACCAAATATATATTATATACTGTACATAAAATATCAAATTTCACCAAATATATATTATATACTCTACATAAAATATGAAAGTCCACCAAATATATATTATCTACTGTACATTAAATATCAAATTTCACAAAATATATGTTATATACCGTTCATGAAATATCAAATTTCATCAAATATATTATACACTGTTCATGAAATATGAAATTACACCAAATATATATTATATACTGTACATAATATATGAAAGTACACCAAATATATATTATATACTGTACATAAAATATCAAATTTCACCAAATATGTATTACATACTCCACATAAAATATCAAAGTCCACCAATTATATATTATCTACTGTACATTAAATATCAAATTTCACAAAATATATGTTATATACTGTTCATGAAATATCAAATTTCATCAAATATATTATACACTGTACATAAAATATGAAATTACACCAAATATATATTGTATACTGTACATAAAATATGAAAGTACAACATATATATATTATATACTGTACATAAAATATCAAATTTCACCAAATATGTATTATATACTCTACATAAAATATGAAAGTCCACCAAATATATATTATCTAGTGTACATTAAATATCAAATTTCACAAAATATATGTTATATACTGTTCATGAAATATCAAATTTCATCAAATATATTATACACTGTACATAAAATATGAAATTACACCAAATATATATTGTATACTATACATAAAATATGAAAGTACAACATATATATATTATATACTGTACATAAAATATCAAATTTCACCAAATATGTATTATATACTCTACATAAAATATCAAAGTCCACCAATTATATATTATCTACTGTACATAAAATATAAAATTTCACCATATATATATTATATACTGTACAGAAAATATCAAATTTCACCAAATATATATTATATACTCTACATAAAATATCAAAGTCCACCAAATATATATTATCTACTGTACGTAAAATGTCAAATTTCACAGAATATATGTTATATACTGTTCATTAAATATCAAATTTCATCAAATATATTATACACTGTACATGAAATATGAAATTACACCAAATATATATTATATACTGTACATAAAATGTGAAAGTACACCAAATATATATTATATACTGTACATAAAATATCAAATTTCACCAAATATGTATTATATACTCCACATAAAATATCAAAGTCCACCAATTATATATTATATACTGTACATAAAATATCAAATTTCACCAAATATATATATGATATACTGTAGATAAAATATGAAATTTCAGCAAATATATATTATATACTGTACATAAAATATCAAATTCCATCATATATACTATATACTCTACATAAAATATCAAATTCCACCAAATATGTATTATCTACTGTACATAAAATATGAAAGTACGCCAAATATATATTATATACTGTATATAAAATATCAAATTTAACAATATATATTATATACTGTACATAAAATATCAAATTTCACCAGATATATATTATATACTGTACATAAAATATAAAATTTTATCAAATATATTATATACTGTACATAAAATATGAAAGTACAGCAAATATATATTATATACTGTACATAAAATATCAAATTTCAACAAATATATATTATATCTTCTACATAAAATATCAAAGTCCAAGAAATATATATTATCTACTGTACATAAAATGTCAAATTTCACCAAATATATATTATGTACTGTACATAAAATATCAAATTTCACCAAATATATATTATATACTCTACATAAAATATGAAAGTCCACCAAATATATATTATCTACTGTACATTAAATATCAAATTTCACAAAATATATGTTATATACTGTTCATGAAATATCAAATTTCATCAAATATATTATACACTGTTCATGAAATATGAAATTACACCAAATATATATTATATACTGTACATAAAATATGAAAGTACACCAAATATATATTATATACTCTACATAAAATATCAAATTTCTCCAAATATGTATTACATTCTCCACATAAAATATCAAAGTCCACCAATTATATATTATCTACTGTACATTAAATATCAAATTTCACAAAATATATGTTATATACTGTTCATGAAATATCAAATTTCATCAAATATATTATACACTGGACATAAAATATGAAATTACACCAAATATATATTGTATACTGTACATAAAATATGAAAGTACATCATATATATATTATATACTGTACATAAAATATCAAATTTCACCAAATATGTATTATATACTCTACATAAAATATGAAAGTCCACCAAATATATATTATCTAGTGTACATTAAATATCAAATTTCACAAAATATATGTTATATACTGTTCATGAAATATCAAATTTCCTCAAATATATTATACACTGTACATAAAATATGAAATTACACCAAATATATATTGTATACTGTACATAAAATATGAAAGTACAACATATATATATTATATACTGTACATAAAATGTCAAATTTCACCAAATATGTATTATATACTCTACATTAAATATCAAAGTCCACCAATTATATATTATCTACTGTAAATAAAATATCAAATTTCACCATATATATATTATATACTGTACAGAAAATATCAAATTTCACCAAATATATATTATATACTCTACATAAAATATCAAAGTCCACCAAATATATATTATCTACTGTACGTAAAATGTCAAATTTCACAGAATATATGTTATATACTGTTCATTAAATATCAAATTTCATCAAATATATTATACACTGTACATGAAATATGAAATTACACCAAATATATATTATATACTGTACATAAAATATGAAAGTACACCAAATATATATTATATACTGTACATAAAATATCAAATTTCACCAAATATGTATTATATACTCCACATAAAATATCAAAGTCCACCAATTATATATTATCTACTGTACATAAAATATCAAATTTCACCAAATATATATTATATACTGTAGATAAAATATCAAATTTCACCAAATATATATTATATACTGTACATAAAATATCAAATTCCATCAAATATATTATATACTGTACATAAAATATGAAAGTACACCACATATATATTATATACTGTACATGAAATATCAAATTTCACCAAATATATATTATATACTCTACATAAAATATCAAATTCCACCAAATATGTATTATCTACTGTACATAAAATATGAAAGTATGCCAAATATATATTATATACCGTATATAAAATATCAAATTTAACAATATATATTATATACTGTACATAAAATATCAAATTTCACCAGATATATATTATATACTGTACATAAAATATAAAATTTTATCAAATATATTATATACTGTACATAAAATATGAAAGTACAGCAAATATATATTATATACTGTACATAAAATATCAAATTTCAACAAATATATATTATATCCTCTACATGAAATATCAAAGTCCAAGAAATATATATTATCTACTGTACATAAAATGTCAAATTTCACCAAATATATATTATATACTGTACATAAAATATCAAATTTCACCAAATATATATTATATACTCTACATAAAATATGAAAGTCCACCAAATATATATTATCTACTGTACATTAAATATCAAATTTCACAAAATATATGTTATATACTGTTCATGAAATATCAAATTTCATCAAATATATTATACACTGTTCATGAAATATGAAATTACACCAAATATATATTATATACTGTACATAAAATATGAAAGTACACCAAATATATATTATATACTGTACATAAAATATCAAATTTCACCAAATATGTATTACATACTCCACATAAAATATCAAAGTCCACCAATTATATATTATCTACTGTACATTAAATATCAAATTTCACAAAATATATGTTATATACTGTTCATGAAATATCAAATTTCATCAAATATATTATACACTGTACATAAAATATGAAATTACACCAAATATATATTGTATACTGTACATAAAATATGAAAGTACAACATATATATATTATATACTGTACATAAAATATCAAATTTCACCAAATATGTATTATATTCTCTACATAAAATATCAAAGTCCACCAATTATATATTATCTACTGTACATAAAATATCAAATTTCACCATATATATATTATATACTGTACAGAAAATATCAAATTTCACCAAATATATATTATATACTCTACATAAAATATCAAAGTCCACCAAATATATATTATCTACTGTACGTAAAATGTCAAATTTCACAGAATATATGTTATATACTGTTCATTAAATATCAAATTTCATCAAATATATATTATATACTCTACATAAAATATGAAAGTCCACCAAATATATATTATCTACTGTACATTAAATATCAAATTTCACAAAATATATGTTATATACTGTTCATGAAATATCAAATTTCATCAAATATATTATACACTGTACTTAAAATATGAAATTACACCAAATATATATTGTATACTGTACATAAAATATGAAAGTACAACATATATATATTATATACTGTACATAAAATATCAAATTTCACCAAATATGTATTATATACTCTACATAAAATATGAAAGTCCACCAAATATATATTATCTACTGTACATTAAATATCAAATTTCACAAAATATATGTTATATACTGTTCATGAAATATCAAATTTCATCAAATATATTATACACTGTACTTAAAATATGAAATTACACCAAATATATATTGTATACTGTACATAAAATATGAAAGTACAACATATATATATTATATACTGTACATAAAATATCAAATTTCACCAAATATGTATTATATACTCTACATAAAATATCAAAGTCCACCAATTATATATTATCTACTGTACATAAAATATCAAATTTCACCAAATATAAATTATATACTGTAGAGAAAATATCAAATTTCACCAAATATATATTATATACTCTACATAAAATATCAAAGTCCACCAAATATATATTATCTACTGTACGTAAAATGTCAAGTTTCACAGAATATATGTTATATACTGTTCATTAAATATCAAATTTCATCAAATATATTATACACTGTACATGAAATATGAAATTACACCAAATATATATTATATACTGTACATAAAATATGAAAGTACAACATATATATATTATATACTGTACATAAAATATCAAATTTCACCAAATATGTATTATATACTCTACATAAAATATCAAAGTCCACCAATTATATATTATCTACTGTACATAAAATATCAAATTTCACCATATATATATTATATACTGTACAGAAAATATCAAATTTCACCAAATATATATTATATACTCTACATAAAATATCAAAGTCCACCAAATATATATTATCTACTGTACGTAAAATGTCAAATTTCACAGAATATATGTTATATACTGTTCATTAAATATCAAATTTCATCAAATATATTATACACTGTACATGAAATATGAAATTACACCAAATATATATTATATACTGTACATAAAATATGAAAGTACACCAAATATATATTATATACTGTACATAAAATATCAAATTTCACCAAATATGTATTATATACTCCACATAAAATATCAAATTCCACCAATTATATATTATCTACTGTACATAAAATATCAAATTTCACCAAATATATATTATATACTGTAGATAAAATACAAAAATACATAAAATATCAAAGTCCAAGAAATATATATTATCTACTGTACATAAAATGTCAAATTTCACCAAATATATATTATATCCTCTACATAAAAAATCAAAGTCGAAGAAATATATATTATCTACTGTACATATAATGTCAAATTTCACCAAATATATATTATATACTGTACATAAAATATCAAATTTCACCAAATATATATTATATACTCTACATAAAATATCAAAGTCCACCAATTATATATTATCTACTGTACATAAAATATCAAATTTCACCATATATATATTATATACTGTACAGAAAATATCAAATTTCACCAAATATATATTATGTACTCTACATAAAATATCAAATTCCACCAAATATATATTATATACTGTACGTAAAATGTCAAATTTCACAGAATATATGTTATATACTGTTCATTAAATATCAAATTTCATCAAATATATTATACACTGTACATGAAATATGAAATTACACCAAATATATATTATATACTGTACATAAAATATGAAAGTACACCAAATATATATTATATACTGTACATAAAATATCAAATTTCACCAAATATGTATTATATACTCCACATAAAATATCAAAGTCCACCAATTATATATTATCTACTGTACATAAAATATCAAATTTCACCAAATATATATTATATACTGTAGATAAAATACAAAAATACATAAAATATCAAAGTCCAAGAAATATATATTATCTACTGTACATAAAATGTCAAATTTCACCAAATATATATTATATCCTCTACATAAAAAATCAAAGTCGAAGAAATATATATTATCTACTGTACATATAATGTCAAATTTCACCAAATATATATTATATACTGTACATAAAATATCAAATTTCACCAAATATATATTATATACTCTACATAAAATATCAAAGTCCAAGAAATATATATTATCTACTGTACATAAAATGTCAAATTTCACCAAATATATATTATATCCTCTACATAAAAAATCAAAGTCGAAGAAATATATATTATCTACTGTACATATAATGTCAAATTTCACCAAATATATATTATATACTGTACATAAAATATCAAATTTCACCAAATATATATTATATACTCTACATAAAATATCAAAGTCCACCAGATATATATTATCTACTGTACGTAAAATGTCAAGTTTCACAGAATATATGTTATATACTGTTCATTAAATATCAAATTTCATCAAATATATTATACACTGTACATGAAATATGAAATTACACCAAATATATATTATATACTGTACATAAAATATGAAAGTACAACATATATATATTATATACTGTACATAAAATATCAAATTTCACCAAATATGTATTATATACTCTACATAAAATATCAAAGTCCACCAATTATATATTATCTACTGTACATAAAATATCAAATTTCACCATATATATATTATATACTGTACAGAAAATATCAAATTTCACCAAATATATATTATATACTCTACATAAAATATCAAAGTCCACCAAATATATATTATCTACTGTACGTAAAATGTCAAGTTTCACAGAATATATGTTATATACTGTTCATTAAATATCAAATTTCATCAAATATATTATACACTGTACATGAAATATGAAATTACACCAAATATATATTATATACTGTACATAAAATATGAAAGTACAACATATATATATTATATACTGTACATAAAATATCAAATTTCACCAAATATGTATTACATACTCTACATAAAATATCAAAGTCCACCAATTATATATTATCTACTGTACATAAAATATCAAATTTCACCATATATATATTATATACTGTACAGAAAATATCAAATTTCACCAAATATATATTATATACTCTACATAAAATATCAAAGTCCACCAAATATATATTATCTACTGTACGTAAAATGTCAAGTTTCACAGAATATATGTTATATACTGTTCATTAAATATCAAATTTCATCAAATATATTATACACTGTACATGAAATATGAAATTACACCAAATATATATTATATACTGTACATAAAATATGAAAGTACAACATATATATATTATATACTGTACATAAAATATCAAATTTCACCAAATATGTATTATATACTCTACATAAAATATGAAAGTCCACCAAATATATATTATCTACTGTACATTAAATATCAAATTTCACAAAATATATGTTATATACTGTTCATGAAATATCAAATTTCATCAAATATATTATACACTGTACATAAAATATGAAATTACACCAAATATATATTGTATACTGTACATAAAATATGAAAGTACAACATATATATATTATATACTGTACATAAAATATCAAATTTCACCAAATATGTATTATATACTCTACATTAAATATCAAATTCCACCAATTATATATTATCTACTGTACATAAAATATCAAATTTCACCATATATATATTATATACTGTACAGAAAATATCAAATTTCACCAAATATATATTATATACTCTACATAAAATATCAAAGTCCACCAAATATATATTATCTACTGTACGTAAAATGTCAAATTTCACAGAATATATGTTTTATACTGTTCATTAAATATCAAATTTCATCAAATATATTATACACTGTACATGAAATATGAAATTACACCAAATATATATTATATACTGTACATAAAATATGAAAGTACACCAAATATATATTATATACTGTACATAAAATATCAAATTTCACCAAATATGTATTATATACTCCACATAAAATATCAAAGTCCACCAATTATATATTATCTACTGTACATAAAATATAAAATTTCACCAAATATATATTATATACTGTAGATAAAATATCAAATTTCACCAAATATATATTATATACTGTGCATAAAATATCAAATTCCATCAAATATATTATATACTGTACATAAAATATGAAAGTACACCACATATATATTATATACTGTACATAAAATATCAAATTTCACCAAATATATATTATATACTCTACATAAAATATCAAATTCCACCAAATATGTATTATCTACTGTACATAAAATATGAAAGTACGCCAAATATATATTATATACTGTATATAAAATATCAAATTTAACTATATATTATATGCTGTACATAAAATATCAAATTTCACCAGATATATATTATATACTGTACATAAAATATAAAATTTTATCAAATATATTATATACTGTACATAAAATATGAAAGTACAGCAAATGTACATTATATACTGTACATAAAATATCAAATTTCAACAAATATATATTATATCCTCTACATAAAATATCAAAGTCCAAGAAATATATATTATCTACTGTACATAAAATGTCAAATTTCACCAAATATATATTATATCCTGTACATAAAATATCAAATTTCACCAAATATATATTATATACTCTACATAAAATATGAAAGTCCACCAAATATATATTATCTACTGTACATTAAATATCAAATTTCACAAAATATATGTTATATACTGTTCATGAAATATCAAATTTCATCAAATATATTATACACTGTTCATGAAATATGAAATTACACCAAATATATATTGTGTACTGTAAATAAAATATGAAAGTACAACATATATATATTATATACTGTACATAAAATATCAAATTTCACCAAATATGTATTATATACTCTACATTAAATATCAAATTCCACCAGTTATATATTATCTACTGTACATAAAATATCAAATTTCACCATATATATATTATATACTGTACAGAAAATATCAAATTTCACCAAATATATATTATATACTCTACATAAAATATCAAAGTCCACCAAATATATATTATCTACTGTACGTACAATGTCAAATTTCACAGAATATATGTTATATACTGTTCATTAAATATCAAATTTCATCAAATATATTATACACTGTACATGAAATATGAAATTACACCAAATATATATTATATACTGTACATAAAATATGAAAGTACACCAAATATATATTATATACTGTACATAAAATATCAAATTTCACCAAATATGTATTATATACTCCACATAAAATATCAAAGTCCACCAATTATATATTATCTACTGTACATAAAATATCAAATTTCACCAAATATATATTATATACTGTAGATAAAATATCAAATTTCACCAAATATATATTATATACTGTACATAAAATATCAAATTCCATCAAATATATTATATACTGTACATAAAATATGAAAGTACACCACATATATATTATATACTGTACATGAAATATCAAATTTCACCAAATATATATTATATACTCTACATAAAATATCAAATTCCACCAAATATGTATTATCTACTGTACATAAAATATGAAAGTACGCCAAATATATATTATATACCGTATATAAAATATCAAATTTAAGAATATATATTATATACTGTACATAAAATATCAAATTTCACCAGATATATATTATATACTGTACATAAAATATAAAATTTTATCAAATATATTATATACTGTACATAAAATATGAAAGTACAGCAAATATATATTATATACTGTACATAAAATATCAAATTTCAACAAATATATATTATATCCTCTACATAAAATATCAAAGTCCAAGAAATATATATTATCTACTGTACATAAAATGTCAAATTTCACCAAATATATATTATATACTGTACATAAAATATCAAATTTCACCAAATATATATTATATACTCTACATAAAATATGAAAGTCCACCAAATATATATTATCTACTGTACATTAAATATCAAATTTCACAAAATATATGTTATATACCGTTCATGAAATATCAAATTTCATCAAATATATTATACACTGTTCATGAAATATGAAATTACACCAAATATATATTATATACTGTACATAAAATATGAAAGTACACCAAATATATATTATATACTGTACATAAAATATCAAATTTCACCAAATATGTATTACATACTCCACATAAAATATCAAATCCACCAATTATATATTATCTACTGTACATTAAATATCAAATTTCACAAAATATATGTTATATACTGTTCATGAAATATCAAATTTCATCAAATATATTATACACTGTACATAAAATATGAAATTACACCAAATATATATTGTATACTGTACATAAAATATGAAAGTACAACATATATATATTATATACTGTACATAAAATATCAAATTTCACCAAATATGTATTATATACTCTACATAAAATATGAAAGTCCACCAAATATATATTATCTAGTGTACATTAAATATCAAATTTCACAAAATATATGTTATATACTGTTCATGAAATATCAAATTTCATCAATTATATTATACACTGTACATAAAATATGAAATTACACCAAATATATATTGTATACTGTACATAAAATATGAAAGTACAACATATATATATTATATACTGTACATAAAATATCAAATTTCACCAAATATGTATTATATACTCTACATAAAATATCAAAGTCCACCAATTATATATTATCTACTGTACATAAAATATCAAATTTCACCATATATATATTATATACTGTACAGAAAATATCAAATTTCACCAAATATATATTATATACTCTACATAAAATATCAAAGTCCACCAAATATATATTATCTACTGTACGTAAAATGTCAAATTTCACAGAATATATGTTATATACTGTTCATTAAATATCAAATTTCATCAAATATATTATACACTGTACATGAAATATGAAATTACACCAAATATATATTATATACTGTACATAAAATGTGAAAGTACACCAAATATATATTATATACTGTACATAAAATATCAAATTTCACCAAATATGTATTATATACTCCACATAAAATATCAAAGTCCACCAATTATATATTATATACTGTACATAAAATATCAAATTTCACCAAATATATATATGATATACTGTAGATAAAATATGAAATTTCAGCAAATATATATTATATACTGTACATAAAATATCAAATTCCATCATATATACTATATACTCTACATAAAATATCAAATTCCACCAAATATGTATTATCTACTGTACATAAAATATGAAAGTACGCCAAATATATATTATATACTGTATATAAAATATCAAATTTAACAATATATATTATATACTGTACATAAAATATCAAATTTCACCAGATATATATTATATACTGTACATAAAATATAAAATTTTATCAAATATATTATATACTGTACATAAAATATGAAAGTACAGCAAATATATATTATATACTGTACATAAAATATCAAATTTCAACAAATATATATTATATCTTCTACATAAAATATCAAAGTCCAAGAAATATATATTATCTACTGTACATAAAATGTCAAATTTCACCAAATATATATTATATACTGTACATAAAATATCAAATTTCACCAAATATATATTATATACTCTACATAAAATATGAAAGTCCACCAAATATATATTATCTACTGTACATTAAATATCAAATTTCACAAAATATATGTTATATACTGTTCATGAAATATCAAATTTCATCAAATATATTATACACTGTTCATGAAATATGAAATTACACCAAATATATATTATATACTGTACATAAAATATGAAAGTACACCAAATATATATTATATACTCTACATAAAATATCAAATTTCTCCAAATATGTATTACATTCTCCACATAAAATATCAAAGTCCACCAATTATATATTATCTACTGTACATTAAATATCAAATTTCACAAAATATATGTTATATACTGTTCATGAAATATCAAATTTCATCAAATATATTATACACTGTACATAAAATATGCAATTACACCAAATATATATTGTATACTGTAAATAAAATATGAAAGTACAACATATATATATTATATACTGTACATAAAATATCAAATTTCACCAAATGTGTGTTATATACTCTACACAAAATATGAAAGTCCACCAAATATATATTATCTAGTGTACATTAAATATCAAATTTCACAAAATATATGTTATATACTGTTCATGAAATATCAAATTTCATCAAATATATTATACACTGTACATAAAATATGAAATTACACCAAATATATATTGTATACTGTACATAAAATATGAAAGTACAACATATATATATTATATACTGTACATAAAATATCAAATTTCACCAAATATGTATTATATACTCTACATTAAATATCAAATTCCACCAATTATATATTATCTACTGTACATAAAATATCAAATTTCACCATATATATATTATAGACTGTACTGAAAATATCAAATTTCACCAAATATATATTATATACTCTACATAAAATATCAAAGTCCACCAAATATATATTATCTACTGTACGTAAAATGTCAAATTTCACAGAATATATGTTATATACTGTTCATTAAATATCAAATTTCATCAAATATATTATACACTGTACATGAAATATGAAATTACACCAAATATATATTATATACTGTACATAAAATATGAAAGTACACCAAATATATATTATATACTGTACATAAAATATCAAATTTCACCAAATATGTATTATATACTCCACATAAAATATCAAAGTCCACCAATTATATATTATCTACTGTACATAAAATATCAAATTTCACCAAATATATATTATATATTGTAGATAAAATATCAAATTTCACCAAATATATATTATATACTGTACATAAAATATCAAATTCCATCATATATATTATATACTGTACATAAAATATGAAAGTACACCACATATATATTATATACTGTACATGAAATATCAAATTTCACCAAATATATATTATATACTCTACATAAAATATCAAATTCCACCAAATATGTATTATCTACTGTACATAAAATATGAAAGTACGCCAAATATATATTATATACCGTATATAAAATATCAAATTTAACAATATATATTATATACTGTACACAAAATATCAAATTTCACCAGATATATATTATATACTGTACATAAAATATAAAATTTTATCAAATATATTATATACTGTACATAAAATATGAAAGTACAGCAAATATATATTATATACTGTACATAAAATATCAAATTTCAACAAATACATATTATATCCTCTACATAAAATATCAAAGTCCAAGAAATATATATTATCTACTGTACATAAAATGTCAAATTTCACCAAATATATATTATATACTGTACATAAAATATCAAATTTCACCAAATATATATTATATACTCTACATAAAATATGAAAGTCCACCAAATATATATTATCTACTGTACATTAAATATCAAATTTCACAAAATATATGTTATATACCGTTCATGAAATATCAAATTTCATCAAATATATTATACACTGTTCATGAAATATGAAATTACACCAAATATATATTATATACTGTACATAATATATGAAAGTACACCAAATATATATTATATACTGTACATAAAATATCAAATTTCACCAAATATGTATTACATACTCCACATAAAATATCAAAGTCCACCAATTATATATTATCTACTGTACATTAAATATCAAATTTCACAAAATATATGTTATATACTGTTCATGAAATATCAAATTTCATCAAATATATTATACACTGTACATAAAATATGAAATTACACCAAATATATATTGTATACTGTACATAAAATATGAAAGTACAACATATATATATTATATACTGTACATAAAATATCAAATTTCACCAAATATGTATTATATACTCTACATAAAATATGAAAGTCCACCAAATATATATTATCTAGTGTACATTAAATATCAAATTTCACAAAATATATGTTATATACTGTTCATGAAATATCAAATTTCATCAAATATATTATACACTGTACATAAAATATGAAATTACACCAAATATATATTGTATACTATACATAAAATATGAAAGTACAACATATATATTATATACTGTACATAAAATATCAAATTTCACCAAATATGTATTATATACTCTACATAAAATATCAAAGTCCACCAATTATATATTATCTACTGTACATAAAATATAAAATTTCACCATATATATATTATATACTGTACAGAAAATATCAAATTTCACCAAATATATAGTATATACTCTACATAAAATATCAAAGTCCACCAAATATATATTATCTACTGTACGTAAAATGTCAAATTTCACAGAATATATGTTATATACTGTTCATTAAATATCAAATTTCATCAAATATATTATACACTGTACATGAAATATGAAATTACACCAAATATATATTATATACTGTACATAAAATGTGAAAGTACACCAAATATATATTATATACTGTACATAAAATATCAAATTTCACCAAATATGTATTATATACTCCACATAAAATATCAAAGTCCACCAATTATATATTATATACTGTACATAAAATATCAAATTTCACCAAATATATATATGATATACTGTAGATAAAATATGAAATTTCAGCAAATATATATTATATACTGTACATAAAATATCAAATTCCATCATATATACTATATACTCTACATAAAATATCAAATTCCACCAAATATGTATTATCTACTGTACATAAAATATGAAAGTACGCCAAATATATATTATATACTGTATATAAAATATCAAATTTAACAATATATATTATATACTGTACATAAAATATCAAATTTCACCAGATATATATTATATACTGTACATAAAATATAAAATTTTATCAAATATATTATATACTGTACATAAAATATGAAAGTACAGCAAATATATATTATATACTGTACATAAAATATCAAATTTCAACAAATATATATTATATCTTCTACATAAAATATCAAAGTCCAAGAAATATATATTATCTACTGTACATAAAATGTCAAATTTCACCAAATATATATTATATACTGTACATAAAATATCAAATTTCACCAAATATATATTATATACTCTACATAAAATATGAAAGTCCACCAAATATATATTATCTACTGTACATTAAATATCAAATTTCACAAAATATATGTTATATACTGTTCATGAAATATCAAATTTCATCAAATATATTATACACTGTTCATGAAATATGAAATTACACCAAATATATATTATATACTGTACATAAAATATGAAAGTACACCAAATATATATTATATACTCTACATAAAATATCAAATTTCTCCAAATATGTATTACATTCTCCACATAAAATATCAAAGTCCACCAATTATATATTATCTACTGTACATTAAATATCAAATTTCACAAAATATATGTTATATACTGTTCATGAAATATCAAATTTCATCAAATATATTATACACTGGACATAAAATATGAAATTACACCAAATATATATTGTATACTGTACATAAAATATGAAAGTACATCATATATATATTATATACTGTACATAAAATATCAAATTTCACCAAATATGTATTATATACTCTACATAAAATATGAAAGTCCACCAAATATATATTATCTAGTGTACATTAAATATCAAATTTCACAAAATATATGTTATATACTGTTCATGAAATATCAAATTTCATCAAATATATTATACACTGTACATAAAATATGAAATTACACCAAATATATATTGTATACTGTACATAAAATATGAAAGTACAACATATATATATTATATACTGTACATAAAATGTCAAATTTCACCAAATATGTATTATATACTCTACATTAAATATCAAATTCCACCAATTATATATTATCTACTGTAAATAAAATATCAAATTTCACCATATATATATTATATACTGTACAGAAAATATCAAATTTCACCAAATATATATTATATACTCTACATAAAATATCAAAGTCCACCAAATATATATTATCTACTGTACGTAAAATGTCAAATTTCACAGAATATATGTTATATACTGTTCATTAAATATCAAATTTCATCAAATATATTATACACTGTACATGAAATATGAAATTACACCAAATATATATTATATACTGTACATAAAATATGAAAGTACACCAAATATATATTATATACTGTACATAAAATATCAAATTTCACCAAATATGTATTATATACTCCACATAAAATATCAAAGTCCACCAATTATATATTATCTACTGTGCATAAAATATCAAATTTCACCAAATATATATTATATACTGTAGATAAAATATCAAATTTCACCAAATATATATTATATACTGTACATAAAATATCAAATTCCATCAAATATATTATATACTGTACATAAAATATGAAAGTACACCACATATATATTATATACTGTACATGAAATATCAAATTTCACCAAATATATATTATATACTCTACATAAAATATCAAATTCCACCAAATATGTATTATCTACTGTACATAAAATATGAAAGTATGCCAAATATATATTATATACCGTATATAAAATATCAAATTTAACAATATATATTATATACTGTACATAAAATATCAAATTTCACCAGATATATATTATATACTGTACATAAAATATAAAATTTTATCAAATATATTATATACTGTACATAAAATATGAAAGTACAGCAAATATATATTATATACTGTACATAAAATATCAAATTTCAACAAATATATATTATATCCTCTACATAAAATATCAAAGTCCAAGAAATATATATTATCTACTGTACATAAAATGTCAAATTTCACCAAATATATATTATATACTGTACATAAAATATCAAATTTCACCAAATATATATTATATACTCTACATAAAATATGAAAGTCCACCAAATATATATTATCTACTGTACATTAAATATCAAATTTCACAAAATATATGTTATATACTGTTCATGAAATATCAAATTTCATCAAATATATTATACACTGTTCATGAAATATGAAATTACACCAAATATATATTATATACTGTACATAAAATATGAAAGTACACCAAATATATATTATATACTGTACATAAAATATCAAATTTCACCAAATATGTATTACATACTCCACATAAAATATCAAAGTCCACCAATTATATATTATCTACTGTACATTAAATATCAAATTTCACAAAATATATGTTATATACTGTTCATGAAATATCAAATTTCATCAAATATATTATACACTGTACATAAAATATGAAATTACACCAAATATGTATTGTATACTGTACATAAAATATGAAAGTACAACATATATATATTATATACTGTACATAAAATATCAAATCTCACCAAATATGTATTATATACTCTACATAAAATATGAAAGTCCACCAAATATATATTATCTAGTGTACATTAAATATCAAATTTCACAAAATATATGTTATATACTGTTCATGAAATATCAAATTTCATCAAATATATTATACACTGTACATAAAATATGAAATTACACCAAATATATATTGTATACTGTACATAAAATATGAAAGTACAACATATATATTATATACTGTACATAAAATATCAAATTTCACCAAATATGTATTATATACTCTACATAAAATATCAAAGTCCACCAATTATATATTATGTACTGTACATAAAATATCAAATTTCACCATATATATATTATATACTGTACAGAAAATATCAAATTTCACCAAATATATATTATATACTCTACATAAAATATCAAAGTTCACCAAATATATATTATCTACTGTACGTAAAATGTCAAATTTCACAGAATATATGTTATATACTGTTCATTAAATATCAAATTTCATCAAATATATTATACACTGTACATGAAATAAGAAATTACACCAAATATATATTATATACTGTACATAAAATGTGAAAGTACACCAAATATATATTATATACTGTACATAAAATATCAAATTTCACCAAATATGTATTATATACTCCACATAAAATATCAAAGTCCACCAATTATATATTATATACTGTACATAAAATATCAAATTTCACCAAATATATATATGATATACTGTAGATAAAATATGAAATTTCAGCAAATATATATTATATACTGTACATAAAATATCAAATTCCATCATATATATTATATACTCTACATAAAATATCAAATTCCACCAAATATGTATTATCTACTGTACATAAAATATGAAAGTACGCCAAATATATATTATATACTGTATATAAAATATCAAATTTAACAATATATATTATATACTGTACATAAAATATCAAATTTCACCAGATATATATTATATACTGTACATAAAATATAAAATTTTATCAAATATATTATATACTGTACATAAAATATGAAAGTACAGCAAATATATATTATACACTGTACATAAAATATCAAATTTCAACAAATATATATTATATCTTCTACATAAAATATCAAAGTCCAAGAAATATATATTATCTACTGTACATAAAATGTCAAATTTCACCAAATATATATTATATACTGTACATAAAATATCAAATTTCACCAAATATATATTATATACTCTACATAAAATATGAAAGTCCACCAAATATATATTATCTACTGTACATTAAATATCAAATTTCACAAAATATATGTTATATACCGTTCATGAAATATCAAATTTCATCAAATATATTATACACTGTTCATGAAATATGAAATTACACCAAATATATATTATATACTGTACATAAAATATGAAAGTACACCAAATATATATTATATACTGTACATAAAATATCAAATTTCACCAAATATGTATTACATACTCCACATAAAATATCAAAGTCCACCAATTATATATTATCTACTGTACATTAAATATCAAATTTCACAAAATATATGTTATATACTGTTCATGAAATATCAAATTTCATCAAATATATTATACACTGTACATAAAATATGAAATTACACCAAATATATATTGTATACTGTACATAAAATATGAAAGTACAACATATATATATTATATACTGTACATAAAATATCAAATTTCACCAAATATGTATTATATACTCTACATAAAATATGAAAGTCCACCAAATATATATTATCTAGTGTACATTAAATATCAAATTTCACAAAATATATGTTATATACTGTTCATGAAATATCAAATTTCATCAAATATATTATACACTGTACATAAAATATGAAATTACACCAAATATATATTGTATACTATACATAAAATATGAAAGTACAACATATATATATTATATACTGTACATAAAATATCAAATTTCACCAAATATGTATTATATACTCTACATAAAATATCAAAGTCCACCAATTATATATTATCTACTGTACATAAAATATAAAATTTCACCATATATATATTATATACTGTACAGAAAATATCAAATTTCACCAAATATATATTATATACTCTACATAAAATATCAAAGTCCACCAAATATATATTATCTACTGTACGTAAAATGTCAAATTTCACAGAATATATGTTATATACTGTTCATTAAATATCAAATTTCATCAAATATATTATACACTGTACATGAAATATGAAATTACACCAAATATATATTATATACTGTACATAAAATGTGAAAGTACACCAAATATATATTATATACTGTACATAAAATATCAAATTTCACCAAATATGTATTATATACTCCACATAAAATATCAAAGTCCACCAATTATATATTATATACTGTACATAAAATATCAAATTTCACCAAATATATATATGATATACTGTAGATAAAATATGAAATTTCAGCAAATATATATTATATACTGTACATAAAATATCAAATTCCATCATATATACTATATACTCTACATAAAATATCAAATTCCACCAAATATGTATTATCTACTGTACATAAAATATGAAAGTACGCCAAATATATATTATATACTGTATATAAAATATCAAATTTAACAATATATATTATATACTGTACATAAAATATCAAATTTCACCAGATATATATTATATACTGTACATAAAATATAAAATTTTATCAAATATATTATATACTGTACATAAAATATGAAAGTACAGCAAATATATATTATATACTGTACATAAAATATCAAATTTCAACAAATATATATTATATCTTCTACATAAAATATCAAAGTCCAAGAAATATATATTATCTACTGTACATAAAATGTCAAATTTCACCAAATATATATTATATACTGTACATAAAATATCAAATTTCACAAAATATATATTATATACTCTACATAAAATATGAAAGTCCACCAAATATATATTATCTAGTGTACATTAAATATCAAATTTCACAAAATATATGTTATATACTGTTCATGAAATATCAAATTTCATCAAATATATTATACACTGTACATAAAATATGAAATTACACCAAATATATATTGTATACTGTACATAAAATATGAAAGTACAACATATATATATTATATACTGTACATAAAATGTCAAATTTCACCAAATATGTATTATATACTCTACATTAAATATCAAATTCCACCAATTATATATTATCTACTGTAAATAAAATATCAAATTTCACCATATATATATTATATACTGTACAGAAAATATCAAATTTCACCAAATATATATTATATACTCTACATAAAATATCAAAGTCCACCAAATATATATTATCTACTGTACGTAAAATGTCAAATTTCACAGAATATATGTTATATACTGTTCATTAAATATCAAATTTCATCAAATATATTATACACTGTACATGAAATATGAAATTACACCAAATATATATTATATACTGTACATAAAATATGAAAGTACAACATATATATATTATATACTGTACATAAAATATCAAATTTCACCAAATGTGTGTTATATACTCTACACAAAATATGAAAGTCCACCAAATATATATTATCTAGTGTACATTAAATATCAAATTTCACAAAATATATGTTATATACTGTTCATGAAATATCAAATTTCATCAAATATATTATACACTGTACATAAAATATGAAATTACACCAAATATATATTGTATACTGTACATAAAATATGAAAGTACAACATATATATATTATATACTGTACATAAAATATCAAATTTCACCAAATATGTATTATATACTCTACATTAAATATCAAATTCCACCAATTATATATTATCTACTGTACATAAAATATCAAATTTCACCATATATATATTATAGACTGTACTGAAAATATCAAATTTCACCAAATATATATTATATACTCTACATAAAATATCAAAGTCCACCAAATATATATTATCTACTGTACGTAAAATGTCAAATTTCACAGTATATATGTTATATACTGTTCATTAAATATCAAATTTCATCAAATATATTATACACTGTACATGAAATATGAAATTACACCAAATATATATTATATACTGTACATAAAATATGAAAGTACACCAAATATATATTATATACTGTACATAAAATATCAAATTTCACCAAATATGTATTATATACTCCACATAAAATATCAAAGTCCACCAATTATATATTATCTACTGTACATAAAATATCAAATTTCACCAAATATATATTATATATTGTAGATAAAATATCAAATTTCACCAAATATATATTATATACTGTACATAAAATATCAAATTCCATCATATATATTATATACTGTACATAAAATATGAAAGTACACCACATATATATTATATACTGTACATGAAATATCAAATTTCACCAAATATATATTATATACTCTACATAAAATATCAAATTCCACCAAATATGTATTATCTACTGTACATAAAATATGAAAGTACGCCAAATATATATTATATACCGTATATAAAATATCAAATTTAACAATATATATTATATACTGTACACAAAATATCAAATTACACCAGATATATATTATATACTGTACATAAAATATAAAAGTTTATCAAATATATTATATACTGTACATAAAATATGAAAGTACAGCAAATATATATTATATACTGTACATAAAATATCAAATTTCAACAAATATATATTATATCCTCTACATAAAATATCAAAGTCCAAG
This sequence comes from Gorilla gorilla gorilla, assembly GCF_029281585.2. Lineage (NCBI taxonomy): Eukaryota > Metazoa > Chordata > Mammalia > Primates > Hominidae > Gorilla > Gorilla gorilla. The sequence continues at coordinate 2,906,494 of NC_073236.2, forward strand.
AAATATATATTATCTACTGTACATAAAATGTCAAATTTCACCAAATATATATTATATACTGTACATAAAATATCAAATTTCACCAAATATATATTATATACTCTACATAAAATATGAAAGTCCACCAAATATATATTATCTACTGTACATTAAATATCAAATTTCACAAAATATATGTTATATACCGTTCATGAAATATCAAATTTCATCAAATATATTATACACTGTTCATGAAATATGAAATTACACCAAATATATATTATATACTGTACATAAAATATGAAAGTACACCAAATATATATTATATACTGTACATAAAATATCAAATTTCACCAAATATGTATTACATACTCCACATAAAATATCAAAATCCACCAATTATATATTATCTACTGTACATTAAATAACAAATTTCACAAAATATATGTTATATACTGTTCATGAAATATCAAATTTCATCAAATATATTATACACTGTACATAAAATATGAAATTACACCAAATATATATTGTATACTGTACATAAAATATGAAAGTACAACATATATATATTATATACTGTACATAAAATATCAAATTTCACCAAATATGTATTATATACTCTACATAAAATATGAAAGTCCACCAAATATATATTATCTAGTGTACATTAAATATCAAATTTCACAAAATATATGTTATATACTGTTCATGAAATATCAAATTTCATCAAATATATTATACACTGTACATAAAATATGAAATTACACCAAATATATATTGTATACTATTCATAAAATATGAAAGTACAACATATATATATTATATACTGTACATAAAATATCAAATTTCACCAAATATGTATTATATACTCTACATAAAATATCAAAGTCCACCAATTATATATTATCTACTGTACATAAAATATAAAATTTCACCATATATATATTATATACTGTACAGAAAATATCAAATTTCACCAAATATATATTATATACTCTACATAAAATATCAAAGTCCACCAAATATATATTATCTACTGTACGTAAAATGTCAAATTTCACAGAATATATGTTATATACTGTTCATTAAATATCAAATTTCATCAAATATATTATACACTGTACATGAAATATGAAATTACACCAAATATATATTATATACTGTACATAAAATGTGAAAGTACACCAAATATATATTATATACTGTACATAAAATATCAAATTTCACCAAATATGTATTATATACTCCACATAAAATATCAAAGTCCACCAATTATATATTATATACTGTACATAAAATATCAAATTTCACCAAATATATATATGATATACTGTAGATAAAATATGAAATTTCAGCAAATATATATTATATACTGTACATAAAATATCAAATTCCATCATATATACTATATACTCTACATAAAATATCAAATTCCACCAAATATGTATTATCTACTGTACATAAAATATGAAAGTACGCCAAATATATATTATATACTGTATATAAAATATCAAATTTAACAATATATATTATATACTGTACATAAAATATCAAATTTCACCAGATATATATTATATACTGTACATAAAATATAAAATTTTATCAAATATATTATATACTGTACATAAAATATGAAAGTACAGCAAATATATATTATATACTGTACATAAAATATCAAATTTCAACAAATATATATTATATCTTCTACATAAAATATCAAAGTCCAAGAAATATATATTATCTACTGTACATAAAATGTCAAATTTCACCAAATATATATTATATACTGTACATAAAATATCAAATTTCACCAAATATATATTATATACTCTACATAAAATATGAAAGTCCACCAAATATATATTATCTACTGTACATTAAATATCAAATTTCACAAAATATATGTTATATACTGTTCATGAAATATCAAATTTCATCAAATATATTATACACTGTTCATGAAATATGAAATTACACCATATATATTATATACTGTACATAAAATATGAAAGTACACCAAATATATATTATATACTCTACATAAAATATCAAATTTCTCCAAATATGTATTACATTCTCCACATGAAATATCAAAGTCCACCAATTATATATTATCTACTGTACATTAAATATCAAATTTCACAAAATATATGTTATATACTGTTCATGAAATATCAAATTTCATCAAATATATTATACACTGGACATAAAATATGAAATTACACCAAATATATATTGTATACTGTACATAAAATATGAAAGTACATCATATATATATTATATACTGTACATAAAATATCAAATTTCACCAAATATGTATTATATACTCTACATAAAATATGAAAGTCCACCAAATATATATTATCTAGTGTACATTAAATATCAAATTTCACAAAATATATGTTATATACTGTTCATGAAATATCAAATTTCATCAAATATATTATACACTGTACATAAAATATGAAATTACACCAAATATATATTGTATACTGTACATAAAATATGAAAGTACAACATATATATATTATATACTGTACATAAAATGTCAAATTTCACCAAATATGTATTATATACTCTACATTAAATATCAAATTCCACCAATTATATATTATCTACTGTAAATAAAATATCAAATTTCACCATATATATATTATATACTGTACAGAAAATATCAAATTTCACCAAATATATATTATATACTCTACATAAAATATCAAAGTCCACCAAATATATATTATCTACTGTACGTAAAATGTCAAATTTCACAGAATATATGTTATATACTGTTCATTAAATATCAAATTTCATCAAATATATTATACACTGTACATGAAATATGAAATTACACCAAATATATATTATATACTGTACATAAAATATGAAAGTAAACCAAATATATATTATATACTGTACATAAAATATCAAATTTCACCAAATATGTATTATATACTCCACATAAAATATCAAAGTCCACCAATTATATATTATCTACTGTACATAAAATATCAAATTTCACCAAATATATATTATATACTGTAGATAAAATATCAAATTTCACCAAATATATATTATATACTGTACATAAAATATCAAATTCCATCAAATATATTATATACTGTACATAAAATATGAAAGTACACCACATATATTTTATATACTGTACATGAAATATCAAATTTCACCAAATATATATTATATACTCTACATAAAATATCAAATTCCACCAAATATGTATTATCTACTGTACATAAAATATGAAAGTATGCCAAATATATATTATATACCGTATATAAAATATCAAATTTAACAATATATATTATATACTGTACATAAAATATCAAATTTCACCAGATATATATTATATACTGTACATAAAATATAAAATTTTATCAAATATATTATATACTGTACATAAAATATGAAAGTACAGCAAATATATATTATATACTGTACATAAAATATCAAATTTCAACAAATATATATTATATCCTCTACATAAAATATCAAAGTCCAAGAAATATATATTATCTACTGTACATAAAATGTCAAATTTCACCAAATATATATTATATACTGTACATAAAATATCAAATTTCACCAAATATATATTATATACTCTACATAAAATATGAAAGTCCACCAAATATATATTATCTACTGTACATTAAATATCAAATTTCACAAAATATATGTTATATACTGTTCATGAAATATCAAATTTCATCAAATATATTATACACTGTTCATGAAATATGAAATTACACCAAATATATATTATATACTGTACATAAAATATGAAAGTACACCAAATATATATTATATACTGTACATAAAATATCAAATTTCACCAAATATGTATTACATACTCCACATAAAATATCAAAGTCCACCAATTATATATTATCTACTGTACATTAAATATCAAATTTCACAAAATATATGTTATATACTGTTCATGAAATATCAAATTTCATCAAATATATTATACACTGTACATAAAATATGAAATTACACCAAATATGTATTGTATACTGTACATAAAATATGAAAGTACAACATATATATATTATATACTATACATAAAATATCAAATTTCACCAAATATGTATTATATACTCTACATAAAATATGAAAGTCCACCAAATATATATTATCTAGTGTACATTAAATATCAAATTTCACAAAATATATGTTATATACTGTTCATGAAATATCAAATTTCATCAAATATATTATACACTGTACATAAAATATGAAATTACACCAAATATATATTGTATACTGTACATAAAATATGAAAGTACAACATATATATTATATACTGTACATAAAATATCAAATTTCACCAAATATGTATTATATACTCTACATAAAATATCAAAGTCCACCAATTATATATTATCTACTGTACATAAAATATCAAATTTCACCAAATATATATTTTGTACTGTAGATAAAATATCAAATTTCACCAAATATATATTATATACTGTAGACAAAATATCAAATTTCATCAAATATATTATATACTGTACATAAAATATGAAAGTACACCAAATATATATTATATACTGTACATAAAATATGAAAGTACACCAAATATATATTATATACTGTACATAAAATATCAAATTTCACCAAATATATATTATATACTCTACATAAAATATCAAAGTCCACCAAATATATATTGTCTACTGTACGTAAAATGTCAAATTTCACAGAATATATGTTATATACTGTTCATTAAATATCAAATTTCATCAAATATATTATACACTGTACATGAAATATGAAATTACACCAAATATATAATATATACTGTACATAAAATATGAAAGTACACCAAATATATATTATATACTGTACATAAAATATCAAATTTCACCAAATATGTATTATATACTCCACATAAAATATCAAAGTCCACCAATTATATATTATCTACTGTACATAAAATATCAAATTTCACCAAATATATATTATATACTGTAGATAAAATATCAAATTTCACCAAATATGTATTATATACTGTACATAAAATATCAAATTCCATCAAATATATTATATACTGTACATAAAATATGAAAGTACACCAAATATATATTATATACTGTACATAAAATATCAAATTTCACCAAATATATATTATATACTCTACATAAAATATCAAATTCCACCAAATATGTATTATCTACTGTACATAAAATATGAAAGTACGCCAAATATATATTATATACTGTATATAAAATATCAAATTTAACAATATATATTATATACTGTACATAAAATATCAAATTTCACCAGATATATATTATATACTCTACATAAAATATGAAAGTCCACCAAATATATATTATCTACTGTACATTAAATATCAAATTTCACAAAATATATGTTATATACTGTTCATGAAATATCAAATTTCATCAAATATATTATACACTGTACATAAAATATGAAATTACACCAAATATATATTGTATACTGTACATAAAATATGAAAGTACAACATATATATATTATATACTGTACATAAAATATCAAATTTCACCAAATATGTATTATATACTCTACATAAAATATGAAAGTCCGCCAAATATATATTATCTACTGTACATTAAATATCAAATTTCACAAAATATATGTTATATACTGTTCATGAAATATCAAATTTCATCAAATATATTATACACTGTACATAAAACATGAAATTATACCAAATATATATTGTATACTGTACATAAAATATGAAAGTACAACATATATATATTATATACTGTACATAAAATATCAAATTTCACCAAATATATATTATATACTGTACATAAAATACCAAATTTCACTAAATATATATTATATACTGTACATAAAATATCAAATTTCACCAAATATATATTATATACTGTACAGAAAATATCAAATTTCACCAAATATATATTATATACTCTACATAAAATATCAAAGTCCACCAAATATATATTATCTACTGTACGTAAAATGTCAAGTTTCAGAGAATATATGTTATATACTGTTCATTAAATATCAAATTTCATCAAATATATTATACACTGTACATGAAATATGAAATTACACCAAATATATATTATATACTGTACATAAAATATGAAAGTACACCAAATATATATTATATACTGTACATAAAATATCAAATTTCACCAAATATGTATTATATACTCCACATAAAATATCAAAGTCCACCAATTATATATTATCTACTGTACATAAAATATCAAATTTCACCAAATATGTATTATATACTGTAGATAAAATATCAAATTTCACCAAATATGTATTATATACTGTACATAAAATATCAAATTCCATCAAATATATTATATACTGTACATAAAATATGAAAGTACACCACATATATATTATATACTGTACATAAAATATCAAATTTCACCAAATATATATTATATACTCTACATAAAATATCAATTTCCACCAAATATGTATTATCTACTGTACATAAAATATGAAAGTATGCCAAATATATATTATATACCGTATATAAAATATCAAATTTAACAATATATATTATATACTGTACATAAAATATCAAATTTCACCAGATATATATTATATACTCTACATAAAATATGAAAGTCCACCAAATATATATTATCTACTGTACATTAAATATCAAATTTCACAAAATATATGTTATATACTGTTCATGAAATATCAAATTTCATCAAATATATTATACACTGTACATAAAATATGAAATTACACCAAATATATATTGTATACTGTACATAAAATATGAAAGTACAACATATATATATTATATACTGTACATAAAATATCAAATTTCACCAAATATGTATTATATACTCTACATAAAATATGAAAGTCCACCAAATATATATGATCTACTGTACATTAAATATCAAATTTCACAAAATATATGTTATATACTGTTCATGAAATATCAAATTTCATCAAATATATTATACACTGTACATAAAACATGAAATTATACCACATATATATTGTATACTGTACATAAAATATGAAAGTACAACATATATATATTATATACTGTACATAAAATATCAAATTTCACCAAATATGTATTATATACTGTACATAAAATGCCAAATTTCACTAAATATATATTATATACTGTACATAAAATATCAAATTTCACCAAATATATATTATATACTGTACAGAAAATATCAAATTTCACCAAATATATATTATATACTCTACATAAAATATCAAAGTCCACCAAATATATATTATCTACTGTACGTAAAATGTCAAGTTTCACAGAATATATGTTATATACTGTTCATTAAATATCAAATTTCATCAAATATATTATACACTGTACATGAAATATGAAATTACACCAAATATATATTATATACTGTACATAAAATATGAAAGTACACCAAATATATATTATATACTGTACATAAAATATCAAATTTCACCAAATATGTATTATATACTCCACATAAAATATCAAAGTCCACCAATTATATATTATCTACTGTACATAAAATATCAAATTTCACCAAATATATATTATATACTGTAGATAAAATATCAAATTTCACCAAATATGTATTATATACTGTACATAAAATATCAAATTCCATCAAATATATTATATACTGTACATAAAATATGAAAGTACACCACATATATATTATATACTGTACATAAAATATCGAATTTCACCAAATATATATTATATACTCTACATAAAATATCAAATTCCACCAAATATGTATTATCTACTGTACATAAAATATGAAAGTACGCCAAATATATATTATATACCGTATATAAAATATCAAATTTAACAATATATATTATATACTGTACATAAAATATCAAATTTCACCAGATATATATTATATACTGTACATAAAATATAAAATTTTATCAAATATATTATATACTGTACATAAAATATGAAAGTACAGCAAATATATATTATATAGTGTACATAAAATATCAAATTTCAACAAATATATATTATATCCTCTACATAAAATATCAAAGTCTAAGAAATATATATTATCTACTGTACATAAAATGTCAAATTTCACCAAATATATATTATATACTGTACATAAAATATCAAATTTCACCAAATATATATTATATACTCTACATAAAATATGAAAGTCCACCAAATATATATTATATACTGTACATTAAATATCAAATTTCACAAAATATATGTTATATACTGTTCATGAAATATGAAATTTCATCAAATATATTATACACTGTTCATGAAATATGAAATTACACCAAATATATATTATATACTGTACATAAAATATGAAAGTACACCAAATATATATTATATACTGTACATAAAATATCAAATTTCACCAAATATGTATTACATACTCCACATAAAATATCAAAGTCCACCAATTATATATTATCTACTGTACATTAATTATCAAATTTCACAAAATATATGTTATATACTGTTCATGAAATATCAAATTTCATCAAATATATTATACACTGTACATAAAATATTAAATTACACCAAATATATATTGTATACTGTACATAAAATATGAAAGTACAACATATATATATTATATACTGTACATAAAATATCAAATTTCACCAAATATGTATTATATACTCTACATAAAATATGAAAGTCCACCAAATATATATTATCTAGTGTACATTAAATATCAAATTTCACAAAATATATGTTATATACTGTTCATGAAATATCAAATTTCATCAAATATATTATACACTGTACATAAAATATGAAATTACACCAAATATATATTGTATACTGTACATAAAATATGAAAGTACAACATATATATATTATATACTGTACATAAAATATCAAATTTCACCAAATATGTATTATATACTCTACATAAAATATCAAAGTCCACCAATTATATATTATCTACTGTACATAAAATATCAAATTTCACCATATATATATTATATACTGTACAGAAAATATCAAATTTCACCAAATATATATTATATACTCTACATAAAATATCAAAGTCCACCAAATATATATTATCTACTGTACGTAAAATGTCAAATTTCACAGAATATATGTTATATACTGTTCATTAAATATCAAATTTCATCAAATATATTATACACTGTACATGAAATATGAAATTACACCAAATATATATTATATACTGTACATAAAATGTGAAAGTACACCAAATATATATTATATACTGTACATAAAATATCAAATTTCACCAAATATGTATTATATACTCCACATAAAATATCAAAGTCCACCAATTATATATTATATACTGTACATAAATTATCAAATTTCACCAAATATATATATGATATACTGTAGATAAAATATCAAATTTCAGCAAATATATATTATATACTGTACATAAAATATCAAATTCCATCAAATATATTATATACTCTACATAAAATATCAAATTCCACCAAATATCTATTATCTACTGTACATAAAATATGAAAGTACGCCAAATATATATTATATTCTGTATATAAAATATCAAATTTAACAATATATATTATATACTGTACATAAAATATCAAATTTCACCAGATATATATTATATACTGTACATAAAATATAAAATTTTATCAAATATATTATATACTGTACATAAAATATGAAAGTACAGCAAATATATATTATATACTGTACATAAAATATCAAATTTCACCAAATATATATTATATACTGTAGATAAAATATCAAATTTCACCAAATATATATTATATACTGTACATAAAATATCAAATTCCATCAAATATATTATATACTGTACATAAAATATGAAAGTACACCAAATATATACTATATACTCTACATAAAATATCAAATTTCACCAAATATGTATTATATACTCTACATAAAATATCAAAGTCCACCAATTATATATTATCTACTGTACATAAAATATGAAATTTCACTAAATATATATTATATACTGTAGACAAAATATCAAATTTCACCCAATATATATTATATACTGTACATAAAATATCAAATTTCACCAAATATATATTATATACTCAACATAAAATATCAAATTCCACCAAATATATATTATCTACTGTACATAAAATATGAAAGTACACCAAATATATATTATATACTGTATGTAACATATCAAATTTAACAATATATATTATATACTGTACATAAGATATCAAATTTCACCAGATATATATTATATAGTGTACATAAAATATCAAATTTCACCAGATATATATTATAAACTGTACATAAAATATCAAATTTTATCAAATATATTATATACTGTACATAAAATATGTAAGTACAGCAAATATATATTATATACTGTACATAAAATATCAAATTTCAACAAATATATATTATATCTTCTACATAAAATATCAAAGTCCACGAAATATATATTATCTACTGTACATAAAATATCAAATTTCACCAAATATATATTATATACTGTAGATAAAATATCAAATTTCACCAAATATATATTATATACTCTACATAAAATATGAAAGTCCACCTAATATATATTATCTACTGTACATTAAATATCAAATTTCACAAAATATATGTTACATACTGTTCATGAAATATCAAATTTCATCAAATATATTATACACTGAACATGAAATATGAAAGTACACCATATATATATTATATACTGTACATAAAATATGAAAGTACACCCAATATATATTGTATACTGTACATAAAATATCAAATTTCACCAAATATGTATTATATACTCTACATAAAATATCAAAGTCCACCAATTATATATTATCTACTGTACATAAAATATCAAATTTCACCAAATATATATTATACACTGTAGATAAAATATCAAATTTCACCAAATATATATTATATACTGTACATAAAATATCAAATTTCATCAAATATATTATATACTGTACATAAAATATGAAAGTACACCAAATACATATAATATACTGTACATAAAATATCAAATTTCACAAAATATATATTATATACTGTAGATAAAATATCAAATTTCACCAAATATATATTATATACTGTACATAAAATATCAAATTTTATCATAAATATTATATAGTGTACATAAAATATGAAAGTCTGCCAAATATATATTATATACTGAATGTAAAATATCAAATTTAACAATATATATTATATACTGTACATAAAATATCAAATTTCCCCAGATATATATTATATACTGTACATAAAATATCAAATTTTATCAAATATATTATATACTGTACATAAAATATTAAAGTACAGCAAATATATATTATATACTGTTCATAAAATTTCAAATTTCAACAAATATATATTATATTCTCTACATAAAATATCAAAGTCCACCAAATATATATTATCTACTGTACATAAAATATCAAATTTCACAAAATATATATTATATACTGTACATAAACTATCAAATTTCATCAAATATATATTATATACTGTACATAAAATATCAAATTTTATCTAATATATTATCTACTGTACATAAAATATGAAAGTACAGCAAATATATATTATATACTGTTCATAAAATATCAAATTTCAACAAATATGTATTATATACTCTACATAAAATATCAAAGTCCACCAAATATATATTATCTACTGTACATAAAATATCAAATTTCACCAAATATATATTATATACTGTGCAGGAAATATCAAATTTCACCAAATATATATTATATACTCTACATAAAATATCAAAGTCCACCAAATATATATTATCTACTGTACATAAAATATCAAATTTCACAAAATATATATTATATACTGTACATAAACTATCAAATTTTACCAAATATATATTATATACTGTACATAAAATATCAAATTTCATCAAATGTATATTATATACTCTACATAAAATATGAAAGTCCGCCAAATATATATTATCTACTGTACATAAAATATCAAATTTCACCAAATATATATTATATACTCTACATAAAATATCAAAGTCCACCAAATATATATTATCTACTGTACGTAAAATGTCAAATTTCACAAAATATATGTTATATACTGTTCATGAAATATCAAATTTCATCAAATATATTATACTCTGTTCATGAAATATGAAATTACACCAAATATATATTATATACTGTACATAAAATATGAAAGTACACCAAATATATATTATATACTGTACATAAAATATCAAATTTCACCAAATATGTATTACATACTCCACATAAAATATCAAAGTCCACCAATTATATATTATCTACTGTACATTAAATATCAAATTTCACAAAATATATGTTTTATACTGTTCATGAAATATCAAATTTCATCAAATATATTATACACTGTACATAAAATATGAAATTACACCAAATATATATTGTATACTGTACATAAAATATGAAAGTACAACATATATATATTATATACTGTACATAAAATATTAAATTTCACCAAATATGTATTATATACTGTACATAAAATACCAAATTTCACTAAATATATATTATATACTGTACATAAAATATGAAAGTCCGCCAAATATATATTATCTACTGTACAGAAAATATCAAATTGCACCAAATATATATTATATACTCTACATAAAATATCAAAGTCCACCAAATATATATTATCTACTGTACGTAAAATGTCAAATTTCACAGAATATTTGTTATATACTGTTCATTAAATATCAAATTTCATCAAATATATTATACACTGTACATGAAATATGAAATTACACAAAATATATACTATATACTGTACATAAAATATGAAAGTACACCAAATATATATTATATACTGTACATAAAATATCAAATTTCACCAAATATGTATTACATACTCCACATAAAATATCAAAGTCCACCAATTATATATTATCTGCTGTACATTAAATATCAAATTTCACAAAATATATGTTTTATACTGTTCATGAAATATCAAATTTCATCAAATATATTATACACTGTACATAAAATATGAAATTACACCAAATATATATTGTATACTGTACATAAAATATGAAAGTACAACATATATACATTATATACTGTACATAAAATATCAAATTTCACCAAATATGTATTATATACTGTACATAAAATACCAAATTTCACTAAATATATATTATATACTGTACATAAAATATCAAATTTCACCAAATATATATTATATACTGTACAGAAAATATCAAATTACACCAAATATATATTATATACTGTACATAAAATATGAAAGTCCACCAAATATATATTATCTACTGTACGTAAAATGTCAAATTTCACAGAATATATGTTATATACTGTTCATTAAATATCAAATTTCATCAAATATATTATACACTGTACATGAAATATGAAATTACACAAAATATATATTATATACTGTACATAAAATATGAAAGTACACCAAATATATATTATATACTGTACATAAAATATCAAATTTCACCAAATATGTATTACATACTCCACATAAAATATCAAAGTCCACCAATTATATATTATCTACTGTACATTAAATATCAAATTTCACAAAATATATGTTTTATACTGTTCATGAAATATCAAATGTCATCAAATATATTATACACTGTACATAAAATATGAAATTACACAAAATATATATTGTATACTGTACATAAAATATGAAAGTACAACATATATATATTATATACTGTACATAAAATATCAAATTTCACCAAATATGTATTATATACTGTACATAAAATACCAAATTTCACTAAATATATATTATATACTGTACATAAAATATCAAATTTCACCAAATATATATTATATACTGTACAGAAAATATCAAATTTCACCAAATATATATTATATACTCTACATAAAATATCAAAGTCCACCAAATATATATTATCTACTGTACGTAAAATGTCAAATTTCACAGAATATATGTTATATACTGTTCATTAAATATCAAATTTCATCAAATATATTATACACTGTACATGAAATATGAAATTACACAAAATATATATTATATACTGTACATAAAATATGAAAGTACACCAAATATATATTATATACTGTACATAAAATATCAAATTTCACCAAATATGTATTATATACTCCACATAAAATATCAAAGTCCACCAATTATATATTATCTACTGTACATAAAATATCAAATTTCACCAAATATATATTATATACTGTAGATAAAATATCAAATTTCACCAAATATATATTATATACTGTACATAAAATATCAAATTCCATCAAATATATTATATACTGTACATAAAATATGAAAGTACACCAAATATATATTATATACTCTACATAAAATATCAAATTCCACCAAATATGTATTATCTACTGTACATAAAATATGAAAGTACGCCAAATATATATTATATACTGTATATAAAATATCAAATTTAACAATATATATTATATACTGTACATAAAATATCAAATTTCACCAGATATATATTATATACTGTACATAAAATACCAAATTTTATCAAATATATTATATACTGTACATAAAATATGAAAGTACAGCAAATATATATTATATACTGTAGATAAAATATCAAATTTCAACAATATATATTATATCCTCTACATAAAATATCAAAGTCCAAGAAATATATATTATCTACTGTACATAAAATGTCAAATTTCACCAAATATATATTATATACTGTACATAAAATATCAAATATCACCAAATATATATTATATACTCTACATAAAATATGAAAGTCCACCAAATATATATTATCTACTGTACATTAAATATCAAATTTCACAAAATATATGTTATATACTGTTCATGAAATATCAAATTTCATCCAATATATTATATACTGTACATAAAATATGAAATTTCACCAAATATATATTGTATACTGTACATAAAATCTGAAAGTACAACATATATATATTATATACTGTACATAAAATATCAAATTTCACCACATATGTATTATATACTCTACATAAAATATCAAAGTCCACCAATTATATATTATCTACTGTACATAAAATATCAAATTTCACCAAATATATATTATATACTGTAGATACAATATCAAATTTCACAAACTATATATTATATACTGTACATAAAATATCAAATTTCATCAAATATATTATATACTGTACATAAAATATGAAAGTACACCAAATATATATAATATACTGTACATAAAATACCAAATTTCACTAAATATATATTATATACTGTACATAAAATATCAAATTTCACCAAATATATATTATATACTGTACATAAAATATCAAATTTTATCAAATATATTATATACTGTACATAAAATATATAAGCACAGCAAATATATATTATATACTGTACATAAAATATCAAATTTCATCAAATATATATTATATACTCTACATAAAATATGAAAGTCCTCCAAATATATATTATCTACTGTACATAAAATATCAAATTTCACGAAATATATATTATATACTCTACATAAAATATCAAAGTCCACCAAATATATATTATCTACTGTACGTAAAATGTCAAATTTCACAAAATATATGTTTTATACTGTTCATGAAATATCAAATTTCATCAAATATATTATACACTGTACATAAAATATGAAATTACACCAAATATATATTGTATACTGTACATAAAATATGAAAGTACAACATATATATTATATACTGTACATAAAATATTAAATTTCACCAAATATGTATTATATACTGTACATAAAATACCAAATTTCACTAAATATATATTATATACTGTACATAAAATATGAAAGTCCGCCAAATATATATTATCTACTGTACAGAAAATATCAAATTGCACCAAATATATATTATATACTCTACATAAAATATCAAATTCCACCAAATATATATTATCTACTGTACGTAAAATGTCAAATTTCACAGAATATTTGTTATATACTGTTCATTAAATATCAAATTTCATCAAATATATTATACACTGTACATGAAATATGAAATTACACAAAATATATACTATATACTGTACATAAAATATGAAAGTACACCAAATATATATTATATACTGTACATAAAATATCAAATTTCACCAAATATGTATTACATACTCCACATAAAATATCAAAGTCCACCAATTATATATTATCTGCTGTACATTAAATATCAAATTTCACAAAATATATGTTTTATACTGTTCATGAAATATCAAATTTCATCAAATATATTATACACTGTACATAAAATATCAAATTCCATCAAATATATTATATACTGTACATAAAATATGAAAGTACACCAAATATATATAATATACTGTACATAAAATACCAAATTTCACTAAATATATATTATATACTGTACATAAAATATCAAATTTCACCAAATATATATTATATACTGTACATAAAATATCAAATTTCACCAAATATATATTATATACTGTATATAAAATATCAAATTTAACAATATATATTATATACTGTACATAAAATATCCAATTTCACCAGATATATATTATATACTGTACATAGAATATCAAATTTTATCAAATATATTATATACTGTACATAAAATATGAAAGTACAGCAAATATATATTATTTACTGTACATAAAATGTCAAATTTCAACAAATATATATTATATCCTCTACATAAAATATCAAAGTCCAAGAAATATATATTATCTACTGTACATAAAATGTCAAATTTCACCAAATATATATTATATACTGTACATAAAATATCAAATTTCACCAAATATATATTATATACTCTACATAAAATATGAAAGTCCACCAAATATATATTATCTACTGTACATTAAATATCAAATTTAACAAAATATATGTTATATACTGTTCATGAAATATCAAATTCCATCAAATATATTATACACTGTACATAAAATATGGAATTACACCAAATATATATTGTATACTGTGCATAAAATATGAAAGTACAACATATACATATTATATACTGTACATAAAATATCAAATTTCAACAAATATGTATTATATACTCTACATAAAATATCAAAGTCCACCAATTATATATTATCTACTGTACATAAAATATCAAATTTCACCAAATATATATTATATACTGTACATAAAATATCAAATTTTATCAAATATATTATAAACTGTACATAAAATATGAAAGTACACCAAATATATATTATAAACTGTACATAAAATATGAAAGTACACCAAATATATATTATATACTCTACATAAAATATCAAATTTCACCAAATACATATTATATACTCTACATAAAATATAAAATTCCACCAAATATATATTATCTACTATACATAAAATATGAAAGTAGGCCAAATATATATTATATACTGTATATAAAATATCAAATTTAACAATATATATAATATACTGTACATAAAATATGAAATTTCACCAGATATATATTATATACTGTACATAAAATATCAAATTTTATCAAATATATTATATACTATACATAAAATATGAAAGTACAGCAAATATATATTATATACTGTACATAAAATATCAAATTTCAACAAATATATATTATATCCTCTACATAAAATATCAAAGTCCACGAAATATATATTATCTACTGTACATAAAATGTCAAATTTCACCAAATATATATTATATACTGTACATAAAATATCAAATTTCACCAAATATATATTATATACTCTACATAAAATATGAAAGTCCACCAAATATATATTATCTACTGTACATTAAATATCAAATTTCACAAAATATATGTTATATACTGTTCATGAAATATCAAATTTCATCAAATATATTATACACTGTACATAAAATATGAAATTACACAAAATATATATTGTATACTGTACATAAAATATGAAAGTACAACATATATATATTATATACTGTACATAAAATATCAAATTTCATCAAATATGTATTATATACTCTACATAAAATATCAAAGTCCACCAATTATATATTATCTACTGTACATAAAATATCAAATTTCACCAAATATATATTATATACTGTAGATACAATATCAAATTTCACAAAATATATTTTATATACTGTACATAAAATATCAAATTTCATCAAATATATTATATACTGTACATAAAATATGAAAGTACACCAAATATATATAATATACTGTACATAAAATACCAAATTTCACTAAATATACATTATATACTGTACATAAAATATCAAATTTCACCAAATATATATTATATACTGTATATAAAATATCAAATTTAACAATATATATTATATACTGTACATAAAATATCAAATTTCACCAGATATATATTATATACTGTACATAAAATATCAAATTTTATCAAATATATTATATACAGTACATAAAATATGAAAGTACAGCAAATATATATTATATACTGTACATAAAATATCAAATTTCAACAAATATATATTATATCCTCTACATAAAATATCAAAGTCCACGAAATATATATTATCTACTGTACATAAACTATCAAACTTCACCAAATATATATTATATACTGTGCATACAATATCAAATTTCACCAAATATATATTACATACTCTAAATAAACTATGTAAGTCCACCTAATATATATTATCTACTGTACATTAAATATCAAATTTCACAAAATATATGTTATATACTGTTCATGAAATATCAAATTTCATCAAATATATTATACACTGTACGTGAAATATGAAATTATGCCAAATATATATTATATATATTTGGACATAAAATATGAAAGTACACCAAATATATATTATATACTGTACATAAAATATCAAATTTCACCAAATATGTATTATATACTCTACATAAAATATCAAAGTCCTCCAATTATATATTATCTACTGTACATAAAATATCAAATTTCACCAAATATATATTATATACTGTAGATAAAATATCAAAATTCACCAAATATATATTATATACTGTACATAAAATATCAAATTTCATCAAATATATTATATACTGTACATAAAATATGAAAGTACACCTAATATATATAATATACTGTACATAAAATATCAAATTTCACAAAATATATATTATACACTGCACATGAAATATGAAATTACACCAAATATATATTATATACTGTACATAAAATATGAAAGTACACCAAATATATATTATATACTGTACATAAAATATCAAATTTCACCAAATACATATTATATACTCTACAAAAAATATCAAAGTCCACCAATTATATATTATCTACAGTACATAAAATATCAAATTTCACCAAATAGATATTATATACTCTACATAAAATATCAAAGTCCACCAATTATATATTATCTACTGTACATAAAATATCAAATTTTATCAAATATATTATATACTGTACATAAAATATGAAAGTACATCAAATATATATTATATACTGTACATAAAATATCAAATTTCAACAAATATATATTATATCCTCTACATAAAATATCAATGTCCACGAAATATATATTATCTACTGGACATAAAATATCAAATTTCACCAAATATATATTATATACTGTACATAAAATATCAAATTTCACCAAATATATATTATATACTCTACATAAAATATGAAAGTCCACCAAATATATATTATCTACTATATATTAAATATCAAATTTCACAAAATATATGTTATATACTGTTCATGAAATATCAAATTTCATCAAATATATTATACACTGTACATAAAATATGAAATTACACCAAATATATATAGTATACTGTACATAAAATATGAAAGTACAACATATATATATTATATACTGTACATAAAATATCAAATTTCACCAAATATGTATTATATACTCTACATAAAATATCAAAGTCCACCAATTATATATTATCTACTGTACATAAAATATCAAATTTCACCAAATATATATTATATACTGTAGATACAATATCAAATTTCACAAAATATATATTATATACTGTACATACAATATCAAATTTCATCAAATATATTATATACTGTTCATAAAATATGAAAGTACACCAAATATATATAATATACTGTACATAAAATACCAAAATTCACTAATTATATATTATATACTGTACATAAAATATCAAATTTCACCAAATATATTATATACTGTACATAAAATATGAAAGTACACCAAATATATATAATATACTGTACATAAAATACCAAATTTCACTAAATATATATTATATACTGTAAATAAAATATCAAATTTCTCCAAATATATATTATATACTCTACATAAAATATCAAATTTTATCAAATATATTATAAACTGTACATAAAATATGAAAGTACACCAAATATATATTATATACTGTACATAAAATATGAAAGTACACCAAATATATATTATCTACTGTACATTAAATATCAAATTTCACAAAATATATGTTATATACTGTTCATGAAATATCAAATTTCATCAAATATATTATACACTGTACATAAAATATGAAATTACACCAAATATATATTGTATACTGTATATAAAATATGAAAGTACAACATATATATATTACATACTGTACATAAAATATCAAATTTCACCAAATATGTATTATATACTCTACATAAAATATCAAAGTCCACCAATTACATATTATCTACTGTACATAAAATATCAAATTTCACCAAATATATATTATATACTGTACATAAAATATTAAATTTAACAATATATATTATATACTGTACATAAAATATCAAATTTCACCAGATATATATTATATACTGTACATAAAATATCAAATTTTATCCAATATATTATATACAGTACATAAAATATGAAAGTACAGCAAATATATATTATATACTGTACATAAAATATCAAATTTCAACAAATATATATTATATCCTCTACATAAAATATCAAAGTCCATGAAATATATATTATCTACTGTACATAAACTATCAAATTTCACCAAAGATATATTACATACTGTACATAAAATATCAAATTTCACCAAATATATATTATACACTCTACATAAACTATGAAAGTCCACCTAATATATATTATCTACTGTACATTAAATATCAAATTTCACAAAATATATGTTATATATTGTTCATGAAATATCAAATTTCATCAAATATATTATACACTGTACGTGAAATATGAAATTACGCTAAATATATATTATATACTGTACATAAAATATGAAAGTACACCAAATATATATTATATACTGTACATAAAATATCAAATTTCACCAAATAGATATTATATACTCTACATAAAATATCAAAGTCCACCAATTATATATTATCTACTGTACATAAAATATCAAATTTCACCAAATATATATTATATACTGTAGATAAAATATCAAATTTCACCAAATATATATTATATACTGTACATAAAATATCAAATTTCATCAAATATATTATATACTGTACATAAAATATGAAAGTACACCTAATATATATAATATACTGTACATAAAATATCAAATTTCACAAAATATATATTATACACTGTACATGAAATATGAAATTACACCAAATATATATTATATACTGTACATAAAATATGAAAGTACACCAAATATATATTATATACTGTACATAAAATATCAAATTTCACCAAATATATATTATATACTCTACATAAAATATCAAAGTCCACCAATTATATATTATCTACAGTACATAAAATATCAAATTTCACCAAATAGATATTATAAACTCTACATAAAATATCAAAGTCCACCAATTATATATTATCTACTGTACATAAAATATCAAATTTTATCAAATATATTATATACTGTACATAAAATATGAAAGTACATCAAATATATATTATATACTGTACATAAAATATCAAATTTCAACAAATATATATTATATCCTCTACATAAAATATCAAAGTCCACGAAATATATATTATCTACTGGACATAAAATATCAAATTTCACCAAAGATATATTATATACTGTACATAAAATATCAAATTTCACCAAATATATATTATATACTCTACATAAAATATGAAAGTCCACCAAATATATATTATCTGCTATATATGAAATATGAAATTTCACAAAATATATGTTATATACTGTTCATGAAATATCAAATTTCATCAAATATATTATACACTATACATAAAATATGAAATTACACCAAATATATATAGTATACTGTACATAAAATATGAATGTACAACATATATATATTATATACTGTACATAAAATATCAAATTTCACCAAATATGTATTATATACTCTACATAAAATATCAAAGTCCACCAATTACATATTATCTACTGTACATAAAATATCAAATTTCACCAAATATATATTATATACTGTACATAAAATATTAAATTTAACAATATATATTATATACTGTACATAAAATATCAAATTTCACCAGATATATATTATATACTGTACATAAAATATCAAATTTTATCCAATATATTATATACAGTACATAAAATATGAAAGTACAGCAAATATATATTATATACTGTACATAAAATATCAAATTTCACCAAATATATATTATATACTCTACATAAAATATCAAAGTCCACCAATTATATATTATCTACAGTACATAAAATATCAAATTTCACCAAATAGATATTATATACTCTACATAAAATATCAAAGTCCACCAATTATATATTATCTACTGTACATAAAATATCAAATTTTATCAAATATATTATATACTGTACATAAAATATGAAAGTACATCAAATATATATTATATACTGTACATAAAATATCAAATTTCAACAAATATATATTATATCCTCTACATAAAATATCAAAGTCCACGAAATATATATTATCTACTGGACATAAAATATCAAATTTCACCAAATATATATTATATCCTGTACATAAAATATCAAATTTCACCAAATATATATTATATACTCTACATAAAATATGAAAGTCCACCAAATATATATTATCTACTATATATTAAATATCAAATTTCACAAAATATATGTTATATACTGTTCATGAAATATCAAATTTCATCAAATATATTATACACTGTACATAAAATATGAAATTACACCAAATATATATAGTATACTGTACATAAAATATGAAAGTACAACATATATATATTATATACTGTACATAAAATATGAAATTTCACCAAATATGTATTATATACTCTACATAAAATATCAAAGTCCACCAATTACATATTATCTACTGTACATAAAATATCAAATTTCACCAAATATATATTATATACTCTACATAAAATATTAAATTTAACAATATATATTATATACTGTACATAAAATATCAAATTTCACCAGATATATATTATATACTTTACATAAAATATCAAATTTTATCCAATATATTATATACAGTACATAAAATGTGAAAGTACAGCAAATATATATTATATACTGTACATAAAATATCAAATTTCAACAAATATATATTATATCCTCTACATAAAATATCAAAGTCCATGAAATATATATTATCTACTGTACATAAACTATCAAATTTCACCAAAGATATATTATATACTGTACATAAAATATCAAATTTCACCAAATATATATTATACACTCTACATAAACTATGAAAGTCCACCTAATATATATTATCTACTGTACATTAAATATGAAATTTCACAAAATATATGTTATATATTGTTCATGAAATATCAAATTTCATCAAATATATTATACACTGTACGTGAAATATGAAATTACGCCAAATATATATTATATACTGTACATAAAATATGAAAGTACACCAAATATATATTATATACTGTACATAAAATATCAAATTTCACCAAATATATATTATATACTCTACATAAAATATCAAAGTCCACCAATTATATATTAACTACTGTACATAAAATATCAAATTTCACCAAATATATATTATATACTGTAGATAAAATATCAAATTTCACCAAATATATATTATATACTGTACATAAAATATCAAATTTCATCAAAGATATTATATACTGTACATAAAATATGAAAGTACACCTAATATATATAATATACTGTACATAAAATATCAAATTTCACAAAATATATATTATACACTGTACATGAAATATGAAATTACACCAAATATATATTATATACTGTACATAAAATATGAAAGTACACCAAATATATATTATATACTGTACATAAAATATCAAATTTCACCAAATATATATTATATACTCTACATAAAATATCAAAGTCCACCAATTATATATTATCTACAGTACATAAAATATCAAATTTCACCAAATAGATATTATATACTCTACATAAAATATCAAAGTCCACCAATTATATATTATCTACTGTTCATAAAATATCAAATTTTATCAAATATATTATATACTGTACATAAAATATGAAAGTACATCAAATATATATTATATACTGTACATAAAATATCAAATTTCAACAAATATATATTATATCCTCTACATAAAATATCAAAGTCCACGAAATATATATTATCTACTGGACATAAAATATCAAATTTCACCAAATATATATTATATACTGTACATAAAATATCAAATTTCACCAAATATATGTTATATACTCTACATAAAATATGAAAGTCCACCAAATATATATTATCTACTATATATTAAATATCAAATTTCACAAAATATATGTTATATACTGTTCATGAAATATCAAATTTCATCAAATATATTATACACTGTACATAAAATATGAAATTACACCAAATATATATAGTATACTGTACATAAAATATGAAAGTACAACATATATATATTATATACTGTACATAAAATATCAAATTTCACCAAATATGTATTATATACTCTACATAAAATATCAAAGTCCACCAATTACATATTATCTACTGTACATAAAATATCAAATTTCACCAAATATATATTATATACTGTACATAAAATATCAAATTTCACCAAATATATCTTATATACTCTACATAAAACATGAAAGTCCACCAAATATATATTATCTACTGTACATTAAATATCAAAATTCACAAAATATATGTTATATACTGTTCATGAAATATCAAATTTCATCAAATATATTATACACTGTACATAAAATATGAAATTACACAAAATATATATTGTATACTGTACATAAAATATGAAAGTACAACATATATATATTATATACTGTACATAAAATATCAAATTTCACCAAATATGTATTATATACTCTACATAAAATATCAAAGTCCACCAATTATATATTATCTAGTGTACATAAAATATCAAATTTCAACAAATATATATTATATACTGTAGATACAATATCAAATTTCACAAAATATATTTTATATACTGTACATAAAATATCAAATTTCATCAAATATATTATATACTGTACATAAAATATGAAAGTACACCAAATATATATAATATACTGTACATAAAATACCAAATTTCACTAAATATATATTATATACTGTACATAAAATATCAAATTTCACCAAATATATATTATATACTGTACATAAAATATCAAATTTCACCAAATATATATTATATACTGTATATAAAATATCAAATTTAACAATATATATTATATACTGTACATAAAATATCCAATTTCACCAGATATATATTATATACTGTACATAGAATATCAAATTTTATCAAATATATTATATACTGTACATAAAATATGAAAGTACAGCAAATATATATTATTTACTGTACATAAAATGTCAAATTTCAACAAATATATATTATATCCTCTACATAAAATATCAAAGTCCAAGAAATATATATTATCTACTGTACATAAAATGTCAAATTTCACCAAATATATATTATATACTGTACATAAAATATCAAATTTCACCAAATATATATTATATACTCTACATAAAATATGAAAGTCCACCAAATATATATTATCTACTGTACATTAAATATCAAATTTAACAAAATATATGTTATATACTGTTCATGAAATATCAAATTCCATCAAATATATTATACACTGTACATAAAATATGGAATTACACCAAATATATATTGTATACTGTGCATAAAATATGAAAGTACAACATATACATATTATATACTGTACATAAAATATCAAATTTCAACAAATATGTATTATATACTCTACATAAAATATCAAAGTCCACCAATTATATATTATCTACTGTACATAAAATATCAAATTTCACCAAATATATATTATATACTGTACATAAAATATCAAATTTTATCAAATATATTATAAACTGTACATAAAATATGAAAGTACACCAAATATATATTATAAACTGTACATAAAATATGAAAGTACACCAAATATATATTATATACTCTACATAAAATATCAAATTTCACCAAATACATATTATATACTCTACATAAAATATAAAATTCCACCAAATATATATTATCTACTATACATAAAATATGAAAGTAGGCCAAATATATATTATATACTGTATATAAAATATCAAATTTAACAATATATATAATATACTGTACATAAAATATGAAATTTCACCAGATATATATTATATACTGTACATAAAATATCAAATTTTATCAAATATATTATATACTATACATAAAATATGAAAGTACAGCAAATATATA
Organism: Gorilla gorilla gorilla; assembly: GCF_029281585.2. Taxonomy (NCBI): domain Eukaryota; kingdom Metazoa; phylum Chordata; class Mammalia; order Primates; family Hominidae; genus Gorilla; species Gorilla gorilla. Next base: position 2,933,085 of record NC_073236.2, read on the forward strand.
TTATATACTGTACATAAAATATCAAATTTCAACAAATATATATTATATCCTCTACATAAAATATCAAAGTCCACGAAATATATATTATCTACTGTACATAAAATGTCAAATTTCACCAAATATATATTATATACTGTACATAAAATATCAAATTTCACCAAATATATATTATATACTCTACATAAAATATGAAAGTCCACCAAATATATATTATCTACTGTACATTAAATATCAAATTTCACAAAATATATGTTATATACTGTTCATGAAATATCAAATTTCATCAAATATATTATACACTGTACATAAAATATGAAATTACACAAAATATATATTGTATACTGTACATAAAATATGAAAGTACAACATATATATATTATATACTGTACATAAAATATCAAATTTCATCAAATATGTATTATATACTCTACATAAAATATCAAAGTCCACCAATTATATATTATCTACTGTACATAAAATATCAAATTTCACCAAATATATATTATATACTGTAGATACAATATCAAATTTCACAAAATATATTTTATATACTGTACATAAAATATCAAATTTCATCAAATATATTATATACTGTACATAAAATATGAAAGTACACCAAATATATATAATATACTGTACATAAAATACCAAATTTCACTAAATATACATTATATACTGTACATAAAATATCAAATTTCACCAAATATATATTATATACTGTATATAAAATATCAAATTTAACAATATATATTATATACTGTACATAAAATATCAAATTTCACCAGATATATATTATATACTGTACATAAAATATCAAATTTTATCAAATATATTATATACAGTACATAAAATATGAAAGTACAGCAAATATATATTATATACTGTACATAAAATATCAAATTTCAACAAATATATATTATATCCTCTACATAAAATATCAAAGTCCACGAAATATATATTATCTACTGTACATAAACTATCAAACTTCACCAAATATATATTATATACTGTGCATACAATATCAAATTTCACCAAATATATATTACATACTCTAAATAAACTATGTAAGTCCACCTAATATATATTATCTACTGTACATTAAATATCAAATTTCACAAAATATATGTTATATACTGTTCATGAAATATCAAATTTCATCAAATATATTATACACTGTACGTGAAATATGAAATTATGCCAAATATATATTATATATATTTGGACATAAAATATGAAAGTACACCAAATATATATTATATACTGTACATAAAATATCAAATTTCACCAAATATGTATTATATACTCTACATAAAATATCAAAGTCCTCCAATTATATATTATCTACTGTACATAAAATATCAAATTTCACCAAATATATATTATATACTGTAGATAAAATATCAAAATTCACCAAATATATATTATATACTGTACATAAAATATCAAATTTCATCAAATATATTATATACTGTACATAAAATATGAAAGTACACCTAATATATATAATATACTGTACATAAAATATCAAATTTCACAAAATATATATTATACACTGCACATGAAATATGAAATTACACCAAATATATATTATATACTGTACATAAAATATGAAAGTACACCAAATATATATTATATACTGTACATAAAATATCAAATTTCACCAAATACATATTATATACTCTACAAAAAATATCAAAGTCCACCAATTATATATTATCTACAGTACATAAAATATCAAATTTCACCAAATAGATATTATATACTCTACATAAAATATCAAAGTCCACCAATTATATATTATCTACTGTACATAAAATATCAAATTTTATCAAATATATTATATACTGTACATAAAATATGAAAGTACATCAAATATATATTATATACTGTACATAAAATATCAAATTTCAACAAATATATATTATATCCTCTACATAAAATATCAATGTCCACGAAATATATATTATCTACTGGACATAAAATATCAAATTTCACCAAATATATATTATATACTGTACATAAAATATCAAATTTCACCAAATATATATTATATACTCTACATAAAATATGAAAGTCCACCAAATATATATTATCTACTATATATTAAATATCAAATTTCACAAAATATATGTTATATACTGTTCATGAAATATCAAATTTCATCAAATATATTATACACTGTACATAAAATATGAAATTACACCAAATATATATAGTATACTGTACATAAAATATGAAAGTACAACATATATATATTATATACTGTACATAAAATATCAAATTTCACCAAATATGTATTATATACTCTACATAAAATATCAAAGTCCACCAATTATATATTATCTACTGTACATAAAATATCAAATTTCACCAAATATATATTATATACTGTAGATACAATATCAAATTTCACAAAATATATATTATATACTGTACATACAATATCAAATTTCATCAAATATATTATATACTGTTCATAAAATATGAAAGTACACCAAATATATATAATATACTGTACATAAAATACCAAAATTCACTAATTATATATTATATACTGTACATAAAATATCAAATTTCACCAAATATATTATATACTGTACATAAAATATGAAAGTACACCAAATATATATAATATACTGTACATAAAATACCAAATTTCACTAAATATATATTATATACTGTAAATAAAATATCAAATTTCTCCAAATATATATTATATACTCTACATAAAATATCAAATTTTATCAAATATATTATAAACTGTACATAAAATATGAAAGTACACCAAATATATATTATATACTGTACATAAAATATGAAAGTACACCAAATATATATTATCTACTGTACATTAAATATCAAATTTCACAAAATATATGTTATATACTGTTCATGAAATATCAAATTTCATCAAATATATTATACACTGTACATAAAATATGAAATTACACCAAATATATATTGTATACTGTATATAAAATATGAAAGTACAACATATATATATTACATACTGTACATAAAATATCAAATTTCACCAAATATGTATTATATACTCTACATAAAATATCAAAGTCCACCAATTACATATTATCTACTGTACATAAAATATCAAATTTCACCAAATATATATTATATACTGTACATAAAATATTAAATTTAACAATATATATTATATACTGTACATAAAATATCAAATTTCACCAGATATATATTATATACTGTACATAAAATATCAAATTTTATCCAATATATTATATACAGTACATAAAATATGAAAGTACAGCAAATATATATTATATACTGTACATAAAATATCAAATTTCAACAAATATATATTATATCCTCTACATAAAATATCAAAGTCCATGAAATATATATTATCTACTGTACATAAACTATCAAATTTCACCAAAGATATATTATATACTGTACATAAAATATCAAATTTCACCAAATATATATTATACACTCTACATAAACTATGAAAGTCCACCTAATATATATTATCTACTGTACATTAAATATGAAATTTCACAAAATATATGTTATATATTGTTCATGAAATATCAAATTTCATCAAATATATTATACACTGTACGTGAAATATGAAATTACGCCAAATATATATTATATACTGTACATAAAATATGAAAGTACACCAAATATATATTATATACTGTACATAAAATATCAAATTTCACCAAATATATATTATATACTCTACATAAAATATCAAAGTCCACCAATTATATATTAACTACTGTACATAAAATATCAAATTTCACCAAATATATATTATATACTGTAGATAAAATATCAAATTTCACCAAATATATATTATATACTGTACATAAAATATCAAATTTCATCAAAGATATTATATACTGTACATAAAATATGAAAGTACACCTAATATATATAATATACTGTACATAAAATATCAAATTTCACAAAATATATATTATACACTGTACATGAAATATGAAATTACACCAAATATATATTATATACTGTACATAAAATATGAAAGTACACCAAATATATATTATATACTGTACATAAAATATCAAATTTCACCAAATATATATTATATACTCTACATAAAATATCAAAGTCCACCAATTATATATTATCTACAGTACATAAAATATCAAATTTCACCAAATAGATATTATATACTCTACATAAAATATCAAAGTCCACCAATTATATATTATCTACTGTTCATAAAATATCAAATTTTATCAAATATATTATATACTGTACATAAAATATGAAAGTACATCAAATATATATTATATACTGTACATAAAATATCAAATTTCAACAAATATATATTATATCCTCTACATAAAATATCAAAGTCCACGAAATATATATTATCTACTGGACATAAAATATCAAATTTCACCAAATATATATTATATACTGTACATAAAATATCAAATTTCACCAAATATATGTTATATACTCTACATAAAATATGAAAGTCCACCAAATATATATTATCTACTATATATTAAATATCAAATTTCACAAAATATATGTTATATACTGTTCATGAAATATCAAATTTCATCAAATATATTATACACTGTACATAAAATATGAAATTACACCAAATATATATAGTATACTGTACATAAAATATGAAAGTACAACATATATATATTATATACTGTACATAAAATATCAAATTTCACCAAATATGTATTATATACTCTACATAAAATATCAAAGTCCACCAATTACATATTATCTACTGTACATAAAATATCAAATTTCACCAAATATATATTATATACTGTACATAAAATATCAAATTTCACCAAATATATCTTATATACTCTACATAAAACATGAAAGTCCACCAAATATATATTATCTACTGTACATTAAATATCAAAATTCACAAAATATATGTTATATACTGTTCATGAAATATCAAATTTCATCAAATATATTATACACTGTACATAAAATATGAAATTACACAAAATATATATTGTATACTGTACATAAAATATGAAAGTACAACATATATATATTATATACTGTACATAAAATATCAAATTTCACCAAATATGTATTATATACTCTACATAAAATATCAAAGTCCACCAATTACATATTATCTACTGTACATAAAATATCAAATTTCACCAAATATATATTATCTACTGTACATAAACTATCAAATTTCACCAAAGATATATTATATACTGTACATAAAATATCAAATTTCACCAAATATATATTATACACTCTACATAAACTATGAAAGTCCACCTAATATATATTATCTACTGTACATTAAATATGAAATTTCACAAAATATATGTTATATATTGTTCATGAAATATCAAATTTCATCAAATATATTATACACTGTACGTGAAATATGAAATTACGCCAAATATATATTATATACTGTACATAAAATATGAAAGTACACCAAATATATATTATATACTGTACATAAAATATCAAATTTCACCAAATATATATTATATACTCTACATAAAATATCAAAGTCCACCAATTATATATTAACTACTGTACATAAAATATCAAATTTCACCAAATATATATTATATACTGTAGATAAAATATCAAATTTCACCAAATATATATTATATACTGTACATAAAATATCAAATTTCATCAAAGATATTATATACTGTACATAAAATATGAAAGTACACCTAATATATATAATATACTGTACATAAAATATCAAATTTCACAAAATATATATTATACACTGTACATGAAATATGAAATTACACCAAATATATATTATATACTGTACATAAAATATGAAAGTACACCAAATATATATTATATACTGTACATAAAATATCAAATTTCACCAAATATATATTATATACTCTACATAAAATATCAAAGTCCACCAATTATATATTATCTACAGTACATAAAATATCAAATTTCACCAAATAGATATTATATACTCTACATAAAATATCAAAGTCCACCAATTATATATTATCTACTGTTCATAAAATATCAAATTTTATCAAATATATTATATACTGTACATAAAATATGAAAGTACATCAAATATATATTATATACTGTACATAAAATATCAAATTTCAACAAATATATATTATATCCTCTACATAAAATATCAAAGTCCACGAAATATATATTATCTACTGGACATAAAATATCAAATTTCACCAAATATATATTATATACTGTACATAAAATATCAAATTTCACCAAATATATATTATATACTCTACATAAAATATGAAAGTCCACCAAATATATATTATCTACTATATATTAAATATCAAATTTCACAAAATATATGTTATATACTGTTCATGAAATATCAAATTTCATCAAATATATTATACACTGTACATAAAATATGAAATTACACCAAATATATATAGTATACTGTACATAAAATATGAAAGTACAACATATATATATTATATACTGTACATAAAATATCAAATTTCACCAAATATGTATTATATACTCTACATAAAATATCAAAGTCCACCAATTACATATTATCTACTGTACATAAAATATCAAATTTCACCAAATATATATTATATACTGTACATAAAATATTAAATTTAACAATATATATTATATACTGTACATAAAATATCAAATTTCACCAGATATATATTATATACTGTACATAAAATATCAAATTTTATCCAATATATTATATACAGTACATAAAATATGAAAGTACAGCAAATATATATTATATACTGTACATAAAATATCAAATTTCAACAAATATATATTATATCCTCTACATAAAATATCAAAGTCCATGAAATATATATTATCTACTGTACATAAACTATCAAATTTCACCAAAGATATATTATATACTGTACATAAAATATCAAATTTCACCAAATATATATTATACACTCTACATAAACTATGAAAGTCCACCTAATATATATTATCTACTGTACATTAAATATCAAATTTCACAAAATATATGTTATATATTGTTCATGAAATATCAAATTTCATCAAATATATTATACACTGTACGTGAAATATGAAATTACGCCAAATATATATTATATACTGTACATAAAATATGAAAGTACACCAAATATATATTATATACTGTACATAAAATATCAAATTTCACCAAATATATATTATATACTCTACATAAAATATCAAAGTCCACCAATTATATATTATCTACTGTACATAAAATATCAAATTTCACCAAATATATATTATATACTGTAGATAAAATCTCAAATTTCACCAAATATATATTATATACTGTACATAAAATATCAAATTTCATCAAATATATTATATACTGTACATAAAATATGAAAGTACACCTAATATATATAATATACTGTACATAAAATATCAAATTTAACAAAATATATATTATACACTGTACATGAAATATGAAATTACACCAAATATATATTTTATACTGTACATAAAATATGAAAGTACACCAAATATATATTATATACTGTACATAAAATATCAAATTTCACCAAATATATATTATATACTCTACATAAAATATCAAAGTCCACCAATCATATATTATCTACTGTATATAAAATATCAAATTTCACCAAATATATATTATATACTGTACATAAAATATCAAATTTTATCAAATATATTATATACTGTACATAAAATATGAAAGTACAGCAAATATATATTATATACTGTACATAAAATATCAAAATTCAACAAATATATATTATATCCTCTACATAAAATATCAAAGTCCACGAAATATATATTATCTACTGGACATAAAATATCAAATTTCACCAAATATATATTGTATACTGTACATAAAATATCAAATTTCACCAAATATATATTATATACTCTACATAAAATATGAAAGTCCACCAAATATATATTATCTACTGTATATTAAATATCAAATTTCACTAAATATATGTTATATACTGTTCATGAAATATCAAATTTCATCAAATATATTATACAATGTACATAAAATATGAAATTATACCAAATATATATTGTATACTGTACATAAAATATGAAAGTACAACATATATATATTATATACTGTATATAAAATATCAAATTTCACCAAATATGTATTATATACTCTACATAAAATATGAAAGTCCACCAAATATATATTATCTACTGTACATTAAATATCAAATTTCACAAAATATATGTTATATACTGTTCATGAAATATCAAATTTCATCAAATATATTATACACTGTACATAAAATATGAAATTACACCAAATATATATTGTATACTGTACATAAAATATGAAAGTACAACATATATATATTATATACTGTACATAAAATATCAAATTTCACCAAATATGTATTATATACTCTACATAAAATATCAAAGTCCGCCAATTATATATTATCTACTGTACATAAAATATCAAATTTCACCAAATATATATTATATACTGTAGATACAATATCAAATTTCACAAAATATATATTATATACTGTACATAAAATATCAAATTTCATCAAATATATTATATACTGTAAATAAAATATGAAAGTACACCAAATATATATAATATACTGTACATAAAATACCAAATTTCACTAAATATATATTATATACTGTACATTAAATATCAAATTTCACCAAATGTATATTATATACTGTACATAAAATATCAAATTTTATCAAATATATTATAAACTGTACATAAAATATGAAAGTACACCAAATATATATTATATACTGTACATAAAATATGAAAGTCCACCAAATATATATTATCTACTGTACATTAAATATCAAATTTCACAAAATATATGTTATATACTGTTCATGAAATATCAAATTTCATCAAATATATTATACACTGTACATAAAATATGAAATTACACCAAATATATATTGTATACTGTATATAAAATATGAAAGTACAACATATATATATTACATACTGTACATAAAATATCAAATTTCACCAAATATGTATTATATACTCTACATAAAATATCAAAGTTCACCAATTATATATTATCTAGTGTACATAAAATATCAAATTTCACCAAATATATATTATATACTGTACATAAAATATTAAATTTAACAATATATACTATATACTGTACATAAAATATCAAATTTCACCAGATATATATTATATACTGTACATAAAATATCAAATTTTATCCAATATATTATATACAGTACATAAAATATGAAAGTACAGCAAATATATATTATATACTGTACATAAAATATCAAATTTCAACAAATATATATTATATCCTCTACATAAAATATCAAAGTCCATGAAATATATATTATCTACTGTACATAAACTATCAAATTTCACCAAATATATATTATATACTGTACATAAAATATCAAATTTCACCAAATATATATTATATACTCTACATAAACTATGAAAGTCCACCTAATATATATTATCTACTGTACATTAAATATCAAATTTCACAAAATATATGTTATATATTGTTCATGAAATATCAAATTTCATCAAATATATTATACACTGTACGTGAAATATGAAATTACGCCAAATATATATTATATACTGTACATAAAATATGAAAGTACACCAAATATATATTATATACTGTACATAAAATATCAAATTTCACCAAATATATATTATATACTCTACATAAAATATCAAAGTCCACCAATTATATATTATCTACTGTACATAAAATATCAAATTTCATCAAATATATATCATATACTGTAGATAAAATATCAAATTTCACCAAATTTATATTATATACTGTACATAAAATATCAAATTTCATCTCATATATTATATACTGTACATAAAATATGAAAGTACACCTAATATATATAATATACTGTACATAAAATATCAAATTTCACCAAATATATATTATACACTGTACATGAAATATGAAATTACACCAAATATATATTATATACTGTACATAAAATATGAAAGTACACCAAATATATATTATATACTGTACATAAAATATCAAATTTCACCAAATATATATTATATACTCTACATAAAATATCAAAGTCCACCAATTATATATTATCTACAGTACATAAAATATCAAATTTCACCAAATAGATATTATATACTCTACATAAAATATCAAAGTCCACCAATTATATATTATCTACTGTACATAAAATATCAAATTTTATCAAATATATTATATACTGTACATAAAATATGAAAGTACATCAAATATATATTATATACTGTACATAAAATATCAAATTTCAACAAATATATATTATATCCTCTACATAAAATATCAAAGTCCACGAAATATATATTATCTACTGGACATAAAATATCAAATTTCACCAAATATATATTATATACTGTACATAAAATATCAAATTTCACCAAATATATGTTATATACTCTACATAAAATATGAAAGTCCACCAAATATATATTATCTACTATATATTAAATATCAAATTTCACAAAATATATGTTATATACTGTTCATGAAATATCAAATTTCATCAAATATATTATACACTGTACATAAAATATGAAATTACACCAAATATATATAGTATACTGTACATAAAATATGAAAGTACAACATATATATATTATATACTGTACATAAAATATCAAATTTCACCAAATATGTATTATATACTCTACATAAAATATCAAAGTCCACCAATTACATATTATCTACTGTACATAAAATATCAAATTTCACCAAATATATATTATATACTGTACATAAAATATTAAATTTAACAATATATATTATATACTGTACATAAAATATCAAATTTCACCAGATATATATTATATACTGTACATAAAATATCAAATTTTATCCAATATATTATATACAGTACATAAAATATGAAAGTACAGCAAATATATATTATATACTGTACATAAAATATCAAATTTCAACAAATATATATTATATCCTCTACATAAAATATCAAAGTCCATGAAATATATATTATCTACTGTACATAAACTATCAAATTTCACCAAAGATATATTATATACTGTACATAAAATATCAAATTTCACCAAATATATATTATACACTCTACATAAACTATGAAAGTCCACCTAATATATATTATCTACTGTACATTAAATATCAAATTTCAAAAAATATATGTTATATATTGTTCATGAAATATCAAATTTCATCAAATATATTATACACTGTACGTGAAATATGAAATTACGCCAAATATATATTATATACTGTACATAAAATATGAAAGTACACCAAATATATATTATATACTGTACATAAAATATCAAATTTCACCAAATAGATATTATATACTCTACATAAAATATCAAAGTCCACCAATTATATATTATCTACTGTACATAAAATATCAAATTTCACCAAATATATATTATATACTGTAGATAAAATATCAAATTTCACCAAATATATATTATATACTGTACATAAAATATCAAATTTCATCAAATATATTATATACTGTACATAAAATATGAAAGTACACCTAATATATATAATATACTGTACATAAAATATCAAATTTCACAAAATATATATTATACACTGTACATGAAATATGAAATTACACCAAATATATATTATATACTGTACATAAAATATGAAAGTACACCAAATATATATTATATACTGTACATAAAATATCAAATTTCACCAAATATATATTATATACTCTACATAAAATATCAAAGTCCACCAATTATATATTATCTACAGTACATAAAATATCAAATTTCACCAAATAGATATTATATACTCTACATAAAATATCAAAGTCCACCAATTATATATTATCTACTGTACATAAAATATCAAATTTTATCAAATATATTATATACTGTACATAAAATATGAAAGTACATCAAATATATATTATATACTGTACATAAAATATCAAATTTCAACAAATATATATTATATCCTCTACATAAAATATCAAAGTCCACGAAATATATATTATCTACTGGACATAAAATATCAAATTTCACCAAAGATATATTATATACTGTACATAAAATATCAAATTTCACCAAATATATATTATATACTCTACATAAAATATGAAAGTCCACCAAATATATATTATCTGCTATATATTAAATATGAAATTTCACAAAATATATGTTATATACTGTTCATGAAATATCAAATTTCATCAAATATATTATACACTATACATAAAATATGAAATTACACCAAATATATATAGTATACTGTACATAAAATATGAATGTACAACATATATATATTATATACTGTACATAAAATATCAAATTTCACCAAATATGTATTATATACTCTACATAAAATATCAAAGTCCACCAATTACATATTATCTACTGTACATAAAATATCAAATTTCACCAAATATATATTATATACTGTACATAAAATATTAAATTTAACAATATATATTATATACTGTACATAAAATATCAAATTTCACCAGATATATATTATATACTGTACATAAAATATCAAATTTTATCCAATATATTATATACAGTACATAAAATATGAAAGTACAGCAAATATATATTATATACTGTACATAAAATATCAAATTTCACCAAATATATATTATATACTCTACATAAAATATCAAAGTCCACCAATTATATATTATCTACAGTACATAAAATATCAAATTTCACCAAATAGATATTATATACTCTACATAAAATATCAAAGTCCACCAATTATATATTATCTACTGTACATAAAATATCAAATTTTATCAAATATATTATATACTGTACATAAAATATGAAAGTACATCAAATATATATTATATACTGTACATAAAATATCAAATTTCAACAAATATATATTATATCCTCTACATAAAATATCAAAGTCCACGAAATATATATTATCTACTGGACATAAAATATCAAATTTCACCAAATATATATTATATACTGTACATAAAATATCAAATTTCACCAAATATATATTATATACTCTACATAAAATATGAAAGTCCACCAAATATATATTATCTACTATATATTAAATATCAAATTTCACAAAATATATGTTATATACTGTTCATGAAATATCAAATTTCATCAAATATATTATACACTGTACATAAAATATGAAATTACACCAAATATATATAGTATACTGTACATAAAATATGAAAGTACAACATATATATATTATATACTGTACATAAAATATGAAATTTCACCAAATATGTATTATATACTCTACATAAAATATCAAAGTCCACCAATTACATATTATCTACTGTACATAAAATATCAAATTTCACCAAATATATATTATATACTCTACATAAAATATTAAATTTAACAATATATATTATATACTGTACATAAAATATCAAATTTCACCAGATATATATTATATACTGTACATAAAATATCAAATTTTATCCAATATATTATATACAGTACATAAAATGTGAAAGTACAGCAAATATATATTATATACTGTACATAAAATATCAAATTTCAACAAATATATATTATATCCTCTACATAAAATATCAAAGTCCATGAAATATATATTATCTACTGTACATAAACTATCAAATTTCACCAAAGATATATTATATACTGTACATAAAATATCAAATTTCACCAAATATATATTATACACTCTACATAAACTATGAAAGTCCACCTAATATATATTATCTACTGTACATTAAATATCAAATTTCACAAAATATATGTTATATATTGTTCATGAAATATCAAATTTCATCAAATATATTATACACTGTACGTGAAATATGAAATTACGCCAAATATATATTATATACTGTACATAAAATATGAAAGTACACCAAATATATATTATATACTGTACATAAAATATCAAATTTCACCAAATATATATTATATACTCTACATAAAATATCAAAGTCCACCAATTATATATTAACTACTGTACATAAAATATCAAATTTCACCAAATATATATTATATACTGTAGATAAAATATCAAATTTCACCAAATATATATTATATACTGTACATAAAATATCAAATTTCATCAAAGATATTATATACTGTACATAAAATATGAAAGTACACCTAATATATATAATATACTGTACATAAAATATCAAATTTCACAAAATATATATTATACACTGTACATGAAATATGAAATTACACCAAATATATATTATATACTGTACATAAAATATGAAAGTACACCAAATATATATTATATACTGTACATAAAATATCAAATTTCACCAAATATATATTATATACTCTACATAAAATATCAAAGTCCACCAATTATATATTATCTACAGTACATAAAATATCAAATTTCACCAAATAGATATTATATACTCTACATAAAATATCAAAGTCCACCAATTATATATTATCTACTGTACATAAAATATCAAATTTTATCAAATATATTATATACTGTACATAAAATATGAAAGTACATCAAATATATATTATATACTGTACATAAAATATCAAATTTCAACAAATATATATTATATCCTCTACATAAAATATCAAAGTCCACGAAATATATATTATCTACTGGACATAAAATATCAAATTTCACCAAATATATATTATATACTGTACATAAAATATCAAATTTCACCAAATATATGTTATATACTCTACATAAAATATGAAAGTCCACCAAATATATATTATCTACTATATATTAAATATCAAATTTCACAAAATATATGTTATATACTGTTCATGAAATATCAAATTTCATCAAATATATTATACACTGTACATAAAATATGAAATTACACCAAATATATATAGTATACTGTACATAAAATATGAAAGTACAACATATATATATTATATACTGTACATAAAATATCAAATTTCACCAAATATGTATTATATACTCTACATAAAATATCAAAGTCCACCAATTACATATTATCTACTGTACATAAAATATCAAATTTCACCAAATATATATTATATACTGTACATAAAATATTAAATTTAACAATATATATTATATACTGTACATAAAATATCAAATTTCACCAGATATATATTATATACTGTACATAAAATATCAAATTTTATCCAATATATTATATACAGTACATAAAATATGAAAGTACAGCAAATATATATTATATACTGTACATAAAATATCAAATTTCAACAAATATATATTATATCCTCTACATAAAATATCAAAGTCCATGAAATATATATTATCTACTGTACATAAACTATCAAATTTCACCAAAGATATATTATATACTGTACATAAAATATCAAATTTCACCAAATATATATTATACACTCTACATAAACTATGAAAGTCCACCTAATATATATTATCTACTGTACATTAAATATCAAATTTCACAAAATATATGTTATATATTGTTCATGAAATATCAAATTTCATCAAATATATTATACACTGTACGTGAAATATGAAATTACGCCAAATATATATTATATACTGTACATAAAATATGAAAGTACACCAAATATATATTATATACTGTACATAAAATATCAAATTTCACCAAATATATATTATATACTCTACATAAAATATCAAAGTCCACCAATTATATATTATCTACTGTACATAAAATATCAAATTTCACCAAATATATATTATATACTGTAGATAAAATCTCAAATTTCACCAAATATATATTATATACTGTACATAAAATATCAAATTTCATCAAATATATTATATACTGTACATAAAATATGAAAGTACACCTAATATATATAATATACTGTACATAAAATATCAAATTTCACAAAATATATATTATACACTGCACATGAAATATGAAATTACACCAAATATATATTATATACTGTACATAAAATATGAAAGTACACCAAATATATATTATATACTGTACATAAAATATCAAATTTCACCAAATATATATTATATACTCTACATAAAATATCAAAGTCCACCAATTATATATTATCTACAGTACATAAAATATCAAATTTCACCAAATAGATATTATATACTCTACATAAAATATCAAAGTCCACCAATTATATATTATCTACTGTACATAAAATATCAAATTTTATCAAATATATTATATACTGTACATAAAATATGACAGTACATCAAATATATATTATATACTGTACATAAAATATCAAATTTCAACAAATATATATTATATACTCTACATAAAATATCAAAGTCCACCAATTATATATTATCTACTGTACATAAAATATCAAATTTCACCAAATATATATTATATACTGTAGATAAAATATCAAATTTCTCCAAATATATATTATATACTGTACATAAAATATCAAATTTCATCAAATATATTATATACTGTACATAAAATATGAAAGTACACCTAATATATATAATATACTGTACATAAAATATCAAATTTCACAAAATATATATTATACACTGTACATGAAATATGAAATTACACCAAATATATATTATATACTGTACATAAAATATGAAAGTACACCAAATATATATTATATACTGTACATAAAATATCAAATTTCACCAAATATATATTATATACTCTACATAAAATATCAAAGTCCACCAATTATATATTATCTACAGTACATAAAATATCAAATTTCACCAAATAGATATTATATACTCTACATAAAATATCAAAGTCCACCAATTATATATTATCTACTGTACATAAAATATCAAATTTTATCAAATATATTATATACTGTACATAAAATATGAAAGTACATCAAATATATATTATATACTGTACATAAAATATCAAATTTCAACAAATATATATTATATCCTCTACATAAAATATCAAAGTCCACGAAATATATATTATCTACTGGACATAAAATATCAAATTTCACCAAATATATATTATATACTGTACATAAAATATCAAATTTCACCAAATATATGTTATATACTCTACATAAAATATGAAAGTCCACCAAATATATATTATCTACTATATATTAAATATCAAATTTCACAAAATATATGTTATATACTGTTCATGAAATATCAAATTTCATCAAATATATTATACACTGTACATAAAATATGAAATTACACCAAATATATATAGTATACTGTACATAAAATATGAAAGTACAACATATATATATTATATACTGTACATAAAATATCAAATTTCACCAAATATGTATTATATACTCTACATAAAATATCAAAGTCCACCAATTACATATTATCTACTGTACATAAAATATCAAATTTCACCAAATATATATTATATACTGTACATAAAATATTAAATTTAACAATATATATTATATACTGTACATAAAATATCAAATTTCACCAGATATATATTATATACTGTACATAAAATATCAAATTTTATCCAATATATTATATACAGTACATAAAATATGAAAGTACAGCAAATATATATTATATACTGTACATAAAATATCAAATTTCAACAAATATATATTATATCCTCTACATAAAATATCAAAGTCCATGAAATATATATTATCTACTGTACATAAACTATCAAATTTCACCAAAGATATATTATATACTGTACATAAAATATCAAATTTCACCAAATATATATTATACACTCTACATAAACTATGAAAGTCCACCTAATATATATTATCTACTGTACATTAAATATCAAATTTCACAAAATATATGTTATATATTGTTCATGAAATATCAAATTTCAACAAATATATTATACACTGTACGTGAAATATGAAATTACGCCAAATATATATTATATACTGTACATAAAATATGAAAGTACACCAAATATATATTATATACTGTACATAAAATATCAAATTTCACCAAATATATATTATATACTCTACATAAAATATCAAAGTCCACCAATTATATATTATCTACTGTACATAAAATATCAAATTTCACCAAATATATATTATATACTGTAGATAAAATCTCAAATTTCACCAAATATATATTATATACTGTACATAAAATATCAAATTTCATCAAATATATTATATACTGTACATAAAATATGAAAGTACACCTAATATATATAATATACTGTACATAAAATATCAAATTTCACAAAATATATATTATACACTGCACATGAAATATGAAATTACACCAAATATATATTATATACTGTACATAAAATATGAAAGTACACCAAATATATATTATATACTGTACATAAAATATCAAATTTCACCAAATATATATTATATACTCTACATAAAATATCAAAGTCCACCAATTATATATTATCTACAGTACATAAAATATCAAATTTCACCAAATAGATATTATATACTCTACATAAAATATCAAAGTCCACCAATTATATATTATCTACTGTACATAAAATATCAAATTTTATCAAATATATTATATACTGTACATAAAATATGACAGTACATCAAATATATATTATATACTGTACATAAAATATCAAATTTCAACAAATATATATTATATACTCTACATAAAATATCAAAGTCCACCAATTATATATTATCTACTGTACATAAAATATCAAATTTCACCAAATATATATTATATACTGTAGATAAAATATCAAATTTCTCCAAATATATATTATATACTGTACATAAAATATCAAATTTCACCAGATATATATTATATACTGTACATAAAATATCAAATTTTATCCAATATATTATATACAGTACATAAAATATGAAAGTACAGCAAATATATATTATATACTGTACATAAAATATCAAATTTCAACAAATATATATTATATCCTCTACATAAAATATCAAAGTCCATGAAATATATATTATCTACTGTACATAAACTATCAAATTTCACCAAAGATATATTATATACTGTACATAAAATATCAAATTTCACCAAATATATATTATACACTCTACATAAACTATGAAAGTCCACCTAATATATATTATCTACTGTACATTAAATATCAAATTTCACAAAATATATGTTATATATTGTTCATGAAATATCAAATTTCATCAAATATATTATACACTGTACGTGAAATATGAAATTACGCCAAATATATATTATATACTGTACATAAAATATGAAAGTACACCAAATATATATTATATACTGTACATAAAATATCAAATTTCACCAAATATATATTATATACTCTACATAAAATATCAAAGTCCACCAATTATATATTATCTACTGTACATAAAATATCAAATTTCACCAAATATATATTATATACTGTAGATAAAATCTCAAATTTCACCAAATATATATTATATACTGTACATAAAATATCAAATTTCATCAAATATATTATATACTGTACATAAAATATGAAAGTACACCTAATATATATAATATACTGTACATAAAATATCAAATTTCACAAAATATATATTATACACTGCACATGAAATATGAAATTACACCAAATATATATTATATACTGTACATAAAATATGAAAGTACACCAAATATATATTATATACTGTACATAAAATATCAAATTTCACCAAATATATATTATATACTCTACATAAAATATCAAAGTCCACCAATTATATATTATCTACAGTACATAAAATATCAAATTTCACCAAATAGATATTATATACTCTACATAAAATATCAAAGTCCACCAATTATATATTATCTACTGTACATAAAATATCAAATTTTATCAAATATATTATATACTGTACATAAAATATGACAGTACATCAAATATATATTATATACTGTACATAAAATATCAAATTTCAACAAATATATATTATATACTCTACATAAAATATCAAAGTCCACCAATTATATATTATCTACTGTACATAAAATATCAAATTTCACCAAATATATATTATATACTGTAGATAAAATATCAAATTTCTCCAAATATATATTATATACTGTACATAAAATATCAAATTTCATCAAATATATTATATACTGTACATAAAATATGAAAGTACACCTAATATATATAATATACTGTACATAAAATATCAAATTTCACAAAATATATATTATACACTGTACATGAAATATGAAATTACACCAAATATATATTATATACTGTACATAAAATATGAAAGTACACCAAATATATATTATATACTGTACATAAAATATCAAATTTCACCAAATATATATTATATACTCTACATAAAATATCAAAGTCCACCAATTATATATTATCTACAGTACATAAAATATCAAATTTCACCAAATAGATATTATATACTCTACATAAAATATCAAAGTCCACCAATTATATATTATCTACTGTACATAAAATATCAAATTTTATCAAATATATTATATACTGTACATAAAATATGAAAGTACATCAAATATATATTATATACTGTACATAAAATATCAAATTTCAACAAATATATATTATATCCTCTACATAAAATATCAAAGTCCACGAAATATATATTATCTACTGGACATAAAATATCAAATTTCACCAAATATATATTATATACTGTACATAAAATATCAAATTTCACCAAATATATATTATATACTCTACATAAAATATGAAAGCCCACCAAATATATATTATCTACTATATATTAAATATCAAATTTCACAAAATATATGTTATATACTGTTCATGAAATATCAAATTTCATCAAATATATTATACACTGTACATAAAATATGAAATTACACCAAATATATATAGTATACTGTACATAAAATATGAAAGTACAACATATATATATTATATACTGTACATAAAATATCAAATTTCACCAAATATGTATTATATACTCTACATAAAATATCAAAGTCCACCAATTATATATTATCTACTGTACATAAAATATCAAATTTCACCAAATATATATTATATACTGTAGATACAATATCAAATTTCACAAAATATATATTATATACTGTACATAAAATATCAAATTTCACCAAATATATTATATACTGTACATAAAATATGAAAGTACACCAAATATATATAATATACTGTACATAAAATACCAAATTTCACTAAATATATATTATATACTGTACATAAAATATCAAATTTCACCAAATATATATTATATACTGTACATAAAATATCAAATTTTATCAAATATATTATAAACTGTACATAAAATATGAAAGTACACCAAATATATATTATATACTGTACATAAAATATGAAAGTACACCAAATATATATTATCTACTGTACATTAAATATCAAATTTCACAAAATATATGTTATATACTGTTCATGAAATATCAAATTTCATCAAATATATTATACACTGTACATAAAATATGAAATTACACCAAATATATATTGTATACTGTATATAAAATATGAAAGTACAACATATATATATTACATACTGTACATAAAATATCAAATTTCACCAAATATGTATTATATACTCTACATAAAATATCAAAGTCCACCAATTACATATTATCTACTGTACATAAAATATCAAATTTCACCAAATATATATTATATACTGTACATAAAATATTAAATTTAACAATATATATTATATACTGTACATAAAATATCAAATTTCACCAGATATATATTATATACTGTACATAAAATATCAAATTTTTTCCAATATATTATATACAGTACATAAAATATGAAAGTACAGCAAATATATATTATATACTGTACATAAAATATCAAATTTCAACAAATATATATTATATCCTCTACATAAAATATCAAAGTCCATGAAATATATATTATCTACTGTACATAAACTATCAAATTTCACCAAAGATATATTACATACTGTACATAAAATATCAAATTTCACCAAATATATATTATACACTTTACATAAACTATGAAAGTCCACCTAATATATATTATCTACTGTACATTAAATATCAAATTTCACAAAATATATGTTATATATTGTTCATGAAATATCAAATTTCATCAAATATATTATACACTGTACGTGAAATATGAAATTACGCCAAATATATATTATATACTGTACATAAAATATGAAAGTACACCAAATATATATTATATACTGTACATAAAATATCAAATTTCACCAAATATATATTATATACTCTACATAAAATATCAGAGTCCACCAATTATATATTATCTACTGTACATAAAATATCAAATTTCACCAAATATATATTATATACTGTAGATAAAATATCAAATTTCACCAAATATATATTATATACTGTACATAAAATATCAAATTTCATCAAATATATTATATACTGTACATAAAATATGAAAGTACACCTAATATATATAATATACTGTACATAAAATATCAAATTTAACAAAATATATATTATACACTGTACATGAAATATGAAATTACACCAAATATATATTTTATACTGTACATAAAATATGAAAGTACACCAAATATATATTATATACTGTACATAAAATATCAAATTTCACCAAATATATATTATATACTCTACATAAAATATCAAAGTCCACCAATCATATATTATCTACTGTATATAAAATATCAAATTTCACCAAATATATATTATATACTGTACATAAAATATCAAATTTTATCAAATATATTATATACTGTACATAAAATATGAAAGTACAGCAAATATATATTATATACTGTACATAAAATATCAAAATTCAACAAATATATATTATATCCTCTACATAAAATATCAAAGTCCACGAAATATATATTATCTACTGGACATAAAATATCAAATTTCACCAAATATATATTGTATACTGTACATAAAATATCAAATTTCACCAAATATATATTAT
Source organism: Gorilla gorilla gorilla (assembly GCF_029281585.2). Taxonomy (NCBI): domain Eukaryota; kingdom Metazoa; phylum Chordata; class Mammalia; order Primates; family Hominidae; genus Gorilla; species Gorilla gorilla. The sequence goes on from NC_073236.2 coordinate 2,955,900, forward strand.
ATACTCTACATAAAATATGAAAGTCCACCAAATATATATTATCTACTGTATATTAAATATCAAATTTCACTAAATATATGTTATATACTGTTCATGAAATATCAAATTTCATCAAATATATTATACAATGTACATAAAATATGAAATTATACCAAATATATATTGTATACTGTACATAAAATATGAAAGTACAACATATATATATTATATACTGTATATAAAATATCAAATTTCACCAAATATGTATTATATACTCTACATAAAATATCAAAGTCCACCAAATATATATTATCTACTGTACATTAAATATCAAATTTCACAAAATATATGTTATATACTGTTCATGAAATATCAAATTTCATCAAATATATTATACACTGTACATAAAATATGAAATTACACCAAATATATATTGTATACTGTACATAAAATATGAAAGTACAACATATATATATTATATACTGTACATAAAATATCAAATTTCACCAAATATGTATTATATACTCTACATAAAATATCAAAGTCCGCCAATTATATATTATCTACTGTACATAAAATATCAAATTTCACCAAATATATATTATATACTGTAGATACAATATCAAATTTCACAAAATATATATTATATACTGTACATAAAATATCAAATTTCATCAAATATATTATATACTGTACATAAAATATGAAAGTACACCAAATATATATAATATACTGTACATAAAATACCAAATTTCACTAAATATATATTATATACTGTACATTAAATATCAAATTTCACCAAATGTATATTATATACTGTACATAAAATATCAAATTTTATCAAATATATTATAAACTGTACATAAAATATGAAAGTACACCAAATATATATTATATACTGTACATAAAATATGAAAGTCCACCAAATATATATTATCTACTGTACATTAAATATCAAATTTCACAAAATATATGTTATATACTGTTCATGAAATATGAAATTTCATCAAATATATTATACACTGTACATAAAATATGAAATTACACCAAATATATATTGTATACTGTATATAAAATATGAAAGTACAACATATATATATTACATACTGTACATAAAATATCAAATTTCACCAAATATGTATTATATACTCTACATAAAATATCAAAGTTCACCAATTATATATTATCTAGTGTACATAAAATATCAAATTTCACCAAATATATATTATATACTGTACATAAAATATTAAATTTAACAATATATACTATATACTGTACATAAAATATCAAATTTCACCAGATATATATTATATACTGTACATAAAATATCAAATTTTATCCAATATATTATATACAGTACATAAAATATGAAAGTACAGCAAATATATATTATATACTGTACATAAAATATCAAATTTCAACAAATATATATTATATCCTCTACATAAAATATCAAAGTCCATGAAATATATATTATCTACTGTACATAAACTATCAAATTTCACCAAATATATATTATATACTGTACATAAAATATCAAATTTCACCAAATATATATTATATACTCTACATAAACTATGAAAGTCCACCTAATATATATTATCTACTGTACATTAAATATCAAATTTCACAAAATATATGTTATATATTGTTCATGAAATATCAAATTTCATCAAATATATTATACACTGTACGTGAAATATGAAATTACGCCAAATATATATTATATACTGTACATAAAATATGAAAGTACACCAAATATATATTATATACTGTACATAAAATATCAAATTTCACCAAATATATATTATATACTCTACATAAAATATCAAAGTCCACCAATTATATATTATCTACTGTACATAAAATATCAAATTTCATCAAATATATATCATATACTGTACATAAAATATCAAATTTCATCTCATATATTATATACTGTACATAAAATATGAAAGTACACCTAATATATATAATATACTGTACATAAAATATCAAATTTCACCAAATATATATTATACACTGTACATGAAATATGAAATTACACCAAATATATATTATATACTGTACATAAAATATGAAAGTACACCAAATATATATTATATACTGTACATAAAATATCAAATTCCACCAAATATATATTATATACTCTACATAAAATATCAAAGTCCACCAATTATATATTATCTACTGTACATAAAATATCAAATTTCACCAAATATATATTATAAACTGTACATAAAATATCAAATTTTATCAAATATATTATATACTGTACATAAAATATGAAAGTACAGCAAATATATATTATATACTGTACATAAAATATCAAATTTCAACAAATATATATTATATCCTCTACATAAAATATCAAAGTCCACGAAATATATATTATTTACTGGACATAAAATATCAAATTTCACCAAATATATATTGTATACTGTACATAAAATATCAAATTTCACCAAATATATATTATATACTCTACATAAAATATGAAAGTCCACCAAATATATATTATCTACTGTATATTAAATATCAACTTTCACTAAATATATGTTATATACTGTTCATGAAATATCAAATTTAATCAAATATATTATACAATGTACATAAAATATGAAATTACACCAAATATATATTGTATACTGTACATAAAATATGAAAGTACAACATATATATTATATACTGTATATAAAATATCGAATTTCACCAAATATGTATTATATACTCTACATAAAATATGAAAGTCCACCAAATATATATTATCTACTGTACATTAAATATCAAATTTCACAAAATATATGTTATATACTGTTCATGAAATATCAAATTTCATGAAATATATTATACACTGTACATAAAATATGAAATTACAGCAAATATATATTGTATACTGTACATAAAATATGAAAGTACAACATAATTTATATTATAAACTGTACATAAAATATCAAATTTCACCAAATATGTATTATATACTCTACATAAAATATCAAAGTCCGCCAATTATATATTATCTACTGTACATAAAATATCAAATTTCACCAAATATATATTATATACTGTAGATACAATATCAAATTTCACAAAATATATATTATATACTGTACATAAAATATCAAATTTCATCAAATATATTATATACTGTAAATAAAATATGAAAGTACACCAAATATATATAATATACTGTACATAAAATACCAAATTTCACTAAATATATATTATATACTGTACATTAAATATCAAATTTCACCAAATGTATATTATATACTGTACATAAAATATCAAATTTTATCAAATATATTATAAACTGTACATAAAATATGAAAGTACACCAAATATATATTATATACTGTACATAAAATATGAAAGTCCACCAAATATATATTATCTACTGTACATTAAATATCAAATTTCACAAAATATATGTTATATACTGTTCATGAAATATCAAATTTCATCAAATATATTATACACTGTACATAAAATATGAAATTACACCAAATATATATTGTATACTGTATATAAAATATGAAAGTACAACATATATATATTACATACTGTACATAAAATATCAAATTTCACCAAATATGTATTATATACTCTACATAAAATATCAAAGTTCACCAATTATATATTATCTAGTGTACATAAAATATCAAATTTCACCAAATATATATTATATACTGTACATAAAATATTAAATTTAACAATATATACTATATACTGTACATAAAATATCAAATTTCACCAGATATATATTATATACTGTACATAAAATATCAAATTTTATCCAATATATTATATACAGTACATAAAATATGAAAGTACAGCAAATATATATTATATACTGTACATAAAATATCAAATTTCAACAAATATATATTATATCCTCTACATAAAATATCAAAGTCCATGAAATATATATTATCTACTGTACATAAACTATCAAATTTCACCAAATATATATTATATACTGTACATAAAATATCAAATTTCACCAAATATATATTATATACTCTACATAAACTATGAAAGTCCACCTAATATATATTATCTACTGTACATTAAATATCAAATTTCACAAAATATATGTTATATATTGTTCATGAAATATCAAATTTCATCAAATATATTATACACTGTACGTGAAATATGAAATTACGACAAATATATATTATATACTGTACATAAAATATGAAAGTACACCAAATATATATTATATACTGTACATAAAATATCAAATTTCACCAAATATATATTATATACTCTACATAAAATATCAAAGTCCACCAATTATATATTATCTACTGTACATAAAATATCAAATTTCATCAAATATATATCATATACTGTAGATAAAATATCAAATTTCACCAAATATATATTATATACTGTACATAAAATATCAAATTTCATCTCATATATTATATACTGTACATAAAATATGAAAGTACACCTAATATATATAATATACTGTACATAAAATATCAAATTTCACCAAATATATATTATACACTGTACATGAAATATGAAATTACACCAAATATATATTATATACTGTACATAAAATATGAAAGTACACCAAATATATATTATATACTGTACATAAAATATCAAATTCCACCAAATATATATTATATACTCTACATAAAATATCAAAGTCCACCAATTATATATTATCTACTGTACATAAAATATCAAATTTCACCAAATATATATTATAAACTGTACATAAAATATCAAATTTTATCAAATATATTATATACTGTACATAAAATATGAAAGTACAGCAAATATATATTATATACTGTACATAAAATATCAAATTTCAACAAATATATATTATATCCTCTACATAAAATATCAAAGTCCACGAAATATATATTATTTACTGGACATAAAATATCAAATTTCACCAAATATATATTGTATACTGTACATAAAATATCAAATTTCACCAAATATATATTATATACTCTACATAAAATATGAAAGTCCACCAAATATATATTATCTACTGTATATTAAATATCAACTTTCACTAAATATATGTTATATACTGTTCATGAAATATCAAATTTAATCAAATATATTATACAATGTACATAAAATATGAAATTACACCAAATATATATTGTATACTGTACATAAAATATGAAAGTACAACATATATATTATATACTGTATATAAAATATCAAATTTCACCAAATATGTATTATATACTCTACATAAAATATGAAAGTCCACCAAATATATATTATCTACTGTACATTAAATATCAAATTTCACAAAATATATGTTATATACTGTTCATGAAATATCAAATTTCATGAAATATATTATACACTGTACATAAAATATGAAATTACAGCAAATATATATTGTATACTGTACATAAAATATGAAAGTACAACATAATTTATATTATAAACTGTACATAAAATATCAAATTTCACCAAATATGTATTATATACTCTACATAAAATATCAAAGTCCGCCAATTATATATTATCTACTGTACATAAAATATCAAATTTCACCAAATATATATTATATACTGTAGATACAATATCAAATTTCACAAAATATATATTATATACTGTACATAAAATATCAAATTTCATCAAATATATTATATACTGTAAATAAAATATGAAAGTACACCAAATATATATAATATACTGTACATAAAATACCAAATTTCACTAAATATATATTATATACTGTACATTAAATATCAAATTTCACCAAATGTATATTATATACTGTACATAAAATATCAAATTTTATCAAATATATTATAAACTGTACATAAAATATGAAAGTACACCAAATATATATTATATACTGTACATAAAATATGAAAGTCCACCAAATATATATTATCTACTGTACATTAAATATCAAATTTCACAAAATATATGTTATATACTGTTCATGAAATATCAAATTTCATCAAATATATTATACACTGTACATAAAATATGAAATTACACCAAATATATATTGTATACTGTATATAAAATATGAAAGTACAACATATATATATTACATACTGTACATAAAATATCAAATTTCACCAAATATGTATTATATACTCTACATAAAATATCAAAGTTCACCAATTATATATTATCTAGTGTACATAAAATATCAAATTTCACCAAATATATATTATATACTGTACATAAAATATTAAATTTAACAATATATACTATATACTGTACATAAAATATCAAATTTCACCAGATATATATTATATACTGTACATAAAATATCAAATTTTATCCAATATATTATATACAGTACATAAAATATGAAAGTACAGCAAATATATATTATATACTGTACATAAAATATCAAATTTCAACAAATATATATTATATCCTCTACATAAAATATCAAAGTCCATGAAATATATATTATCTACTGTACATAAACTATCAAATTTCACCAAATATATATTATATACTGTACATAAAATATCAAATTTCACCAAATATATATTATATACTCTACATAAACTATGAAAGTCCACCTAATATATATTATCTACTGTACATTAAATATCAAATTTCACAAAATATATGTTATATATTGTTCATGAAATATCAAATTTCATCAAATATATTATACACTGTACGTGAAATATGAAATTACGCCAAATATATATTATATACTGTACATAAAATATGAAAGTACACCAAATATATATTATATACTGTACATAAAATATCAAATTTCACCAAATATATATTATATACTCTACATAAAATATCAAAGTCCACCAATTATATATTATCTACTGTACATAAAATATCAAATTTCATCAAATATATATCATATACTGTAGATAAAATATCAAATTTCACCAAATTTATATTATATACTGTACATAAAATATCAAATTTCATCTCATATATTATATACTGTACATAAAATATGAAAGTACACCTAATATATATAATATACTGTACATAAAATATCAAATTTCACCAAATATATATTATACACTGTACATGAAATATGAAATTACACCAAATATATATTATATACTGTACATAAAATATGAAAGTACACCAAATATATATTATATACTGTACATAAAATATCAAATTCCACCAAATATATATTATATACTCTACATAAAATATCAAAGTCCACCAATTATATATTATCTACTGTACATAAAATATCAAATTTCACCAAATATATATTATAAACTGTACATAAAATATCAAATTTTATCAAATATATTATATACTGTACATAAAATATGAAAGTACAGCAAATATATATTATATACTGTACATAAAATATCAAATTTCAACAAATATATATTATATCCTCTACATAAAATATCAAAGTCCACGAAATATATATTATTTACTGGACATAAAATATCAAATTTCACCAAATATATATTGTATACTGTACATAAAATATCAAATTTCACCAAATATATATTATATACTCTACATAAAATATGAAAGTCCACCAAATATATATTATCTACTGTATATTAAATATCAACTTTCACTAAATATATGTTATATACTGTTCATGAAATATCAAATTTAATCAAATATATTATACAATGTACATAAAATATGAAATTACACCAAATATATATTGTATACTGTACATAAAATATGAAAGTACAACATATATATTATATACTGTATATAAAATATCAAATTTCACCAAATATGTATTATATACTCTACATAAAATATGAAAGTCCACCAAATATATATTATCTACTGTACATTAAATATCAAATTTCACAAAATATATGTTATATACTGTTCATGAAATATCAAATTTCATGAAATATATTATACACTGTACATAAAATATGAAATTACAGCAAATATATATTGTATACTGTACATAAAATATGAAAGTACAACATAATTTATATTATAAACTGTACATAAAATATCAAATTTCACCAAATATGTATTATATACTCTACATAAAATATCAAAGTCCGCCAATTATATATTATCTACTGTACATAAAATATCAAATTTCACCAAATATATATTATATACTGTAGATACAATATCAAATTTCACAAAATATATATTATATACTGTACATAAAATATCAAATTTCATCAAATATATTATATACTGTACATAAAATATGAAAGTACACCAAATATATATAATATACTGTACATAAAATACCAAATTTCACTAAATATATATTATATACTGTACATTAAATATCAAATTTCACCAAATGTATATTATATACTGTACATAAAATATCAAATTTTATCAAATATATTATAAACTGTACATAAAATATGAAAGTACACCAAATATATATTATATAATGTACATAAAATATGAAAGTACACCAAATATATATTATCTACTGTACATTAAATATCAAATTTCACAAAATATATGTTATATACTGTTCATGAAATATCAAATTTCATCAAATATATTATACACTGTACTTAAAATATGAAATTACACCAAATATATATTGTATACTGTATATAAAATATGAAAGTACAACATATATATATTACATACTGTACATAAAATATCAAATTTCACCAAATATGTATTATATACTCTACATAAAATATCAAAGTCCACCAATTATATATTATCTACTGTACATAAAATATCAAATTTCACCAAATATATATTATATACTGTACATAAAATATTAAATTTAACAATATATATTATATACTGTACATAAAATATCAAATTTCACCAGATATATATTATATACTGTACATAAAATATCAAATTTTATCCAATATATTATATACAGTACATAAAATATGAAAGTACAGCAAATATATATTATATACTGTACATAAAATATCAAATTTCAACAAATATATATTATATCCTCTACATAAAATATCAAAGTCCATGAAATATATATTATCTACTGTACATAAACTATCAAATTTCACCAAAGATATATTATATACTGTACATAAAATATCAAATTTCACCAAATATATATTATACACTCTACATAAACTATGAAAGTCCACCTAATATATATTATCTACTGTACATTAAATATCAAATTTCACAAAATATATGTTATATATTGTTCATGAAATATCAAATTTCATCAAATATATTATACACTGTACGTGAAATATGAAATTACGCCAAATATATATTATATACTGTACATAAAATATGAAAGTACACCAAATATATATTATATACTGTACATAAAATATCAAATTTCACCAAATATATATTATATACTCTACATAAAATATCAAAGTCCACCAATTATATATTAACTACTGTACATAAAATATCAAATTTCACCAAATATATATTATATACTGTAGATAAAATATCAAATTTCACCAAATATATATTATATACTGTACATAAAATATCAAATTTCATCAAAGATATTATATACTGTACATAAAATATGAAAGTACACCTAATATATATAATATACAGAACATAAAATATCAAATTTCACAAAATATATATTATACACTGTACATGAAATATGAAATTACACCAAATATATATTATATACTGTACATAAAATATGAAAGTACACCAAATATATATTATATACTGTACATAAAATATCAAATTTCACCAAATATATATTATATACTCTACATAAAATATCAAAGTCCACCAATTATATATTATCTACAGTACATAAAATATCAAATTTCACCAAATATATATTATATACTGTACATAAAATATTAAATTTAACAATATATATTATATACTGTACATAAAATATCAAATTTCACCAGATATATATTATATACTGTACATAAAATATCAAATTTTATCCAATATATTATATACAGTACATAAAATATGAAAGTACATCAAATATATATTATATACTGTACATAAAATATCAAATTTCAACAAATATATATTATATCCTCTACATAAAATATCAAAGTCCACGAAATATATATTATCTACTGGACATAAAATATCAAATTTCACCAAATATATATTATATACTGTACATAAAATATCAAATTTCACCAAATATATGTTATATACTCTACATAAAATATGAAAGTCCACCAAATATATATTATCTACTATATATTAAATATCAAATTTCACAAAATATATGTTATATACTGTTCATGAAATATCAAATTTCATCAAATATATTATACACTGTACATAAAATATGAAATTACACCAAATATATATAGTATACTGTACATAAAATATGAAAGTACAACATATATATATTATATACTGTACATAAAATATCAAATTTCACCAAATATGTATTATATACTCTACATAAAATATCAAAGTCCACCAATTACATATTATCTACTGTACATAAAATATCAAATTTCACCAAATATATATTATATACTGTACATAAAATATTAAATTTAACAATATATATTATATACTGTACATAAAATATCAAATTTCACCAGATATGTATTATATACTGTACATAAAATATCTATATTATCTACTGTACATAAAATATCAAATTTCACCAAATATATATTATATACTGTAGATACAATATCAAATTTCACAAAATATATATTATATACTGTACGTAAAATATCAAATTTCATCAAATATATTATATACTGTACATAAAATATGAAAGTACACCAAATATATATAATATACTGTACATAAAATACCAAATTTCACTAAATATATATTATATACTGTACATTAAATATCAAATTTCACCAAATATATATTATATACTGTACATAAAATATCAAATTTTATCAGATATATTATAAACTGTACATAAAATATGAAAGTACACCAAATATATATTATATACTGTACATAAAATATGGAAGTACACCAAATATATATTATATACTGTACATAAAATATCAAATTTCACCAAATATATATTATATACTCTACATAAAATATCAAATTCCACCAAATATATATTATCTACTGTACATAAAATATGAAAGTAGGCCAAATATATATTATATACTGTATATAAAATATCAAATTTAACAATATATATTATATACTGTACATAAAATATGAAATTTCACCAGATATATATTATATACTGTACATAAAATATCAAATTTTATCAAATATATTATGTACTGTACATAAAATATGAAAGTACAGCAAATATATATTATATACTGTACATAAAATATCAAATTTCAACAAATATATATTATATCCTCTACATAAAATATCAAAGTCCACCAATTATGTATAATCTAGTGTACATAAAATATCAAATTTCACCAAATATATATTATATACTGTAGATACAATATCAAATTTCACAAAATATATTTTATATACTGTACATAAAATATCAAATTTCATCAAATATATTATATACTGTACATAAAATATGAAAGTACACCAAATATATATAATATACTGTACATAAAATACCAAATTTCACTAAATATATATTATATACTGTACATAAAATATCAAATTTCACCAAATATATATTATATACTGTACATAAAATATCAAATTTCACCAAATATATATTATATACTCTACATAAAATATCAAATTCCACCAAATATATATTATCTACTGTACATAAAATATGAAAGTAGGCCAAATATATATTATATACTGTATATAAAATATCAAATTTAACAATATATATTATATGCTGTACATAAAATATCAAATTTCACCAGATATATATTATATACTGTACATAAAATGTCAAATTTTATCAAATATATTATATACTGTACATAAAATATGAAAGTACAGCAAATACATTTTATATACTGTACATAAAATATCAAATTTAATCAAATATATTATATACTGTACATAAAATATGAAAGTACACCAAATATATATAATATACTGTACATAAAATATGAAATTTCACTAAATATATATTATATACTGTACATAAAATATCAAATTTCAACAAATATATATTATATACTGTACATAAAGTATATAAGTACAGCAAATATATGTTATATACTGTAAATAAAATATCAAATTTCATCAAATATATATTATATACTCTACATAAAATATCAAAGTCCACCAAATATATATTATCTACGGTACGTAAAATGTCAAATTTCACAGAATATATGTTATATACTGTTCATTAAATATCAAATTTCATCAAATATATTATACACTGTACATGAAATATGAAATTACACCAATTATATATTATATACTGTACATAAAATATGAAAGTACACCAAATATATATTATATACTGTACATAAAATATCAAATTTCACCAAATATGTATTATATACTCCACATAAAATATCAAAGTCCACCAATTATATATTATCTACTGTACATAAAATATCAAATTTCACCAAATATATATTATATACTGTAGATAAAATATCAAATTTCACCAAATATATATTATATACTGTACATAAAATATCAAATTCCATCAAATGTATTATATACTGTACATAAAATATGAAAGTACACCACATATATATTATATACTGTACATAAAATATCAAATTTCACCAAATATATATTATATACTCTACATAAAATATCAAATTCCACCAAATATATATTATCTACTGTACATGAAATATGAAAGTACGCCAAATATATATTATATACTGTACATATAATATCAAATTTAAAAATATATATTATATACTGTACATAAAATATCAAATTTCACCAGATATATATTATATACTGTACATAAAATATCAAATTCCATCAAATGTATTATATACTGTACATAAAATATGAAAGTACACCACATATATATTATATACTGTACATAAAATATCAAATTTCACCAAATATATATTATATACTCTACATAAAATATCAAATTCCACCAAATATATATTATCTACTGTACATGAAATATGAAAGTACGCCAAATATATATTATATACTGTACATATAATATCAAATTTAAAAATATATATTATATACTGTACATAAAATATCAAATTTCACCAGATATATATTTTATACTGTACATAAAATATCAAATTTTATCAAATATATTATATACTGTACATAAAATATGAAAGTACAGCAAATATGTATTATATACTGTACATAAAATATCAAATTTCAACAAATATATATCATATCCTCTACATAAAATATCAAAGTCCAAGAAATATATATTATCTACTGTACATAAAATGTCAAATTTCACCTAATATATATTATATACTGTACATAAAATATCAAATTTCACCAAATATATATTATATACTCTACATAAAATATGAAAGTCCACCAATTATATATTATCTACTGTACATAAAATATCAAATTTCACCAAATATATATTATATACTGTAGATACAATATCAAATTTCACAAAATATATATTATATACTGTACATAAAATATCAAATTTCATCAAATATATTATATACTGTACATAAAATATGAAAGTACACCAAATATATATAATATACTGTACATAAAATACCAAATTTCACTAAATATATATTATATACTGTACATTAAATATCAAATTTCACCAAATATATATTATATACTGTACATAAAATATCAAATTTTATCAGATATATTATAAACTGTACATAAAATATGAAAGTACACCAAATATATATTATATACTGTACATAAAATATGGAAGTACACCAAATATATATTATATACTGTACATAAAATATCAAATTTCACCAAATATATATTATATACTCTACATAAAATATCAAATTCCACCAAATATATATTATCTACTGTACATAAAATATGAAAGTAGGCCAAATATATATTATATACTGTATATAAAATATCAAATTTAACAATATATATTATATACTGTACATAAAATATGAAATTTCACCAGATATATATTATATACTGTACATAAAATATCAAATTTTATCAAATATATTATGTACTGTACATAAAATATGAAAGTACAGCAAATATATATTATATACTGTACATAAAATATCAAATTTCAACAAATATATATTATATCCTTCTACATAAAATATCAAAGTCCACCAATTATGTATAATCTAGTGTACATAAAATATCAAATTTCACCAAATATATATTATATACTGTAGATACAATATCAAATTTCACAAAATATATTTTATATACTGTACATAAAATATCAAATTTCATCAAATATATTATATACTGTACATAAAATATGAAAGTACACCAAATATATATAATATACTGTACATAAAATACCAAATTTCACTAAATATATATTATATACTGTACATAAAATATCAAATTTCACCAAATATATATTATATACTGTACATAAAATATCAAATTTCACCAAATATATATTATATACTCTACATAAAATATCAAATTCCACCAAATATATATTATCTACTGTACATAAAATATGAAAGTAGGCCAAATATATATTATATACTGTATATAAAATATCAAATTTAACAATATATATTATATGCTGTACATAAAATATCAAATTTCACCAGATATATATTATATACTGTACATAAAATGTCAAATTTTATCAAATATATTATATACTGTACATAAAATATGAAAGTACAGCAAATACATTTTATATACTGTACATAAAATATCAAATTTCATCAAATATATTATATACTGTACATAAAATATGAAAGTACACCAAATATATATAATATACTGTACATAAAATATGAAATTTCACTAAATATATATTATATACTGTACATAAAATATCAAATTTCAACAAATATATATTATATACTGTACATAAAGTATATAAGTACAGCAAATATATGTTATATACTGTAAATAAAATATCAAATTTCATCAAATATATATTATATACTCTACATAAAATATCAAAGTCCACCAAATATATATTATCTACGGTACGTAAAATGTCAAATTTCACAGAATATATGTTATATACTGTTCATTAAATATCAAATTTCATCAAATATATTATACACTGTACATGAAATATGAAATTACACCAATTATATATTATATACTGTACATAAAATATGAAAGTACACCAAATATATATTATATACTGTACATAAAATATCAAATTTCACCAAATATGTATTATATACTCCACATAAAATATCAAAGTCCACCAATTATATATTATCTACTGTACATAAAATATCAAATTTCACCAAATATATATTATATACTGTAGATAAAATATCAAATTTCACCAAATATATATTATATACTGTACATAAAATATCAAATTCCATCAAATGTATTATATACTGTACATAAAATATGAAAGTACACCACATATATATTATATACTGTACATAAAATATCAAATTTCACCAAATATATATTATATACTCTACATAAAATATCAAATTCCACCAAATATATATTATATACTGTACATGAAATATGAAAGTACGCCAAATATATATTATATACTGTACATATAATATCAAATTTAAAAATATATATTATATACTGTACATAAAATATCAAATTTCACCAGATATATATTATATACTGTACATAAAATATCAAATTTCAACAAATATATATCATATCCTCTACATAAAATATCAAAGTCCAAGAAATATATATTATCTACTGTACATAAAATGTCAAATTTCACCTAATATATATTATATACTGTACATAAAATATCAAATTTCACCAAATATATATTATATACTCTACATAAAATATGAAAGTCCACCAATTATATATTATCTACTGTACATAAAATAGCAGATTTCACCAAATATATATTATATACTTTAGATACAATATCAAATTTCACAAAATATATATTATATACTGTACATAAAATATCAAATTTCATCAAATATATTATATACTGTACATAAAATATGAAAGTACACCAAATATATATAATATACTGTACATAAAATACCAAATTTCACTAAATATATATTATATACTGTACATTAAATATCAAATTTCACCAAATATATATTATATACTGTACATAAAATATCAAATTTTATCAAATATATTATAAACTGTACATAAAATATGAAAGTACACCAAATATATATTATATACTGTACATAAAATATGAAAGTACACCAAATATATATTATATACTGTACATAAAATATCAAATTTCACCAAATATATATTATATACTCTACATAAAATATCAAATTCCACCAAATATATATTATCTACTGTACATAAAATATGAAAGTAGGCCAAATATATATTATATACTGTATATAAAATATCAAATTTAACAATATATATTATATACTGTACATAAAATATGAAATTTCACCAGATATATATTATATACTGTACATAAAATATCAAATTTTATCAAATATATTATGTACTGTACATAAAATATGAAAGTACAGCAAATATATATTATATACTGTACATAAAATATCAAATTTCAACAAATATATATTATATCCTCTACATAAAATATCAAAGTCCACCAATTATGTATAATCTAGTGTACATAAAATATCAAATTTCACCAAATATATATTATATACTGTAGATACAATATCAAATTTCACAAAATATATTTTATATACTGTACATAAAATATCAAATTTCATCAAATATATTATATACTGTACATAAAATATGAAAGTACACCAAATATATATAATATACTGTACATAAAATACCAAATTTCACTAAATATATATTATATACTGTACATAAAATATCAAATTTCACCAAATATATATTATATACTGTACATAAAATATCAAATTTCACCAAATATATATTATATACTCTACATAAAATATCAAATTCCACCAAATATATATTATCTACTGTACATAAAATATGAAAGTAGGCCAAATATATATTATATACTGTATATAAAATATCAAATTTAACAATATATATTATATACTGTACATAAAATATCAAATTTCACCAGATATATATTATATACTGTACATAAAATGTCAAATTTTATCAAATATATTATATACTGTACATAAAATATGAAAGTACAGCAAATATATTTTATATACAGTACATAAAATATCAAATTTCATCAAATATATTATATACTGTACATAAAATATGAAAGTACACCAAATATATATAATATACTGTACATAAAATACGAAATTTCACTAAATATATATTATATACTGTACATAAAATATCAAATTTCACCAAATATATATTATATACTGTACATAAAGTATATAAGTACAGCAAATATATGTTATATACTGTAAATAAAATATCAAATTTCATCAAATATATATTATATACTCTACATAAAATATCAAAGTCCACCAAATATATATTATCTACGGTACGTAAAATGTCAAATTTCACAGAATATATGTTATATACTGTTCATTAAATATCAAATTTCATCAAATATATTATACACTGTACATGAAATATGAAATTACACCAATTATATATTATATACTGTACATAAAATATGAAAGTACACCAAATATATATTATATACTGTACATAAAATATCAAATTTCACCAAATATGTATTATATACTCCACATAAAATATCAAAGTCCACCAATTACATTTTATCTACTGTACATAAAATATCAAATTTCACCAAATATATATTATATACTGTAGATAAAATATCAAATTTCACCAAATATATATTATATACTGTACATAAAATATCAAATTCCATCAAATGTATTATATACTGTACATAAAATATGAAAGTACACCACATATATATTATATACTGTACATAAAATATCAAATTTCACCAAATATATATTATATACTCTACATAAAATATCAAATTCCACCAAATATATATTATCTACTGTACATGAAATATGAAAGTACGCCAAATATATATTATATACTGTACATATAATATCAAATTTAAAAATATATATTATATACTGTACATAAAATATCAAATTTCACCAGATATATATTTTATACTGTACATAAAATATCAAATTTTATCAAATATATTATATACTGTACATAAAATATGAAAGTACAGCAAATATGTATTATATACTGTACATAAAATATCAAATTTCAACAAATATATATCATATCCTCTACATAAAATATCAAAGTCCAAGAAATATATATTATCTACTGTACATAAAATGTCAAATTTCACCTAATATATATTATATACTGTACATAAAATATCAAATTTCACCAAATATATATTATATACTCTACATAAAATATGAAAGTCCACCAATTATATATTATCTACTGTACATAAAATATCAAATTTCACCAAATATATATTATATACTGTAGATACAATATCAAATTTCACAAAATATATATTATATACTGTACATAAAATATCAAATTTCATCAAATATATTATATACTGTACATAAAATATGAAAGTACACCAAATATATATAATATACTGTACATAAAATACCAAATTTCACTAAATATATATTATATACTGTACATTAAATATCAAATTTCACCAAATATATATTATATACTGTACATAAAATATCAAATTTTATCAAATATATTATAAACTGTACATAAAATATGAAAGTACACCAAATATATATTATATACTGTACATAAAATATGAAAGTACACCAAATATATATTATATACTGTACATAAAATATCAAATTTCACCAAATATATATTATATACTCTACATAAAATATCAAATTCCACCAAATATATATTATCTACTGTACATAAAATATGAAAGTAGGCCAAATATATATTATATACTGTATATAAAATATCAAATTTAACAATATATATTATATACTGTACATAAAATATGAAATTTCACCAGATATATATTATATACTGTACATAAAATATCAAATTTTATCAAATATATTATGTACTGTACATAAAATATGAAAGTACAGCAAATATATATTATATACTGTACATAAAATATCAAATTTCAACAAATATATATTATATCCTCTACATAAAATATCAAAGTCCACCAATTATGTATAATCTAGTGTACATAAAATATCAAATTTCACCAAATATATATTATATACTGTACATAAAATATCAAATTTCACCAAATATGTATTATATACTCTACATAAAATATGAAAGTCCACCAAATATATATTATCTACTGTACATTAAATATCAAATTTCACAAAAGATATGTTATATACTGTTCATGAAATATCAAATTTCATCAAATATATTATACACTGTACATAAAATATGAAATTACACCAAATATATATTGTATACTGTACATGAAATATGAAAGTACAACATATATATTATATACTGTACATAAAATATCAAATTTCACCAAATATGTATTATATACTCTACATGAAATATCAAAGTCCACCAATTATATATTATCTACTGTACATAAAATATCAAATTTCACCAAATATATATTATATACAGTAGATACAATATCAAATTTCACAAAATATATATTATATACTGTACATAAAATATCAAATTTCACCAAATATATATTATAAACTCTACATAAAATATGAAATTCCACCAAATATATATAATCTACTGTACATAAAATATGAAAGTAGGCCAAATATATATTATATACTGTATATAAAATATCAAATTTAACAATATATATAATATACTGTACATAAAATATCAAATTTCACCAGATATATATTATATACTGTACATAAAATATCAAATTTTATCAAATATATTATATACTGTACATAAAATATGAAAGTACACCAAATATATATTATATACTGTACATAAAATATCAAATTTCAACAAATATATATTATATCCTCTACATAAAATATCAAAGTCCACGAAATATATATTATCTACTGTACATAAAATGTCAAATTTCACCTAATATATATTATATACTGTACATAAAATATCAAATTTCACCAAATATATATTATATACTCTACATAAAATATGAAAGTCCACCAAATATATGTTATCTACTGTACATTAAATATAAAATTTCACTAAATATATGTTATATACTGCTCATGAAATATCAAATTTCATCAAATATATTATACACTGTACATAAAATATGAAATTACACCAAATATATATTGTATACTGTACATAAAATATGAAGGTACAACATATATATATTATATACTGTACATAAAATATCAAATTTCACCAAATATGTATTATATACTCTACATAAAATATCAAAGTCCACCAATTATATATTATCTAGTGTACATAAAATATCAAATTTCACCAAATATATATTATATACTGTAGATACAATATCAAATTTCACAAAATATATTTTATATACTGTACATAAAATATCAAATTTCATCAAATATGTTATATACTGTACATAAAATATGAAAGTACACCAAATATATATAATATACTGTACATAAAATACCAAATTTCACTAAATATATATTATATACTGTACATAAAATATCAAATTTCACGAAATATATATTATATACTTTACATAAAATATCATATTTAATCAAATATCTTATATACTGTACATAAATTATATAAGTACAGCAAATATATATTATATACTGTACATAAAATATCAAATTTCATCAAATATATATTATATACTCTACATAAAATATGAAAGTCCGCCAAATATATATTATCTACTGTACATAAAATATCAAATTTCACCAAATATATATTATACACTGTACAGAAAATATCAAATTTCACCAAATATATATTATATACTCTACATAAAATATCAAAGTCCACCAAATATATATTATCTACTGTACATAAAATGTCAAATTTCACTGAATATATGTTATATACTGTTCATTAAATATCAAATTTCATCAAATATATTACACACTGTACATAAAATATGAAATTACACCAAATATATATTATATACTGTACATAAAATATGAAAGTACACCAAATATATATTATATACTGTACATAAAATATCAAATTTCACCAAATATGTATTATATACTCCACATAAAATGTCAAAGTCCACCAATTATATATTATCTACTGTACATAAAATATCAAATTTCACCAAATATATATTATATACTGTACATAAAATATCAAATTTCACCAAATATATATTATATACTGTACATAAAATATCAAATTCCATCAAATATATTATATGCTGTACATAAAATATGAAAGTACACCACATATATATTATATACTGTACATAAAATATCAAATTTCACCAAATATATATTATATACTCTACATAAAATATCAAATTCCACCAAATATATATTATCTACTGTACATAAAATATGAAAGTACGCCAAATATATATTATATAATGTATATAAAATATCAAAATTAAAAATATATATTATATACTGTACATAAAATATCAAATTTCACCAGATATATATTATATACTGTACATAAAATATCAAAGTTTATCAAATATATTATATACTGTACATAAAATATGAAAGTACAGCAAATATATATTATATACTGTACATAAAATATCAAATTTCAACAAATATATATTATATACTCTACATAAAATATCAAAGTCCAAGAAATATATATTACCTACTGTACATAAAATGTCAAATTTCACCAAATATATATTCTATACTGTACGTAAAATATCAAATTTCACCAAATATATACTATATACTCTACATAAAATATGAAAGTCCACCAAATATATATTATCTACTGTACATTAAATATCAAATTTCACAAAATATATGTTATATACTGTTCATGAAATATCAAATTTCATCAAATATATTATACACTGTACATAAAATATGAAATTACACCAAATATGTATTGTATACTGTACATAAAATATGAAAGTACAACATATATATATTATATACTGTACATAAAATATCAAATTTCACCAAATATGTCTTATATACTCTACATAAAATATGAAAGTCCACCAAATATATATTATCTACTGTACATTAAATATCAAATTTCACAAAATATATGTTATATACTGTTCATGAAATATCAAATTTCATCAAATATATTATACACTGTACATAAAATATGAAATTACACCAAATATATATTGTATACTCTACATAAAATATGAAAGTACAACATATATATATTATATACTGTACATAATATATCAAATTTCACCCAATATGTATTATATACTCTACATAAAATATGAAAGTCCACCAAATATATATTATCTACTGTACATTAAATATCAAATTTCACAAAATATATGTTATATACTGTTCATGAAATATCAAATTTCATCAAATATATTATACACTGTACATAAAATATGAAATTACACCAAATATATATTGTATACTGTACATAAAATATGAAAGTAGAACATATATATATTATATACTGTACATAAAATATCAAATTTCACCAAATATGTATTATATACTCTACATAAAATATGAAAGTCCACCAAATATATATTATCTACTGTACATTAAATATCAAATTTCACAAAATATATGTTATATACTGTTCATGAAATATCAAATTTCATCAAATATATTATACACTGTACATAAAATATGAAATTACACCAAATATATATTGTATACTGTACATGAAATATGAAAGTACAACATATATATATTATATACTGTACATAAAATATCAAATTTCACCAAATATGTATTATATACTCTACATAAAATATGAAAGTCCACCAAATATATATTATCTACTGTACATAAAATATCAAATTTCACCAAATATATATTATATACTGTTCATGAAACATCAAATTTCATCAAATATATTATACACTGTACATAAAATATGAAATTACACCAAATATATATTGTATACTGTACATAAAATATGAAAGTACAACATATATATATTATATACTGTACATAAAATATCAAATTTCACCAAATATGTATTATATACTCTACATAAAATATGAAAGTCCACCTATTACATATTATCTACTGTATATAAAATATCAAATTTCACCAAATATATATTATATACTGTAGATACAATATCAAATTTCGTAATATATATATTATATACTGTACATAAAATATCAAATTTCATCAAATATATTATATACTGCACATAAAATATGAAAGTACACCAAATATATATAATACACAGTACATAAAATATCAAATTTCACAAAATATATATTATATAGTGTACATAAAATATTAAATTTCATCAAATATATTATATACTGTACATAAAATATGAAAGTACACCAAATATATATAATATACTGTACATAAAATATCAAATTTCACAAAATATATATTATATACTGTACATAAAATATCAAATTTCACCAAATATATATTATTTACTGTACATAAAATATCAAATTTTATCAAATATATTATATACTGTACATAAAATATGAAAGTACAGCAAATATATATTATATACAGTACATAAAATATCAAATTTCACCAAACATATATTGTATACTCTACATAAAATATCAAAGTCCACCAAATATATATTATCTACTGTACGTAAAATGGCAAATTTCACAAAATATATGTTATATACTGTTCATGAAATATCAAATTTCATCAAATATATTATACACTGTACATAAAATATGAAATTACACCAAATATATAGTATATAGTGTACATAAAATATGAAAGTACAACATATATATATCATGTACTGTAGGTAAAATATCAAATTTCACCTAATGTGTATTATATATTCTACATAAAATATCAATGTCCACCAATTACATATTATTTACTGTACATAAAATATCAAATTTCACCAAATATATATTATATACTGTAGACAAAATATCAAATTTCACAAAATATATATTATATACTGTACATAAAAAATCAAATTTCATCAAATATATTATATACTGAACATAAAATACGAAAGTACACCAAATATATATAATATACTGTACATAAAATATCAAATTTCACAAAATATATGTTATATACTGTACATAAACTATCAAATTTCACCAAATATATATTATATACTGTACATAAAATATCAAATTTTATCAAATATATTATATAGTGTACATAAAATATGAAAGTACACCAAATATATATTATATACTATGCATAAAATATCAAATTTCACCAAATATATATTATATACTCTACATAAAATATCAAATTCCACCAAATATATATTATCTACTGTACATAAAATATGAAAGTATGCCAAATATATATTATATACTGTACATAAAATATCAAATTTCAACAAATATGTATTATATCCTCTACATAAAATATCAAAGTCCAGGAAATATATATTATCTACTGTACATAAAATATCAAATTTCACCAAATATATATTATATACTGTACATAAAATATCAAATTTCACCAAATATATATTATATACTCTACATAAAATATGAAAGTCCACCAAATATATATTATCTACTGTACACTAAATATCAAATTTCACAAAATATATGTTATATACTGTTCATGAAATATCAAATTTCATCAAATATATTATACACTGTACATAAAATATGAAATTACACCAAATATATAGTATATACTGTACATAAAATATGAAAGTACAACATATATATATTATGTACTGTACATAAAATATCAAATTTCACCAAATATGTATTATATACTCTACATAAAATATCAAAGTCCACCAATTATATATTATGTACTGTACATAAAAAATCAAATTTCACCAAATATATATTATATACTGTACATAAAATATCAAATTTCATCAAATATATTATATACTGAACATAAAATATGAAAGTACACCAAATATATGTAATATACTGTGCATAAAATATCAAATTTCACAAAATATATATTATATACTATACATATAATATCAAATTTCACCAAATATATATTATATACTGTACATAAAATATCAAATTTTATCAAATATATTATATACTGTACATAAAATATGAAAGTACAGCAAATATATATTATATACTGTACATAAAATATCAAATTTCAACAAATATATATTATATACTCTACATAAAATATCAAAGTCCACCAAATATATATTATCTACTGTACATAAAATATCAAATTTCACCAAATATATATTATATACTGTACAGAAAATATCAAATATCACCAAATATATATTTTATACTCTACATAAAGTATCAAAGTCCACCAAATATATACTATCTACTGTACGTAAAATGTCAAATTTCACAAAATATATGTTATATACTGTTCATGAAATATCAAATTTCATCTAATATATTATACACTGTACATAAAATAGGAAATTACACCAAATATATATTATATACTGTAGATAAAATATGAAATTACACCAAGTATATATTATATACTGTGCACAAAATATGAAAGTACACCAAATATATATTATATACTGTACATAAAATATCAAATTTCACCAAATATGTATTATATACTCTACATAAAATATCAAAGTCCACCAATTATATATTATCTACTGTACATAAAATATCAAATTTCACCTAATATATATTATATACTGTAGATAAAATATCAAATTTCACCAAATATATATTATATACTGTACATAAAATATCAAATTTCATCAAATATATTATATACTGTACTTAAAATATGAAAGTACACCAAATATATATTATATACTGTACATAAAATATGAAAGTACACCACATATATATTATATACTTCACATAAAATATCAAATTTCACCAAATATATATTATAGACTCTACATAAAATATCAAATTCCACCAAATATATATTATCTTCTGCACATAAAATATGAAAGTACAGCAAATATATATTATATACTGTTCATAAAATATCATATTTCAACAAATATATATTATATCCTCTACATAAAATATCAAACTACACTTAATATATAATTTATACTGTACATAAAATATCACACTACACCAAATATATAATACATACTGCACATAAAATATCAAAGTACACCAAATATGTATTATATACTGCACATAAAATATCAAAGTACACCAAGTATATATTTTTTACTCTGCATAAAGTATCAAAGTACTCCTAATATATAATTTATACTGTACATAAAATATCACCCTACACCAAATATATAATATATACTACACATAACATATCAAAGTACACCAAATCTATATTTTATACTGCACATAAAATATGAAAGTACAAGTATACATTTTATACTGTGCTTAAAATATCAAAGTACACCAAGTATGTATTTTATACTGTGTATAAAATCTCAAAGTACACCAAATATAATATACTGTACAAAATATCAAAGTACACAAATATATAGTACATACTGTACATAAAATATCAAATTGCACCAAATATATATTATATACTCTACATAAAATATAAAAGTACACTGATTAAGTATTATATACTGTACTTAAAATATCAAAGTACGCCGAATACATACTATATACCGTGCTTAAAATATCAAAGTACACCAAATAAGTATAATCTACTGTACATAAAATATCAAAATACACAAAATACTCATTATATACCGTGCTTAAAATACCAAAGTACACAAAACATATAATATATACCATTCATAAAATATCAAACTACACCAAATATATATTATATACTGCACATTAAATATCAAAGTACACCTAATATATATTATATACTCTACATAATATATCAAAGAATACCTAATAGATATTATATACTGTACATAAAATATCAAACCACACCAAATATATATTATATACTGTACATAAAGTATCAAGGTATACCAAATGAATATTATATACTGTAGAAAAATATAAAAGTTCACCTAATATATATTTTATACTGTTCCTAAAATATCACAGTACACCAAATATATACTATATACTGCATATAAAATATCAAAGTACACCAAATATATATTATATACTGCACATAAAATATCAAACTACACCAAATATAATACATGCTGTTCATAAAATATCAAAGTACACCAGGTATTTATCATATACTGTACATAAAATATCAAAGTACCCCAGATATGTATTCTATAATGTACATAAAATAACATAATTCACCCCATATATATCATATACGGTACATAAAATATCAATGTATACCAAATATGTATTATATTCTGTAAATAAAATAACAATGTAAACCAAACATATATACTACAGTGTACATAAAATCTGAAAATACTGCAAATATGTATTATACACTGTACATTAATATCAAAGTACACCAAAGATATATACTGTACACAGAATGAAAAGGACATTAAATATGTATCATACACTGTATATAAAATATCAAATTACACAAAATATGTATCATATACTGTACATAAAATATCAAAGTACACCAAATATGCATCATAAACTGTACAAAACACATCAGAGTACACCGAATATGTATCGAATACAATACACAAAATATCAAAGAAAAACAAACATGTATTGCATACTGTACATAAAATATCAAATTACACCAAATATATATTCTATACCATACATAAAATATAAAAGCACACAAAGTATATATTCTAACCTGTACATAAAATGTCACAGTACCCCAAATATGTATTTTATACTGTACAATAAATATCAACATACCCCAAATATATATTCTATACTGTACCTAAAATATCAAAGTACAACAAATATATTCTGTATGCTGTAAATAAAGTATCAAATTACACCAAATATATATCCTATACTGTACAGAAAATATCAAAGTCCGCAAAATATATATTCTATACTGTACATAAAATACAAATATACACCAAACATATGTTCCATAATGTACATAAAATATCCAAGTACACGAAATGTATATTCTATACTGTACACAAAATATCAATATAGAGTAAATATATATTCTCTACTGTACATAAAATATCTATTATACATGATGTATGACATATATTACATATGTCACATATTATACATAATTATATAATATTCTATAATATATGATTATACTCTATATTATATATAATATATCTTAATATATAATAAATATTTTACCATAATATATTATATGTAATATATCTTAATATATTATATATAACATATCATAATATATTATATATTTTATTATGTTACTGTACATAATGTTATATATTATATATTTAAAGTAATATATGTCATGTATATTATATAATATATAATATATTCCTATATAATATATGATATGTTATATAACACATAATATATAATACACAATATACTGTATAATTTATAATATCTAATATAGTATCTATTATGAATAATATATATTACACATAATATATAATATATTATGTCTTATATGTAGTATATAATACATTATATACTATATGTATTATAAAATACATTATATATTATATTATATATTAAATATTACATAACATATCATATGTTATACATATGATATTCTGTACTATATAAAATGTTATATAATATATATAATATAATATATATTATATATAATATATATTAATATATGATATATAATTATGTATATAATTATACGCAATATATAATTACATATTATGTTATATGTAATAATTATGTATTTTACATTAATTATATTGTGTATAATAAAAATGTATCCTTATATATTATATTATACATAATATATTGTATATAATATAAGGATGCAGGATGTAAAAGGAAGTTATATATATGTTATACATATTATGTAAGTTATATATATTACATTATATATATTTATATATATTCTCACACATATATATATTTTTTTGTTCCCTATTTCCATGATATAATATATAATATGTTATATAATATATAACATCTAATACATAATACATTATATGTTATATAATATGTAATATATTACATATTATGTACAATATGTTACATATTATATGAAATATATAATACATTATATATTATATCATATAGTAAATATTATATATCTTATACTGTGTTATACATATGATATTGTATATTATATAACATATGACATATTAGATATTATATATTATATATACTGTGTATTATTATATTCTATATAATTATATATAAATGTATAATTATGTATATAATTATATATTTTGTTATATGTAAATATTAGATATTATTACATGTATTATATAGTATATAATAATAACATATCATTATATTTTATATTATACATTAGATATTATATGTAATATAAGGATGCAGGATGTAAAACCAAATTATATATATGTTATACATGTTTTATAAGTTATATACATTACATTATATAAATTACATATATATATATAGACATATATATATATGTTTTTGGGATGCCCTATTTCCCATCTCGCAACTTACTTTAAGAAGTACAGCATAGTAAAGTGTGGGCTTGGGATTCAGTTTTTGAAACAAAACACTGAGCCTTCAATGACCTTCCTGTACATGTGAAAGCACTCCTGACTGCCTGGCAGCAGTTGGACCTCACAATGTGGATTGTGCCTTCACCCTGGAATGCTTATGCCCTATCGCCGTGGTGATGGGATTAGGGATCTCCAGCCCTTGGTCCTAAGTGCCACTGTCTGTGCTGAGTTTTTCAAAGCTCAGAGCAGATTGAACCTTTGTGGGTTCATTTTCCCTGATTTTGATTTTTCTCATGTGGAGCCTGTGTTGCCGCATTCAAGGTATGTTCATACTGGTCTGTCAAATGCAAACTCTTCAAATTATTAGTTAGTGCTTTCCAAATATGTCTTTTAAAACATTATCCTCTGTATTTTCCATATGCAGTTATCAATAAGTTTCATGGTTATGTTTTATTCCTCAATTTATATATTTGATTATTGTAGCAAGCAGAGTACCTTAGAAATTTTTCTTCATTTAAAAAAGATGTATCTTGGCTCAGGCCTCTAATCCCAGCACTTTGAGAGGCCAAGGCAAGAGGATCACAACGTGAGGAGATCAAGACCATCCTGGCCAATACAGTGAAATCCTGTCTCTACTAACACTAAAAAAATTAGCCAGGCATGGTGGCAGCTGGAGTAGTCCCAGTATGGTGTAGTCCCAGCTACCTGGGAGGCTGAGGCAGGACAATCGCTTGAACCCATGAGGCAGAGATTGCAGTGAGCCAAGACTGTGACATTGGAGAACAGTCTGTGCAGCAGAACAAGACCCAGTCTAAAAACAATTATATATATAATATGTATCATACATATGCTATATATATTATATAATATATTATATCTGTAATGTATAATATCTATAATATATCATATCTCATAATATGCATAAAAATATAATGTCACAATATATATAATATGTGTTATATTGATAATATATTACATACAATATATTATATGTCATATATATTATATGACACTATATATTACATATAATATATATAATTTATATTATATGTAATATATATAATCTATATATTATATATTTTATCTAATATATAATATGTGTATTATATAATGATCTATAATATATATTATATTTTATGACATGTATATAATATATAATCTCTTATATATTATATATATCATACACTGTATATATGATATATCAAATATATCATATATAAAATATATAATACATACATTATAAATATATGTTAAACAAAATATATAATATATTATATACTATTTAAATTATATACTATATGCTATGTAAATCAAGTATTATTGGTAATATACACCGTCTATGATAAATATAATATATGACATATATTATATAGCATATGATATATAAAATATAATGTATGGTGTATATTATATGATATATGATGTATAATATGATATATGATATATATTATATAATATATGCTATATATTATGTAATATATTAAATATATTTTATAACATGCTATATATTATATAATGTATGATATATATTACATTGAACATTTGATATATATTATTGATAATATATGATATATAACATATAGTGTATGATACATAACATATGATATATGATATTCAATATAATATACGATATGTAACACATAATAAATAACATATATAACATGAAATGTATGAAGAATGTAATCTGTGATGCATATTATATATATGATATATACTACATGATATATATTATATATGAATTATGAAATATATATGTTAGATATTACATATAATATATAAAATTCTGTTTTATATGAGTTGTATGGTATATACTATGACATATGATATATATTATATGATATATGCTATGTATTATATAATATATTACATATATTATATAACATATGCTATAAAATATGTAATGTATGATATATATTACATTGAACATATGATATATATTATTGATAAGTGATATATAACATATAGTGTATGATATAAAGCATAATATATGATCTGTATTATATATAATGTATGATATATGTAATATATGATACATATTATATGATATGTCATATATAACACGTGATATATATAATAAATGATATATATTTTATATGTTATATATTATATATTGTATATAATATTCTATTCTATAGGATTACATTACTTATTATATATAAAATATCTTAATATATAATATATATTATATCATAATATAGTATATAGAATATATCACAATGTATTATATATTATATTGTATTACTCTATATAATGTAATATATTATACAACGTTTAATCTAATACATGTCATATATAATATTATAATATATATTATAATAAGATATAATATATAATATATTACATAATATATAAAATCTAATATATAATACATTATATGTTATGTAATATCTAGTATATTACATATGTATAATATGTTACATATTATATGTCATATATAATACATTACATATTATACCATAGAGTAAATATCATATATTATGTACTGTGTTATACACATGATATTCTATATTACATAACATAAGATATATTAGATGTTATATATTATATATACTATATATCATTATATTCTATATAATTACATATATAACTGTACAATTATGTATATAATTATATATTATGTTATATGTAATAATTATATGTTATTTAATGTACTATATTGTATATAATAATAACATATCATTATATTTTATATTATACGTAATAAGTTGTACATAATATAAGGATGCAGGATGTAAAAGAAAATCACATACATGCTATACATTTTACGTAAGTTAAATATGTTACATTATATAAATTATATATATATACACACATATATATATATTTGTGGGTGCCCTATTTCCCATCTCATAACTTATTTTAAGAGGTACAGCATAGTAATGTGTGGGCTTGGGATTCAGTTTTTGAAACAAAACAAAGTGAGGAGATCAAGACCATCCTGGCCAATACAGTGAAATACTGTCTCTACTAACACTAAAAAAATTAGCAAGGCATGGTGGAAGCTGGATTAGTCCCAGTATGGTGTAGTCCCGGCTACCTGGGAGGCTGAGGCAGGACAATCGCTTGAACCCATGAGGCAGAGATTGCAGTGAGCCAAGACGGTGCCATTGCACAACAGTCTGGGCAACAGAACAAGACCCTGTCTAAAAACAATTATATATATAATATGTATCTTACATATGCTTTATATATTACATAATATATTATATCTGTAATGTATAATATATATAATATATCATATCTCATCATATACATAAAAATATGTCATATTATATATAATATGTTTTACATTTATTATATATTACTTGTAATATATAATATGCAATATATATTATATGACACTATATATTACTTCTAATATATATTATTTATATTATATGTAATTTATATAATCTTTATATTATATATTTTATCAAATACATAATATGTGTATAACATAATGATCTATACTAAATATTATATTTTATGACATGTATATAATATATATAATCTCTTATATATTATATATAAAATAGATTATATATATGATATATCAAATATATCCTATATAAAATATACAATATATACATTATACATATTATATGTTAAACAAAATATATAATACATTATATAATATTTAAATAATATACTGTATGCTGTGGAAATAATGTAGTATAGGTAATATATACCGTCTATGATAAATAAAATATATGACATATGTTATATAGCATATGATATATATAATATAAAGTATGGTATATATAATAATATATATGGTATATAATATGATATATGATATACATTATATAATGTATGCTATATATTATATAATGTATTATATATATTTTATAACATATGCTATATATTATATAATGTATGATATATATTACATTGAACATTTGATATATATTATTGATAATATATGATATATAACATATAGTATATGCTATGTAACATATATTAAATGATATATATTACATATAATGTATGATAAATGTAATATGTGATGCATGTTATATATAATATATGATATATAATACATGATATATATTATATATGACTTATGAAATATATTATATATGTTATACATTATATATAATATATCAAATATGTTATATATTATATATAATACATAAAATATGTTATATAGTATATATAATATATAAAATTCTGTTATATATGAGTTGTATGATATATACTATGACATATGAGATATATTATATGATATATGCTATATATTATATGATATATTATATGTATTATATAACATATGCTATATATTATGTAATGCATGATATATATTACATTGAACATATGATATATATTACTGATAATATATGATATATAACATATAGTATATCATATATAACATATAATATATAGTATGAATTACATATAATGTATGATATATGTAATATATGATACATATTCTATAATATATTATGTATAATACATGATATATATTATATATGATCTATGATATATATTATATATGTTATATATTATATATTGTATATAATATTCTATTATATATGATTATATTACATATTTTATATAAAATATCTTAATATCTAACATATATTATATCATAATATAGTATATATAATATATCACTATATATTATATATTATGTGGTATTATTATATATAATGTAATATATTATATAGCGTTTAATCTAATATATGTCTTATATATTATAATATATATTATAATATGATATAATATATAATATGTTACTTAATATATAACATCTAATATATAACACATTATATTGTACATAATATCTAATATATTACATATTATGTATAATATGTTACATATTACATGTAATATACAATACATTATATATTATATCATATAGTAAATATTATATATTATATACTGTGTTATACATATGATATGCTACATTATATAACATATGATATATTAGATATTATATATTATATATACTATATATTGTTATATTCCATATAATTATATATAACCGTATAATTATGTGTATAATTATATATTATATTATATGAAATAATTATATATTATTAAATGCATTATATATTATATAATAATAACGTATCATTATATATTATATTATACATAATACATTATATATACTATAAAGATTCATGATGTAAAATGAAATTATATATATGTTATACATATTATAAAACTTATATATATTACATTATATAAATAATATATATGTATATGTACACACATATATATATACATTTGGGGGTGCCCTATTTACCGTCTCTTAACTTATTTTCAGAAGTACAGCCTAGTAATGTGTAGGCTAGGGATACAGTTTTTAAACAAAACACTGAGCCTTCATTGACCTTCCTGTACACGTAAAAGCACTCCTGACTGCCTGGCAGCAGTTGGACCTCACAATGTGGATTGTGCCTTCACCCTGGAATGCTTATGCCCTATCACCGTGGTGATGGGATTAGGGATCTCCAGCCCTTGGTCCTAAGTGCCACTCTCTGTGCTGAGTTTTTCAAAGCTCAGAGCAGATTGAACCTTTGTGGGTTCATTTTCCCTGATTTTGATTTTTCTCCTGTGGAACCTGTGTTGCTGCATTCAAGGTATGTTCATACTGGCCTGTCAAATGCAAACTCTTCAAATTATTAGTCAGAGCTTTCCAAATATGTTATTTAAAACATTATCCTCTGTATTTTCCATATGCAGTTATGAATATGTTTCATGGTTATGTTTTATTCCTCAATTTATATGTTTGATTGTTGTACCAAGCAGAGTAACTTTGAAATTTTTCTTCATTTAAAAAAGATGTATCTTGGTTCAGGCCTTTAATCCCAGCTCTTTGGGAGGCCCAGGCAAGAGGAACACAATGTGAGGAGATAAAGACCTTCCTGGCCAATACAGTGAAAGCCTGTCTCTACTAAAACTAAAAATTTAGCTACTTATGGTGGCAGCTGGAGTAGACCCAGTATGGTGTAGTCCCAGCTACCTGGGAGGCTGAGGCAGGACAATCGCTTGAACCCGTGAGGCAGAGATTGCAGTGAGTGAAGATGTTGCCAATGCACCCCAGTTTGTGCAACAGAACAAGAGTCTGTCTAAAAACAATTATATATATAATATATATTATATATATGCATTACGTATTTTATAATATATTATATCTGTAATATATAATATATAATATATAATATCTCATAATACACATAAAAAATATCATGTCATATTACATATATTATATATTATATATATTATATATTACATGTAATATATAATATATAATGTATGACATTATATATTACATATTATATATTATTTATATAATATATAACTTATTATATATTATTTGTATAATATATAACATATTATATATTATATATTTTATCTAATATATATGTGTATTGTACAATGATCTATAAAATATATTATATTTTATGTCATGTATATTTTTACATATATATTATATTATATATATTATTATATATTTCATATATATAAGATATATATTATATACATTATACATATATTGTATATAATAGATTATATATATTATATATTAAATATATCATATATAAAATATATAAAATATACATAATATATATTTTATGTATAACAAAATATATAATATATTATATAATATTTAAATTATAGATTACATGATGAGTAAATAATATATAATAGGTAATATATACCGACTATTAAAAATATATCATGTGACATATATTATATAACATAACATATATATGATATAATGTATGACGTCTATTATATGATATGTGGTATATAGTATTATATATTATATATCTTATGTAATATATGCTATATATTATACAACATATTATATATATTATACCATATGCTATATATTATAAAATGTATGATATATTTTGCCCTGAACATATGATATATATTATTGATAATATATGATGTATAACATAATATGTATGACAGATATTACATAAAATGTATGATATAGTTAATATATTATACATATTATATATTAATTGATATTCATATATCTTACAAAAAATATCAATGTACACAAAACATATATTGTATATTGTACATAACATATCAAATTAAACAAAATATATGTTACATAATGTACATAAAATATCAAAGTACACAAAATAGGTATTATATTGAACATAAAATACCAAAGAAAAAAATTTATATTATATGTTGTACATAAAATATGAAAGTACACAAACTATATTATGTACTGTACATTAAATATGAAAATATACAAAATAAGTATTATATACTGTACATAAAATACCAAAGTACACAAAATATATATTATAAACTGTACATGAAATATCATATTACACTAAATAAATATATATTGTACATAAAATATAAAAGTACACCAAATATATATTATATACAGTACATAAAATATCAAATTACACTAAATAAATTTTATATACTGTACATATAATAGAAAAGTACACCAAATATATAATATATACTGCACATAAAATATGACAATATGCAAATTATATAATATACTGCACATAAAATATCAAAGTACACAAATTATATATTATATACTGTACATAAAATATGAAAATATACAAAATATATATTATGTACTGTACATAAAACACCAAAGTACACCAAATATATATTATAAACCGTACATACAATATCAAATTACACTAAATAAATATTATATACTGTACATAAAATATAAAAGTACACCAAATATATATTATATACTGTACATAAAATATCAAATTTCACCAAATATATATTATATACTCTACACAAAATATGAAAATCCACCAAATATATATTATGTACTGTACATTAAATATCAAATTTCACAAAATATATGTTGTATACTGTTCATGAAATATCAAATTTCATCAAATATATTATACACTGTTCATGAAATATGAAATTACACCAAATATATATTATATACTGTACATAAAATATGAAAGTACACCAAATATATATTATATACTGTACATAAAATATCAAATTTCACCAAATATGTGTTACATACTCCACATAAAATATCAAAGTCCACCAATTATATATTATCTACTGTACATTAAATATCAAATTTCAAAAAATATATGTTATATACTGTTCATGAAATATCAAATTTCATCAAATATATTATACACTGTACATAAAATATGAAATTACACCAAATATATATTGTATACTGTACATAAAATATGAAAGTACCACATATATATATTATATACTGTACATAAAATATCAAATTTCACCAAATATGTATTATATACGCTACATAAAATATGAAAGTCCACCAAATATATATTATCTAGTGTACATTAAATATCAAATTTCACAAAATATATGTTATATACTGTTCATGAAATATCAAATTTCATCAAATATATTATACACTGTACATAAAATATGAAATTACACCAAATATATATTGTATACTGTACATAAAATATGAAAGTACAACATATATATATTATATACTGTACATAAAATATCAAATTTCACCAAATATGTATTATATACTCTACATAAAATATCAAAGTCCACCAATTATATATTATCTACTGTACATAAAATATCAAATTTCACCATATATATATTATATACTGTACAGAAAATATCAAATTTCACCAAATATATATTATATACTCTACATAAAATATCAAAGTCCACCAAATATATATTATCTACTGTACGTAAAATGTCAAATTTCACAGAATATATGTTATATACTGTTCATTAAATATCAAATTTCATCAAATATATTATACACTGTACATGAAATATGAAATTACACCAAATATATATTATATACTGTACATAAAATATGAAAGTACACCAAATATATATTATATACTGTACATAAAATATCAAATTTCACCAAATATGTATTATATACTCCACATAAAATATCAAAGTCCACCAATTATATATTATCTACTGTACATAAAATATCAAATTCCACCAAATATATATTATATACTGTAGATAAAATATCAAATTTCACCAAATATATATTATATACTGTACATAAAATATCAAATTCCATCAAATATATTATATACTGTACATAAAATATGAAAGTACACCACATATATATTATATACTGTACATAAAATATCAAATTTCACCAAATATATATTATATACTCTACATAAAATATCAAATTCCACCAAATATGTATTATCTACTGTACATAAAATATGAAAGTATGCCAAATATATATTATATACTGTATATAAAATATCAAATTTAACAATATATATTATATACTGTACATAAAATATCAAATTTCACTAGATATATATTATATACTGTACAAAAAATATAAAATTTTATCAAATATATTATATACTGTACATAAAATATGAAAGTACAGCAAATATATATTATATACTGTACATAAAATATCAAATTTCAACAAATATATATTATATCCTCTACATAAAATATCAAAGTCCAAGGAATATATATTATCTACTGTACATAAAATGTCAAATTTCACCAAATATATATTATATACTGTACATAAAATATCAAATTTCACCAAATATATATTATATACTCTACATAAAATATGAAAGTCCACCAAATATATATTATCTACTGTACATTAAATATCAAATTTCACAAAATATATGTTATATACTGTTCATGAAATATCAAATTTCATCAAATATATTATACACTGTACATAAAATATGAAATTACACCAAATATATATTGTATACTGTACATAAAATATGAAAGTACACCACATATATATTATATACTCTACATAAAATATCAAATTTCACCAAATATGTATTATATACTCCACATAAAATATCAAAGTCCACCAATTTTATATTATCTACTGTACATAAAATATCAAATTTCACAAAATATATATTATATACTGTAGATAAAATATCAAATTTCACCAAATATATATTATATCCTGACATAAAATTTCAAATTCCATCAAATATATTATATACTGTACATAAAATATGAAAGTACACCACATATATATTATATACTGTACATAAAATATCAAATTTCACCAAATATATATTATATACTCTACATAAAATATCAAATTCCACCAAATATGTATTATCTACTGTACATAAAATATGAAAGTACGGCAAATATATATTATATACTGTATATAAAATATCAAATTTAACAATATATATTATATACTGTACATAAAATATCAAATTTCACCAGATATATAATATACTGTACATAAAATATAAAATTTTATCAAATATATTATATACTGTACATAAAATATGAAAGTACAGCAAATATATATTATATACTGTACATAAAATATCAAATTTCAACAAATATATATTATATCCTCGACATAAAATACAAAAGTCCAAGAAATATATATTATCTACTATACATAAAATGTCAAATTTCAACAAATATATATTATATACTGTACATAAAATATCAAATTTCACCAAATATATATTATATACTCTACATAAAATATGAAAGTCCACCAAATATATATTATCTACTGTACATTAAATATCAAATTTCACAAAATATATGTTATATACTGTTCATGAAATATCAAATTTCATCAAATATATTATACACTGTACATAAAATATGAAATTACACCAAATATATATTGTATACTGTACATAAATTATGAAAGTACAACATATATATTATATACTGTACATAAAATATCAAATTTCACCAAATATGTATTATATACTCTACATAAAATATGAAAGTCCACCAAATATATATTATCTACTGTACATTAAATATCAAATTTCACAAAATATATGTTATATACTGTTCATGAAATATCAAATTTCATCAAATATATTATACACTGTACATAAAATATGAAATTACACCAAATATATATTGTATACTGTACATAAAATATGAAAGTACAACATATATGTATTATATACTGTACATAAAATATCAAATTTCACCAAATATGTATTATATACTCTACATAAAATATCAAAGTCCACCAATTATATATTATCTACTGTACATAAAATATCAAATTTCACCAAATATGTATTATATACTGTAGATAAAATATCAAATTTCACCAAATATATATTATATACTGTACATAAAATATCAAATTTCATCAAATATATTATATACTGTACATAAAATATGAAAGTACACCAAATATATATAATATACTCTACATAAAATACCAAATTTCACTAAATATATATTATATACTGTACATAAAATGTCAAATTTCACCAAATATATACTATATACTGTACATAAAATATCAAATTTTATCAAATATATTATAAACTGTACATAAAATATGAAAGTACACCAAATATATATTATATACTGTACATAAAATATGAAAGTACACCAAATATATATTATATACTGTACATAAAATATCAAATTTCACCAAATATATATTATATACTCTACATAAAATATCAAATTCCACCAAATATATATTATCTACTGTACATAAAATATGAAAGTAGGCCAAATATATATTATATACTGTATATAAAATATCAAATTTAACAATATATATTATATACTGTACATAAAATATCAAATTTCACCAAATATATATTATATACTCTACATAAAATATGAAAGTCCACCAAATATATATTATCTATTGTACATTAAATATCAAATTTCACAAAATATATGTTATATACTGTTCATGAAATATCAAATTTCATCAAATATATTATACACTGTACATAAAATATGAAATTACACCAAATACATATTGTATACTGTAAATAAAATATGAAAGTACAACATATATATATTATATACTGTACATATACTATCAAATTTCACCAAATATGTATTATATACTCTACATAAAATATCAAAGTCCACCAATAATATATTATCTAGTGTACATAAAATATCAAATTTCACCAAATATATATTATATACTGTAGATACAATATCAAATTTCACAAAATATATTTTATATACTGTACATAAAATATCAAATTTCATCAAATATATTATATACTGTACATAAAATATGAAAGTACACCAAATATATATAATATACTGTACATAAAATATCAAATTTCACCAAATATATATTATATACTGTACAGATAATATCAAATTTCACCAAATATGAAAGTCCGCCAAATATTTATTATCTACTGTACATAAAATATCAAATTTCACCAAATATATATTATATACTGTACAGAAAATATCAAATTTCACCAAATATATATTATATACTCTACATAAAATATCAAAGTCCACCAAATATATATTATCTACTGTACATAAAATGTCAAATTTCACAGAATATATGTTATATACTGTTCATTAAATATCAAATTTCAACAAATATATTATACACTGTACATGAAATATGAAATTACACGAAATATATATTATATACTGTACATAAAATATGTAGGTACACCAAATATATATTATATACTGTACATAAAATATCAAATTTCCCCAAATATGTATTATATACTCCACATAAAATATCAAAGTCCACCAATTATATATTATCTACTGTACATAAAATATCAAATTTCACCAAATATATATTATATACTGTAGATAAAATATCAAATTTCACCAAATATATATTATATACTGTACATAAAATATCAAATTCCATCAAATATATTATATACTGTACATAAAATATGAAAGTACACCACATATATATTATATACAGTACATAAAATATCAAATTTCACCAAATATATATTATATACTCTACATAAAATATCAAATTCCACCAAATATGTATTATCTACTGTACATAAAATATGAAAGTACGCCAAATATATATTATATACTGTATATAAAATATCAAATTTAACAATATATATTATATACTGTACATAAAATATCAAATTTCACCAGATATATATTATATATTGTACATAAAATATCAAATTTCACCAGATATATATTATATACTGTACATAAAATATCAAATTTTATCAAATATATTATATACTGTACATAAAATATGAAAGTACAGCAAATATATATTATATACTGTACATAAAATATCAAATTTCAACAAATATATATTATATCCTCTACATAAAATATCAAAGTCCAAGGAATATATATTATCTACTGTACATAAAATGTCAAATTTCACCAAATATATATTATATACTGTACATAAAATATCAAATTTCACCAAATATATATTATATACTCTACATAAAATATGAAAGTCCACCAAATATATATTATCTACTGTACATTAAATATCAAATTTCACAAAATATATGTTATATACTGTTCATGAAATATCAAATTTCATCAAATATATTATACACTGTACATAAAATATGAAATTACACCAAATATATATTGTATACTGTACATAAAATATGAAAGTACACCACATATATATTATATACTGTACATAAAATATCAAATTTCACCAAAT
Source organism: Gorilla gorilla gorilla (assembly GCF_029281585.2). NCBI lineage: Eukaryota > Metazoa > Chordata > Mammalia > Primates > Hominidae > Gorilla > Gorilla gorilla. Next base: position 2,998,423 of record NC_073236.2, read on the forward strand.
ATGTATTATATACTCCACATAAAATATCAAAGTCCACCAATTTTATATTATCTACTGTACATAAAATATCAAATTTCACAAAATATATATTATATACTGTAGATAAAATATCAAATTTCACCAAATATATATTATATCCTGACATAAAATTTCAAATTCCATCAAATATATTATATACTGTACATAAAATATGAAAGTACACCACATATATATTATATACTGTACATAAAATATCAAATTTCACCAAATATATATTATATACTCTACATAAAATATCAAATTCCACCAAATATGTATTATCTACTGTACATAAAATATGAAAGTATGGCAAATATATATTATATACTGTATATAAAATATCAAATTTAACAATATATATTATATACTGTACATAAAATATCAAATTTCACCAGATATATAATATACTGTACATAAAATATAAAATTTTATCAGATATATTATATACTGTACATAAAATATGAAAGTACAGCAAATATATATTATATACTGTACATAAAATATCAAATTTCAACAAATATATATTATATCCTCTACATAAAATACAAAAGTCCAAGAAATATATATTATCTACTATACATAAAATGTCAAATTTCACCAAATATATATTATATACTGTACATAAAATATCAAATTTCACCAAATATATATTATATACTCTACATAAAATATGAAAGTCCACCAAATATATATTATCTACTGTACATTAAATATCAAATTTCACAAAATATATGTTATATACTGTTCATGAAATATCAAATTTCATCAAATATATTATACACTGTACATAAAATATGAAATTACACCAAATATATATTGTATACTGTACATAAATTATGAAAGTACAACATATATATTATATACTGTACATAAAATATCAAATTTCACCAAATATGTATTATATACTCTACATAAAATATGAAAGTCCACCAAATATATATTATCTACTGTACATTAAATATCAAATTTCACAAAATATATGTTATATACTGTTCATGAAATATCAAATTTCATCAAATATATTATACACTGTACATAAAATATGAAATTACACCAAATATATATTGTATACTGTACATAAAATATGAAAGTACAACATATATGTATTATATACTGTACATAAAATATCAAATTTCACCAAATATGTATTATATACTCTACATAAAATATCAAAGTCCACCAATTATATATTATCTACTGTACATAAAATATCAAATTTCACCAAATATGTATTATATACTGTAGATAAAATATCAAATTTCACCAAATATATATTATATACTGTACATAAAATATCAAATTTCATCAAATATATTATATACTGTACATAAAATATGAAAGTACACCAAATATATATAATATACTCTACATAAAATACCAAATTTCACTAAATATATATTATATACTGTACATAAAATGTCAAATTTCACCAAATTTATATTATATACTGTACATAAAATATCAAATTTTATCAAATATATTATAAACTGTACATAAAATATGAAAGTACACCAAATATATATTATATACTGTACATAAAATATGAAAGTACACCAAATATATATTATATACTGTACATAAAATATCAAATTTCACCAAATATATATTATATACTCTACATAAAATATCAAATTCCACCAAATATATATTATCTACTGTACATAAAATATGAAAGTAGGCCAAATATATATTATATACTGTATATAAAATATCAAATTTAACAATATATATTATATACTGTACATAAAATATCAAATTTCACCAAATATATATTATATACTCTACATAAAATATGAAAGTCCACCAAATATATATTATCTACTGTACATTAAATATCAAATTTCACAAAATATATGTTATATACTGTTCATGAAATATCAAATTTCATCAAATATATTATACACTGTACATAAAATATGAAATTACACCAAATATATATTGTATACTGTAAATAAAATATGAAAGTACAACATATATATATTATATACTGTACATATACTATCAAATTTCACCAAATATGTATTATATACTCTACATAAAATATCAAAGTCCACCAATAATATATTATCTAGTGTACATAAAATATCAAATTTCACCAAATATATATTATATACTGTAGATACAATATCAAATTTCACAAAATATATTTTATATACTGTACATAAAATATCAAATTTCATCAAATATATTATATACTGTACATAAAATATGAAAGTACACCAAATATATATAATATACTGTACATAAAATATCAAATTTCACCAAATATATATTATATACTGTACAGATAATATCAAATTTCACCAAATATGAAAGTCCGCCAAATATATATTATCTACTGTACATAAAATATCAAATTTCACCAAATATATATTATATACTGTACAGAAAATATCAAATTTCACCAAATATATATTATATACTCTACATAAAATATCAAAGTCCACCAAATATATATTATCTACTGTACATAAAATGTCAAATTTCACAGAATATATGTTATATACTGTTCATTAAATATCAAATTTCATCCAATATATTATACACTGTACATGAAATATGAAATTACACGAAATATATATTATATACTGTACATAAAATATGAAAGTACACCAAATATATATTATATACTGTACATAAAATATCAAATTTCCCCAAATATGTATTATATACTCCACATAAAATATCAAAGTCCACCAATTATATATTATCTACTGTACATAAAATATCAAATTTCACCAAATATATATTATATACTGTAGATAAAATATCAAATTTCACCAAATATATATTATATACTGTACATAAAATATCAAATTCCATCAAATATATTATATACTGTACATAAAATATGAAAGTACACCACATATATATTATATACTGTACATAAAATATCAAATTTCACCAAATATATATTATATACTCTACATAAAATATGAAAGTCCACCAAATATATATTATCTACTGTACATTAAATATCAAATTTCACAAAATATATGTTATATACTGTTCATGAAATATCAAATTTCATCAAATATATTATACACTGTACATAAAATATGAAATTACACCAAATATATATTGTATACTGTACATAAAATATGAAAGTACACCACATATATATTATATACTGTACATAAAATATCAAATTTCACCAAATATGTATTATATACTCCACATAAAATATCAAAGTCCACCAATTTTATATTATCTACTGTACATAAAATATCAAATTTCACAAAATATATATTATATACTGTAGATAAAATATCAAATTTCACCAAATATATATTATATCCTGACATAAAATTTCAAATTCCATCAAATATATTATATACTGTACATAAAATATGAAAGTACACCACATATATATTATATATTGTACATAAAATATCAAATTTCACCAAATATATATTATATACTCTACATAAAATATCAAATTCCACCAAATATGTATTATCTACTGTACATAAAATATGAAAGTACGCCAAATATATATTATATACTGTATATAAAATATCAAATTTAACAATATATATTATATACTGTACATAAAATATCAAATTTCACCAGATATATATTATATACTGTACATAAAATATAAAATTTTATCAAATATATTATATACTGTACATAAAATATGAAAGTACAGCAAATATATATTATATACTGTACATAAAATATCAAATTTCAACAAATATATATTATATCCTCTACATAAAATATCAAAGTCCAAGAAATATATATTATCTACTGTACATAAAATGTCAAATTTCACCAAATATATATTATATACTGTACATAAAATATCAAATTTCACCAAATATATATTATATACTCTACATAAAATATGAAAGTCCACCAAATATATATTATCTACTGAACATTAAATATCAAATTTCACAAAATATATGTTATATACTGTTCATGAAATATCAAATTTCATCAAATATATTATACACTGTACATAAAATATGAAATTACACCAAATATATACTGTATACTGTACATAAAATATGAAAGTACACCACATATATATTATATACTGTACATAAAATATCAAATTTCACCAAATATGTATTACATACTCCACATAAAATATCAAAGTCCACCAATTTTATATTATCTACTGTACATAAAATATCAAATTTCACAAAATATATATTATATACTGTAGATAAAATATCAAATTTCACCAAATATATATTATATCCTGACATAAAATTTCAAATTCCATCAAATATATTATATACTGTACATAAAATATGAAAGTACACCACATATATATTATATACTGTACATAAAATATCAAATTTCACCAAATATATATTATATACTCTACATAAAATATCAAATTCCACCAAATATCTATTATCTACTGTACATAAAATATGAAAGTACGCCAAATATATATTATATACTGTATATAAAATATCAAATTTAACAATATATATTATATACTGTACATAAAATATCAAATTTCACCAGATATATATTATATACTGTACATAAAATATCAAAGTTTATCAAATATATTATATACTGTACATAAAATATGAAAGTACAGCAAATATATATTATATACTGTACATAAAATATCAAATTTCAACAAATATATATTATATCCTCTACATAAAATATCAAAGTCCAAGAAATATATATTATCTACTGTACATAAAATGTCAAATTTCACCAAATATATATTATATACTCTACATAAAATATGAGAGTCTACCAAATATATATTATCTACTGTACATTAAATATCAAATTTCACAAAATATATGTTATATACTGTTCATGAAATATCAAATTTCATCAAATATATTATACACTGTACATAAAATATGAAATTACACCAAATATGTATTGTATAATGTACATAAAATATGAAAGTACAACATATATATATTATATACTGTACATAAAATATCAAATTTCACCAAATATGTCTTATATACTCTACATAAAATATGAAAGTCCACCAAATATATATTATCTACTGTACATTAAATATCAAATTTCACAAAATATGTTATATACTGTTCATGAAATATCAAATTTCATCAAATATATTATCCACTGTACATAAAATATGAAATTACACCAAATATATATTGTATACTGTACATAAAATATGAAAGTACAACATATATATATTATATACTGTACATAAAATATCAAATTTCACCAAATATGTATTATATACTCTACATAAAATATCAAAGTCCACCAATTATATATTATCTACTGTACATAAAATATCAAATTTCACCAAATATATATTATATACTGTAGATACAATATCAAATTTCACCAAATATATATTATATACTGTACATAAAATATCAAATTTCATCAAATATATTATATACTGTACATAAAATATGAAAGTACACCAAATATATATAATATACTGTACATAAAATATCAAATTTCACTAAATATATATTATATACTGTCCATAAAATGTCAAATTTCACCAAATATATATTATATACTGTACATAAAATATCAAATTTTATCAAATATATTATAAACTGTACATAAAATATGAAAGTACACCAGATATATATTATATACTGTACATAAAATATGAAAGTACACCAAATATATATTATATACTGTACATAAAATATAAAATTTCACCAAATATATATTATATACTCTACATAAAATATCAAATTCCACCAAATATATATTATCTACTGTACATAAAATATGAAAGTAGGCCAAATATATATTATATACTGTATATAAAATATCAAATTTAACAATATATATTATATATTGTACATAAAATATCAAATTTCACCAGGTATATATTATATACTGTACATAAAATATCACATTTTATCAAATATATTATATACTGTACATAAAATATGAAAGTACAGCAAATATATATTATATACTGTACATAAAATATCAAATTTCAACAAATATATATTATATCCTCTACATAAAATATCAAAGTCCACGAAATATATATTATCTACTGTACATAAAATGTCAAATTTCACCAAATATATATTATATACTGTACATAAAATATAAAATTTCACCAAATATATATTATATACTCTACATAAAATATGAAAGTCCACCAAATATATATTATCTACTGTACATTAAATATCAAATTTCACAAAATATATGTTATATACTGTTCATGAAATATCAAATTTCATCAAATATATTATACACTGTTCATGAAATATGAAATTACACCAAATATATATTATATACTGTACATAAAATATGAAAGTACACCAAATATATATTATATACTGTACATAAAACATCAAATTTCACCAAATATGTATTATATACTCCACATAAAATATCAAAGTCCACCAATTATATATTATCTACTGTACATAAAATATCAAATTTCACAAAATATATAATATACTGTAGATAAAATATCAAATTTCACCAAATATATATTATATACTGTACATAAAATATCACATTCCATCAAATATATTATATACTGTACATAAAATATGAAAGTACACCACATATATATTATATACTGTACATGAAATATCAAATTTCACCAAATATATATTATATACTCTACATAAAATATCAAATTCCACCAAATATGTATTATCTACTGTACATAAAATATGAAAGTTCGCCAAATATATATTATATACTGTATATAAAATATCAAATTTAACAATATATATTATATACTGTACATAAAATATCAAATTTCACCAGATATATATTATATACTGTACATAAAATATAAAATTTTATCAAATATATTATATACTGTACATAAAATATGAAAGTACAGCAAATATATATTATATACTGTACATAAAATATCAAATTTCAACAAATATATATTATATCCTCTACATAAAATATCAAAGTCCACGAAATATATATTATCTACTGTACATAAAATGTCAAATTTCACCAAATATATATTATATACTGTACATAAAATATCAAATTTCACCAAATATATATTATATACTCTACATAAAATATGAAAGTCCACCAAATATATATTATCTACTGTACATTAAATATCAAATTTCACAAAATATATGTTATATACTGTTCATGAAATATCAAATTTCATCAAATATATTATACACTGTACATAAAATATGAAATTACACCAAATATATATTGTATACTGTACATAAAATATGAAAGTACAACATATATATATTATATACTGTACATAAAATATCAAATTTCACCAAATATGTATTATATACTCTACATAAAATATCAAAGTCCACCAATTATATATTATCTACTGTACATAAAATATCAAATTTCACCAAATATATATTATATACTGTAGAGAAAATATCAAATTTCACCAAATATATATTATATACTCTACATAAAATATCAAAGTCCACCAAATATATATTATCTACTGTACGTAAAATGTCAAGTTTCACAGAATATATGTTATATACTGTTCATTAAATATCAAATTTCATCAAATATATTATACACTGTACATGAAATATGAAATTACACCAAATATATATTATATACTGTACATAAAATATGAAAGTACACCAAATATATATTATATACTGTACATAAAATATCAAATTTCACCAAATATGTATTATATACTCCACATAAAATATCAAAGTCCACCAATTATATATTATCTACTGTACATAAAATATCAAATTTAACCAAATATATATTATATACTGTAGATAAAATATCAAATTTCACCAAATATATATTATATACTGTACATAAAATATCAAATTCCATCAAATATATTATATACTGTACATAAAATATGAAAGTACACCACATATATATTATATACTGTACATAAAATATCAAATTTCACCAAATATATATTATATACTCTACATAAAATGTCAAATTCCACCAAATATGTATTATCTACTGTACATCAAATATGAAAGTACGCCAAATATATATTATATACTGTATATAAAATATCAAATTTAACAATATATATTATATACTGTACATAAAATATCAAATTTCACCAGATATATATTATATACTGTACATAAAATATCAAATTTTATCAAATATATTATATACTGTACATAAAATATGAAAGTACAGCAAATATATATTATATACTGTACATAAAATATCAAATTTCAACAAATATATATTATATCCTCTACATAAAATATCAAAGTCCAAGAAATATATATTATATACTGTACATAAAATGTCAAATTTCACCAAATATATATTATCTACTGTACATAAAATATCAAATTTCACCAAATATATATTATATACTCTACATAAAATATGAAAGTCCACCAAATATATATTATCTACTGTACATTAAATATCAAATTTCACAAAATATATGTTATATACTGTTCATGAAATATCAAATTTCATCAAATATATTATACACTGTACATAAAATATGAAATTACACCAAATATATATTGTATACTGTACATAAAATATGAAAGTACAACATATATATATGATATACTGTACATAAAATATCAAATTTCACCAAATATGTATTATATACTCTACATAAAATATCAAAGTCCACCAATTATATATTATCTACTGTACATAAAATATCAAATTTCACCATATATATATTATATACTGTACAGAAAATATCAAATTTCACCAAATATATATTACATACTCTACATAAAATATGAAAGTCCACCAAATATATATTATCTAGTGTACATTAAATATCAAATTTCACAAAATATATGTTATATACTGTTCATGAAATATCAATTTTCATCAAATATATTATACACTGTACATAAAATATGAAATTACACCTACTATATATTGTATACTGTACATAAAATATGAAAGTACAACATATATATATTATATACTGTACATAAAATATCAAATTTCACCAAATATGTATTATATACTCTACATAAAATATCAAAGTCCACCAATTATATATTATCTACTGTACATAAAATATCAAATTTCACCATATATATATTATATACTGTACAGAAAATATCAAATTTCACCAAATATATATTACATACTCTACATAAAATATCAAAGGCCACCAAATATATATTATCTACTGTACGTAAAATGTCAAATTTCACAGAATATATGTTATATACTGTTCATTAAATATCAAATTTCATCAAATATATTATACACTGTACATGAAATATGAAATTACACCAAATATATATTATATACTGTACATAAAATATGAAAGTACACCAAATATATATTATATACTGTACATAAAATATCAAATTTCACCAAATATGTATTATATACTCCACATAAAATATCAAAGTCCACCAATTATATATTATCTACTGTACATAAAATATAAAATTTCACCAAATATATATTATATACTGTAGATAAAATATCAAATTTCACCAAATATATATTATATACTGTACATAAAATATCAAATTCCATCAAATATATTATATACTGTACATAAAATATGAAAGTACACCACATATATATTATATACTGTACATAAAATATCAAATTTCACCAAATATATATTATATACTCTACATAAAATATCAAATTCCACCAAATATGTATTATCTACTGTACATAAAATATGAAAGTACGCCAAATATATATTATATACTGTATATAAAATATCAAATTTAACAATATATATTATATACTGTACATAAAATATCAAATTTCACGAGATATATATTATATACTGTACATAAAATACCAAATTTTATCAAATATATTATATACTGTACATAAAATATGAAAGTACAGCAAATATATATTATATACTGTACATAAAATATCAAATTTCAACAAATATATATTATATCCTCTACATAAAATATCAAAGTCCAAGAAATATATATTATCTACTGTACATAAAATGTCAAATTTCACCAAATATATATTATATACTGTACATAAAATATAAAATTTCACCAAATATATATTATATACTCTACATAAAATATGAAAGTCCACCAAATATATATTATCTACTGTACATTAAATATCAAATTTCACAAAATATATGTTATATACTGTTCATGAAATATCAAATTTCATCAAATATATTATACACTGTTCATGAAATATGAAATTACACCAAATATATATTATATACTGTACATAAAATATGAAGGTACACCAAATATATATTATATACTGTACATAAAATATCAAATTTCACCAAATATGTATTACATACTCCACATAAAATATCAAAGTCCACCAATTATATATTATCTACTGTACATTAAATATCAAATTTCACAAAATATATGTTATATACTGTTCATGAAATATCAAATTTCATCAAATATATTATACACTGTACATAAAATATGAAATTACACCAAATATATATTGTATACTGTACATAAAATATGAAAGTACAACATATATATATTATATACTGTACATAAAATATCAAATTTCACCAAATATGTATTATATACTCTACATAAAGTATGAAAGTCCACCAAATATATATTATCTAGTGTACATTAAATATCAAATTTCACAAAATATATGTTATATACTGTTCATGAAATATCAAATTTCATCAAATATATTATACACTGTACATAAAATATGAAATTACACCAAATATATATTGTATACTGTACATAAAATATGAAAGTACAACATATATATATTATATACTGTACATAAAATATCAAATTTCACCAAATATGTATTATATACTCTACATAAAATATCAAAGTCCACCAATTATATATTATCTACTGTACATAAAATATCAAATTTCACCATATATATATTATATACTGTACAGAAAATATCAAATTTCACCAAATATATATTATATACTCTACATAAAATATCAAAGTCCACCAAATATATATTATCTACTGTACGTAAAATGTCAAATTTCACAGAATATATGTTATATACTGTTCATTAAATATCAAATTTCATCAAATATATTATACACTGTACATGAAATATGAAATTACACCAAATATATATTATATACTGTACATAAAATATGAAAGTACACCAAATATATATTATATACTGTACATAAAATATCAAATTTCACCAAATATGTATTATATACTCCACATAAAATATCAAAGTCCACCAATTATATATTATCTACTGTACATAAAATATCAAATTTCACCAAATATATATTATATACTGTAGATAAAATACAAAAATACATAAAATATCAAAGTCCAAGAAATATATATTATCTACTGTACATAAAATGTCAAATTTCACCAAATATATATTATATCCTCTACATAAAAAATCAAAGTCGAAGAAATATATATTATCTACTGTACATATAATGTCAAATTTCACCAAATATATATTATATACTGTACTGAAAATATCAAATTTCACCAAATATATATTATATACTCTACATAAAATATCAAATTCCACCAAATATATATTATCTACTGTACGTAAAATGTCAAGTTTCACAGAATATATGTTGTATACTGTTCATGAAATATCAAATTTCATCAAATATATTATACACTGTTCATGAAATATGAAATTACACCAAATATATATTATATACTGTACATAAAATATGAAAGTACACCAAATATATATTATATACTGTACATAAAATATCAAATTTCACCAAATATGTATTACATACTCCACATAAAATATCAAAGTCCACCAATTATATATTATCTACTGTACATTAAATATCAAATTTCACAAAATATATGTTATATACTGTTCATGAAATATCAAATTTCATCAAATATATTATACACTGTACATAAAATATGAAATTACACCAAATATATATTGTATACTGTACATAAAATATGAAAGTACAACATATATATATTATATACTGTACATAAAATATCAAATTTCACCAAATATGTATTATATACTCTACATAAAATATGAAAGTCCACCAAATATATATTATCTAGTGTACATTAAATATCAAATTTCACAAAATATATGTTATATACTGTTCATGAAATATCAAATTTCATCAAATATATTATACACTGTACATAAAATATGAAATTACACCAAATATATATTGTATACTGTACATAAAATATGAAAGTACGCCAAATATATATTATATACTGTACATAAAATATCAAATTTCACCAAATATGTATTACATACTCCACATAAAATATCAAAGTCCACCAATTATATATTATCTACTGTACATTAAATATCAAATTTCACAAAATATATGTTATATACTGTTCATTAAATATCAAATTTCATCAAATATATTATACACTGTACATGAAATATGAAATTACACCAAATATATATTATATACTGTACATAAAATATGAAAGTACACCAAATATATATTATATACTGTACATAAAATATCAAATTTCACCAAATATGTATTATATACTCCACATAAAATATCAAAGTCCACCAATTATATATTATCTACTGTACATAAAATATCAAATTTAACCAAATATATATTATATACTGTAGATAAAATATCAAATTTCACCAAATATATATTATATACTGTACATAAAATATCAAATTCCATCAAATATATTATATACTGTACATAAAATATGAAAGTACACCACATATATATTATATACTGTACATAAAATATCAAATTTCACCAAATATATATTATATACTCTACATAAAATGTCAAATTCCACCAAATATGTATTATCTACTGTACATAAAATATGAAAGTACGCCAAATATATATTATATACTGTATATAAAATATCAAATTTAACAATATATATTATATACTGTACATAAAATATCAAATTTCACCAGATATATATTATATACTGTACATAAAATATCAAATTTTATCAAATATATTATATACTGTACATAAAATATGAAAGTACAGCAAATATATATTATATACTGTACATAAAATATCAAATTTCAACAAATATATATTATATCCTCTACATAAAATATCAAAGTCCAAGAAATATATATTATATACTGTACATAAAATGTCAAATTTCACCAAATATATATTATCTACTGTACATAAAATATCAAATTTCACCAAATATATATTATATACTCTACATAAAATATGAAAGTCCACCAAATATATATTATCTACTGTACATTAAATATCAAATTTCACAAAATATATGTTATATACTGTTCATGAAATATCAAATTTCATCAAATATATTATACACTGTACATAAAATATGAAATTACACCAAATATATATTGTATACTGTACATAAAATATGAAAGTACAACATATATATATGATATACTGTACATAAAATATCAAATTTCACCAAATATGTATTATATACTCTACATAAAATATCAAAGTCCACCAATTATATATTATCTACTGTACATAAAATATCAAATTTCACCATATATATATTATATACTGTACAGAAAATATCAAATTTCACCAAATATATATTACATACTCTACATAAAATATGAAAGTCCACCAAATATATATTATCTAGTGTACATTAAATATCAAATTTCACAAAATATATGTTATATACTGTTCATGAAATATCAATTTTCATCAAATATATTATACACTGTACATAAAATATGAAATTACACCTACTATATATTGTATACTGTACATAAAATATGAAAGTACAACATATATATATTATATACTGTACATAAAATATCAAATTTCACCAAATATGTATTATATACTCTACATAAAATATCAAAGTCCACCAATTATATATTATCTACTGTACATAAAATATCAAATTTCACCATATATATATTATATACTGTACAGAAAATATCAAATTTCACCAAATATATATTACATACTCTACATAAAATATCAAAGGCCACCAAATATATATTATCTACTGTACGTAAAATGTCAAATTTCACAGAATATATGTTATATACTGTTCATTAAATATCAAATTTCATCAAATATATTATACACTGTACATGAAATATGAAATTACACCAAATATATATTATATACTGTACATAAAATATGAAAGTACACCAAATATATATTATATACTGTACATAAAATATCAAATTTCACCAAATATGTATTATATACTCCACATAAAATATCAAAGTCCACCAATTATATATTATCTACTGTACATAAAATATAAAATTTCACCAAATATATATTATATACTGTAGATAAAATATCAAATTTCACCAAATATATATTATATACTGTACATAAAATATCAAATTCCATCAAATATATTATATACTGTACATAAAATATGAAAGTACACCACATATATATTATATACTGTACATAAAATATCAAATTTCACCAAATATATATTATATACTCTACATAAAATATCAAATTCCACCAAATATGTATTATCTACTGTACATAAAATATGAAAGTACGCCAAATATATATTATATACTGTATATAAAATATCAAATTTAACAATATATATTATATACTGTACATAAAATATCAAATTTCACGAGATATATATTATATACTGTACATAAAATACCAAATTTTATCAAATATATTATATACTGTACATAAAATATGAAAGTACAGCAAATATATATTATATACTGTACATAAAATATCAAATTTCAACAAATATATATTATATCCTCTACATAAAATATCAAAGTCCAAGAAATATATATTATCTACTGTACATAAAATGTCAAATTTCACCAAATATATATTATATACTGTACATAAAATATAAAATTTCACCAAATATATATTATATACTCTACATAAAATATGAAAGTCCACCAAATATATATTATCTACTGTACATTAAATATCAAATTTCACAAAATATATGTTATATACTGTTCATGAAATATCAAATTTCATCAAATATATTATACACTGTTCATGAAATATGAAATTACACCAAATATATATTATATACTGTACATAAAATATGAAGGTACACCAAATATATATTATATACTGTACATAAAATATCAAATTTCACCAAATATGTATTACATACTCCACATAAAATATCAAAGTCCACCAATTATATATTATCTACTGTACATTAAATATCAAATTTCACAAAATATATGTTATATACTGTTCATGAAATATCAAATTTCATCAAATATATTATACACTGTACATAAAATATGAAATTACACCAAATATATATTGTATACTGTACATAAAATATGAAAGTACAACATATATATATTATATACTGTACATAAAATATCAAATTTCACCAAATATGTATTATATACTCTACATAAAGTATGAAAGTCCACCAAATATATATTATCTAGTGTACATTAAATATCAAATTTCACAAAATATATGTTATATACTGTTCATGAAATATCAAATTTCATCAAATATATTATACACTGTACATAAAATATGAAATTACACCAAATATATATTGTATACTGTACATAAAATATGAAAGTACAACATATATATATTATATACTGTACATAAAATATCAAATTTCACCAAATATGTATTATATACTCTACATAAAATATCAAAGTCCACCAATTATATATTATCTACTGTACATAAAATATCAAATTTCACCATATATATATTATATACTGTACAGAAAATATCAAATTTCACCAAATATATATTATATACTCTACATAAAATATCAAAGTCCACCAAATATATATTATCTACTGTACGTAAAATGTCAAATTTCACAGAATATATGTTATATACTGTTCATTAAATATCAAATTTCATCAAATATATTATACACTGTACATGAAATATGAAATTACACCAAATATATATTATATACTGTACATAAAATATGAAAGTACACCAAATATATATTATATACTGTACATAAAATATCAAATTTCACCAAATATGTATTATATACTCCACATAAAATATCAAAGTCCACCAATTATATATTATCTACTGTACATAAAATATCAAATTTCACCAAATATATATTATATACTGTAGATAAAATACAAAAATACATAAAATATCAAAGTCCAAGAAATATATATTATCTACTGTACATAAAATGTCAAATTTCACCAAATATATATTATATCCTCTACATAAAAAATCAAAGTCGAAGAAATATATATTATCTACTGTACATATAATGTCAAATTTCACCAAATATATATTATATACTGTACTGAAAATATCAAATTTCACCAAATATATATTATATACTCTACATAAAATATCAA
This sequence comes from Gorilla gorilla gorilla, assembly GCF_029281585.2. Taxonomy (NCBI): domain Eukaryota; kingdom Metazoa; phylum Chordata; class Mammalia; order Primates; family Hominidae; genus Gorilla; species Gorilla gorilla. Next base: position 3,014,623 of record NC_073236.2, read on the forward strand.
ATTCCACCAAATATATATTATCTACTGTACGTAAAATGTCAAGTTTCACAGAATATATGTTGTATACTGTTCATGAAATATCAAATTTCATCAAATATATTATACACTGTTCATGAAATATGAAATTACACCAAATATATATTATATACTGTACATAAAATATGAAAGTACACCAAATATATATTATATACTGTACATAAAATATCAAATTTCACCAAATATGTATTACATACTCCACATAAAATATCAAAGTCCACCAATTATATATTATCTACTGTACATTAAATATCAAATTTCACAAAATATATGTTATATACTGTTCATGAAATATCAAATTTCATCAAATATATTATACACTGTACATAAAATATGAAATTACACCAAATATATATTGTATACTGTACATAAAATATGAAAGTACAACATATATATATTATATACTGTACATAAAATATCAAATTTCACCAAATATGTATTATATACTCTACATAAAATATGAAAGTCCACCAAATATATATTATCTAGTGTACATTAAATATCAAATTTCACAAAATATATGTTATATACTGTTCATGAAATATCAAATTTCATCAAATATATTATACACTGTACATAAAATATGAAATTACACCAAATATATATTGTATACTGTACATAAAATATGAAAGTACGCCAAATATATATTATATACTGTACATAAAATATCAAATTTCACCAAATATGTATTACATACTCCACATAAAATATCAAAGTCCACCAATTATATATTATCTACTGTACATTAAATATCAAATTTCACAAAATATATGTTATATACTGTTCATGAAATATCAAATTTCATCAAATATATTATACACTATACATGAAATATGAAATTACACCAAATATATATTATATACTGTACATAAAATATGAAAGTACACCAAATATATATTATATACTGTACATAAAATATCAAATTTCACCAAATATGTATTATATACTCCACATAAAATATCAAAGTCCACCAATTATATATTATCTACTGTACATAAAATATCAAATTTCACCAAATATATATTATATACTGTAGATAAAATATCAAATTTCACCAAATATATATTATATACTGTACATAAAATATCAAATTCCATCAAATATATTATATACTGTACATAAAATATGAAAGTACACCACATATATATTATATACTGTACATAAAATATCAAATTTCACCAAATATATATTATATACTCTACATAAAATATCAAATTCCACCAAATATGTATTATCTACTGTACATAAAATATGAAAGTACGCCAAATATATATTATATACTGTATATAAAATATCAAATTTAACAATATATATTATATACTGTACATAAAATATCAAATTTCACCAGATATATATTATATACTGTACATAAAATACCAAATTTTATCAAACATATTATATACTGTACATAAAATATGAAAGTACAGCAAATATATATTATATACTGTACATAAAATATCAAATTTCAACAAATATATATTATATCCTCTACATAAAATATCAAAGTCCAAGAAATATATATTATCTACTGTACATAAAATGTCAAATTTCACCAAATATATATTATATACTGTACATAAAATATCAAATTTCACCAAATATATATTATATACTCTACACAAAATATGAAAGTCCGCCAAATATATATTATCTACTGTTCATTAAATATCAAATTTCACAAAATATATGTTTTATACTGTTCATGAAATATCAAATTTCATCAAATATATTATACACTGTTCATGAAATATGAAATTACACCAAATATATATTATATACTGTACATACAATATGAAAGTACACCAAATATATATTATATACTGTACATAAAATATCAAATTTCACCAAATATGTGTTACATACTCCACATAAAATATCAAAGTCCACCAATTATATATTATCTACTGTACATTAAATATCAAATTTCACAAAATATATGTTATATACTGTTCATGAAATATCAAATTTCATCAAATATATTATACACTGTACATAAAATATGAAATTACACCAAATATATATTGTATACTGTACATAAAATATGAAATTACAACATATATATATTATATACTGTACATAAAATATCAAATTTCACCAAATATGTATTATATACTCTACATAAAATATGAAAGTCCACCAAATATATATTATCTAGTGTACATTAAATATCAAATTTCACAAAATATATGTTATATACTGTTCATGAAATATCAAATTTCATCAAATATATTAGACACTGTACATAAAATATGAAATTACACCAAATATATATTGTATACTGTACATAAAATATGAAAGTACAACATATATATATTATATACTGTACATAAAATATCAAATTTCACCAAATATGTATTATATACTCTACATAAAATATCAAAGTCCACCAATTATATATTATCTACTGTACATAAAATATCAAATTTCACCATATATATATTATATACTGTACAGAAAATATCAAATTTCACCAAATATATATTATATACTCTACATAAAATATCAAAGTCCACCAAATATATATTATCTACTGTACGTAAAATGTCAAATTTCACAGAATATATGTTATATACTGTTCATTAAATATCAAATTTCATCAAATATATTATACACTGTACATGAAATATGAAATTACACCAAATATATATTATATACTGTACATAAAATATGAAAGTACACCAAATATATATTATATAATGTACATAAAATATCAAATTTCACCAAATATGTATTATATGCTCCACATAAAATATCAAAGTCCACCAATTATATATTATCTACTGTACATAAAATATAAAATTTCACCAAATATATATTATATACTGTAGATAAAATATCAAATTTCACCAAATATATATTATATACTGTACATAAAATATCAAATTCCATCAAATATATTATATACTGTACATAAAATATGAAAGTACACCACATATATATTATATACTGTACATAAAATATCAAATTTCACCAAATATATATTATATACTCTACATAAAATGTCAAATTCCACCAAATATGTATTATCTACTGTACATCAAATATGAAAGTACGCCAAATATATATTATATACTGTATATAAAATATCAAATTTAACAATATATATTATATACTGTACATAAAATATCAAATTTCACCAGATATATATTATATACTGTACATAAAATATCAAATTTTATCAAATATATTATATACTGTACATAAAATATGAAAGTACAGCAAATATATATTATATACTGTACATAAAATATCAAATTTCAACAAATATATATTATATCCTCTACATAAAATATCAAAGTCCAAGAAATATATATTATATACTGTACATAAAATGTCAAATTTCACCAAATATATATTATCTACTGTACATAAAATATCAAATTTCACCAAATATATATTATATACTCTACATAAAATATGAAAGTCCACCAAATATATATTATCTACTGTACATTAAATATCAAATTTCACAAAATATATGTTATATACTGTTCATGAAATATCAAATTTCATCAAATATATTATACACTGTACATAAAATATGAAATTACACCAAATATATATTGTATACTGTACATAAAATATGAAAGTACAACATATATATATTATATACTGTACATAAAATATCAAATTTCACCAAATATGTATTATATTCTCTACATAAAATATCAAAGTCCACCAATTATATATTATCTACTGTACATAATATATCAAATTTCACCATATATATATTATATACTGTACAGAAAATATCAAATTTCACCAAATATATATTATATACTCTACATAAAATATCAAAGTCCACCAAATATATATTATCTACTGTACGTAAAATGTCAAATTTCACAGAATATATGTTATATACTGTTCATTAAATATCAAATTTCATCAAATATATATTATATACTCTACATAAAATATGAAAGTCCACCAAATATATATTATCTACTGTACATTAAATATCAAATTTCACAAAATATATGTTATATACTGTTCATGAAATATCAAATTTCATCAAATATATTATACACTGTACTTAAAATATGAAATTACACCAAATATATATTGTATACTGTACATAAAATATGAAAGTACAACATATATATATTATATACTGTACATAAAATATCAAATTTCACCAAATATGTATTATATACTCTACATAAAATATGAAAGTCCACCAAATATATATTATCTACTGTACATTAAATATCAAATTTCACAAAATATATGTTATATACTGTTCATGAAATATCAAATTTCATCAAATATATTATACACTGTACATAAAATATGAAATTACACCAAATATATATTGTATACTGTACATAAAATATGAAAGTACAACATATATATATTATATACTGTACATAAAATATCAAATTTCACCAAATATGTATTATATACTCTACATAAAATATGAAAGTCCACCAAATATATATTATATACTGTACATTAAATATCAAATTTCACAAAATATATGTTATATACTGTTCATGAAATATCAAATTTCATCAAATATATTATACACTGTACATAAAATATGAAATTACACCAAATATATATTGTATATTGTACATAAAATATGAAAGTACAACATATATATATTATATACTGTACATAAAATATCAAATTTCACCAAATATGTATTATATACTCTACATAAAATATCAAAGTCCACCAATTATATATTATCTACTGTACATAAAATATCAAATTTCACCATATATATATTATATACTGTACAGAAAATATCAAATTTCACCAAATATATATTATATACTCTACATAAAATATCAAAGTCCACCAAATATATATTATATACTGTACGTAAAATGTCAAATTTCACAGAATATATGTTATATACTGTTCATTAAATATCAAATTTCATCAAATATATTATACACTGTACATGAAATATGAAATTACACCAAATATATATTATATACTGTACATAAAATATGAAAGTACACCAAATATATATTAAATACTGTACATAAAATATCAAATTTCACCAAATATGTATTATATACTCCACATAAAATATCAAAGTCCACCAATTATATATTATCTACTGTACATAAAATATAAAATTTCACCAAATATATATTATATACTGTAGATAAAATATCAAATTTCACCAAATATATATTATATACTGTACATAAAATATCAAATTTCACCAAATATATATTATATACTCTACATAAAATATGAAAGTCCACCAAATATATATTATCTACTGTACATTAAATATCAAATTTCACAAAATATATGTTATATACTGTTCATGAAATATCAAATTTCATCAAATATATTATACACTGTTCATGAAATATGAAATTACACCAAATATATATTATATACAGTACATAAAATATGAAAGTACACCAAATATATATTATATACTGTACATAAAATATCAAATTTCACCAAATATGTATTACATACTCCACATAAAATATCAAAGTCCACCAATTATATATTATCTACTGTACATTAAATATCAAATTTCACAAAATATATGTTATATACTGTTCATGAAATATCAAATTTTATCAAATATATTATACACTGTACATAAAACATGAAATTACACCAAATATATATTGTATACTGTACATAAAATATGAAAGTACAACATATATATATTATATACTTTACATAAAATATCAAATTTCACCAAATATGTATTATATACTCTACATAAAGTATGAAAGTCCACCAAATATATATTATCTAGTGTACATTAAATATCAAATTTCACAAAATATATGTTATATACTGTTCATGAAATATCAAATTTCATCAAATATATTATACACTGTACATAAAATATGAAATTACACCAAATATATATTGTATACTGTACATAAAATATGAAAGTACAACATATATATATTATATACTGTACATAAAATATCAAATTTCACCAAATATGTATTATATACTCTACATAAAATATCAAAGTCCACCAATTATATATTATCTACTGTACATAAAATATCAAATTTCACCATATATATATTATATACTGTACAGAAAATATCAAATTTCACCAAATATATATTATATACTCTACATAAAATATCAAAGTCCACCAAATATATATTATCTACTGTACGTAAAATGTCAAATTTCACAGAATATATGTTATATACTGTTCATGAAATATCAAATTTCATCAAATATATTATACACTGTACATAAAATATGAAATTACACCAAATGTATATTGTATACTGTACATAAAATATGAAAGTACAACATATATATATTATATACTGTACATAAAATATCAAATTTCACCAAATATGTATTATATTCTCTACATAAAATATCAAAGTCCACCAATTATATATTATCTACTGTACTTAAAATATCAAATTTCACCATATATATATTATATACTGTACAGAAAATATCAAATTTCACCAAATATATATTATATACTCTACATAAAATATCAAAGTCCACCAAATATATATTATCTACTGTACGTAAAATGTCAAATTTCACAGAATATATGTTATATACTGTTCATTAAATATCAAATTTCATCAAATATATATTATATACTCTACATAAAATATGAAAGTCCACCAAATATATATTATCTACTGTACATTAAATATCAAATTTCACAAAATATATGTTATATACTGTTCATGAAATATCAAATTTCATCAAATATATTATACACTGTACTTAAAATATGAAATTACACCAAATATATATTGTATACTGTACATAAAATATGAAAGTACAACATATATATATTATATACTGTATATAAAATATCAAATTTCACCAAATATGTATTATATACTCTACATAAAATATGAAAGTCCACCAAATATATATTATCTACTGTACATTAAATATCAAATTTCACAAAATATATGTTATATACTGTTCATGAAATATCAAATTTCATCAAATATATTATACACTGTACATAAAATATGAAATTACACCAAATATATATTGTATACTGTACATAAAATATGAAAGTACAACATATATATATTATATACTGTACATAAAATATCAAATTTCACCAAATATGTATTATATACTCTACATAAAATATCAAAGTCCACCAATTATATATTATCTACTGTACATAAAATATCAAATTTCACCAAATATATATTATATACTGTAGAGAAAATATCAAATTTCACCAAATATATATTATATACTCTACATAAAATATCAAAGTCCACCAAATATATATTATCTACTGTACGTAAAATGTCAAGTTTCACAGAATATATGTTATATACTGTTCATTAAATATCAAATTTCATCAAATATATTATACACTGTACATGAAATATGAAATTACACCAAATATATATTATATACTGTACATAAAATATGAAAGTACACCAAATATATATTATATACTGTACATAAAATATCAAATTTCACCAAATATATATTATATACTGTACATAAAATATCAAATTCCATCAAATATATTATATACTGTACATAAAATATGAAAGTACACCACTTATATATTATATACTGTACATAAAATATCAAATTTCACCAAATATATATTATATACTCTACATAAAATATCAAATTCCACCAAATATGTATTATCTACTGTACATAAAATATGAAAGTACGCCAAATATATATTATATACTGTATATAAAATATCAAATTTAACAATATATATTATATACTGTACATAAAATATCAAATTTCACCAGATATATATTATATACTGTACATAAAATACCAAATTTTATCAAATATATTATATACTGTACATAAAATATGAAAGTACAGCAAATATATATTATATACTGTACATAAAATATCAAATTTCAACAAATATATATTATATCCTCTACATAAAATATCAAAGTACAAGAAATATATATTATCTACTGTACATAAAATGTCAAATTTCACCAAATATATATTATATACTGTACATAAAATATCAAATTTCACCAAATATATATTATATACTCTACATAAAATATGAAAGTCCACCAAATATATATTATCTACTGTACATTAAATATCAAATTTCACAAAATATATGTTATATACTGTTCATGAAATATCAAATTTCATCAAATATATTATACACTGTTCATGAAATATGAAATTACACCAAATATATATTATATACAGTACATAAAATATGAAAGTACACCAAATATATATTATATACTGTACATAAAATATCAAATTTCACCAAATATGTATTACATACTCCACATAAAATATCAAAGTCCACCAATTATATATTATCTACTGTACATTAAATATCAAATTTCACAAAATATATGTTATATACTGTTCATGAAATATCAAATTTTATCAAATATATTATACACTGTACATAAAACATGAAATTACACCAAATATATATTGTATACTGTACATAAAATATGAAAGTACAACATATATATATTATATACTTTACATAAAATATCAAATTTCACCAAATATGTATTATATACTCTACATAAAGTATGAAAGTCCACCAAATATATATTATCTAGTGTACATTAAATATCAAATTTCACAAAATATATGTTATATACTGTTCATGAAATATCAAATTTCATCAAATATATTATACACTGTACATAAAATATGAAATTACACCAAATATATATTGTATACTGTACATAAAATATGAAAGTACAACATATATATATTATATACTGTACATAAAATATCAAATTTCACCAAATATGTATTATATACTCTACATAAAATATCAAAGTCCACCAATTATATATTATCTACTGTACATAAAATATCAAATTTCACCATATATATATTATATACTGTACAGAAAATATCAAATTTCACCAAATATATATTATATACTCTACATAAAATATCAAAGTCCACCAAATATATATTATCTACTGTACGTAAAATGTCAAATTTCACAGAATATATGTTATATACTGTTCATGAAATATCAAATTTCATCAAATATATTATACACTGTACATAAAATATGAAATTACACCAAATGTATATTGTATACTGTACATAAAATATGAAAGTACAACATATATATATTATATACTGTACATAAAATATCAAATTTCACCAAATATGTATTATATTCTCTACATAAAATATCAAAGTCCACCAATTATATATTATCTACTGTACTTAAAATATCAAATTTCACCATATATATATTATATACTGTACAGAAAATATCAAATTTCACCAAATATATATTATATACTCTACATAAAATATCAAAGTCCACCAAATATATATTATCTACTGTACGTAAAATGTCAAATTTCACAGAATATATGTTATATACTGTTCATTAAATATCAAATTTCATCAAATATATATTATATACTCTACATAAAATATGAAAGTCCACCAAATATATATTATCTACTGTACATTAAATATCAAATTTCACAAAATATATGTTATATACTGTTCATGAAATATCAAATTTCATCAAATATATTATACACTGTACTTAAAATATGAAATTACACCAAATATATATTGTATACTGTACATAAAATATGAAAGTACAACATATATATATTATATACTGTATATAAAATATCAAATTTCACCAAATATGTATTATATACTCTACATAAAATATGAAAGTCCACCAAATATATATTATCTACTGTACATTAAATATCAAATTTCACAAAATATATGTTATATACTGTTCATGAAATATCAAATTTCATCAAATATATTATACACTGTACATAAAATATGAAATTACACCAAATATATATTGTATACTGTACATAAAATATGAAAGTACAACATATATATATTATATACTGTACATAAAATATCAAATTTCACCAAATATGTATTATATACTCTACATAAAATATCAAAGTCCACCAATTATATATTATCTACTGTACATAAAATATCAAATTTCACCAAATATATATTATATACTGTAGAGAAAATATCAAATTTCACCAAATATATATTATATACTCTACATAAAATATCAAAGTCCACCAAATATATATTATCTACTGTACGTAAAATGTCAAGTTTCACAGAATATATGTTATATACTGTTCATTAAATATCAAATTTCATCAAATATATTATACACTGTACATGAAATATGAAATTACACCAAATATATATTATATACTGTACATAAAATATGAAAGTACACCAAATATATATTATATACTGTACATAAAATATCAAATTTCACCAAATATATTTTATATACTCCACATAAAATATCAAAGTCCACCAATTATATATTATCTACTGTACATAAAATATAAAATTTCACCAAATATATATTATATACTGTAGATAAAATATCAAATTTCACCAAATATATATTATATACTGTACATAAAATATCAAATTCCATCAAATATATTATATACTGTACATAAAATATGAAAGTACACCACTTATATATTATATACTGTACATAAAATATCAAATTTCACCAAATATATATTATATACTCTACATAAAATATCAAATTCCACCAAATATGTATTATCTACTGTACATAAAATATGAAAGTACGCCAAATATATATTATATACTGTATATAAAATATCAAATTTAACAATATATATTATATACTGTACATAAAATATCAAATTTCACCAGATATATATTATATACTGTACATAAAATACCAAATTTTATCAAATATATTATATACTGTACATAAAATATGAAAGTACAGCAAATATATATTATATACTGTACATAAAATATCAAATTTCAACAAATATATATTATATCCTCTACATAAAATATCAAAGTACAAGAAATATATATTATCTACTGTACATAAAATGTCAAATTTCACCAAATATATATTATATACTGTACATAAAATATCAAATTTCACCAAATATATATTATATACTCTACATAAAATATGAAAGTCCACCAAATATATATTATCTACTGTACATTAAATATCAAATTTCACAAAATATATGTTATATACTGTTCATGAAATATCAAATTTCATCAAATATATTATACACTGTTCATGAAATATGAAATTACACCAAATATATATTATATACAGTACATAAAATATGAAAGTACACCAAATATATATTATATACTGTACATAAAATATCAAATTTCACCAAATATGTATTACATACTCCACATAAAATATCAAAGTCCACCAATTATATATTATCTACTGTACATTAAATATCAAATTTCACAAAATATATGTTATATACTGTTCATGAAATATCAAATTTCATCAAATATATTATACACTGTACATAAAATATGAAATTACACCAAATATATATTGTATACTGTACATAAAATATGAAAGTACAACATATATATATTATATACTGTACATAAAATATCAAATTTCACCAAATATGTATTATATACTCTACATAAAGTATGAAAGTCCACCAAATATATATTATCTAGTGTACATTAAATATCAAATTTCACAAAATATATGTTATATACTGTTCATGAAATATCAAATTTCATCAAATATATTATACACTGTACATAAAATATGAAATTACACCAAATATATATTGTATACTGTACATAAAATATGAAAGTACAACATATATATATTATATACTGTACATAAAATATCAAATTTCACCAAATATGTATTATATACTCTACATAAAATATCAAAGTCCACCAATTATATATTATCTACTGTACATAAAATATCAAATTTCACCATATATATATTATATACTGTACAGAAAATATCAAATTTCACCAAATATATATTATATACTCTACATAAAATATCAAAGTCCACCAAATATATATTATCTACTGTACGTAAAATGTCAAATTTCACAGAATATATGTTATATACTGTTCATTAAATATCAAATTTCATCAAATATATTATACACTGTACATAAAATATGAAATTACACCAAATATATATTGTATACTGTACATAAAATATGAAAGTACAACATATATATATTATATACTGTACATAAAATATCAAATTTCACCAAATATGTATTATATTCTCTACATAAAATATCAAAGTCCACCAATTATATATTATCTACTGTACATAAAATATCAAATTTCACCATATATATATTATATACTGTACAGAAAATATCAAATTTCACCAAATATATATTATATACTCTACATAAAATATCAAAGTCCACCAAATATATATTATCTACTGTACGTAAAATGTCAAATTTCACAGAATATATGTTATATACTGTTCATTAAATATCAAATTTCATCAAATATATATTATATACTCTACATAAAATATGAAAGTCCAAATAATATATATTATCTACTGTACATTAAATATCAAATTTCACAAAATATATGTTATATACTGTTCATGAAATATCAAATTTCATCAAATATATTATACACTGTACTTAAAATATGAAATTACACCAAATATATATTGTATACTGTACATATAATATGAAAGTACAACATATATATATTATATACTGTATATAAAATATCAAATTTCACCAAATATGTATTATATACTCTACATAAAATATGAAAGTCCACCAAATATATATTATCTACTGTACATTAAATATCAAATTTCACAAAATATATGTTATATACTGTTCATGAAATATCAAATTTCATCAAATATATTATACACTGTACATAAAATATGAAATTACACCAAATATATATTGTATACTGTACATAAAATATGAAAGTACAACATATATATATTATATACTGTACATAAAATATCAAATTTCACCAAATATGTATTATATACTCTACATAAAATATCAAAGTCCACCAATTATATATTATCTACTGTACATAAAATATCAAATTTCACCAAATATATATTATATACTGTAGAGAAAATATCAAATTTCACCAAATATATATTATATACTCTACATAAAATATCAAAGTCCACCAAATATATATTATCTACTGTACGTAAAATGTCAAGTTTCACAGAATATATGTTATATACTGTTCATTAAATATCAAATTTCATCAAATATATTATACACTGTACATGAAATATGAAATTACACCAAATATATATTATATACTGTACATAAAATATGAAAGTACACCAAATATATATTATATACTGTACATAAAATATCAAATTTCACCAAATATATATTATATACTCCACATAAAATATCAAAGTCCACCAATTATATATTATCTACTGTACATAAAATATAAAATTTCACCAAATATATATTATATACTGTAGATAAAATATCAAATTTCACCAAATATATATTATATACTGTACATAAAATATCAAATTCCATCAAATATATTATATACTGTACATAAAATATGAAAGTACACCACATATATATTATATACTGTACATAAAATATCAAATTTCACCAAATATATATTATATACTCTACATAAAATATCAAATTCCACCAAATATGTATTATCTACTGTACATAAAATATGAAAGTACGCCAAATATATATTATATACTGTATATAAAATATCAAATTTAACAATATATATTATATACTGTACATAAAATATCAAATTTCACCAGATATATATTATATACTGTACATAAAATACCAAATTTTATCAAATATATTATATACTGTACATAAAATATGAAAGTACAGCAAATATATATTATATACTGTACATAAAATATCAAATTTCAACAAATATATATTATATCCTCTACATAAAATATCAAAGTCCAAGAAATATATATTATCTACTGTACATAAAATGTCAAATTTCACCAAATATATATTATATACTGTACATAAAATATCAAATTTCACCAAATATATATTATATACTCTACATAAAATATGAAAGTCCACCAAATATATATTATCTACTGTACATTAAATATCAAATTTCACAAAATATATGTTATATACTGTTCATGAAATATCAAATTTCATCAATTATATTATACACTGTTCATGAAATATGAAATTACACCAAATATATATTATATACAGTACATAAAATATGAAAGTACACCAAATATATATTATATACTGTACATAAAATATCAAATTTCACCAAATATGTATTACATACTCCACATAAAATATCAAAGTCCACCAATTATATATTATCTACTGTACATTAAATATCAAATTTCACAAAATATATGTTATATACTGTTCATGAAATATCAAATTTCATCAAATATATTATACACTGTACATAAAATATGAAATTACACCAAATATATATTGTATACTGTACATAAAATATGAAAGTACAACATATATATATTATATACTGTACATAAAATATCAAATTTCACCAAATATGTATTATATACTCTACATAAAATATCAAAGTCCACCAATTATATATTATCTACTGTACATAAAATATCAAATTTCACCATATATATATTATATACTGTACAGAAAATATCAAATTTCACCAAATATATATTATATACTCTACATAAAATATCAAAGTCCACCAAATATATACTATCTACTGTACGTAAAATGTCAAATTTCACAGAATATATGTTATATACTGTTCATGAAATATCAAATTTCATCAAATATATTATACACTGTACATAAAATATGAAATTACACCAAATATATATTGTATACTGTACATAAAATATGAAAGTACAACATATATATATTATATACTGTACATAAAATATCAAATTTCACCAAATATGTATTATATTCTCTACATAAAATATCAAAGTCCACCAATTATATATTATCTACTGTACATAAAATATCAAATTTCACCATATATATATTATATACTGTACAGAAAATATCAAATTTCACCAAATATATATTATATACTCTACATAAAATATCAAAGTCCACCAAATATATATTATCTACTGTACGTAAAATGTCAAATTTCACAGAATATATGTTATATACTGTTCATTAAATATCAAATTTCATCAAATATATATTATATACTCTACATAAAATATTAAAGTCCACCAAATATATATTATCTACTGTACATTAAATATCAAATTTCTCAAAATATATGTTATATACTGTTCATGAAATATCAAATTTCATCAAGAATATTATACACTGTACTTAAAATATGAAATTACACCAAATATATATTGTATACTGTACATAAAATATGAAAGTACCACATATATATATTATATACTGTATATAAAATATCAAATTTCACCAAATATGTATTATATACTCTACATAAAATATGAAAGTCCACCAAATATATATTATCTACTGTACATTAAATATCAAATTTCACAAAATATATGTTATATACTGTTCATGAAATATCAAATTTCATCAAATATATTATACACTGTACATAAAATATGAAATTACACCAAATATATATTGTATACTGTACATAAAATATGAAAGTACAACATATATATATTATATACTGTACATAAAATATCAAATTTCACCAAATATGTATTATATACTCTACATAAAATATCAAAGTCCACCAATTATATATTATCTACTGTACATAAAATATCAAATTTCACCAAATATATATTATATACTGTAGAGAAAATATCAAATTTCACCAAATATATATTATATACTCTACATAAAATATCAAAGTCCACCAAATATATATTATCTACTGTACGTAAAATGTCTAGTTTCACAGAATATATGTTATATACTGTTCATTAAATATCAAATTTCATCAAATATATTATACACTGTACATGAAATATGAAATTACACCAAATATATATTATATACTGTACATAAAATATGAAAGTACACCAAATATATATTATATACTGTACATAAAATATCAAATTTCACCAAATATATATTATATACTCCACATAAAATATCAAAGTCCACCAATTATTTATTATCTACTGTACATAAAATATAAAATTTCACCAAATATATATTATATACTGTAGATAAAATATCAAATTTCACCAAATATATATTATATACTGTACATAAAATATCAAATTCCATCAAATATATTATATACTGTACATAAAATATGAAAGTACACCACATATATATTATATACTGTACATAAAATATCAAATTTCACCAAATATATATTATATACTCTACATAAAATATCAAATTCCACCAAATATGTATTATCTACTGTACATAAAATATGAAAGTACGCCAAATATATATTATATACTGTATATAAAATATCAAATTTAACAATATATATTATATACTGTACATAAAATATCAAATTTCACGAGATATATATTATATACTGTACATAAAATACCAAATTTTATCAAATATATTATATACTGTACATAAAATATGAAAGTACAGCAAATATATATTATATACTGTACATAAAATATCAAATTTCAACAAATATATATTATATCCTCTACATAAAATATCAAAGTCCAAGAAATATATATTATCTACTGTACATAAAATGTCAAATTTCACCAAATATATATTATATACTGTACATAAAATATCAAATTTCACCAAATATATATTATATACTCTACACAAAATATGAAAGTCCACCAAATATATATTATCTACTGTTCATTAAATATCAAATTTCACAAAATATATGTTTTATACTGTTCATGAAATATCAAATTTCATCAAATATATTATACACTGTTCATGAAATATGAAATTACACCAAATATATATTATATACTGTACATAAAATATGAAAGTACACCAAATATATATTATATACTGTACATAAAATATCAAATTTCACCAAATATGTGTTACATACTCAACATAAAATATCAAAGTCCACCAATTATATATTATCTACTGTACATTAAATATCAAATTTCACAAAATATATGTTATATACTGTTCATGAAATAACAAATTTCATCAAATATATTATACACTGTACATAAAATATGAAATTACACCAAATATATATTGTATACTGTACATAAAATATGAAATTACAACATATATATATTATATACTGTACATAAAATATCAAATTTCACCAAATATGTATTATATACTCTACATAAAATATGAAAGTCCACCAAATATATATTATCTAGTGTACATTAAATATCAAATTTCACAAAATATATGTTATATACTGTTCATGAAATATCAAATTTCATCAAATATATTATACACTGTACATAAAATATGAAATTACACCAAATATATATTGTATACTGTACATAAAATATGAAAGTACAACATATATATAGTATATACTGTACATAAAATATCAAATTTCACCAAATATGTATTATATACTCTACATAAAATGTCAAAGTCCACCAATTATATATTATCTACTGTACATAAAATATCAAATTTCACCATATATATTATATACTGTACAGAAAATATCAAATTTCACCAAATATATATTATGTACTCTACATAAAATATCAAAGTCCACCAAATATATATTATATACTGTACGTAAAATGTCAAATTTCACAGAATATATGTTATATACTGTTCATTAAATATCAAATTTCATCAAATATATTATACACTGTACATGAAATATGAAATTACACCAAATATATATTACATACTGTACATAAAATATGAAAGTACACCAAATATATATTATATACTGTACATAAAATATCAAATTTCACCAAATATGTATTACATACTCCACATAAAATATCAAAGTCCACCAATTATATATTATCTACTGTACATTAAATATCAAATTTCACAAAATATATGTTATATACTGTTCATGAAATATCAAATTTCACTAAATATATATTATATACTGTACATAAAATATCAAATTTCACCAAATATATATTATATACTCCACATAAAATATGAAAGTCCACCAAATATATATTATCTACTGTACATTAAATATCAAATTTCACAAAATATGTATTACATACTCCACATAAAATATCAAAGTCCACCAATTATATATTATCTACTGTACATTAAATATCATATTTCACAAAATATATGTTATATACTGTTCATGAAATATCAAATTTCATCAAATATATTATACACTGTACATAAAATATGAAATTACACCACATATATATTGTATACTGTACATAAAATATGAAAGTACAACATATATATATTATATACTGTACATAAAATATCAAATTTCACCAAATATGTATTATATACTCTACATAAAGTATGAAAGTCCACCAAATATATATTATCTAGTGTACATTAAATATCAAATTTCACAAAATATATGTTATATACTGTTCATGAAATATCAAATTTCATCAAATATATTATACACTGTACATAAAATATGAAATTACACCAAATATATATTGTATACTGTACATAAAATATGAATGTACAACATATATATATTATATACTGTACATAAAATATCAAATTTCACCAAATATGTATTATATTCTCTACATAAAATATCAAAGTCCACCAATTATATATTATCTACTGTACATAAAATATCAAATTTCACCATATATATATTATATACTGTACAGAAAATATCAAATTTCACCAAATATATATTATATACTCTACATAAAATATCAAAGTCCACCAAATATATATTATCTACTGTACGTAAAATGTCAAATTTCACAGAATATATGTTATATACTGTTCATTAAATATCAAATTTCATCAAATATATATTATATACTCTACATAAAATATGAAAGTCCACCAAACATATATTATCTACTGTACATTAAATATCAAATTTCACAAAATACATGTTATATACTGTTCATGAAATATCAAATTTCATCAAATATATTATACACTGTACTTAAAATATGAAATTACACCAAATATATATTGTATACTGTACATAAAATATGAAAGTACAACATATATATATTATATACTGTACATAAAATATCAAATTTCACCAAATATGTATTATATACTCTACATAAAATATGAAAGTCCACCAAATATATATTATCTACTGTACATTAAATATCAAATTTCACAAAATATATGTTATATACTGTTCATGAAATATCAAATTTCATCAAATATATTATACACTGTACATAAAATATGAAATTACACCAAATAAATATTGTATACTGTACATAAAATATGAAAGTACAACATATATATATTATATACTGTACATAAAATATCAAATTTCACCAAATATGTATTATATACTCTACATAAAATATCAAAGTCCACCAATTATATATTATCTACTGTACATAAAATATCAAATTTCACCAAATATAAATTATATACTGTAGAGAAAATATCAAATTTCACCAAATATATATTATATACTCTACATAAAATATCAAAGTCCACCAAATATATATTATCTACTGTACATAAAATGTCAAGTTTCACAGAATATATGTTATATACTGTTCATTAAATATCAAATTTCATCAAATATATTATACACTGTACATGAAATATGAAATTACACCAAATATATATTATATACTGTACATAAAATATGAAAGTACAACATATATATATTATATACTGTACATAAAATATCAAATTTCACCAAATATGTATTATATACTCTACATAAAATATCAAAGTCCACCAATTATATATTAACTACTGTACATAAAATATCAAATTTCACCATATATATATTATATACTGTACAGAAAATATCAAATTTCACCAAATATATATTATATACTCTACATAAAATATCAAAGTCCACCAAATATATATTATCTACTGTACGTAAAATGTCATATTTCACAGAATATATGTTATATACTGTTCATTAAATATCAAATTTCATCAAATATATTATACACTGTACATGAAATATGAAATTACACCAAATATATATTATATACTGTACATAAAATATGAAAGTACACCAAATATATATTATATACTGTACATAAAATATCAAATTTCACCAAATATGTATTATATACTCCACATAAAATATCAAAGTCCACCAATTATATATTATCTACTGTACATAAAATATCAAATTTCACCAAATATATATTATATACTGTAGATAAAATACAAAAATACATAAAATATCAAAGTCCAAGAAATATATATTATCTACTGTACATAAAATGTCAAATTTCACCAAATATATATTATATCCTCTACATAAAAAATCAAAGTCGAAGAAATATATATTATCTACTGTACATATAATGTCAAATTTCACCAAATATATATTATATACTGTACATAAAATATCAAATTTCACCAAATATATATTATATACTCTACATAAAATATCAAAGTCCACCAATTATATATTATCTACTGTACATAAAATATCAAATTTCACCATATATATATTATATACTGTACAGAAAATATCAAATTTCACCAAATATATATTATGTACTCTACATAAAATATCAAAGTCCACCAAATATATATTATATACTGTACGTAAAATGTCAAATTTCACAGAATATATGTTATATACTGTTCATTAAATATCAAATTTCATCAAATATATTATACACTGTACATGAAATATGAAATTACACCAATTATATATTATATACTGTACATAAAATATGAAAGTACACCAAATATATATTATATACTGTACATAAAATATCAAATTTCACCAAATATGTATTATATACTCCACATAAAATATCAAAGTCCACCAATTATATATTATCTACTGTACATAAAATATAAAATTTCACCAAATATATATTATATACTGTAGATAAAATATCAAATTTCACCAAATATATATTATATACTGTACATAAAATATCAAATTTCACCAAATATATATTATATACTCCACATAAAATATGAAAGTCCACCAAATATATATTATCTACTGTACATTAAATATCAAATTTCACAAAATATATGTTATATACTGTTCATGAAATATCAAATTTCATCAAATATATTATACACTGTTCATGAAATATGAAATTACACCAAATATATATTATATACTGTACATAAAATATGAAAGTACACCAAATATATATTATATACTGTATATAAAATATCACATTTCACCAAATATGTATTACATACTCCACATAAAATATCAAAGTCCACCAAATATATATTATCTAGTGTACATTAAATATCAAATTTCACAAAATATATGTTATATACTGTTCATGAAATATCAAATTTCATCAAATATATTATACACTGTACATAAAATATGAAATTACACCAAATATATATTGTATACTGTACATAAAATATGAAAGTACAACATATATATATTATATACTGTACATAAAATATCAAATTTCACCAAATATGTATTATATTCTCTACATTAAATATCAAAGTCCACCAATTATATATTATCTACTGTACATAAAATATCAAATTTCACCATATATATATTATATACTGTACAGAAAATATCAAATTTCACCAAATATATATTATATACTCTACATAAAATATCAAAGTCCACCAAATATATATTATCTACTGTACGTAAAATGTCAAATTTCACAGAATATATGTTATATACTGTTCATTAAATATCAAATTTCATCAAATATATATTATATACTCTACATAAAATATGAAAGTCCACCAAATATATATTATCTACTGTACATTACATATCAAATTTCACAAAATATATGTTATATACTGTTCATGAAATATCAAATTTCATCAAATATATTATACACTGTACTTGAAATATGAAATTACACCAAATATATATTGTATACTGTACATAAAATATGAAAGTACATCATATATATATTATATACTGTACATAAAATATCAAATTTCACCAAATATGTATTATATACTCTACATAAAATATGAAAGTCCACCAAATATATATTATCTACTGTACATTAAATATCAAATTTCACAAAATATATGTTATATACTGTTCATGAAATATCAAATTTCATCAAATATATTATACACTGTACATAAAATATGAAATTACACCAAATATATATGGTATACTGTACATAAAATATGAAAGTACAACATATATATATTATATACTGTACATAAAATATCAAATTTCACCAAATATGTATTATATACTCTACATAAAATATCAAAGTCCACCAATTATATATTATCTACTGTACATAAAATATCAAATTTCACCAAATATAAATTATATACTGTAGAGAAAATATCAAATTTCACCAAATATATATTATATACTCTACATAAAATATCAAAGTCCACCAAATATATATTATCTACTGTACGTAAAATGTCAAGCTTCACAGAATATATGTTATATACTGTTCATTAAATATCAAATTTCATCAAATATACACTGTACATGAAATATGAAATTACACCAAATATATATTATATACTGTACATAAAATATGAAAGTACAACATATATATATTATATACTGTACATAAAATATCAAATTTCACCAAATATGTATTATATACTCTACATAAAATATCAAAGTCCACCAATTATATATTATCTACTGTACATAAAATATCAAATTTCACCATATATATATTATATACTGTACAGAAAATATCAAATTTCACCAAATATATATTATATACTCTACATAAAATATCAAAGTCCACCAAATATATATTATCTACTGTACGTAAAATGTCAAGTTTCACAGAATATATGTTATATACTGTTCATTAAATATCAAATTTCATCAAATATATTATACACTGTACATGAAATATGAAATTACACCAAATATATATTATATACTGTACATAAAATATGAAAGTACACCAAATATATATTATATACTGTACATAGAATATCAAATTTCACCAAATATGTATTATATACTCCACATAAAATATCAAAGTCCACCAATTATATATTATCTACTGTACATAAAATATCAAATTTCACCAAATATATATTATATACTGTAGATAAAATACAAAAATACATAAAATATCAAAGTCCAAGAAATATATATTATCTACTGTACATAAAATGTCAAATTTCACCAAATATATATTATATCCTCTACATAAAAAATCAAAGTCGAAGAAATATATATTATCTACTGTACATATAATGTCAAATTTCACCAGATATATATTATATACTGTACTGAAAATATCAAATTTCACCAAATATATATTATATACTCTACATAAAATATCAAAGTCCACCAAATATATATTATCTACTGTACGTAAAATGTCAAGTTTCACAGAATATATGTTATATACTGTTCATTAAATATCAAATTTCATCAAATATATTATACACTGTACATGAAATATGAAATTACACCAAATATATATTATATACTGTACATAAAATATGAAAGTACACCAAATATATATTATATACTGTACATAGAATATCAAATTTCACCAAATATGTATTATATACTCCACATAAAATATCAAAGTCCACCAATTATATATTATCTACTGTACATAAAATATCAAATTTCACCAAATATATATTATATACTGTAGATAAAATACAAAAATACATAAAATATCAAAGTCCAAGAAATATATATTATCTACTGTACATAAAATGTCAAATTTCACCAAATATATATTATATCCTCTACATAAAAAATCAAAGTCGAAGAAATATATATTATCTACTGTACATATAATGTCAAATTTCACCAAATATATATTATATACTGTACATAAAATATCAAATTTCACCAAATATATATTATATACTCTACATAAAATATCAAAGTCCACCAAATATATATTATCTACTGTACGTAAAATGTCAAGTTTCACAGAATATATGTTATATACTGTTCATTAAATATCAAATTTCATCAAATATATTATACACTGTACATGAAATATGAAATTACACCAAATATATATTATATACTGTACATAAAATATGAAAGTACAACATATATATATTATATACTGTACATAAAATATCAAATTTCACCAAATATGTATTATACACTCTACATAAAATATCAAAGTCCACCAAATATATATTATCTACTGTACGTAAAATGTCAAATTTCACAGAATATATGTTATATACTGTTCATTAAATATCAAATTTCATCAAATATATTATACACTGTACATGAAATATGAAATTACAGCAAATATATATTATATACTGTACATAAAATATGAAAGTACAACAAATATATATTATATACTGTACATAAAATATCAAATTTCACCAAATATGTATTATATACTCCACATAAAATATCAAAGTCCACCAATTATATATTACCTACTGTACATAAAATATCAAATTTCACCAAATATAAATTATATACTGTAGAGAAAATATCAAATTTCACCAAATATATATTATATACTCTACATAAAATATCAAAGTCCCCCAAATATATATTATCTACTGTACGTAAAATGTCAAGTTTCACAGAATATATGTTATATACTGTTCATTAAATATCAAATTTCATCAAATATATTATACACTGTACATGAAATATGAAATTACACCAAATATATATTATATACTGCACATAAAATATGAAAGTACACCAAATATATATTATATACTGTACATAAAATATCAAATTTCACCAAATATGTATTATATACTCCACATAAAATATCAAAGTCCACCAATTATATATTATCTACTGTACATAAAATATCAAATTTCACCAAATATAAATTATATACTGTAGAGAAAATATCAAATTTCACCAAATATATATTATATACTCTACATAAAATATCAAAGTCCACCAAATATATATTATCTACTGTACGTAAAATGTCAAGTTTCACAGAATATATGTTATATACTGTTCATTAAATATCAAATTTCATCAAATATATTATACAATGTACATGAAATATGAAATTACACCAAATATATATTATATACTGTACATAAAATATGAAAGTACAACATATATATATTATATACTGTACATAAAATATCAAATTTCACCAAATGTGTATTATATACTCTACATAAAATATCAAAGTCCACCAATTATATATTATCTACTGTACATAAAATATCAAATTTCACCATATATATATTATATACTGTACAGAAAATATCAAATTTCACCAAATATATATTATATACTCTACATAAAATATCAAAGTCCACCAAATATATATTATCTACTGTACGTAAAATGTCAAATTTCACAGAATATATGTTATATACTGTTCATTAAATATCAAATTTTATCAAATATATTATACACTGTACATGAAATATGAAATTACACCAAATATATATTATATACTGTACATAAAATATGAAAGTACAACATATATATATTATATACTGTACATAAAATATCAAATTTCACCAAATATGTATTATATACTCTACATAAAATATCAAAGTCCACCAATTATATATTATCTACTGTACATAAAATATCAAATTTCACCAAATATATATTATATACTGTACAGAAAATATCAAATTTCACCAAATATATATTATATACTCTACATAAAATATCAAAGTCCACCAAATATATATTATCTACTGTACGTAAAATGTCAAGTTTCACAGAATATATGTTATATACTGTTCATTAAATATCAAATTTCATCAAATATATTATACACTGTACATGAAATATGAAATTACACCAAATATATATTATATACTGTACATAAAATATGAAAGTACAACATATATATATTATATACTGTACATAAAATATCAAATTTCACCAAATATGTATTATATACTCTACATAAAATATCAAAGTCCACCAATTATATATTATCTACTGTACATAAAATATCAAATTTCACCATATATATATTATATACTGTACAGAAAATATCAAATTTCACCAAATATATATTATATACTCTACATAAAATATCAAAGTCCACCAAATATATATTATCTACTGTACGTAAAATGTCAAGTTTCACAGAATATATGTTATATACTGTTCATTAAATATCAAATTTCATCAAATATATTATACACTGTACATAAAATATGAAATTACACAAAATATATATTATATACTGTACATAAAATATGAAAGAACAACATATATATATTATATACTGTACATAAAATATCAAATTTCACCAAATATGTATTATATACTCTACATAAAATATCAAAGTCCACCAATTATATATTATCTACTGTACATAAAATATCAAATTTCACCATATATATATTATATACTGTACAGAAAATATCAAATTTCACCAAATATATATTATATACTCTACTTAAAATATCAAAGTCCACCAAATATATATTATCTACTGTACGTAAAATGTCAAATTTCACAGAATATATGTTATATACTGTTCATTAAATATCAAATTTCATCAAATATATTATACACTGTACATGAAATATGAAATTACACCAAATATATATTATATACTGTACATAAAATATGAAAGTACACCAAATATATATTATATACTGTACATAAAATATCAAATTTCACCAAATATGTATTATATACTCCACATAAAATATCAAAGTCCACCAATTATATATTATCTACTGTACATAAAATATCAAATTTCACCAAATATATATTATATACTGTAGATAAAATACAAAAATACATAAAATATCAAAGTCCAAGAAATATATATTATCTACTGTACATAAAATGTCAAATTTCACCAAATATATATTATATCCTCTACATAAAAAATCAAAGTCGAAGAAATATATATTATCTACTGTACATATAATGTCAAATTTCACCAAATATATATTATATACTGTACATAAAATATCAAATTTCACCAAATATATATTATATACTCTACATAAAATATCAAAGTCCACCAAATATATATTATCTACTGTACGTAAAATGTCAAGTTTCACAGAATATATGTTATATACTGTTCATTAAATATCAAATTTCATCAAATATATTATACACTGTACATGAAATATGAAATTACACCAAATACATATTATATACTGTACATAAAATATGAAAGTACAACATATATATATTATATACTGTACATAAAATATCAAATTTCACCAAATATGTATTATATACTCTACATAAAATATCAAAGTCCACCAATTATATATTATCTACTGTACATAAAATATCAAATTTCACCATATATATATTATATACTGTACAGAAAATATCAAATTTCACCAAATATATATTATATACTCTACATAAAATATCAAAGTCCACCAAATATATATTATCTACTGTACGTAAAATGTCAAATTTCACAGAATATATGTTATATACTGTTCATTAAATATCAAATTTCATCAAATATATTATACACTGTACATGAAATATGAAATTACACCAAATATATATTATATACTGTACATAAAATATGAAAGTACACCAAATATATATTATATACTGTACATAAAATATCAAATTTCACCAAATATGTATTATATACTCCACATAAAATATCAAAGTCCACCAATTATATATTATCTACTGTACATAAAATATCAAATTTCACCATATATATATTATATACTGTACAGAAAATATCAAATTTCACCAAATATATATTATATACTCTACATAAAATATCAAAGTCCACCAAATATATATTATCTACTGTACGTAAAATGTCAAATTTCACAGAATATATGTTATATACTGTTCATTAAATATCAAATTTCATCAAATATATTATACACTGTACATGAAATATGAAATTACACCAAATATATATTATATACTGTACATAAAATATGAAAGTACACCAAATATATATTATATACTGTACATAAAATATCAAATTTCACCAAATATGTATTATATACTCCACATAAAATATCAAAGTCCACCAATTATATATTATCTACTGTACATAAAATATCAAATTTCACCAAATATATATTATATACTGTAGATAAAATACAAAAATACATAAAATATCAAAGTCCAAGAAATATATATTATCTACTGTACATAAAATGTCAAATTTCACCAAATATATATTATATCCTCTACATAAAAAATCAAAGTCGAAGAAATATATATTATCTACTGTACATATAATGTCAAATTTCACCAAATATATATTATATACTGTACATAAAATATCAAATTTCACCAAATATATATTATATACTCTACATAAAATATCAAAGTCCACCAAATATATATTATCTACTGTACGTAAAATGTCAAGTTTCACAGAATATATGTTATATACTGTTCATTAAATATCAAATTTCATCAAATATATTATACACTGTACATGAAATATGAAATTACACCAAATACATATTATATACTGTACATAAAATATGAAAGTACAACATATATATATTATATACTGTACATAAAATATCAAATTTCACCAAATATGTATTATATACTCTACATAAAATATCAAAGTCCACCAATTATATATTATCTACTGTACATAAAATATCAAATTTCACCATATATATATTATATACTGTACAGAAAATATCAAATTTCACCAAATATATATTATATACTCTACATAAAATATCAAAGTCCACCAAATATATATTATCTACTGTACGTAAAATGTCAAATTTCACAGAATATATGTTATATACTGTTCATTAAATATCAAATTTCATCAAATATATTATACACTGTACATGAAATATGAAATTACACCAAATATATATTATATACTGTACATAAAATATGAAAGTACACCAAATATATATTATATACTGTACATAAAATATCAAATTTCACCAAATATGTATTATATACTCCACATAAAATATCAAAGTCCACCAATTATATATTATCTACTGTACATAAAATATCAAATTTCACCAAATATATATTATATACTGTAGATAAAATACAAAAATACATAAAATATCAAAGTCCAAGAAATATATATTATCTACTGTACATAAAATGTCAAATTTCACCAAATATATATTATATCCTCTACATAAAAAATCAAAGTCGAAGAAATATATATTATCTACTGTACATATAATGTCAAATTTCACCAAATATATATTATATACTGTACATAAAATATCAAATTTCACCAAATATATATTATATACTCTACATAAAATATCAAAGTCCACCAAATATATATTATCTACTGTACGTAAAATGTCAAGTTTCACAGAATATATGTTATATACTGTTCATTAAATATCAAATTTCATCAAATATATTATACACTGTACATGAAATATGAAATTACACCAAATACATATTATATACTGTACATAAAATATGAAAGTACAACATATATATATTATATACTGTACATAAAATATCAAATTTCACCAAATATGTATTATATACTCTACATAAAATATCAAAGTCCACCAATTATATATTATCTACTGTACATAAAATATCAAATTTCACCATATATATATTATATACTGTACAGAAAATATCAAATTTCACCAAATATATATTATATACTCTACATAAAATATCAAAGTCCACCAAATATATATTATCTACTGTACGTAAAATGTCAAATTTCACAGAATATATGTTATATACTGTTCATTAAATATCAAATTTCATCAAATATATTATACACTGTACATGAAATATGAAATTACACCAAATATATATTATATACTGTACATAAAATATGAAAGTACAACATATATATATTATATACTGTACATAAAATATCAAATTTCACCAAATATGTATTATATACTCTACATAAAATATCAAAGTCCACCAATTATATATTATCTACTGTACATAAAATATCAAATTTCACCATATATATATTATATACTGTACAGAAAATATCAAATTTCACCAAATATATATTATATACTCTACATAAAATATCAAAGTCCACCAAATATATATTATCTACTGTACGTAAAATGTCAAATTTCACAGAGTATATGTTATATACTGTTCATTAAATATCAAATTTCATCAAATATATTATACACTGTACATGAAATATGAAATTACACCAAATATATATTATATACTGTACATAAAATATGAAAGTACACCAAATATATATTATATACTGTACATAAAATATCAAATTTCACCAAATATGTATTATATACTCCACATAAAATATCAAAGTCCACCAATTATATATTATCTACTGTACATAAAATATCAAATTTCACCAAATATATATTATATACTGTAGAGAAAATATCAAATTTCACCAAATATATATTATATACTCTACATAAAATATCAAAGTCCACCAAATATATATTATCTACTGTACGTAAAATGTCAAGTTTCACAGAATATATGTTATATACTGTTCATTAAATATCAAATTTCATCAAATATATTATACACTGTACATGAAATATGAAATTACACCAAATATATATTATATACTGTACATAAAATATGAAAGTACAACATATATATATTATATACTGTACATAAAATATCAAATTTCACCAAATATGTATTATATACTCTACATAAAATATCAAAGTCCACCAATTATATATTATCTACTGTACATAAAATATCAAATTTCACCATATATATATTATATACTGTACAGAAAATATCAAATTTCACCAAATATATATTATATACTCTACATAAAATATCAAAGTCCACCAAATATATATTATCTACTGTACGTAAAATGTCAAATTTCACAGAGTATATGTTATATACTGTTCATTAAATATCAAATTTCATCAAATATATTATACACTGTACATGAAATATGAAATTACACCAAATATATATTATATACTGTACATAAAATATGAAAGTACACCAAATATATATTATATACTGTACATAAAATATCAAATTTCACCAAATATGTATTATATACTCCACATAAAATATCAAAGTCCACCAATTATATATTATCTACTGTACATAAAATATCAAATTTCACCAAATATATATTATATACTGTAGAGAAAATATCAAATTTCACCAAATATATATTATATACTCTACATAAAATATCAAAGTCCACCAAATATATATTATCTACTGTACGTAAAATGTCAAGTTTCACAGAATATATGTTATATACTGTTCATTAAATATCAAATTTCATCAAATATATTATACACTGTACATGAAATATGAAATTACACCAAATATATATTATATACTGTACATAAAATATGAAAGTACAACATATATATAATATACTGTACATAAAATATCAAATTTCACCAAATATGTATTATATACTCTACATAAAATATCAAAGTCCACCAATTATATATTATCTACTGTACATAAAATATCAAATTTCACCATATATATATTATATACTGTACAGAAAATATCAAATTTCACCAAATATATATTATATACTCTACATAAAATATCAAAGTCCACCAAATATATATTATCTACTGTACGTAAAATGTCAAGTTTCACAGAATATATGTTATATACTGTTCATTAAATATCAAATTTCATCAAATATATTATACACTGTACATGAAATATGAAATTACACCAAATATATATTATATACTGTACATAAAATATGAAAGTACAACATATATATATTATATACTGTACATAAAATATCAAATTTCACCAAATATGTATTATATACTCTACATAAAATATCAAAGTCCACCAATTATATATTATCTACTGTACATAAAATATCAAATTTCACCATATATATATTATATACTGTACAGAAAATATCAAATTTCACCAAATATATATTATATACTCTACATAAAATATCAAAGTCCACCAAATATATATTATCTACTGTACGTAAAATGTCAAATTTCACAGAATATATGTTATATACTGTTCATTAAATATCAAATTTCATCAAATATATTATACACTGTACATGAAATATGAAATTACACCAAATATATATTATATACTGTACATAAAATATGAAAGTACAACATATATATATTATATACTGTACATAAAATATCAAATTTCACCAAATATGTATTATATACTCTATATAAAATATCAAAGTCCACCAATTATATATTATCTACTGTACATAAAATATCAAATTTCACCATATATATATTATATACTGTACAGAAAATATCAAATTTCACCAAATATATATTATATACTCTACATAAAATATCAAAGTCCACCAAATATATATTATCTACTGTACGTAAAATGTCAAATTTCACAGAATATATGTTATATACTGTTCATTAAATATCAAATTTCATCAAATATATTATACACTGTACATGAAATATGAAATTACACCAAATATATATTATATACTGTACATAAAATATGAAAGTACAACATATATATATTACATACTGTACATAAAATATCAAATTTCACCAAATATGTATTATACACTCTACATAAAATATCAAAGTCCACCAATTATATATTATCTACTGTACATAAAATATCAAATTTCACCATATATATATTATATACTGTACAGAAAATATCAAATTTCACCAAATATATATTATATACTCTAAATAAAATATCAAAGTCCACCAAATATATATTATCTACTGTACGTAAAATGTCAAATTTCACAGAATATATGTTATATACTGTTCATTAAATATCAAATTTCATCAAATATATTATACACTGTACATGAAATATGAAATTACACCAAATATATATTATATACTGTACATAAAATATGAAAGTACACCAAATATATATTATATACTGTACATAAAATATCAAATTTCACCAAATATGTATTATATACTCCACATAAAATATCAAAGTCCACCAATTATATATTATCTACTGTACATAAAATATCAAATTTCACCAAATATATATTATATACTGTAGACAAAATACAAAAATACATAAAATATCAAAGTCCAAGAAATATATATTATCTACTGTACATAAAATGTCAAATTTCACCAAATATATATTATATCCTCTACATAAAAAATCAAAGTCGAAGAAATATATATTATCTACTGTACATGTAATGTCAAATTTCACCAAATATATATTATATACTGTACATAAAATATCAAATTTCACCAAATATATATTATATACTCTACATAAAATATCAAAGTCCACCAATTATATATTATCTACTGTACATAAAATATCAAATTTCACCATATATATATTATATACTGTACAGAAAATATCAAATTTCACCAAATATATATTATGTACTCTACATAAAATATCAAAGTCCACCAAATATATATTATATACTGTACGTAAAATGTCAAATTTCACAGAATATATGTTATATACTGTTCATTAAATATCAAATTTCATCAAATATATTATACACTGTACATGAAATATGAAATTACACCAAATATATATTATATACTGTACATAAAATATGAAAGTACACCAAATATATATTATATACTGTACATAAAATATCAAATTTCACCAAATATGTATTATATACTCCACATAAAATATCAAAGTCCACCAATTATATATTATCTACTGTACATAAAATATCAAATTTCACCAAATATAAATTATATACTGTAGAGAAAATATCAAATTTCACCAAATATATATTATATACTCTACATAAAATATCAAAGTCCACCAAATATATATTATCTACTGTACGTAAAATGTCAAGTTTCACAGAATATATGTTATATACTGTTCATTAAATATCAAATTTCATCAAATATATTATACACTGTACATGAAATATGAAATTACACCAAATATATATTATATACTGTACATAAAATATGAAAGTACAACATATATATATTATATACTGTACATAAAATATCAAATTTCACCAAATATGTATTATATACTCTACATAAAATATCAAAGTCCACCAATTATATATTATCTACTGTACATAAAATATCAAATTTCACCAAATATATATTATATACTGTAGATAAAATACAAAAATACATAAAATATCAAAGTCCAAGAAATATATATTATCTACTGTACATAAAATGTCAAATTTCACCAAATATATATTATATCCTCTACATAAAAAATCAAAGTCGAAGAAATATATATTATCTACTGTACATATAATGTCAAATTTCACCAAATATATATTATATACTGTACATAAAATATCAAATTTCACCAAATATATATTATATACTCTACATAAAATATCAAAGTCCACCAAATATATATTATCTACTGTACGTAAAATGTCAAGTTTCGCAGAATATATGTTATATACTGTTCATTAAATATCAAATTTCATCAAATATATTATACACTGTACATGAAATATGAAATTACACCAAATATATATTATATACTGTACATAAAATATGAAAGTACAACATATATATATTATATACTGTACATAAAATATCAAATTTCACCAAATATGTATTATACCCTCTACATAAAATATCAAAGTCCACCAAATATATATTATCTACTGTACGAAAAATGTCAAATTTCACAGAATATATGTTATATACTGTTCATTAAATATCAAATTTCATCAAATATATTATACACTGTACATGAAATATGAAATTACAGCAAATATATATTATATACTGTACATAAAATATGAAAGTACACCAAATATATATTATATACTGTACATAAAATATCAAATTTCACCAAATATGTATTATATACTCCACATAAAATATCAAAGTCCACCAATTATATATTACCTACTGTACATAAAATATCAAATTTCACCAAATATAAATTATATACTGTAGAGAAAATATCAAATTTCACCAAATATATATTATATACTCTACATAAAATATCAAAGTCCCCCAAATATATATTATCTACTGTACGTAAAATGTCAAGTTTCACAGAATATATGTTATATACTGTTCATTAAATATCAAATTTCATCAAATATATTATACACTGTACATGAAATATGAAATTACACCAAATATATATTATATACTGCACATAAAATATGAAAGTACACCAAATATATATTATATACTGTACATAAAATATCAAATTTCACCAAATATGTATTATATACTCCACATAAAATATCAAAGTCCACCAATTATATATTATCTACTGTACATAAAATATCAAATTTCACCAAATATAAATTATATACTGTAGAGAAAATATCAAATTTCACCAAATATATATTATATACTCTACATAAAATATCAAAGTCCACCAAATATATATTATCTACTGTACGTAAAATGTCAAGTTTCACAGAATATATGTTATATACTGTTCATTAAATATCAAATTTCATCAAATATATTATACAATGTACATGAAATATGAAATTACACCAAATATATATTATATACTGTACATAAAATATGAAAGTACAACATATATATATTATATACTGTACATAAAATATCAAATTTCACCAAATATGTATTATATACTCTACATAAAATATCAAAGTCCACCAATTATATATTATCTACTGTACATAAAATATCAAATTTCACCATATATATATTATATACTGTACAGAAAATATCAAATTTCACCAAATATATATTATATACTCTACATAAAATATCAAAGTCCACCAAATATATATTATCTACTGTACGTAAAATGTCAAATTTCACAGAATATATGTTATATACTGTTCATTAAATATCAAATTTCATCAAATATATTATACACTGTACATGAAATATGAAATTACACCAAATATATATTATATACTGTACATAAAATATGAAAGTACAACATATATATATTATATACTGTACATAAAATATCAAATTTCACCAAATATGTATTATATACTCTACATAAAATATCAAAGTCCACCAATTATATATTATCTACTGTACATAAAATATCAAATTTCACCAAATATATATTATATACTGTACAGAAAATATCAAATTTCACCAAATATATATTATATACTCTACATAAAATATCAAAGTCCACCAAATATATATTATCTACTGTACGTAAAATGTCAAGTTTCACAGAATATATGTTATATACTGTTCATTAAATATCAAATTTCATCAAATATATTATACACTGTACATGAAATATGAAATTACACCAAATATATATTATATACTGTACATAAAATATGAAAGTACAACATATATATATTATATACTGTACATAAAATATCAAATTTCACCAAATATGTATTATATACTCTACATAAAATATCAAAGTCCACCAATTATATATTATCTACTGTACATAAAATATCAAATTTCACCATATATATATTATATACTGTACAGAAAATATCAAATTTCACCAAATATATATTATATACTCTACATAAAATATCAAAGTCCACCAAATATATATTATCTACTGTACGTAAAATGTCAAGTTTCACAGAATATATGTTATATACTGTTCATTAAATATCAAATTTCATCAAATATATTATACACTGTACATGAAATATGAAATTACACAAAATATATATTATATACTGTACATAAAATATGAAAGAACAGCATATATATATTATATACTGTACATAAAATATCAAATTTCACCAAATATGTATTATATACTCTACATAAAATATCAAAGTCCACCAATTATATATTATCTACTGTACATAAAATATCAAATTTCACCATATATATATTATATACTGTACAGAAAATATCAAATTTCACCAAATATATATTATATACTCTACATAAAATATCAAAGTCCACCAAATATATATTATCTACTGTACGTAAAATGTCAAATTTCACAGAATATATGTTATATACTGTTCATTAAATATCAAATTTCATCAAATATATTATACACTGTACATGAAATATGAAATTACACCAAATATATATTATATACTGTACATAAAATATGAAAGTACACCAAATATATATTATATACTGTACATAAAATATCAAATTTCACCAAATATGTATTATATACTCCACATAAAATATCAAAGTCCACCAATTATATATTATCTACTGTACATAAAATATCAAATTTCACCAAATATATATTATATACTGTAGATAAAATACAAAAATACATAAAATATCAAAGTCCAAGAAATATATATTATCTACTGTACATAAAATGTCAAATTTCACCAAATATATATTATATCCTCTACATAAAAAATCAAAGTCGAAGAAATATATATTATCTACTGTACATATAATGTCAAATTTCACCAAATATATATTATATACTGTACATAAAATATCAAATTTCACCAAATATATATTATATACTCTACATAAAATATCAAAGTCCACCAAATATATATTATCTACTGTACGTAAAATGTCAAATTTCACAGAGTATATGTTATATACTGTTCATTAAATATCAAATTTCATCAAATATATTATACACTGTACATGAAATATGAAATTACACCAAATATATATTATATACTGTACATAAAATATGAAAGTACACCAAATATATATTATATACTGTACATAAAATATCAAATTTCACCAAATATGTATTATATACTCCACATAAAATATCAAAGTCCACCAATTATATATTATCTACTGTACATAAAATATCAAATTTCACCTAATATATATTATATACTGTAGAGAAAATATCAAATTTCACCAAATATATATTATATACTCTACATAAAATATCAAAGTCCACCAAATATATATTATCTACTGTACGTAAAATGTCAAGTTTCACAGAATATATGTTATATACTGTTCATTAAATATCAAATTTCATCAAATATATTATACACTGTACATGAAATATGAAATTACACCAAATATATATTATATACTGTACATAAAATATGAAAGTACAACATATATATATTATATACTGTACATAAAATATCAAATTTCACCAAATATGTATTATATACTCTACATAAAATATCAAAGTCCACCAATTATATATTATCTACTGTACATAAAATATCAAATTTCACCGTATATAAATTATATACTGTAGAGAAAATATCAAATTTCACCAAATATATATTATATACTCTACATAAAATATCAAAGTCCACCAAATATATATTATCTACTGTACGTAAAATGTCAAGTTTCACAGAATATATGTTATATACTGTTCATTAAATATCAAATTTCATCAAATATATTATACACTGTACATGAAATATGAAATTACACCAAATATATATTATATACTGTACATAAAATATGAAAGTACAACATATATATATTATATACTGTACATAAAATATCAAATTTCACCAAATATGTATTATATACTCTACATAAAATATCAAAGTCCACCAATTATATATTATCTACTGTACATAAAATATCAAATTTCACCATATATATATTATATACTGTACAGAAAATATCAAATTTCACCAAATATATATTATATACTCTACATAAAATATCAAAGTCCACCAAATATATATTATCTACTGTACGTAAAATGTCAAATTTCACAGAATATATGTTATATACTGTTCATTAAATATCAAATTTCATCAAATATATTATACACTGTACATGAAATATGAAATTACACCAAATACATATTATATACTGTACATAAAATATGAAAGTACAACATATATATATTATATACTGTACATAAAATATCAAATTTCACCAAATATGTATTATATACTCTACATAAAATATCAAAGTCCACCAATTATATATTATCTACTGTACATAAAATATCAAATTTCACCATATATATATTATATACTGTACAGAAAATATCAAATTTCACCAAATATATATTATATACTCTACATAAAATATCAAAGTCCACCAAATATATATTATCTACTGTACGTAAAATGTCAAATTTCACAGAATATATGTTATATACTGTTCATTAAATATCAAATTTCATCAAATATATTATACACTGTACATGAAATATGAAATTACACCAAATATATATTATATACTGTACATAAAATATGAAAGTACACCAAATATATATTATATACTGTACATAAAATATCAAATTTCACCAAATATGTATTATATACTCCACATAAAATATCAAAGTCCACCAATTATATATTATCTACTGTACATAAAATATCAAATTTCACCAAATATAAATTATATACTGTAGAGAAAATATCAAATTTCACCAAATATATATTATATACTCTACATAAAATATCAAAGTCCACCAAATATATATTATCTACTGTACGTAAAATGTCAAGTTTCACAGAATATATGTTATATACTGTTCATTAAATATCAAATTTCATCAAATATATTATACACTGTACATGAAATATGAAATTACACCAAATATATATTATATACTGTACATAAAATATGAAAGTACAACATATATATATTATATACTGTACATAAAATATCAAATTTCACCAAATATGTATTATATACTCTACATAAAATATCAAAGTCCACCAATTATATATTATCTACTGTACATAAAATATCAAATTTCACCATATATATATTATATACTGTACAGAAAATATCAAATTTCACCAAATATATATTATATACTCTACATAAAATATCAAAGTCCACCAAATATATATTATCTACTGTACGTAAAATGTCAAATTTCACAGAATATATGTTATATACTGTTCATTAAATATCAAATTTCATCAAATATATTATACACTGTACATGAAATATGAAATTACACCAAATATATATTATATACTGTACATAAAATATGAAAGTACAACATATATATATTATATACTGTACATAAAATATCAAATTTCACCAAATATGTATTATATACTCTACATAAAATATCAAAGTCCACCAATTATATATTATCTACTGTACATAAAATATCAAATTTCACCATATATATATTATATACTGTAGAGAAAATATCAAATTTCACCAAATATATATTATATACTCTACATAAAATATCAAAGTCCACCAAATATATATTATCTACTGTACGTAAAATGTCAAGTTTCACAGAGTATATGTTATATACTGTTCATTAAATATCAAATTTCATCAAATATATTATACACTGTACATGAAATATGAAATTACACCAAATATATATTATATACTGTACATAAAATATGAAAGTACACCAAATATATATTATATACTGTACATAAAATATCAAATTTCACCAAATATGTAGTATATACTCCACATAAAATATCAAAGTCCACCAATTATATATTATCTACTGTACATAAAATATCAAATTTCACCATATATATATTATATACTGTACAGAAAATATCAAATTTCACCAAATATATATTATATACTCTACATAAAATATCAAAGTCCACCAAATATATATTATCTACTGTACGTAAAATGTCAAGTTTCACAGAATATATGTTATATACTGTTCATTAAATATCAAATTTCATCAAATATATTATACACTGTACATGAAATATGAAATTACACCAAATATATATTATATACTGTACATAAAATATGAAAGTACAACATATATATAATATACTGTACATAAAATATCAAATTTCACCAAATATGTATTATATAATCTACATAAAATATCAAAGTCCACCAATTATATATTATCTACTGTACATAAAATATCAAATTTCACCATATATATATTATATACTGTACAGAAAATATCAAATTTCACCAAATATATATTATATACTCTACATAAAATATCAAAGTCCACCAAATATATATTATCTACTGTACGTAAAATGTCAAGTTTCACAGAATATATGTTATATACTGTTCATTAAATATCAAATTTCATCAAATATATTATACACTGTACATGAAATATGAAATTACACCAAATATATATTATATACTGTACATAAAATATGAAAGTACAACATATATATATTATATACTGTACATAAAATATCAAATTTCACCAAATATGTATTATATACTCTACATAAAATATCAAAGTCCACCAATTATATATTATCTACTGTACATAAAATATCAAATTTCACCATATATATATTATATACTGTACAGAAAATATCAAATTTCACCAAATATATATTATATACTCTACATAAAATATCAAAGTCCACCAAATATATATTATCTACTGTACGTAAAATGTCAAATTTCACAGAATATATGTTATATACTGTTCATTAAATATCAAATTTCATCAAATATATTATACACTGTACATGAAATATGAAATTACACCAAATATATATTATATACTGTACATAAAATATGAAAGTACAACATATATATATTATATACTGTACATAAAATATCAAATTTCACCAAATATGTATTATATACTCTACATAAAATATCAAAGTCCACCAATTATATATTATCTACTGTACATAAAATATCAAATTTCACCATATATATATTATATACTGTACAGAAAATATCAAATTTCACCAAATATATATTATATACTCTACATAAAATATCAAAGTCCACCAAATATATATTATCTACTGTACGTAAAATGTCAAATTTCACAGAATATATGTTATATACTGTTCATTAAATATCAAATTTCTTCAAATATATTATACACTGTACATGAAATATGAAATTACACCAAATATATATTATATACTGTACATAAAATATGAAAGTACAACATATATATATTATATACTGTACATAAAATATCAAATTTCACCAAATATGTATTATATACTCTACATAAAATATCAAAGTCCACCAATTATATATTATCTACTGTACATAAAATATCAAATTTCACCATATATATATTATATACTGTACAGAAAATATCAAATTTCACCAAATATATATTATATACTCTACATAAAATATCAAAGTCCACCAAATATATATTATCTACTGTACGTAAAATGTCAAGTTTCACAGAATATATGTTATATACTGTTCATTAAATATCAAATTTCATCAAATATATTATACACTGTACATGAAATATGAAATTACACCAAATATATATTATATACTGTACATAAAATATGAAAGTACAACATATATATATTATATACTGTACATAAAATATCAAATTTCACCAAATATGTATTATATACTCTACATAAAATATCAAAGTCCACCAATTATATATTATCTACTGTACATAAAATATCAAATTTCACCATATATATATTATATACTGTACAGAAAATATCAAATTTCACCAAATATATATTATATACTCTAAATAAAATATCAAAGTCCACCAAATATATATTATCTACTGTACGTAAAATGTCAAATTTCACAGAATATATGTTATATACTGTTCATTAAATATCAAATTTCATCAAATATATTATACACTGTACATGAAATATGAAATTACACCAAATATATATTATATACTGTACATAAAATATGAAAGTACACCAAATATATATTATATACTGTACATAAAATATCAAATTTCACCAAATATGTATTATATACTCCACATAAAATATAAAAGTCCACCAATTATATATTATCTACTGTACATAAAATATCAAATTTCACCAAATATATATTATATACTGTAGACAAAATACAAAAATACATAAAATATCAAAGTCCAAGAAATATATATTATCTACTGTACATAAAATGTCAAATTTCACCAAATATATATTATATCCTCTACATAAAAAATCAAAGTCGAAGAAATATATATTATCTACTGTACATATAATGTCAAATTTCACCAAATATATATTATATACTGTACATAAAATATCAAATTTCACCAAATATATATTATATACTCTACATAAAATATCAAAGTCCACCAATTATATATTATCTACTGTACATAAAATATCAAATTTCACCATATATATATTATATACTGTACAGAAAATATCAAATTTCACCAAATATATATTATGTACTCTACATAAAATATCAAAGTCCACCAAATATATATTATCTACTGTACGTAAAATGTCAAATTTCACAGAATATATGTTATATACTGTTCATTAAATATCAAATTTCATCAAATATATTATACACTGTACATGAAATATGAAATTACACCAAATATATATTATATACTGTACATAAAATATGAAAGTACACCAAATATATATTATATACTGTACATAAAATATCAAATTTCACCAAATATGTATTATATACTCCACATAAAATATCAAAGTCCACCAATTATATATTATCTACTGTACATAAAATATCAAATTTCACCAAATATAAATTATATACTGTAGAGAAAATATCAAATTTCACCAAATATATATTATATACTCTACATAAAATATCAAAGTCCACCAAATATATATTATCTACTGTACGTAAAATGTCAAGTTTCACAGAATATATGTTATATACTGTTCATTAAATATCAAATTTCATCAAATATATTATACACTGTACATGAAATATGAAATTACACCAAATATATATTATATACTGTACATAAAATATGAAAGTACAACATATATATATTATATACTGTACATAAAATATCAAATTTCACCAAATATGTATTATATACTCCACATAAAATATCAAAGTCCACCAATTATATATTATCTACTGTACATAAAATATCAAATTTCACCAAATATATATTATATACTGTAGACAAAATACAAAAATACATAAAATATCAAAGTCCAAGAAATATATATTATCTACTGTACATAAAATGTCAAATTTCACCAAATATATATTATATCCTCTACATAAAAAATCAAAGTCGAAGAAATATATATTATCTACTGTACATATAATGTCAAATTTCACCAAATATATATTATATACTGTACATAAAATATCAAATTTCACCAAATATATATTATATAATCTACATAAAATATCAAAGTCCACCA
Source organism: Gorilla gorilla gorilla (assembly GCF_029281585.2). NCBI lineage: Eukaryota > Metazoa > Chordata > Mammalia > Primates > Hominidae > Gorilla > Gorilla gorilla. The sequence continues at coordinate 3,058,196 of NC_073236.2, forward strand.
ATTATATATTATCTACTGTACATAAAATATCAAATTTCACCATATATATATTATATACTGTACAGAAAATATCAAATTTCACCAAATATATATTATGTACTCTACATAAAATATCAAAGTCCACCAAATATATATTATATACTGTACGTAAAATGTCAAATTTCACAGAATATATGTTATATACTGTTCATTAAATATCAAATTTCATCAAATATATTATACACTGTACATGAAATATGAAATTACACCAAATATATATTATATACTGTACATAAAATATGAAAGTACACCAAATATATATTATATACTGTACATAAAATATCAAATTTCACCAAATATGTATTATATACTCCACATAAAATATCAAAGTCCACCAATTATATATTATCTACTGTACATAAAATATCAAATTTCACCAAATATAAATTATATACTGTAGAGAAAATATCAAATTTCACCAAATATATATTATATACTCTACATAAAATATCAAAGTCCACCAAATATATATTATCTACTGTACGTAAAATGTCAAGTTTCACAGAATATATGTTATATACTGTTCATTAAATATCAAATTTCATCAAATATATTATACACTGTACATGAAATATGAAATTACACCAAATATATATTTTATACTGTACATAAAATATGAAAGTACAACATATATATATTATATACTGTACATAAAATATCAAATTTCACCAAATATGTATTATATACTCTACATAAAATATCAAAGTCCACCAATTATATATTATCTACTGTACATAAAATATCAAATTTCACCATATATATATTATATACTGTACAGAAAATATCAAATTTCACCAAATATATATTATATACTCTACATAAAATATCAAAGTCCACCAAATATATATTATCTACTGTACGTAAAATGTCAAATTTCACAGAATATATGTTATATACTGTTCATTAAATATCAAATTTCATCAAATATATTATACACTGTACATGAAATATGAAATTACACCAAATATATATTATATACTGTACATAAAATATGAAAGTACACCAAATATATATTATATACTGTACATAAAATATCAAATTTCACCAAATATGTATTATATACTCCACATAAAATATAAAAGTCCACCAATTATATATTATCTACTGTACATAAAATATCAAATTTCACCAAATATAAATTATATACTGTAGAGAAAATATCAAATTTCACCAAATATATATTATATACTCTACATAAAATATCAAAGTCCACCAAATATATATTATCTACTGTACGTAAAATGTCAAGTTTCACAGAATATATGTTATATACTGTTCATTAAATATCAAATTTCATCAAATATATTATACAATGTACATGAAATATGAAATTACACCAAATATATATTATATACTGTACATAAAATATGAAAGTACAACATATATATATTATATACTGTACATAAAATATCAAATTTCACCAAATATGTATTATATACTCTACATAAAATATCAAAGTCCACCAAATATATATTATCTACTGTACATAAAATATCAAATTTCACCATATATATATTATATACTGTACAGAAAATATCAAATTTCACCAAATATATATTATATACTCTACATAAAATATCAAAGTCCACCAAATATATATTATCTACTGTACGTAAAATGTCAAATTTCACAGAATATATGTTATATACTGTTCATTAAATATCAAATTTCATCAAATATATTATACACTGTACATGAAATATGAAATTACACCAAATATATATTATATACTGTACATAAAATATGAAAGTACAACATATATATATTATATACTGTACATAAAATATCAAATTTCACCAAATATGTATTATATACTCTACATAAAATATCAAAGTCCACCAATTATATATTATCTACTGTACATAAAATATCAAATTTCACCATATATATATTATATACTGTACAGAAAATATCAAATTTCACCAAATATATATTATATACTCTACATAAAATATCAAAGTCCACCAAATATATATTATCTACTGTAGGTAAAATGTCAAATTTCACAGAATATATGTTATATACTGTTCATTAGATATCAAATTTCATCAAATATATTATACACTGTACATGAAATATGAAATTACACCAAATATATATTATATACTGTACATAAAATATGAAAGTACACCAAATATATATTATATACTGTACATAAAATATCAAATTTCACCAAATATGTATTATATACTCCACATAAAATATCAAAGTCCACCAATTATATATTATCTACTGTACATAAAATATCAAATTTCACCAAATATAAATTATATACTGTAGAGAAAATATCAAATTTCACCAAATATATATTATATACTCTACATAAAATATCAAAGTCCACCAAATATATATTATCTACTGTACGTAAAATGTCAAGTTTCACAGAATATATGTTATATACTGTTCATTAAATATCAAATTTCATCAAATATATTATACACTGTACATGAAATATGAAATTACACCAAATATATATTATATACTGTACATAAAATATGAAAGTACAACATATATATATTATATACTGTACATAAAATATCAAATTTCACCAAATATGTATTATATACTCTACATAAAATATCAAAGTCCACCAATTATATATTATCTACTGTACATAAAATATCAAATTTCACCATATATATATTATATACTGTACAGAAAATATCAAATTTCACCAAATATATATTATATACTCTACATAAAATATCAAAGTCCACCAAATATATATTATCTACTGTACGTAAAATGTCAAGTTTCACAGAATATATGTTATATACTGTTCATTAAATATCAAATTTCATCAAATATATTATACACTGTACATGAAATATGAAATTACACCAAATATATATTATATACTGTACATAAAATATGAAAGTACAACATATATATATTATATACTGTACATAAAATATCAAATTTCACCAAATATGTATTATATACTCTACATAAAATATGAAAGTCCACCAATTATATATTATCTACTGTACATAAAATATCAAATTTCACCATATATATTATATACTGTACAGAAAATATCAAATTTCACCAAATATATATTATATACTCTACTTAAAATATCAAAGTCCACCAAATATATATTATCTACTGTACGTAAAATGTCAAGTTTCACAGAATATATGTTATATACTGTTCATTAAATATCAAATTTCATCAAATATATTATACACTGTACATGAAATATGAAATTACACCAAATATATATTATATACTGTACATAAAATATGAAAGTACAACATATATATATTATATACTGTACATAAAATATCAAATTTCACCAAATATGTATTATATACTCTACATAAAATATCAAAGTCCACCAATTATATATTATCTACTGTACATAAAATATCAAATTTCACCATATATATATTATATACTGTACAGAAAATATCCAATTTCACCAAATATATATTATATACTCTACATAAAATATCAAAGTCCACCAAATATATATTATCTACTGTACGTAAAATGTCAAATTTCACAGAATATATGTTATATACTGTTCATTAAATATCAAATTTCATCAAATATATTATACACTGTACATGAAATATGAAATTACACCAAATATATATTATATACTGTACATAAAATATGAAAGTACAACATATATATATTATATACTGTACATAAAATATCAAATTTCACCAAATATGTATTATATACTCTACATAAAATATCAAAGTCCACCAATTATATATTATCTACTGTACATAAAATATCAAATTTCACCATATATATATTATATACTGTACAGAAAATATCAAATTTCACCAAATATATATTATATACTCTACATAAAATATCAAAGTCCACCAAATATATATTATCTACTGTACGTAAAATGTCAAATTTCACAGAATATATGTTATATACTGTTCATTAAATATCAAATTTCATCAAATATATTATACACTGTACATGAAATATGAAATTACACCAAATATATATTTTATACTGTACATAAAATATGAAAGTACAACATATATATATTATATACTGTACATAAAATATCAAATTTCACCAAATATGTATTATATACTCTACATAAAATATCAAAGTCCACCAATTATATATTATCTACTGTACATAAAATATCAAATTTCACCATATATATATTATATACTGTACAGAAAATATCAAATTTCACCAAATATATATTATATACTCTACATAAAATATCAAAGTCCACCAAATATATATTATCTACTGTACGTAAAATGTCAAGTTTCACAGAATATATGTTATATACTGTTCATTAAATATCAAATTTCAACAAATATATTATACACTGTACATGAAATATGAAATTACACCAAATATATATTATATACTGTACATAAAATATGAAAGTACAACATACATATATTATATACTGTACATAAAATATCAAATTTCACCAAATATGTATTATATACTCTACATAAAATATCAAAGTCCACCAATTATATATTATCTACTGTACATAAAATATCAAATTTCACCATATATATATTATATACTGTACAGAAAATATCAAATTTCACCAAATATATATTATATACTCTACATAAAACATCAAAGTCCACCAAATATATATTATCTACTGTACGTAAAATGTCAAATTTCACAGAATATATGTTATATACTGTTCATTAAATATCAAATTTCATCAAATATATTATACACTGTACATGAAATATGAAATTACACCAAATATATATTATATACTGTACATAAAATATGAAAGTACACCAAATATATATTATATACTGTACATAAAATATCAAATTTCACCAAATATGTATTATATACTCCACATAAAATATCAAAGTCCACCAATTATATATTATCTACTGTACATAAAATATCAAATTTCACCAAATATATATTATATACTGTAGATAAAATACAAAAATACATAAAATATCAAAGTCCAAGAAATATATATTATCTACTGTACATAAAATGTCAAATTTCACCAAATATATATTATATCCTCTACATAAAAAATCAAAGTCGAAGAAATATATATTATCTACTGTACATATAATGTCAAATTTCACCAAATATATATTATATACTGTACATAAAATATCAAATTTCACCAAATATATATTATATACTCTACATAAAATATCAAAGTCCACCAATTATATATTATCTACTGTACATAAAATATCAAATTTCACCATATATATATTATATACTGTACAGAAAATATCAAATTTCACCAAATATATATTATGTACTCTACATAAAATATCAAAGTCCACCAAATATATATTATCTACGGTACGTAAAATGTCAAATTTCACAGAATATATGTTATATACTGTTCATTAAATATCAAATTTCATCAAATATATTATACACTGTACATGAAATATGAAATTACACCAAATATATATTATATACTGTACATAAAATATGAAAGTACACCAAATATATATTATATACTGTACATAAAATATCAAATTTCACCAAATATGTATTATATACTCCACATAAAATATCAAAGTCCACCAATTATATATTATCTACTGTACATAAAATATCAAATTTCACCAAATATAAATTATATACTGTAGAGAAAATATAAAATTTCACCAAATATATATTATATACTCTACATAAAATATCAAAGTCCACCAAATATATATTATCTACTGTACGTAAAATGTCAAGTTTCACAGAATATATGTTATATACTGTTCATTAAATATCAAATTTCATCAAATATATTATACACTGTACATGAAATATGAAATTACACCAAATATATATTATATACTGTACATAAAATATGAAAGTACAACATATATATATTATATACTGTACATAAAATATCAAATTTCACCAAATATGGATTATATACTCTACATAAAATATCAAAGTCCACCAATTATATATTATCTACTGTACATAAAATATCAAATTTCACCATATATATATTATATACTGTACAGAAAATATCAAATTTCACCAAATATATATTATATACTCTACATAAAATATCAAAGTCCACCAAATATATATTATCTACTGTACGTAAAATGTCAAATTTCACAGAATATATGTTATATACTGTTCATTAAATATCAAATTTCATCAAATATATTATACACTGTACATGAAATATGAAATTACACCAAATATATATTATATACTGTACATAAAATATGAAAGTACACCAAATATATATTATATACTGTACATAAAATATCAAATTTCACCAAATATGTATTATATACTCCACATAAAATATCAAAGTCCACCAATTATATATTATCTACTGTACATAAAATATCAAATTTCACCAAATATATATTATATACTGTAGATAAAATACAAAAATACATAAAATATCAAAGTCCAAGAAACATATATTATCTACTGTACATAAAATGTCAAATTTCACCAAATATATATTATTTCCTCTACATAAAAAATCAAAGTCGAAGAAATATATATTATCTACTGTACATATAATGTCAAATTTCACCAAATATATATTATATACTGTACATAAAATATCAAATTTCACCAAATATATATTATATACTCTACATAAAATATCAAAGTCCACCAATTATATATTATCTACTGTACATAAAATATCAAATTTCACCATATATATATTATATACTGTACAGAAAATATCAAATTTCACCAAATATATATTATGTACTCTACATAAAATATCAAAGTCCACCAAATATATATTATCTACTGTACGTAAAATGTCAAATTTCACAGAATATATGTTATATACTGTTCATTAAATATCAAATTTCATCAAATATATTATACACTGTACATGAAATATGAAATTACACCAAATATATATTATATACTGTACATAAAATATGAAAGTACACCAAATATATATTATATACTGTACATAAAATATCAAATTTCACCAAATATGTATTATATACTCCACATAAAATATCAAAGTCCACCAATTATATATTATCTACTGTACATAAAATATCAAATTTCACCATATATATATTATATACTGTACAGAAAATATCAAATTTCACCAAATATATATTATATACTCTACATAAAATATCAAAGTCCACCAAATATATATTATCTACTGTACGTAAAATGTCAAGTTTCACAGAATATATGTTATATACTGTTCATTAAATATCAAATTTCAACAAATATATTATACACTGTACATGAAATATGAAATTACACCAAATATATATTATATACTGTACATAAAATATGAAAGTACAACATACATATATTATATACTGTACATAAAATATCAAATTTCACCAAATATGTATTATCTACTGTACATAAAATATCAAATTTCACCATATATATATTATATACTGTACAGAAAATATCAAATTTCACCAAATATATATTATATACTCTACATAAAATATCAAAGTCCACCAAATATATATTATCTACTGTACGTAAAATGTCAAATTTCACAGAATATATGTTATATACTGTTCATTAAATATCAAATTTCATCAAATATATTATACACTGTACATGAAATATGAAATTACACCAAATATATATTATATACTGTACATAAAATATGAAAGTACACCAAATATATATTATATACTGTACATAAAATATCAAATTTCACCAAATATGTATTATATACTCCACATAAAATATCAAAGTCCACCAATTATATATTATCTACTGTACATAAAATATCAAATTTCACCAAATATATATTATATACTGTAGATAAAATACAAAAATACATAAAATATCAAAGTCCAAGAAATATATATTATCTACTGTACATAAAATGTCAAATTTCACCAAATATATATTATATCCTCTACATAAAAAATCAAAGTCGAAGAAATATATATTATCTACTGTACATATAATGTCAAATTTCACCAAATATATATTATATACTGTACATAAAATATCAAATTTCACCAAATATATATTATATACTCTACATAAAATATCAAAGTCCACCAATTATATATTATCTACTGTACATAAAATATCAAATTTCACCATATATATATTATATACTGTACAGAAAATATCAAATTTCACCAAATATATATTATGTACTCTACATAAAATATCAAAGTCCACCAAATATATATTATCTACGGTACGTAAAATGTCAAATTTCACAGAATATATGTTATATACTGTTCATTAAATATCAAATTTCATCAAATATATTATACACTGTACATGAAATATGAAATTACACCAAATATATATTATATACTGTACATAAAATATGAAAGTACACCAAATATATATTATATACTGTACATAAAATATCAAATTTCACCAAATATGTATTATATACTCCACATAAAATATCAAAGTCCACCAATTATATATTATCTACTGTACATAAAATATCAAATTTCACCAAATATAAATTATATACTGTAGAGAAAATATAAAATTTCACCAAATATATATTATATACTCTACATAAAATATCAAAGTCCACCAAATATATATTATCTACTGTACGTAAAATGTCAAGTTTCACAGAATATATGTTATATACTGTTCATTAAATATCAAATTTCATCAAATATATTATACACTGTACATGAAATATGAAATTACACCAAATATATATTATATACTGTACATAAAATATGAAAGTACAACATATATATATTATATACTGTACATAAAATATCAAATTTCACCAAATATGTATTATATACTCTACATAAAATATCAAAGTCCACCAATTATATATTATCTACTGTACATAAAATATCAAATTTCACCATATATATATTATATACTGTACAGAAAATATCAAATTTCACCAAATATATATTATATACTCTACATAAAATATCAAAGTCCACCAAATATATATTATCTACTGTACGTAAAATGTCAAATTTCACAGAATATATGTTATATACTGTTCATTAAATATCAAATTTCATCAAATATATTATACACTGTACATGAAATATGAAATTACACCAAATATATATTATATACTGTACATAAAATATGAAAGTACACCAAATATATATTATATACTGTACATAAAATATCAAATTTCACCAAATATGTATTATATACTCCACATAAAATATCAAAGTCCACCAATTATATATTATCTACTGTACATAAAATATCAAATTTCACCAAATATATATTATATACTGTAGATAAAATACAAAAATACATAAAATATCAAAGTCCAAGAAATATATATTATCTACTGTACATAAAATGTCAAATTTCACCAAATATATATTATATCCTCTACATAAAAAATCAAAGTCGAAGAAATATATATTATCTACTGTACATATAATGTCAAATTTCACCAAATATATATTATATACTGTACATAAAATATCAAATTTCACCAAATATATATTATATACTCTACATAAAATATCAAAGTCCACCAATTATATATTATCTACTGTACATAAAATATCAAATTTCACCATATATATATTATATACTGTACAGAAAATATCAAATTTCACCAAATATATATTATGTACTCTACATAAAATATCAAAGTCCACCAAATATATATTATCTACTGTACGTAAAATGTCAAATTTCACAGAATATATGTTATATACTGTTCATTAAATATCAAATTTCATCAAATATATTATACACTGTACATGAAATATGAAATTACACCAAATATATATTATATACTGTACATAAAATATGAAAGTACACCAAATATATATTATATACTGTACATAAAATATCAAATTTCACCAAATATGTATTATATACTCCACATAAAATATCAAAGTCCACCAATTATATATTATCTACTGTACATAAAATATCAAATTTCACCAAATATAAATTATATACTGTAGAGAAAATATCAAATTTCACCAAATATATGTTATATACTCTACATAAAATATCAAAGTCCACCAAATATATATTATCTACTGTACGTAAAATGTCAAGTTTCACAGAATATATGTTATATACTGTTCATTAAATATCAAATTTCATCAAATATATTATACTCTGTACATGAAATATGAAATTACACCAAATATATATTATATACTGTACATAAAATATGAAAGTACAACATATATATATTATATACTGTACATAAAATATCAAATTTCACCAAATATGTATTTTATACTCTACATAAAATATCAAAGTCCACCAATTATATATTATCTACTGTACATAAAATATCAAATTTCACCATATATATATTATATACTGTACAGAAAATATCAAATTTCACCAAATATATATTATATACTCTACATAAAATATCAAAGTCCACCAAATATATATTATCTACTGTACGTAAAATGTCAAATTTCACAGAATATATGTTATATACTGTTCATTAAATATCAAATTTCATCAAATATATTATACACTGTACATGAAATATGAAATTACACCAAATATATATTATATACTGTACATAAAATATGAAAGTACAACATATATATTATATACTGTACATAAAATATCAAATTTCACCAAATATGTATTATATACTCTACATAAAATATCAAAGTCCACCAATTATATATTATCTACTGTACATAAAATATCAAATTTCACCATATATATGTTATATACTGTACAGAAAATATCAAATTTCACCAAATATATATTATATACTCTACATAAAATATCAAAGTCCACCAAATATATGTTATCTACTGTACGTAAAATGTCAAATTTCACAGAATATATGTTATATACTGTTCATTAAATATCAAATTTCATCAAATATATTATACACTGTACATGAAATATGAAATTACACCAAATATATATTATATACTGTACATAAAATATGAAAGTACACCAAATATATATTATATACTGTACATAAAATATCAAATTTCACCAAATATGTATTATATACTCCACATAAAATATCAAAGTCCACCAAATATATATTATCTACTGTACATAAAATATCAAATTTCACCAAATATAAATTATATACTGTAGAGAAAATATCAAATTTCACCAAATATATATTATATACTCTACATAAAATATCAAAGTCCACCAAATATATATTATCTACTGTACGTAAAATGTCAAGTTTCACAGAATATATGTTATATACTGTTCATTAAATATCAAATTTCATCAAATATATTATACACTGTACATGAAATATGAAATTACACCAAATATATATTATATACTGTACATAAAATATGAAAGTACAACATATATATATTATATACTGTACATAAAATATCAAATTTCACCAAATATGTATTATATACTCTACATAAAATATCAAAGTCCACCAATTATATATTATCTACTGTACATAAAATATCAAATTTCACCATATATATATTATATACGGTACAGAAAATATCAAATTTCACCAAATATATATTATATACTCTACATAAAATATCAAAGTCCACCAAATATATATTATCTACTGTACGTAAAATGTCAAATTTCACAGAATATATGTTATATACTGTTCATTAAATATCAAATTTCATCAAATATATTATACACTGTACATGAAATATGAAATTACACCAAATATATATTATATACTGTACATAAAATATGAAAGTACAACATATATATATTATATACTGTACATAAAATATCAAATTTCACCAAATATGTATTATATACTCTACATAAAATATCAAAGTCCACCAATTATATATTATCTACTGTACATAAAATATCAAATTTCACCATATATATATTATATACTGTACAGAAAATATCAAATTTCACCAAATATATATTATATACTCTACATAAAATATCAAAGTCCACCAAATATATATTATCTACTGTACGTAAAATGTCAAATTTCACAGAATATATGTTATATACTGTTCATTAAATATCAAATTTCATCAAATATATTATACACTGTACATGAAATATGAAATTACACCAAATATATATTATATACTGTACATAAAATATGAAAGTACACCAAATATATATTATATACTGTACATAAAATATCAAATTTCACCAAATATGTATTATATACTCCACATAAAATATCAAAGTCCACCAATTATATATTATCTACTGTACATAAAATATCAAATTTCACCAAATATAAATTATATACTGTAGAGAAAATATCAAATTTCACCAAATATATATTATATACTCTACATAAAATATCAAAGTCCACCAAATATATATTATCTACTGTACGTAAAATGTCAAGTTTCACAGAATATATGTTATATACTGTTCATTAAATATCAAATTTCATCAAATATATTATACACTGTACATGAAATATGAAATTACACCAAATATATATTATATACTGTACATAATATATGAAAGTACAACATATATATATTATATACTGTACATAAAATATCAAATTTCACCAAATATGTATTATATACTCTACATAAAATATCAAAGTCCACCAATTATATATTATCTACTGTACATAAAATATCAAATTTCACCATATATATATTATATACTGTACAGAAAATATCAAATTTCACCAAATATATATTATATACTCTACATAAAATATCAAAGTCCACCAAATATATTTTATCTACTGTACGTAAAATGTCAAATTTCACAGAATATATGTTATATACTGTTCATTAAATATCAAATTTCATCAAATATATTATACACTGTACATGAAATATGAAATTACACCAAATATATATTATATACTGTACATAAAATATGAAAGTACAACATATATATATTATATACTGTACATAAAATATCAAATTTCACCAAATATGGATTATATACTCTACATAAAATATCAAAGTCCACCAATTATATATTATCTACTGTACATAAAATATCAAATTTCACCATATATATATTATATACTGTACAGAAAATATCAAATTTCACCAAATATATATTATATACTCTACATAAAATATCAAAGTCCACCAAATATATATTATCTACTGTACGTAAAATGTCAAATTTCACAGAATATATGTTATATACTGTTCATTAAATATCAAATTTCATCAAATATATTATACACTGTACATGAAATATGAAATTACACCAAATATATATTATATACTGTACATAAAATGTGAAAGTACACCAAATATATATTATATACTGTACATAAAATATCAAATTTCACCAAATATGTATTATATACTCCACATAAAATATCAAAGTCCACCAATTATATATTATCTACTGTACATAAAATATCAAATTTCACCAAATATAAATTATATACTGTAGAGAAAATATCAAATTTCACCAAATATATATTATATACTCTACATAAAATATCAAAGTCCACCAAATATATATTATCTACTGTACGTAAAATGTCAAGTTTCACAGAATATATGTTATATACTGTTCATTAAATATCAAATTTCATCAAATATATTATACACTGTACATGAAATATGAAATTACACCAAATATATATTATATACTGTACATAAAATATGAAAGTACAACATATATATATTATATACTGTACATAAAATATCAAATTTCACCAAATATGTATTATATACTCTACATAAAATATCAAAGTCCACCAATTATATATTATCTACTGTACATAAAATATCAAATTTCACCATATATATATTATATACTGTACAGAAAATATCAAATTTCACCAAATATATATTATATACTCTACATAAAATATCAAAGTCCACCAAATATATATTATCTACTGTACGTAAAATGTCAAATTTCACAGAATATATGTTATATACTGTTCATTAAATATCAAATTTCATCAAATATATTATACACTGTACATGAAATATGAAATTACACCAAATATATATTATATACTGTACATAAAATATGAAAGTACAACATATATATATTATATACTGTACATAAAATATCAAATTTCACCAAATATGTATTATATACTCTACATAAAATATCAAAGTCCACCAATTATATATTATCTACTGTACATAAAATATCAAATTTCACCATATATATATTATATACTGTACAGAAAATATCAAATTTCACCAAATATATATTATATACTCTACATAAAATATCAAAGTCCACCAAATATATATTATCTACTGTACGTAAAATGTCAAATTTCACAGAATATATGTTATATACTGTTCATTAAATATCAAATTTCATCAAATATATTATACACTGTACATGAAATATGAAATTACACCAAATATATATTATATACTGTACATAAAATATGAAAGTACACCAAATATATATTATATACTGTACATAAAATATCAAATTTCACCAAATATGTATTATATACTCCACATAAAATATCAAAGTCCACCAATTATATATTATCTACTGTACATAAAATATCAAATTTCACCAAATATAAATTATATACTGTAGAGAAAATATCAAATTTCACCAAATATATATTATATACTCTACATAAAATATCAAAGTCCACCAAATACATATTATCTACTGTACGTAAAATGTCAAGTTTCACAGAATATATGTTATATACTGTTCATTAAATATCAAATTTCATCAAATATATTATACACTGTACATGAAATATGAAATTACACCAAATATATATTATATACTGTACATAAAATATGAAAGTACAACATATATATATTATATACTGTACATAAAATATCAAATTTCACCAAATATGTATTATATACTCTACATAAAATATCAAAGTCCACCAATTATATATTATCTACTGTACATAAAATATCAAATTTCACCATATATATATTATATACTGTACAGAAAATATCAAATTTCACCAAATATATATTATATACTCTACATAAAATATCAAAGTCCACCAAATATATATTATCTACCGTACGTAAAATGTCAAATTTCACAGAATATATGTTATATACTGTTCATTAAATATCAAATTTCATCAAATATATTATACACTGTACATGAAATATGAAATTACACCAAATATATATTATATACTGTACATAAAATATGAAAGTACAACATATATATATTATATACTGTACATAAAATATCAAATTTCACCAAATATGTATTATATACTCTACATAAAATATCAAAGTCCACCAATTATATATTATCTACTGTACATAAAATATCAAATTTCACCATATATATATTATATACTGTACAGAAAATATCAAATTTCACCAAATATATATTATATACTCTACATAAAATATCAAAGTCCACCAAATATATATTATCTACTGTACGTAAAATGTCAAATTTCACAGAATATATGTTATATACTGTTCATTAAATATCAAATTTCATCAAATATATTATACACTGTACATGAAATATGAAATTACACCAAATATATATTATATACTGTACATAAAATATGAAAGTACACCAAATATATATTATATACTGTACATAAAATATCAAATTTCACCAAATATGTATTATATACTCCACATAAAATATCAAAGTCCACCAATTATATATTATCTACTGTACATAAAATATCAAATTTCACCAAATATAAATTATATACTGTAGAGAAAATATCAAATTTCACCAAATATATATTATATACTCTTCATAAAATATCAAAGTCCACCAAATATATATTATCTACTGTACGTAAAATGTCAAGTTTCACAGAATATATGTTATATACTGTTCATTAAATATCAAATTTCATCAAATATATTATACACTGTACATGAAATATGAAATTACACCAAATATATATTATATACTGTACATAAAATATGAAAGTACAACATATATATATTATATACTGTACATAAAATATCAAATTTCACCAAATATGTATTATATACTCTACATAAAATATCAAAGTCCACCAATTATATATTATCTACTGTACATAAAATATCAAATTTCACCATATATATATAATATACTGTACAGAAAATATCAAATTTCACCAAATATATATTATATACTCTACATAAAATATCAAAGTCCACCAAATATATATTATCTACTGTACGTAAAATGTCAAATTTCACAGAATATATGTTATATACTGTTCATTAAATATCAAATTTCATCAAATATATTATACACTGTACATGAAATATGAAATTACACCAAATATATATTATATACTGTACATAAAATATGAAAGTACAACATATATATATTATATACTGTACATAAAATATCAAATTTCACCAAATATGTATTATATACTCTACATAAAATATCAAAGTCCACCAATTATATATTATCTACTGTACATAAAATATCAAATTTCACCATATATATATTATATACTGTACAGAAAATATCAAATTTCACCAAATATATATTATATACTCTACATAAAATATCAAAGTCCACCAAATATATATTATCTACTGTACGTAAAATGTCAAATTTCACAGAATATATGTTATATACTGTTCATTAAATATCAAATTTCATCAAATATATTATACACTGTACATGAAATATGAAATTACACCAAATATATATTATATACTGTACATAAAATATGAAAGTACACCAAATATATATTATATACTGTACATAAAATATCAAATTTCACCAAATATGTATTATATACTCCACATAAAATATCAAAGTCCACCAATTATATATTATCTACTGTAGATAAAATATCAAATTTCACCAAATATATATTATATACTGTAGATAAAATACAAAAATACATAAAATATCAAAGGCCAAGAAATATATATTATCTACTGTACATAAAATGTCAAATTTCACCAAATATATATTATATCCTCTACATAAAAAATCAAAGTCGAAGAAATATATATTATCTACTGTACATATAATGTCAAATTTCACCAAATATATATTATATACTGTACATAAAATATCAAATTTCACCAAATATATATTATATACTCTACATAAAATATCAAAGTCCACCAATTATATATTATCTACTGTACATAAAATATCAAATTTCACCATATATATATTATATACTGTACAGAAAATATCAAATTTCACCAAATATATATTATGTACTCTACATAAAATATCAAAGTCCACCAAATATATATTATATACTGTACGTAAAATGTCAAATTTCACAGAATATATGTTATATACTGTTCATTAAATATCAAATTTCATCAAATATATTATACACTGTACATGAAATATGAAATTACACCAAATATATATTACATACTGTACATAAAATATGAAAGTACACCAAATATATATTATATACTGTACATAAAATATCAAATTTCACCAAATATGTATTATATACTCCACATAAAATATCAAAGTCCACCAATTATATATTATCTACTGTACATAAAATATAAAATTTCACCAAATATATATTATATACTGTAGATAAAATATCAAATTTCACCAAATATATATTATATACTGTACATAAAATATCAAATTTCACCAAATATATATTATATACTCCACATAAAATATGAAAGTCCACCAAATATATATTATCTACTGTACATTAAATATCAAATTTCACAAAATATATGTTATATACTGTTCATGAAATATCAAATTTCATCAAATATATTATACACTGTTCATGAAATATGAAATTACACCAAATATATATTATATACTGTACATAAAATATGAAAGTACACCAAATATATATTATATACTGTACATAAAATATCAAATTTCACCAAATATGTATTACATACTCCACATAAAATATCAAAGTCCACCAATTATATATTATCTACTGTACATTAAATATCAAATTTCACAAAATATATGTTATATACTGTTCATGAAATATCAAATTTCATCAAATATATTATACACTGTACATAAAATATGAAATTACACCAAATATATATTGTATACTGTACATAAAATATGAAAGTACAACATATATATATTATATACTGTACATAAAATATCAAATTTCACCAAATATGTATTATATTCTCTACATAAAATATCAAAATCCACCAATTATATATTATCTACTGTACATAAAATATCAAATTTCACCATATATATATTATATACTGTACAGAAAATATCAAATTTCACCAAATATATATTATATACTCTACATAAAATATCAAAGTCCACCAAATATATATTATCTACTGTACGTAAAATGTCAAATTTCACAGAATATATGTTATATACTGTTCATTAAATATCAAATTTCATCAAATATATATTATATACTCTACATAAAATATGAAAGTCCACCAAATATATATTATCTACTGTACATTAAATATCAAATTTCACAAAATATATGTTATATACTGTTCATGAAATATCAAATTTCATCAAATATATTATACACTGTACTTAAAATATGAAATTACACCAAATATATATTGTATACTGTACATAAAATATGAAAGTACAACATATATATATTATATACTGTACATAAAATATCAAATTTCACCAAATATGTATTATATACTCTACATAAAACATGAAAGTCCACCAAATATATATTATCTACTGTACATTAAATATCAAATTTCACAAAATATATGTTATATACTGTTCATGAAATATCAAATTTCATCAAATATATTATACACTGTACATAAAATATGAAATTACACCAAATATATATTGCATACTGTACATAAAATATGAAAGTACAACATATATATATTATATACTGTACATAAAATATCAAATTTCACCAAATATGTATTATATACTCTACATAAAATATCAAAGTCCACCAATTATATATTATCTACTGTACATAAAATATCAAATTTCACCAAATATAAATTATATACTGTAGAGAAAATATCAAATTTCACCAAATATATATTATATACTCTACATAAAATATCAAAGTCCACCAAATATATATTATCTACTGTACGTAAAATGTCAAGTTTCACAGAATATATGTTATATACTGTTCATTAAATATCAAATTTCATCAAATATATTATACACTGTACATGAAATATGAAATTACACCAAATATATATTATATACTGTACATAAAATATGAAAGTACAACATATATATATTATATACTGTACATAAAATATCAAATTTCACCAAATATGTATTATATACTCTACATAAAATATCAAAGTCCACCAATTATATATTATCTACTGTACATAAAATATCAAATTTCACCATATATATATTATATACTGTACAGAAAATATCAAATTTCACCAAATATATATTATATACTCTACATAAAATATCAAAGTCCACCAAATATATATTATCTACTGTACGTAAAATGTCAAATTTCACAGAATATATGTTATATACTGTTCATTAAATATCAAATTTCATCAAATATATTATACACTGTACATGAAATATCAAATTACACCAAATATATATTATATACTGTACATAAAATATGAAAGTACACCAAATATATATTATATACTGTACATAAAATATCAAATTTCACCAAATATGTATTATATACTCCACATAAAATATCAAAGTCCACCAATTATATATTATCTACTGTACATAAAATATCAAATTTCACCAAATATATATTATATACTGTAGATAAAATACAAAAATACATAAAATATCAAAGTCCAAGAAATATATATTATCTACTGTACATAAAATGTCAAATTTCACCAAATATATATTATATCCTCTACATAAAAAATCAAAGTCGAAGAAATATATATTATCTACTGTACATATAATGTCAAATTTCACCAAATATATATTATATACTGTACATAAAAAATCAAATTTCACCAAATATATATTATATACTCTACATAAAATATCAAAGTCCACCAATTATATATTATCTACTGTACATAAAATATCAAATTTCACCATATATATATTATATACTGTACAGAAAATATCAAATTTCACCAAATACATATTATGTACTCTACATAAAATATCAAAGTCCACCAAATATATATTATATACTGTACGAAAAATGTCAAATTTCACAGAATATATGTTATATACTGTTCATTAAATATCAAATTTCATCAAATATATTATACACTGTACATGAAATATGAAATTACACCAAATATATATTATATACTGTACATAAAATATGAAAGTACACCAAATATATATTATATACTGTACATAAAATATCAAATTTCACCAAATATGTATTATATACTCCACATAAAATATCAAAGTCCACCAATTATATATTATCTACTGTACATAAAATATCAAATTTCACCAAATATATATTATATACTGTAGATAAAATACAAAAATACATAAAATATCAAAGTCCAAGAAATATATATTATCTACTGTACATAAAATGTCAAATTTCATCAAATATATATTATATCCTCTACATAAAAAATCAAAGTCGAAGAAATATATATTATCTACTGTACATATAATGTCAAATTTCACCAAATATATATTATATACTGTACATAAAATATCAAATTTCACCAAATATATATTATATACTCTACATAAAATATCAAAGTCCAAGAAATATATATTATCTACTGTACATAAAATGTCAAATTTCACCAAATATATATTATATCCTCTACATAAAAAATCAAAGTCGAAGAAATATATATTATCTACTGTACATATAATGTCAAATTTCACCAAATATATATTATATACTGTACATAAAATATCAAATTTCACCAAATATATATTATATACTCTACATAAAATATCAAAGTCCACCAGATATATATTATCTACTGTACGTAAAATGTCAAGTTTCACAGAATATATGTTATATACTGTTCATTAAATATCAAATTTCATCAAATATATTATACACTGTACATGAAATATGAAATTACACCAAATATATATTATATACTGTACATAAAATATGAAAGTACAACATATATATATTATATACTGTACATAAAATATCAAATTTCACCAAATATGTATTATATACTCTACATAAAATATCAAAGTCCACCAATTATATATTATCTACTGTACATAAAATATCAAATTTCACCATATATATATTATATACTGTACAGAAAATATCAAATTTCACCAAATATATATTATATACTCTACATAAAATATCAAAGTCCACCAAATATATATTATCTACTGTACGTAAAATGTCAAGTTTCACAGAATATATGTTATATACTGTTCATTAAATATCAAATTTCATCAAATATATTATACACTGTACATGAAATATGAAATTACACCAAATATATATTATATACTGTACATAAAATATGAAAGTACAACATATATATATTATATACTGTACATAAAATATCAAATTTCACCAAATATGTATTATATACTCTACATAAAATATCAAAGTCCACCAATTATATATTATCTACTGTACATAAAATATCAAATTTCACCATATATATATTATATACTGTACAGAAAATATCAAATTTCACCAAATATATATTATATACTCTACATAAAATATCAAAGTCCACCAAATATATATTATCTACTGTACGTAAAATGTCAAGTTTCACAGAATATATGTTATATACTGTTCATTAAATATCAAATTTCATCAAATATATTATACACTGTACATGAAATATGAAATTACACCAAATATATATTATATACTGTACATAAAATATGAAAGTACACCAAATATATATTATATACTGTACATAAAATATCAAATTTCACCAAATATGTATTATATACTCTACATAAAATATCAAAGTCCACCAATTATATATTATCTACTGTACATAAAATATCAAATTTCACCATATATATATTATATACTGTACAGAAAATATCAAATTTCACCAAATATATATTATATACTCTACATAAAATATCAAAGTCCACCAAATATATATTATCTACTGTACGTAAAATGTCAAATTTCACAGAATATATGTTATATACTGTTCATTAAATATCAAATTTCATCAAATATATTATACACTGTATATGAAATATGAAATTACACCAAATATATATTATATACTGTACATAAAATATGAAAGTACACCAAATATATATTATATACTGTACATAGAATATCAAATTTCACCAAATATGTATTATATACTCCACATAAAATATCAAAGTCCACCAATTATATATTATCTACTGTACATAAAATATCAAATTTCACCAAATATATATTATATACTGTAGATAAAATACAAAAATACATAAAATATCAAAGTCCAAGAAATATATATTATCTACTGTACATAAAATGTCAAATTTCACCAAATATATATTATATCCTCTACATAAAAAATCAAAGTCGAAGAAATATATATTATCTACTGTACATATAATGTCAAATTTCACCAAATATATATTATATACTGTACATAAAATATCAAATTTCACCAAATATATATTATATACTCTACATAAAATATCAAAGTCCACCAAATATATATTATCTACTGTACGTAAAATGTCAAGTTTCACAGAATATATGTTATATACTGTTCATTAAATATCAAATTTCA
Organism: Gorilla gorilla gorilla; assembly: GCF_029281585.2. NCBI lineage: Eukaryota > Metazoa > Chordata > Mammalia > Primates > Hominidae > Gorilla > Gorilla gorilla. The sequence goes on from NC_073236.2 coordinate 3,080,647, forward strand.
TCAAATATATTATACACTGTACATGAAATATGAAATTACACCAAATATATATTATATACTGTACATAAAATATGAAAGTACAACATATATATATTATATACTGTACATAAAATATCAAATTTCACCAAATATGTATTATACACTCTACATAAAATATCAAAGTCCACCAAATATATATTATCTACTGTACGTAAAATGTCAAATTTCACAGAATATATGTTATATACTGTTCATTAAATATCAAATTTCATCAAATATATTATACACTGTACATGAAATATGAAATTACAGCAAATATATATTATATACTGTACATAAAATATGAAAGTACACCAAATATATATTATATACTGTACATAAAATATCAAATTTCACCAAATATGTATTATATACTCCACATAAAATATCAAAGTCCACCAATTATATATTATCTACTGTACATAAAATATCAAATTTCACCAAATATAAATTATATACTGTAGAGAAAATATCAAATTTCACCAAATATATATTATATACTCTACATAAAATATCAAAGTCCACCAAATATATATTATCTACTGTACGTAAAATGTCAAGTTTCACAGAATATATGTTATATACTGTTCATTAAATATCAAATTTCATCAAATATATTATACAATGTACATGAAATATGAAATTACACCAAATATATATTATATACTGTACATAAAATATGAAAGTACAACATATATATATTATATACTGTACATAAAATATCAAATTTCACCAAATATGTATTATATACTCTACATAAAATATCAAAGTCCACCAATTATATATTATCTACTGTACATAAAATATCAAATTTCACCATATATATATTATATACTGTACAGAAAATATCAAATTTCACCAAATATATATTATATACTCTACATAAAATATCAAAGTCCACCAAATATATATTATCTACTGTACATAAAATGTCAAATTTCACAGAATATATGTTATATACTGTTCATTAAATATCAAATTTCATCAAATATATTATACACTGTACATGAAATATGAAATTACACCAAATATATATTATATACTGTACATAAAATATGAAAGTACAACATATATATATTATATACTGTACATAAAATATCAAATTTCACCAAATATGTATTATATACTCTACATAAAATATCAAAGTCCACCAATTATATATTATCTACTGTACATAAAATATCAAATTTCACCAAATATATATTATATACTGTACAGAAAATATCAAATTTCACCAAATATATATTATATACTCTACATAAAATATCAAAGTCCACCAAATATATATTATCTACTGTACGTAAAATGTCAAGTTTCACAGAATATATGTTATATACTGTTCATTAAATATCAAATTTCATCAAATATATTATACACTGTACATGAAATATGAAATTACACCAAATATATATTATATACTGTACATAAAATATGAAAGTACAACATATATATATTATATACTGTACATAAAATATCAAATTTCACCAAATATGTATTATATACTCTACATAAAATATCAAAGTCCACCAATTATATATTATCTACTGTACATAAAATATCAAATTTCACCATATATATATTATATACTGTACAGAAAATATCAAATTTCACCAAATATATATTATATACTCTACATAAAATATCAAAGTCCACCAAATATATATTATCTACTGTACGTAAAATGTCAAGTTTCACAGAATATATGTTATATACTGTTCATTAAATATCAAATTTCATCAAATATATTATACACTGTACATGAAATATGAAATTACACAAAATATATATTATATACTGTACATAAAATATGAAAGAACAACATATATATATTATATACTGTACATAAAATATCAAATTTCACCAAATATGTATTATATACTCTACATAAAATATCAAAGTCCACCAATTATATATTATCTACTGTACATAAAATATCAAATTTCACCATATATATATTATATACTGTACAGAAAATATCAAATTTCACCAAATATATATTATATACTCTACATAAAATATCAAAGTCCACCAAATATATATTATCTACTGTACGTAAAATGTCAAATTTCACAGAATATATGTTATATACTGTTCATTAAATATCAAATTTCATCAAATATATTATACACTGTACATGAAATATGAAATTACACCAAATATATATTATATACTGTACATAAAATATGAAAGTACACCAAATATATATTATATACTGTACATAAAATATCAAATTTCACCAAATATGTATTATATACTCCACATAAAATATCAAAGTCCACCAATTATATATTATCTACTGTACATAAAATATCAAATTTCACCAAATATATATTATATACTGTAGATGAAATACAAAAATACATAAAATATCAAAGTCCAAGAAATATATATTATCTACTGTACATAAAATGTCAAATTTCACCAAATATATATTATATCCTCTACATAAAAAATCAAAGTCGAAGAAATATATATTATCTACTGTACATATAATGTCAAATTTCACCAAATATATATTATATACTGTACATAAAATATCAAATTTCACCAAATATATATTATATACTCTACATAAAATATCAAAGTCCACCAAATATATATTATCTACTGTACGTAAAATGTCAAGTTTCACAGAATATATGTTATATACTGTTCATTAAATATCAAATTTCATCAAATATATTATACACTGTACATGAAATATGAAATTACACCAAATACATATTATATACTGTACATAAAATATGAAAGTACAACATATATATATTATATACTGTACATAAAATATCAAATTTCACCAAATATGTATTATATACTCTACATAAAATATCAAAGTCCACCAATTATATATTATCTACTGTACATAAAATATCAAATTTCACCATATATATATTATATACTGTACAGAAAATATCAAATTTCACCAAATATATATTATATACTCTACATAAAATATCAAAGTCCACCAAATATATATTATCTACTGTACGTAAAATGTCAAATTTCACAGAATATATGTTATATACTGTTCATTAAATATCAAATTTCATCAAATATATTATACACTGTACATGAAATATGAAATTACACCAAATATATATTATATACTGTACATAAAATATGAAAGTACACCAAATATATATTATATACTGTACATAAAATATCAAATTTCACCAAATATGTATTATATACTCCACATAAAATATCAAAGTCCACCAATTATATATTATCTACTGTACATAAAATATCAAATTTCACCATATATATATTATATACTGTACAGAAAATATCAAATTTCACCAAATATATATTATATACTCTACATAAAATATCAAAGTCCACCAAATATATATTATCTACTGTACGTAAAATGTCAAATTTCACAGAATATATGTTATATACTGTTCATTAAATATCAAATTTCATCAAATATATTATACACTGTACATGAAATATGAAATTACACCAAATATATATTATATACTGTACATAAAATATGAAAGTACACCAAATATATATTATATACTGTACATAAAATATCAAATTTCACCAAATATGTATTATATACTCCACATAAAATATCAAAGTCCACCAATTATATATTATCTACTGTACATAAAATATCAAATTTCACCAAATATATATTATATACTGTAGATAAAATACAAAAATACATAAAATATCAAAGTCCAAGAAATATATATTATCTACTGTACATAAAATGTCAAATTTCACCAAATATATATTATATCCTCTACATAAAAAATCAAAGTCGAAGAAATATATATTATCTACTGTACATATAATGTCAAATTTCACCAAATATATATTATATACTGTACATAAAATATCAAATTTCACCAAATATATATTATATACTCTACATAAAATATCAAAGTCCACCAAATATATATTATCTACTGTACGTAAAATGTCAAGTTTCACAGAATATATGTTATATACTGTTCATTAAATATCAAATTTCATCAAATATATTATACACTGTACATGAAATATGAAATTACACCAAATACATATTATATACTGTACATAAAATATGAAAGTACAACATATATATATTATATACTGTACATAAAATATCAAATTTCACCAAATATGTATTATATACTCTAGATAAAATATCAAAGTCCACCAATTATATATTATCTACTGTACATAAAATATCAAATTTCACCATATATATATTATATACTGTACAGAAAATATCAAATTTCACCAAATATATATTATATACTCTACATAAAATATCAAAGTCCACCAAATATATATTATCTACTGTACGTAAAATGTCAAATTTCACAGAATATATGTTATATACTGTTCATTAAATATCAAATTTCATCAAATATATTATACACTGTACATGAAATATGAAATTACACCAAATATATATTATATACTGTACATAAAATATGAAAGTACACCAAATATATATTATATACTGTACATAAAATATCAAATTTCACCAAATATGTATTATATACTCCACATAAAATATCAAAGTCCACCAATTATATATTATCTACTGTACATAAAATATCAAATTTCACCAAATATAAATTATATACTGTAGAGAAAATATCAAATTTCACCAAATATATATTATATACTCTACATAAAATATCAAAGTCCACCAAATATATATTATCTACTGTACGTAAAATGTCAAGTTTCACAGAATATATGTTATATACTGTTCATTAAATATCAAATTTCATCAAATATATTATACACTGTACATGAAATATGAAATTACACCAAATATATATTATATACTGTACATAAAATATGAAAGTACAACATATATATATTATATACTGTACATAAAATATCAAATTTCACCAAATATGTATTATATACTCCACATAAAATATCAAAGTCCACCAATTATATATTATCTACTGTACATAAAATATCAAATTTCACCATATATATATTATATACTGTAGAGAAAATATCAAATTTCACCAAATATATATTATATACTCTACATAAAATATCAAAGTCCACCAAATATATATTATCTACTGTACGTAAAATGTCAAGTTTCACAGAATATATGTTATATACTGTTCATTAAATATCAAATTTCATCAAATATATTATACACTGTACATGAAATATGAAATTACACCAAATATATATTATATACTGTACATAAAATATGAAAGTACAACATATATATATTATATACTGTACATAAAATATCAAATTTCACCAAATATGTATTATATACTCTACATAAAATATCAAAGTCCACCAATTATATATTATCTACTGTACATAAAATATCAAATTTCACCATATATATATTATATACTGTACAGAAAATATCAAATTTCACCAAATATATATTATATACTCTACATAAAATATCAAAGTCCACCAAATATATATTATCTACTGTACGTAAAATGTCAAGTTTCACAGAATATATGTTATATACTGTTCATTAAATATCAAATTTCATCAAATATATTATACACTGTACATGAAATATGAAATTACACCAAATATATATTATATACTGTACATAAAATATGAAAGTACAACATATATATAATATACTGTACATAAAATATCAAATTTCACCAAATATGTATTATATACTCTACATAAAATATCAAAGTCCACCAATTATATATTATCTACTGTACATAAAATATCAAATTTCACCATATATATATTATATACTGTACAGAAAATATCAAATTTCACCAAATATATATTATATACTCTACATAAAATATCAAAGTCCACCAAATATATATTATCTACTGTACGTAAAATGTCAAGTTTCACAGAATATATGTTATATACTGTTCATTAAATATCAAATTTCATCAAATATATTATACACTGTACATGAAATATGAAATTACACCAAATATATATTATATACTGTACATAAAATATGAAAGTACAACATATATATATTATATACTGTACATAAAATATCAAATTTCACCAAATATGTATTATATACTCTACATAAAATATCAAAGTCCACCAATTATATATTATCTACTGTACATAAAATATCAAATTTCACCATATATATATTATATACTGTACAGAAAATATCAAATTTCACCAAATATATATTATATACTCTACATAAAATATCAAAGTCCACCAAATATATATTATCTACTGTACGTAAAATGTCAAATTTCACAGAATATATGTTATATACTGTTCATTAAATATCAAATTTCATCAAATATATTATACACTGTACATGAAATATGAAATTACACCAAATATATATTATATACTGTACATAAAATATGAAAGTACAACATATATATATTATATACTGTACATAAAATATCAAATTTCACCAAATATGTATTATATACTCTACATAAAATATCACAGTCCACCAATTATATATTATCTACTGTACATAAAATATCAAATTTCACCATATATATATTATATACTGTACAGAAAATATCAAATTTCACCAAATATATATTATATACTCTACATAAAATATCAAAGTCCACCAAATATATATTATCTACTGTACGTAAAATGTCAAGTTTCACAGAATATATGTTATATACTGTTCATTAAATATCAAATTTCATCAAATATATTATACACTGTACATGAAATATGAAATTACACCAAATATATATTATATACTGTACATAAAATATGAAAGTACAACATATATATATTATATACTGTACATAAAATATCAAATTTCACCAAATATGTATTATATACTCTACATAAAATATCAAAGTCCACCAATTATATATTATCTACTGTACATAAAATATCAAATTTCACCATATATATATTATATACTGTACAGAAAATATCAAATTTCACCAAATATATATTATATACTCTAAATAAAATATCAAAGTCCACCAAATATATATTATCTACTGTACGTAAAATGTCAAATTTCACAGAATATATGTTATATACTGTTCATTAAATATCAAATTTCATCAAATATATTATACACTGTACATGAAATATGAAATTACACCAAATATATATTATATACTGTACATAAAATATGAAAGTACACCAAATATATATTATATACTGTACATAAAATATCAAATTTCACCAAATATGTATTATATACTCCACATAAAATATCAAAGTCCACCAATTATATATTATCTACTGTACATAAAATATCAAATTTCACCAAATATATATTATATACTGTAGATAAAATACAAAAATACATAAAATATCAAAGTCCAAGAAATATATATTATCTACTGTACATAAAATGTCAAATTTCACCAAATATATATTATATCCTCTACATAAAAAGTCAAAGTCGAAGAAATATATATTATCTACTGTACATATAATGTCAAATTTCACCAAATATATATTATATACTGTACATAAAATATCAAATTTCACCAAATATATATTATATACTCTACATAAAATATCAAAGTCCACCAATTATATATTATCTACTGTACATAAAATATCAAATTTCACCATATATATATTATATACTGTACAGAAAATATCAAATTTCACCAAATATATATTATGTACTCTACATAAAATATCAAAGTCCACCAAATATATATTATCTACGGTACGTAAAATGTCAAATTTCACAGAATATATGTTATATACTGTTCATTAAATATCAAATTTCATCAAATATATTATACACTGTACATGAAATATGAAATTACACCAAATATATATTATATACTGTACATAAAATATGAAAGTACACCAAATATATATTATATACTGTACATAAAATATCAAATTTCACCAAATATGTATTATATACTCCACATAAAATATCAAAGTCCACCAATTATATATTATCTACTGTACATAAAATATCAAATTTCACCAAATATAAATTATATACTGTAGAGAAAATATAAAATTTCACCAAATATATATTATATACTCTACATAAAATATCAAAGTCCACCAAATATATATTATCTACTGTACGTAAAATGTCAAGTTTCACAGAATATATGTTATATACTGTTCATTAAATATCAAATTTCATCAAATATATTATACACTGTACATGAAATATGAAATTACACCAAATATATATTATATACTGTACATAAAATATGAAAGTACAACATATATATATTATATACTGTACATAAAATATCAAATTTCACCAAATATGTATTATATACTCTACATAAAATATCAAAGTCCACCAATTATATATTATCTACTGTACATAAAATATCAAATTTCACCATATATATATTATATACTGTACAGAAAATATCAAATTTCACCAAATATATATTATATACTCTACATAAAATACCAAAGTCCACCAAATATATATTATCTACTGTACGTAAAATGTCAAATTTCACAGAATATATGTTATATACTGTTCATTAAATATCAAATTTCATCAAATATATTATACACTGTACATGAAATATGAAATTACACCAAATATATATTATATACTGTACATAAAATATGAAAGTACACCAAATATATATTATATACTGTACATAAAATATCAAATTTCACCAAATATGTATTATATACTCCACATAAAATATCAAAGTCCACCAATTATATATTATCTACTGTAGATAAAATATCAAATTTCACCAAATATATATTATATACTGTAGATAAAATACAAAAATACATAAAATATCAAAGGCCAAGAAATATATATTATCTACTGTACATAAAATGTCAAATTTCACCAAATATATATTATATCCTCTACATAAAAAATCAAAGTCGAAGAAATATATATTATCTACTGTACATATAATGTCAAATTTCACCAAATATATATTATATACTGTACATAAAATATCAAATTTCACCAAATATATATTATATACTCTACATAAAATATCAAAGTCCACCAATTATATATTATCTACTGTACATAAAATATCAAATTTCACCATATATATATTATATACTGTACAGAAAATATCAAATTTCACCAAATATATATTATGTACTCTACATAAAATATCAAAGTCCACCAAATATATATTATCTACTGTACGTAAAATGTCAAATTTCACAGAATATATGTTATATACTGTTCATTAAATATCAAATTTCATCAAATATATTATACACTGTACATGAAATATGAAATTACACCAAATATATATTATATACTGTACATAAAATATGAAAGTACACCAAATATATATTATATACTGTACATAAAATATCAAATTTCACCAAATATGTATTATATACTCCACATAAAATATCAAAGTCCACCAATTATATATTATCTACTGTACATAAAATATCAAATTTCACCAAATATAAATTATATACTGTAGAGAAAATATCAAATTTCACCAAATATATGTTATATACTCTACATAAAATATCAAAGTCCACCAAATATATATTATCTACTGTACGTAAAATGTCAAGTTTCACAGAATATATGTTATATACTGTTCATTAAATATCAAATTTCATCAAATATATTATACACTGTACATGAAATATGAAATTACACCAAATATATATTATATACTGTACATAAAATATGAAAGTACAACATATATATATTATATACTGTACATAAAATATCAAATTTCACCAAATATGTATTATATACTCTACATAAAATATCAAAGTCCACCAATTATATATTATCTACTGTACATAAAATATCAAATTTCACCATATATATGTTATATACTGTACAGAAAATATCAAATTTCACCAAATATATATTATATACTCTACATAAAATATCAAAGTCCACCAAATATATGTTATCTACTGTACGTAAAATGTCAAATTTCACAGAATATATGTTATATACTGTTCATTAAATATCAAATTTCATCAAATATATTATACACTGTACATGAAATATGAAATTACACCAAATATATATTATATACTGTACATAAAATATGAAAGTACAACATATATATATTATATACTGTACATAAAATATCAAATTTCACCAAATATGTATTATATACTCTACATAAAATATCAAAGTCCACCAATTATATATTATCTACTGTACATAAAATATCAAATTTCACCATATATATGTTATATACTGTACAGAAAATATCAAATTTCACCAAATATATATTATATACTCTACATAAAATATCAAAGTCCACCAAATATATGTTATCTACTGTACGTAAAATGTCAAATTTCACAGAATGTATGTTATATGCTGTTCATTAAATATCAAATTTCATCAAATATATTATACACTGTACATGAAATATGAAATTACACCAAATATATATTATATACTGTACATAAAATATGAAAGTACACCAAATATATATTATATACTGTACATAAAATATCAAATTTCACCAAATATGTATTATATACTCCACATAAAATATCAAAGTCCACCAAATATATATTATCTACTGTACATAAAATATCAAATTTCACCAAATATAAATTATATACTGTAGAGAAAATATCAAATTTCACCAAATATATATTATATACTCTACATAAAATATCAAAGTCCACCAAATATATATTATCTACTGTACGTAAAATGTCAAGTTTCACAGAATATATGTTATATACTGTTCATTAAATATCAAATTTCATCAAATATATTATACACTGTACATGAAATATGAAATTACACCAAATATATATTATATACTGTACATAAAATATGAAAGTACACCAAATATATATTATATACTGTACATAAAATATCAAATTTCACCAAATATGTATTATATACTCCACATAAAATATCAAAGTCCACCAATTATATATTATCTACTGTACATAAAATATCAAATTTCACCAAATATAAATTATATACTGTAGAGAAAATATCAAATTTCACCAAATATATATTATATACTCTTCATAAAATATCAAAGTCCACCAAATATATATTATCTACTGTACGTAAAATGTCAAGTTTCACAGAATATATGTTATATACTGTTCATTAAATATCAAATTTCATGAAATATATTATACACTGTACATGAAATATGAAATTACACCAAATATATATTATATACTGTACATAAAATATGAAAGTACAACATATATATATTATATACTGTACATAAAATATCAAATTTCACCAAATATGTATTATATACTCTACATAAAATATCAAAGTCCACCAATTATATATTATCTACTGTACATAAAATATCAAATTTCACCATATATATATTATATGCTGTACAGAAAATATCAAATTTCACCAAATATATATTATATACTCTACATAAAATATCAAAGTCCACCAAATATATATTATCTACTGTACGAAAAATGTCAAATTTCACAGAATATATGTTATATACTGTTCATTAAATATCAAATTTCATCAAATATATTATACACTGTACATGAAATATGAAATTACCCCAAATATATATTATATACTGTACATAAAATATGAAAGTACAACATATATATATTATATACTGTACATAAAATATCAAATTTCACCAAATATGTATTATATACTCTACATAAAATATCAAAGTCCACCAATTATATATTATCTACTGTACATAAAATATCAAATTTCACCATATATATATTATATACTGTACAGAAAATATCAAATTTCACCAAATATATATTATATACTCTACATAAAATATCAAAGTCCACCAAATATATATTATCTACTGTACGTAAAATGTCAAATTTCACAGAATATATGTTATATACTGTTCATTAAATATCAAATTTCATCAAATATATTATACACTGTACATGAAATATGAAATTACACCAAGTATATATTATATACTGTACATAAAATATGAAAGTACACCAAATATATATTATATACTGTACATAAAATATCAAATTTCACCAAATATGTATTATATACTCCACATAAAATATCAAAGTCCACCAATTATATATTATCTACTGTAGATAAAATATCAAATTTCACCAAATATATATTATATACTGTAGATAAAATACGAAAATACATAAAATATCAAAGGCCAAGAAATATATATTATCTACTGTACATAAAATGTCAAATTTCACCAAATATATATTATATCCTCTACATAAAAAATCAAAGTCGAAGAAATATATATTATCTACTGTACATATAATGTCAAATTTCACCAAATATATATTATATACTGTACATAAAATATCAAATTTCACCAAATATATATTATATACTCTACATAAAATATCAAAGTCCACCAATTATATATTATCTACTGTACATAAAATATCAAATTTCACCATATATATATTATATACTGTACAGAAAATATCAAATTTCACCAAATATATATTATGTACTCTACATAAAATATCAAAGTCCACCAAATATATATTATATACTGTACGTTAAATGTCAAATTTCACAGAATATATGTTATATACTGTTCATTAAATATCAAATTTCATCAAATATATTATACACTGTACATGAAATATGAAATTACACCAAATATATATTATATACTGTACATAAAATATGAAAGTACACCAAATATATATTATATACTGTACATAAAATATCAAATTTCACCAAATATGTATTATATACTCCACATAAAATATCAAAGTCCACCAATTATATATTATCTACTGTACATAAAATATAAAATTTCACCAAATATATATTATATACTGTATATAAAATATCAAATTTCACCAAATATATATTATATACTGTACATAAAATATCAAATTTCACCAAATATATATTATATACTCCACATAAAATATGAAAGTCCACCAAATATATATTATCTACTGTACATTAAATATCAAATTTCACAAAATATATGTTATATACTGTTCATGAAATATCAAATTTCATCAAATATATTATACACTGTTCATGAAATATGAAATTACACCAAATATATATTATATACTGTACATAAAATATGAAAGTACACCAAATATATATTATATACTGTACATAAAATATCAAATTTCACCAAATATGTATTACATACTCCACATAAAATATCAAAGTCCACCAATTATATATTATCTACTGTACATTAAATATCAAATTTCACAAAATATATGTTATATACTGTTCATGAAATATCAAATTTCATCAAATATATTATACACTGTACATAAAATATGAAATTACACCAAATATATATTGTATACTGTACATAAAATATGAAAGTACATCATATATATATTATATACTGTACATAAAATATCAAATTTCACCAAATATGTATTATATTCTCTACATAAAATATCAAAGTCCACCAATTATATATTATCTACTGTACATAAAATATCAAATTTCACCATATATATATTATATACTGTACAGAAAATATCAAATTTCACCAAATATATATTATATACTCTACATAAAATATCAAAGTCCACCAAATATATATTATCTACTGTACGTAAAATGTCAAATTTCACAGAATATATATTATATACTGTTCATTAAATATCAAATTTCATCAAATATATATTATATACTCTACATAAAATATGAAAGTCCACCAAATATATATTATCTACTGTACATTAAATATCAAATTTCACAAAATATATGTTATATACTGTTCATGAAATATCAAATTTCATCAAATATATTATACACTGTACTTAAAATATGAAATTACACGAAATATATATTGTATACTGTACATAAAATATGAAAGTACAACATATATATATTATATACTGTACATAAAATATCAAATTTCACCAAATATGTATTATATACTCTACATAAAATATGAAAGTCCACCAAATATATATTATCTACTGTACATTAAATATCAAATTTCACAAAATATATGTTATATACTGTTCATGAAATATCAAATTTCATCAAATATATTATACACTGTACATAAAATATGAAATTACACCAAATATATATTGCATACTGTACATAAAATATGAAAGTACAACATATATATATTATATACTGTACATAAAATATCAAATTTCACCAAATATGTATTATATACTCTACATAAAATATCAAAGTCCACCAATTATATATTATCTACTGTACATAAAATATCAAATTTCACCAAATATAAATTATATACTGTAGAGAAAATATCAAATTTCACCAAATATATATTATATACTCTACATAAAATATCAAAGTCCACCAAATATATATTATCTACTGTACGTAAAATGTCAAGTTTCACAGAATATATGTTATATACTGTTCATTAAATATCAAATTTCATCAAATATATTATACACTGTACATGAAATATGAAATTACACCAAATATATATTATATACTGTACATAAAATATGAAAGTACAACATATATATATTATATACTGTACATAAAATATCAAATTTCACCAAATATGTATTATATACTCTACATAAAATATCAAAGTCCACCAATTATATATTATCTACTGTACATAAAATATCAAATTTCACCATATATATATTATATACTGTACAGAAAATATCAAATTTCACCAAATATATATTATATACTCTACATAAAATATCAAAGTCCACCAAATATATATTATCTACTGTACGTAAAATGTCAAATTTCACAGAATATATGTTATATACTGTTCATTAAATATCAAATTTCATCAAATATATTATACACTGTACATGAAATATGAAATTACACCAAATATATATTATATACTGTACATAAAATATGAAAGTACACCAAATATATATTATATACTGTACATAAAATATCAAATTTCACCAAATATGTATTATATACTCCACATAAAATATCAAAGTCCACCAATTATATATTATCTACTGTACATAAAATATCAAATTTCACCAAATATATATTATATACTGTAGATAAAATACAAAAATACATAAAATATCAAAGTCCAAGAAATATATATTATCTACTGTACATAAAATGTCAAATTTCATCAAATATATATTATATCCTCTACATAAAAAATCAAAGTCGAAGAAATATATATTATCTACTGTACATATAATGTCAAATTTCACCAAATATATATTATATACTGTACATAAAATATCAAATTTCACCAAATATATATTATATACTCTACATAAAATATCAAAGTCCAAGAAATATATATTATCTACTGTACATAAAATGTCAAATTTCACCAAATATATATTATATCCTCTACATAAAAAATCAAAGTCGAAGAAATATATATTATCTACTGTACATATAATGTCAAATTTCACCAAATATATATTATATACTGTACATAAAATATCAAATTTCACCAAATATATATTATATACTCTACATAAAATATCAAAGTCCACCAGATATATATTATCTACTGTACGTAAAATGTCAAGTTTCACAGAATATATGTTATATACTGTTCATTAAATATCAAATTTCATCAAATATATTATACACTGTACATGAAATATGAAATTACACCAAATATATATTATATACTGTACATAAAATATGAAAGTACAACATATATATATTATATACTGTACATAAAATATCAAATTTCACCAAATATGTATTATATACTCTACATAAAATATCAAAGTCCACCAATTATATATTATCTACTGTACATAAAATATCAAATTTCACCATATATATATTATATACTGTACAGAAAATATCAAATTTCACCAAATATATATTATATACTCTACATAATATATCAAAGTCCACCAAATATATATTATCTACTGTACGTAAAATGTCAAGTTTCACAGAATATATGTTATATACTGTTCATTAAATATCAAATTTCATCAAATATATTATACACTGTACATGAAATATGAAATTACACCAAATATATATTATATACTGTACATAAAATATGAAAGTACAACATATATATATTATATACTGTACATAAAATATCAAATTTCACCAAATATGTATTATATACTCTACATAAAATATCAAAGTCCACCAATTATATATTATCTACTGTACATAAAATATCAAATTTCACCATATATATATTATATACTGTACAGAAAATATCAAATTTCACCAAATATATATTATATACTCTACATAAAATATCAAAGTCCACCAAATATATATTATCTACTGTACGTAAAATGTCAAGTTTCACAGAATATATGTTATATACTGTTCATTAAATATCAAATTTCATCAAATATATTATACACTGTACATGAAATATGAAATTACACCAAATATATATTATATACTGTACATAAAATATGAAAGTACAACATATATATATTATATACTGTACATAAAATATCAAATTTCACCAAATATGTATTATATACTCTACATAAAATATGAAAGTCCACCAAATATATATTATCTACTGTACATTAAATATCAAATTTCACAAAATATATGTTATATACTGTTCATGAAATATCAAATTTCATCAAATATATTATACACTGTACATAAAATATGAAATTACACCAAATATATATTGTATACTGTACATAAAATATGAAAGTAGAACATATATATATTATATACTGTACATAAAATATCAAATTTCACCAAATATGTATTATATACTCTACATTAAATATCAAATTCCACCAATTATATATTATCTACTGTACATAAAATATCAAATTTCACCATATATATATTATAGACTGTACAGAAAATATCAAATTTCACCAAATATATATTATATACTCTACATAAAATATCAAAGTCCACCAAATATATATTATCTACTGTACGTAAAATGTCAAATTTCACAGAATATATGTTATATACTGTTCATTAAATATCAAATTTCATCAAATATATTATACACTGTACATGAAATATGAAATTACACCAAATATATATTATATACTGTACATAAAATATGAAAGTACACCAAATATATATTATATACTGTACATAAAATATCAAATTTCACCAAATATGTATTATATACTCCACATAAAATATCAAAGTCCACCAATTATATATTATCTACTGTACATAAAATATAAAATTTCACCAAATATATATTATATACTGTAGATAAAATATCAAATTTCACCAAATATATATTATATACTGTGCATAAAATATCAAATTCCATCAAATATATTATATACTGTACATAAAATATGAAAGTACACCACATATATATTATATACTGTACATAAAATATCAAATTTCACCAAATATATATTATATACTCTACATAAAATATCAAATTCCACCAAATATGTATTATCTACTGTACATAAAATATGAAAGTACGCCAAATATATATTATATACTGTATATAAAATATCAAATTTAACTATATATTATATGCTGTACATAAAATATCAAATTTCACCAGATATATATTATATACTGTACATAAAATATAAAATTTTATCAAATATATTATATACTGTACATAAAATATGAAAGTACAGCAAATGTATATTATATACTGTACATAAAATATCAAATTTCAACAAATATATATTATATCCTCTACATAAAATATCAAAGTCCAAGAAATATATATTATCTACTGTACATAAAATGTCAAATTTCACCAAATATATATTATATCCTGTACATAAAATATCAAATTTCACCAAATATATATTATATACTCTACATAAAATATGAAAGTCCACCAAATATATATTATCTACTGTACATTAAATATCAAATTTCACAAAATATATGTTATATACTGTTCATGAAATATCAAATTTCATCAAATATATTATACACTGTTCATGAAATATGAAATTACACCAAATATATATTGTATACTGTAAATAAAATATGAAAGTACAACATATATATATTATATACTGTACATAAAATATCAAATTTCACCAAATATGTATTATATACTCTACATTAAATATCAAATTCCACCAGTTATATATTATCTACTGTACATAAAATATCAAAATTCACCATATATATATTATATACTGTACAGAAAATATCAAATTTCACCAAATATATATTATATACTCTACATAAAATATCAAAGTCCACCAAATATATATTATCTACTGTACGTACAATGTCAAATTTCACAGAATATATGATATATACTGTTCATTAAATATCAAATTTCATCAAATATATTATACACTGTACATGAAATATGAAATTACACCAAATATATATTATATACTGTACATAAAATATGAAAGTACACCAAATATATATTATATACTGTACATAAAATATCAAATTTCACCAAATATGTATTATATACTCCACATAAAATATCAAAGTCCACCAATTATATATTATCTACTGTACATAAAATATCAAATTTCACCAAATATATATTATATACTGTAGATAAAATATCAAATTTCACCAAATATATATTATATACTGTACATAAAATATCAAATTCCATCAAATATATTATATACTGTACATAAAATATGAAAGTACACCACATATATATTATATACTGTACATGAAATATCAAATTTCACCAAATATATATTATATACTCTACATAAAATATCAAATTCCACCAAATATGTATTATCTACTGTACATAAAATATGAAAGTACGCCAAATATATATTATATACCGTATATAAAATATCAAATTTAACAATATATATTATATACTGTACATAAAATATCAAATTTCACCAGATATATATTATATACTGTACATAAAATATAAAATTTTATCAAATATATTATATACTGTACATAAAATATGAAAGTACAGCAAATATATATTATATACTGTACATAAAATATCAAATTTCAACAAATATATATTATATCCTCTACATAAAATATCAAAGTCCAAGAAATATATATTATCTACTGTACATAAAATGTCAAATTTCACCAAATATATATTATATACTGTACATAAAATATCAAATTTCACCAAATATATATTATATACTCTACATAAAATATGAAAGTCCACCAAATATATATTATCTACTGTACATTAAATATCAAATTTCACAAAATATATGTTATATACCGTTCATGAAATATCAAATTTCATCAAATATATTATACACTGTTCATGAAATATGAAATTACACCAAATATATATTATATACTGTACATAAAATATGAAAGTACACCAAATATATATTATATACTGTACATAAAATATCAAATTTCACCAAATATGTATTATATACTCCACATAAAATATCAAAGTCCACCAATTATATATTATCTACTGTACATAAAATATAAAATTTCACCAAATATATATTATATACTGTATATAAAATATCAAATTTCACCAAATATATATTATATACTGTACATAAAATATCAAATTTCACCAAATATATATTATATACTCCACATAAAATATGAAAGTCCACCAAATATATATTATCTACTGTACATTAAATATCAAATTTCACAAAATATATGTTATATACTGTTCATGAAATATCAAATTTCATCAAATATATTATACACTGTTCATGAAATATGAAATTACACCAAATATATATTATATACTGTACATAAAATATGAAAGTACACCAAATATATATTATATACTGTACATAAAATATCAAATTTCACCAAATATGTATTACATACTCCACATAAAATATCAAAGTCCACCAATTATATATTATCTACTGTACATTAAATATCAAATTTCACAAAATATATGTTATATACTGTTCATGAAATATCAAATTTCATCAAATATATTATACACTGTACATAAAATATGAAATTACACCAAATATATATTGTATACTGTACATAAAATATGAAAGTACATCATATATATATTATATACTGTACATAAAATATCAAATTTCACCAAATATGTATTATATTCTCTACATAAAATATCAAAGTCCACCAATTATATATTATCTACTGTACATAAAATATCAAATTTCACCATATATATATTATATACTGTACAGAAAATATCAAATTTCACCAAATATATATTATATACTCTACATAAAATATCAAAGTCCACCAAATATATATTATCTACTGTACGTAAAATGTCAAATTTCACAGAATATATATTATATACTGTTCATTAAATATCAAATTTCATCAAATATATATTATATACTCTACATAAAATATGAAAGTCCACCAAATATATATTATCTACTGTACATTAAATATCAAATTTCACAAAATATATGTTATATACTGTTCATGAAATATCAAATTTCATCAAATATATTATACACTGTACTTAAAATATGAAATTACACGAAATATATATTGTATACTGTACATAAAATATGAAAGTACAACATATATATATTATATACTGTACATAAAATATCAAATTTCACCAAATATGTATTATATACTCTACATAAAATATGAAAGTCCACCAAATATATATTATCTACTGTACATTAAATATCAAATTTCACAAAATATATGTTATATACTGTTCATGAAATATCAAATTTCATCAAATATATTATACACTGTACATAAAATATGAAATTACACCAAATATATATTGCATACTGTACATAAAATATGAAAGTACAACATATATATATTATATACTGTACATAAAATATCAAATTTCACCAAATATGTATTATATACTCTACATAAAATATCAAAGTCCACCAATTATATATTATCTACTGTACATAAAATATCAAATTTCACCAAATATAAATTATATACTGTAGAGAAAATATCAAATTTCACCAAATATATATTATATACTCTACATAAAATATCAAAGTCCACCAAATATATATTATCTACTGTACGTAAAATGTCAAGTTTCACAGAATATATGTTATATACTGTTCATTAAATATCAAATTTCATCAAATATATTATACACTGTACATGAAATATGAAATTACACCAAATATATATTATATACTGTACATAAAATATGAAAGTACACCAAATATATATTATATACTGTACATAAAATATCAAATTTCACCAAATATGTATTATATACTCCACATAAAATATCAAAGTCCACCAATTATATATTATCTACTGTACATAAAATATAAAATTTCACCAAATATATATTATATACTGTATATAAAATATCAAATTTCACCAAATATATATTATATACTGTACATAAAATATCAAATTTCACCAAATATATATTATATACTCCACATAAAATATGAAAGTCCACCAAATATATATTATCTACTGTACATTAAATATCAAATTTCACAAAATATATGTTATATACTGTTCATGAAATATCAAATTTCATCAAATATATTATACACTGTTCATGAAATATGAAATTACACCAAATATATATTATATACTGTACATAAAATATGAAAGTACACCAAATATATATTATATACTGTACATAAAATATCAAATTTCACCAAATATGTATTACATACTCCACATAAAATATCAAAGTCCACCAATTATATATTATCTACTGTACATTAAATATCAAATTTCACAAAATATATGTTATATACTGTTCATGAAATATCAAATTTCATCAAATATATTATACACTGTACATAAAATATGAAATTACACCAAATATATATTGTATACTGTACATAAAATATGAAAGTACATCATATATATATTATATACTGTACATAAAATATCAAATTTCACCAAATATGTATTATATTCTCTACATAAAATATCAAAGTCCACCAATTATATATTATCTACTGTACATAAAATATCAAATTTCACCATATATATATTATATACTGTACAGAAAATATCAAATTTCACCAAATATATATTATATACTCTACATAAAATATCAAAGTCCACCAAATATATATTATCTACTGTACGTAAAATGTCAAATTTCACAGAATATATATTATATACTGTTCATTAAATATCAAATTTCATCAAATATATATTATATACTCTACATAAAATATGAAAGTCCACCAAATATATATTATCTACTGTACATTAAATATCAAATTTCACAAAATATATGTTATATACTGTTCATGAAATATCAAATTTCATCAAATATATTATACACTGTACTTAAAATATGAAATTACACGAAATATATATTGTATACTGTACATAAAATATGAAAGTACAACATATATATATTATATACTGTACATAAAATATCAAATTTCACCAAATATGTATTATATACTCTACATAAAATATGAAAGTCCACCAAATATATATTATCTACTGTACATTAAATATCAAATTTCACAAAATATATGTTATATACTGTTCATGAAATATCAAATTTCATCAAATATATTATACACTGTACATAAAATATGAAATTACACCAAATATATATTGCATACTGTACATAAAATATGAAAGTACAACATATATATATTATATACTGTACATAAAATATCAAATTTCACCAAATATGTATTATATACTCTACATAAAATATCAAAGTCCACCAATTATATATTATCTACTGTACATAAAATATCAAATTTCACCAAATATAAATTATATACTGTAGAGAAAATATCAAATTTCACCAAATATATATTATATACTCTACATAAAATATCAAAGTCCACCAAATATATATTATCTACTGTACGTAAAATGTCAAGTTTCACAGAATATATGTTATATACTGTTCATTAAATATCAAATTTCATCAAATATATTATACACTGTACATGAAATATGAAATTACACCAAATATATATTATATACTGTACATAAAATATGAAAGTACACCAAATATATATTATATACTGTACATAAAATATCAAATTTCACCAAATATGTATTATATACTCCACATAAAATATCAAAGTCCACCAATTATATATTATCTACTGTACATAAAATATCAAATTTCACCAAATATATATTATATACTGTAGATAAAATACAAAAATACATAAAATATCAAAGTCCAAGAAATATATATTATCTACTGTACATAAAATGTCAAATTTCATCAAATATATATTATATCCTCTACATAAAAAATCAAAGTCGAAGAAATATATATTATCTACTGTACATATAATGTCAAATTTCACCAAATATATATTATATACTGTACATAAAATATCAAATTTCACCAAATATATATTATATACTCTACATAAAATATCAAAGTCCAAGAAATATATATTATCTACTGTACATAAAATGTCAAATTTCACCAAATATATATTATATCCTCTACATAAAAAATCAAAGTCGAAGAAATATATATTATCTACTGTACATATAATGTCAAATTTCACCAAATATATATTATATACTGTACATAAAATATCAAATTTCACCAAATATATATTATATACTCTACATAAAATATCAAAGTCCACCAATTATATATTATCTACTGTACATAAAATGTCAAATTTCACCAAATATATATTATATCCTCTACATAAAAAATCAAAGTCGAAGAAATATATATTATCTACTGTACATATAATGTCAAATTTCACCAAATATATATTATATACTGTACATAAAATATCAAATTTCACCAAATATATATTATATACTCTACATAAAATATCAAAGTCCACCAGATATATATTATCTACTGTACGTAAAATGTCAAGTTTCACAGAATATATGTTATATACTGTTCATTAAATATCAAATTTCATCAAATATATTATACACTGTACATGAAATATGAAATTACACCAAATATATATAATATACTGTACATAAAATATGAAAGTACAACATATATATATTATATACTGTACATAAAATATCAAATTTCACCAAATATGTATTATATACTCTACATAAAATATCAAAGTCCACCAATTATATATTATCTACTGTACATAAAATATCAAATTTCACCATATATATATTATATACTGTACAGAAAATATCAAATTTCACCAAATATATATTATATACTCTACATAAAATATCAAAGTCCACCAAATATATATTATCTACTGTACGTAAAATGTCAAGTTTCACAGAATATATGTTATATACTGTTCATTAAATATCAAATTTCATCAAATATATTATACACTGTACATGAAATATGAAATTACACCAAATATATATTATATACTGTACATAAAACATGAAAGTACAACATATATATATTATATACTGTACATAAAATATCAAATTTCACCAAATATGTATTACATACTCTACATAAAATATCAAAGTCCACCAATTATATATTATCTACTGTACATAAAATATCAAATTTCACCATATATATATTATATACTGTACAGAAAATATCAAATTTCACCAAATATATATTATATACTCTACATAAAATATCAAAGTCCACCAAATATATATTATCTACTGTACGTAAAATGTCAAGTTTCACAGAATATATGTTATATACTGTTCATTAAATATCAAATTTCATCAAATATATTATACACTGTACATGAAATATGAAATTACACCAAATATATATTATATACTGTACATAAAATATGAAAGTACAACATATATATATTATATACTGTACATAAAATATCAAATTTCACCAAATATGTATTATATACTCTACATAAAATATGAAAGTCCACCAAATATATATTATCTACTGTACATTAAATATCAAATTTCACAAAATATATGTTATATACTGTTCATGAAATATCAAATTTCATCAAATATATTATACACTGTACATAAAATATGAAATTACACCAAATATATATTGTATACTGTACATAAAATATGAAAGTACAACATATATATATTATATACTGTACATAAAATATCAAATTTCACCAAATATGTATTATATACTCTACATTAAATATCAAATTCCACCAATTATATATTATCTACTGTACATAAAATATCAAATTTCACCATATATATATTATATACTGTACAGAAAATATCAAATTTCACCAAATATGTATTATATACTCTACATTAAATATCAAATTCCACCAGTTATATATTATCTACTGTACATAAAATATCAAAATTCACCATATATATATTATATACTGTACAGAAAATATCAAATTTCACCAAATATATATTATATACTCTACATAAAATATCAAAGTCCACCAAATATATATTATCTACTGTACGTACAATGTCAAATTTCACAGAATATATGATATATACTGTTCATTAAATATCAAATTTCATCAAATATATTATACACTGTACATGAAATATGAAATTACACCAAATATATATTATATACTGTACATAAAATATGAAAGTACACCAAATATATATTATATACTGTACATAAAATATCAAATTTCACCAAATATGTATTATATACTCCACATAAAATATCAAAGTCCACCAATTATATATTATCTACTGTACATAAAATATCAAATTTCACCAAATATATATTATATACTGTAGATAAAATATCAAATTTCACCAAATATATATTATATACTGTACATAAAATATCAAATTCCATCAAATATATTATATACTGTACATAAAATATGAAAGTACACCACATATATATTATATACTGTACATGAAATATCAAATTTCACCAAATATATATTATATACTCTACATAAAATATCAAATTCCACCAAATATGTATTATCTACTGTACATAAAATATGAAAGTACGCCAAATATATATTATATACCGTATATAAAATATCAAATTTAACAATATATATTATATACTGTACATAAAATATCAAATTTCACCAGATATATATTATATACTGTACATAAAATATAAAATTTTATCAAATATATTATATACTGTACATAAAATATGAAAGTACAGCAAATATATATTATATACTGTACATAAAATATCAAATTTCAACAAATATATATTATATCCTCTACATAAAATATCAAAGTCCAAGAAATATATATTATCTACTGTACATAAAATGTCAAATTTCACCAAATATATATTATATACTGTACATAAAATATCAAATTTCACCAAATATATATTATATACTCTACATAAAATATGAAAGTCCACCAAATATATATTATCTACTGTACATTAAATATCAAATTTCACAAAATATATGTTATATACCGTTCATGAAATATCAAATTTCATCAAATATATTATACACTGTTCATGAAATATGAAATTACACCAAATATATATTATATACTGTACATAAAATATGAAAGTACACCAAATATATATTATATACTGTACATAAAATATCAAATTTCACCAAATATGTATTATATACTCCACATAAAATATCAAAGTCCACCAATTATATATTATCTACTGTACATAAAATATAAAATTTCACCAAATATATATTATATACTGTATATAAAATATCAAATTTCACCAAATATATATTATATACTGTACATAAAATATCAAATTTCACCAAATATATATTATATACTCCACATAAAATATGAAAGTCCACCAAATATATATTATCTACTGTACATTAAATATCAAATTTCACAAAATATATGTTATATACTGTTCATGAAATATCAAATTTCATCAAATATATTATACACTGTTCATGAAATATGAAATTACACCAAATATATATTATATACTGTACATAAAATATGAAAGTACACCAAATATATATTATATACTGTACATAAAATATCAAATTTCACCAAATATGTATTACATACTCCACATAAAATATCAAAGTCCACCAATTATATATTATCTACTGTACATTAAATATCAAATTTCACAAAATATATGTTATATACTGTTCATGAAATATCAAATTTCATCAAATATATTATACACTGTACATAAAATATGAAATTACACCAAATATATATTGTATACTGTACATAAAATATGAAAGTACATCATATATATATTATATACTGTACATAAAATATCAAATTTCACCAAATATGTATTATATTCTCTACATAAAATATCAAAGTCCACCAATTATATATTATCTACTGTACATAAAATATCAAATTTCACCATATATATATTATATACTGTACAGAAAATATCAAATTTCACCAAATATATATTATATACTCTACATAAAATATCAAAGTCCACCAAATATATATTATCTACTGTACGTAAAATGTCAAATTTCACAGAATATATATTATATACTGTTCATTAAATATCAAATTTCATCAAATATATATTATATACTCTACATAAAATATGAAAGTCCACCAAATATATATTATCTACTGTACATTAAATATCAAATTTCACAAAATATATGTTATATACTGTTCATGAAATATCAAATTTCATCAAATATATTATACACTGTACTTAAAATATGAAATTACACGAAATATATATTGTATACTGTACATAAAATATGAAAGTACAACATATATATATTATATACTGTACATAAAATATCAAATTTCACCAAATATGTATTATATACTCTACATAAAATATGAAAGTCCACCAAATATATATTATCTACTGTACATTAAATATCAAATTTCACAAAATATATGTTATATACTGTTCATGAAATATCAAATTTCATCAAATATATTATACACTGTACATAAAATATGAAATTACACCAAATATATATTGCATACTGTACATAAAATATGAAAGTACAACATATATATATTATATACTGTACATAAAATATCAAATTTCACCAAATATGTATTATATACTCTACATAAAATATCAAAGTCCACCAATTATATATTATCTACTGTACATAAAATATCAAATTTCACCAAATATAAATTATATACTGTAGAGAAAATATCAAATTTCACCAAATATATATTATATACTCTACATAAAATATCAAAGTCCACCAAATATATATTATCTACTGTACGTAAAATGTCAAGTTTCACAGAATATATGTTATATACTGTTCATTAAATATCAAATTTCATCAAATATATTATACACTGTACATGAAATATGAAATTACACCAAATATATATTATATACTGTACATAAAATATGAAAGTACACCAAATATATATTATATACTGTACATAAAATATCAAATTTCACCAAATATGTATTATATACTCCACATAAAATATCAAAGTCCACCAATTATATATTATCTACTGTACATAAAATATAAAATTTCACCAAATATATATTATATACTGTATATAAAATATCAAATTTCACCAAATATATATTATATACTGTACATAAAATATCAAATTTCACCAAATATATATTATATACTCCACATAAAATATGAAAGTCCACCAAATATATATTATCTACTGTACATTAAATATCAAATTTCACAAAATATATGTTATATACTGTTCATGAAATATCAAATTTCATCAAATATATTATACACTGTTCATGAAATATGAAATTACACCAAATATATATTATATACTGTACATAAAATATGAAAGTACACCAAATATATATTATATACTGTACATAAAATATCAAATTTCACCAAATATGTATTACATACTCCACATAAAATATCAAAGTCCACCAATTATATATTATCTACTGTACATTAAATATCAAATTTCACAAAATATATGTTATATACTGTTCATGAAATATCAAATTTCATCAAATATATTATACACTGTACATAAAATATGAAATTACACCAAATATATATTGTATACTGTACATAAAATATGAAAGTACATCATATATATATTATATACTGTACATAAAATATCAAATTTCACCAAATATGTATTATATTCTCTACATAAAATATCAAAGTCCACCAATTATATATTATCTACTGTACATAAAATATCAAATTTCACCATATATATATTATATACTGTACAGAAAATATCAAATTTCACCAAATATATATTATATACTCTACATAAAATATCAAAGTCCACCAAATATATATTATCTACTGTACGTAAAATGTCAAATTTCACAGAATATATATTATATACTGTTCATTAAATATCAAATTTCATCAAATATATATTATATACTCTACATAAAATATGAAAGTCCACCAAATATATATTATCTACTGTACATTAAATATCAAATTTCACAAAATATATGTTATATACTGTTCATGAAATATCAAATTTCATCAAATATATTATACACTGTACTTAAAATATGAAATTACACGAAATATATATTGTATACTGTACATAAAATATGAAAGTACAACATATATATATTATATACTGTACATAAAATATCAAATTTCACCAAATATGTATTATATACTCTACATAAAATATGAAAGTCCACCAAATATATATTATCTACTGTACATTAAATATCAAATTTCACAAAATATATGTTATATACTGTTCATGAAATATCAAATTTCATCAAATATATTATACACTGTACATAAAATATGAAATTACACCAAATATATATTGCATACTGTACATAAAATATGAAAGTACAACATATATATATTATATACTGTACATAAAATATCAAATTTCACCAAATATGTATTATATACTCTACATAAAATATCAAAGTCCACCAATTATATATTATCTACTGTACATAAAATATCAAATTTCACCAAATATAAATTATATACTGTAGAGAAAATATCAAATTTCACCAAATATATATTATATACTCTACATAAAATATCAAAGTCCACCAAATATATATTATCTACTGTACGTAAAATGTCAAGTTTCACAGAATATATGTTATATACTGTTCATTAAATATCAAATTTCATCAAATATATTATACACTGTACATGAAATATGAAATTACACCAAATATATATTATATACTGTACATAAAATATGAAAGTACACCAAATATATATTATATACTGTACATAAAATATCAAATTTCACCAAATATGTATTATATACTCCACATAAAATATCAAAGTCCACCAATTATATATTATCTACTGTACATAAAATATCAAATTTCACCAAATATATATTATATACTGTAGATAAAATACAAAAATACATAAAATATCAAAGTCCAAGAAATATATATTATCTACTGTACATAAAATGTCAAATTTCATCAAATATATATTATATCCTCTACATAAAAAATCAAAGTCGAAGAAATATATATTATCTACTGTACATATAATGTCAAATTTCACCAAATATATATTATATACTGTACATAAAATATCAAATTTCACCAAATATATATTATATACTCTACATAAAATATCAAAGTCCAAGAAATATATATTATCTACTGTACATAAAATGTCAAATTTCACCAAATATATATTATATCCTCTACATAAAAAATCAAAGTCGAAGAAATATATATTATCTACTGTACATATAATGTCAAATTTCACCAAATATATATTATATACTGTACATAAAATATCAAATTTCACCAAATATATATTATATACTCTACATAAAATATCAAAGTCCACCAATTATATATTATCTACTGTACATAAAATGTCAAATTTCACCAAATATATATTATATCCTCTACATAAAAAATCAAAGTCGAAGAAATATATATTATCTACTGTACATATAATGTCAAATTTCACCAAATATATATTATATACTGTACATAAAATATCAAATTTCACCAAATATATATTATATACTCTACATAAAATATCAAAGTCCACCAGATATATATTATCTACTGTACGTAAAATGTCAAGTTTCACAGAATATATGTTATATACTGTTCATTAAATATCAAATTTCATCAAATATATTATACACTGTACATGAAATATGAAATTACACCAAATATATATAATATACTGTACATAAAATATGAAAGTACAACATATATATATTATATACTGTACATAAAATATCAAATTTCACCAAATATGTATTATATACTCTACATAAAATATCAAAGTCCACCAATTATATATTATCTACTGTACATAAAATATCAAATTTCACCATATATATATTATATACTGTACAGAAAATATCAAATTTCACCAAATATATATTATATACTCTACATAAAATATCAAAGTCCACCAAATATATATTATCTACTGTACGTAAAATGTCAAGTTTCACAGAATATATGTTATATACTGTTCATTAAATATCAAATTTCATCAAATATATTATACACTGTACATGAAATATGAAATTACACCAAATATATATTATATACTGTACATAAAACATGAAAGTACAACATATATATATTATATACTGTACATAAAATATCAAATTTCACCAAATATGTATTACATACTCTACATAAAATATCAAAGTCCACCAATTATATATTATCTACTGTACATAAAATATCAAATTTCACCATATATATATTATATACTGTACAGAAAATATCAAATTTCACCAAATATATATTATATACTCTACATAAAATATCAAAGTCCACCAAATATATATTATCTACTGTACGTAAAATGTCAAGTTTCACAGAATATATGTTATATACTGTTCATTAAATATCAAATTTCATCAAATATATTATACACTGTACATGAAATATGAAATTACACCAAATATATATTATATACTGTACATAAAATATGAAAGTACAACATATATATATTATATACTGTACATAAAATATCAAATTTCACCAAATATGTATTATATACTCTACATAAAATATGAAAGTCCACCAAATATATATTATCTACTGTACATTAAATATCAAATTTCACAAAATATATGTTATATACTGTTCATGAAATATCAAATTTCATCAAATATATTATACACTGTACATAAAATATGAAATTACACCAAATATATATTGTATACTGTACATAAAATATGAAAGTACAACATATATATATTATATACTGTACATAAAATATCAAATTTCACCAAATATGTATTATATACTCTACATTAAATATCAAATTCCACCAATTATATATTATCTACTGTACATAAAATATCAAATTTCACCATATATATATTATATACTGTACAGAAAATATCAAATTTCACCAAATATATATTATGTACTCTACATAAAATATCAAATTCCACCAAATATATATTATATACTGTACGTAAAATGTCAAATTTCACAGAATATATGTTATATACTGTTCATTAAATATCAAATTTCATCAAATATATTATACACTGTACATGAAATATGAAATTACACCAAATATATATTATATACTGTACATAAAATATGAAAGTACACCAAATATATATTATATACTGTACATAAAATATCAAATTTCACCAAATATGTATTATATACTCCACATAAAATATCAAAGTCCACCAATTATATATTATCTACTGTACATAAAATATCAAATTTCACCAAATATATATTATATACTGTAGATAAAATACAAAAATACATAAAATATCAAAGTCCAAGAAATATATATTATCTACTGTACATAAAATGTCAAATTTCACCAAATATATATTATATCCTCTACATAAAAAATCAAAGTCGAAGAAATATATATTATCTACTGTACATATAATGTCAAATTTCACCAAATATATATTATATACTGTACATAAAATATCAAATTTCACCAAATATATATTATATACTCTACATAAAATATCAAAGTCCAAGAAATATATATTATCTACTGTACATAAAATGTCAAGTTTCACCAAATATATATTATATCCTCTACATAAAAAATCAAAGTCGAAGAAATATATATTATCTACTGTACATATAATGTCAAATTTCACCAAATATATATTATATACTGTACATAAAATATCAAATTTCACCAAATATATATTATATACTCTACATAAAATATCAAAGTCCACCAGATATATATTATCTACTGTACGTAAAATGTCAAGTTTCACAGAATATATGTTATATACTGTTCATTAAATATCAAATTTCATCAAATATATTATACACTGTACATGAAATATGAAATTACACCAAATATATATTATATACTGTACATAAAATATGAAAGTACAACATATATATATTATATACTGTACATAAAATATCAAATTTCACCAAATATGTATTATATACTCTACATAAAATATCAAAGTCCACCAATTATATATTATCTACTGTACATAAAATATCAAATTTCACCATATATATATTATATACTGTACAGAAAATATCAAATTTCACCAAATATATATTATATACTCTACATAAAATATCAAAGTCCACCAAATATATATTATCTACTGTACGTAAAATGTCAAGTTTCACAGAATATATGTTATATACTGTTCATTAAATATCAAATTTCATCAAATATATTATACACTGTACATGAAATATGAAATTACACCAAATATATATTATATACTGTACATAAAATATGAAAGTACAACATATATATATTATATACTGTACATAAAATATCAAATTTCACCAAATATGTATTACATACTCTACATAAAATATCAAAGTCCACCAATTATATATTATCTACTGTACATAAAATATCAAATTTCACCATATATATATTATATACTGTACAGAAAATATCAAATTTCACCAAATATATATTATATACTCTACATAAAATATCAAAGTCCACCAAATATATATTATCTACTGTACGTAAAATGTCAAGTTTCACAGAATATATGTTATATACTGTTCATTAAATATCAAATTTCATCAAATATATTATACACTGTACATGAAATATGAAATTACACCAAATATATATTATATACTGTACATAAAATATGAAAGTACAACATATATATATTATATACTGTACATAAAATATCAAATTTCACCAAATATGTATTATATACTCTACATAAAATATGAAAGTCCACCAAATATATATTATCTACTGTACATTAAATATCAAATTTCACAAAATATATGTTATATACTGTTCATGAAATATCAAATTTCATCAAATATATTATACACTGTACATAAAATATGAAATTACACCAAATATATATTGTATACTGTACATAAAATATGAAAGTACAACATATATATATTATATACTGTACATAAAATATCAAATTTCACCAAATATGTATTATATACTCTACATTAAATATCAAATTCCACCAATTATATATTATCTACTGTACATAAAATATCAAATTTCACCATATATATATTATATACTGTACAGAAAATATCAAATTTCACCAAATATATATTATATACTCTACATAAAATATCAAAGTCCACCAAATATATATTATCTACTGTACGTAAAATGTCAAATTTCACAGAATATATGTTTTATACTGTTCATTAAATATCAAATTTCATCAAATATATTATACACTGTACATGAAATATGAAATTACACCAAATATATATTATATACTGTACATAAAATATGAAAGTACACCAAATATATATTATATACTGTACATAAAATATCAAATTTCACCAAATATGTATTATATACTCCACATAAAATATCAAAGTCCACCAATTATATATTATCTACTGTACATAAAATATAAAATTTCACCAAATATATATTATATACTGTAGATGAAATATCAAATTTCACCAAATATATATTATATACTGTGCATAAAATATCAAATTCCATCAAATATATTATATACTGTACATAAAATATGAAAGTACACCACATATATATTATATACTGTACATAAAATATCAAATTTCACCAAATATATATTATATACTCTACCTAAAATATCAAATTCCACCAAATATGTATTATCTACTGTACATAAAATATGAAAGTATGCCAAATATATATTATATACTGTATATAAAATATCAAATTTAACTATATATTATATGCTGTACATAAAATATCAAATTTCACCAGATATATATTATATACTGTACATAAAATATAAAATTTTATCAAATATATTATATACTGTACATAAAATATGAAAGTACAGCAAATGTACATTATATACTGTACATAAAATATCAAATTTCAACAAATATATATTATATCCTCTACATAAAATATCAAAGTCCAAGAAATATATATTATCTACTGTACATAAAATGTCAAATTTCACCAAATATATATTATATCCTGTACATAAAATATCAAATTTCACCAAATATATATTATATACTCTACATAAAATATGAAAGTCCACCAAATATATATTATCTACTGTACATTAAATATCAAATTTCACAAAATATATGTTATATACTGTTCATGAAATATCAAATTTCATCAAATATATTATACACTGTTCATGAAATATGAAATTACACCAAATATATATTGTGTACTGTAAATAAAATATGAAAGTACAACATATATATATTATATACTGTACATAAAATATCAAATTTCACCAAATATGTATTATATACTCTACATTAAATATCAAATTCCACCAGTTATATATTATCTACTGTACATAAAATATCAAATTTCACCATATATATATTATATACTGTACAGAAAATATCAAATTTCACCAAATATATATTATATACTCTACATAAAATATCAAAGTCCACCAAATATATATTATCTACTGTACGTACAATGTCAAATTTCACAGAATATATGTTATATACTGTTCATTAAATATCAAATTTCATCAAATATATTATACACTGTACATGAAATATGAAATTACACCAAATATATATTATATACTGTACATAAAATATGAAAGTACACCAAATATATATTATATACTGTACATAAAATATCAAATTTCACCAAATATGTATTATATACTCCACATAAAATATCAAAGTCCACCAATTATATATTATCTACTGTACATAAAATATCAAATTTCACCAAATATATATTATATACTGTAGATAAAATATCAAATTTCACCAAATATATATTATATACTGTACATAAAATATCAAATTCCATCAAATATATTATATACTGTACATAAAATATGAAAGTACACCACATATATATTATATACTGTACATGAAATATCAAATTTCACCAAATATATATTATATACTCTACATAAAATATCAAATTCCACCAAATATGTATTATCTACTGTACATAAAATATGAAAGTACGCCAAATATATATTATATACCGTATATAAAATATCAAATTTAACAATATATATTATATACTGTACATAAAATATCAAATTTCACCAGATATATATTATATACTGTACATAAAATATAAAATTTTATCAAATATATTATATACTGTACATAAAATATGAAAGTACAGCAAATATATATTATATACTGTACATAAAATATCAAATTTCAACAAATATATATTATATCCTCTACATAAAATATCAAAGTCCAAGAAATATATATTATCTACTGTACATAAAATGTCAAATTTCACCAAATATATATTATATACTGTACATAAAATATCAAATTTCACCAAATATATATTATATACTCTACATAAAATATGAAAGTCCACCAAATATATATTATCTACTGTACATTAAATATCAAATTTCACAAAATATATGTTATATACCGTTCATGAAATATCAAATTTCATCAAATATATTATACACTGTTCATGAAATATGAAATTACACCAAATATATATTATATACTGTACATAAAATATGAAAGTACACCAAATATATATTATATACTGTACATAAAATATCAAATTTCACCAAATATGTATTACATACTCCACATAAAATATCAAATCCACCAATTATATATTATCTACTGTACATTAAATATCAAATTTCACAAAATATATGTTATATACTGTTCATGAAATATCAAATTTCATCAAATATATTATACACTGTACATAAAATATGAAATTACACCAAATATATATTGTATACTGTACATAAAATATGAAAGTACAACATATATATATTATATACTGTACATAAAATATCAAATTTCACCAAATATGTATTATATACTCTACATAAAATATGAAAGTCCACCAAATATATATTATCTAGTGTACATTAAATATCAAATTTCACAAAATATATGTTATATACTGTTCATGAAATATCAAATTTCATCAATTATATTATACACTGTACATAAAATATGAAATTACACCAAATATATATTGTATACTGTACATAAAATATGAAAGTACAACATATATATATTATATACTGTACATAAAATATCAAATTTCACCAAATATGTATTATATACTCTACATAAAATATCAAAGTCCACCAATTATATATTATCTACTGTACATAAAATATCAAATTTCACCATATATATATTATATACTGTACAGAAAATATCAAATTTCACCAAATATATATTATATACTCTACATAAAATATCAAAGTCCACCAAATATATATTATCTACTGTACGTAAAATGTCAAATTTCACAGAATATATGTTATATACTGTTCATTAAATATCAAATTTCATCAAATATATTATACACTGTACATGAAATATGAAATTAC
Organism: Gorilla gorilla gorilla; assembly: GCF_029281585.2. Taxonomy (NCBI): domain Eukaryota; kingdom Metazoa; phylum Chordata; class Mammalia; order Primates; family Hominidae; genus Gorilla; species Gorilla gorilla. The sequence continues at coordinate 3,117,842 of NC_073236.2, forward strand.
ACCAAATATATATTATATACTGTACATAAAATGTGAAAGTACACCAAATATATATTATATACTGTACATAAAATATCAAATTTCACCAAATATGTATTATATACTCCACATAAAATATCAAAGTCCACCAATTATATATTATATACTGTACATAAAATATCAAATTTCACCAAATATATATATGATATACTGTAGATAAAATATGAAATTTCAGCAAATATATATTATATACTGTACATAAAATATCAAATTCCATCATATATACTATATACTCTACATAAAATATCAAATTCCACCAAATATGTATTATCTACTGTACATAAAATATGAAAGTACGCCAAATATATATTATATACTGTATATAAAATATCAAATTTAACAATATATATTATATACTGTACATAAAATATCAAATTTCACCAGATATATATTATATACTGTACATAAAATATAAAATTTTATCAAATATATTATATACTGTACATAAAATATGAAAGTACAGCAAATATATATTATATACTGTACATAAAATATCAAATTTCAACAAATATATATTATATCTTCTACATAAAATATCAAAGTCCAAGAAATATATATTATCTACTGTACATAAAATGTCAAATTTCACCAAATATATATTATATACTGTACATAAAATATCAAATTTCACCAAATATATATTATATACTCTACATAAAATATGAAAGTCCACCAAATATATATTATCTACTGTACATTAAATATCAAATTTCACAAAATATATGTTATATACTGTTCATGAAATATCAAATTTCATCAAATATATTATACACTGTTCATGAAATATGAAATTACACCAAATATATATTATATACTGTACATAAAATATGAAAGTACACCAAATATATATTATATACTCTACATAAAATATCAAATTTCTACAAATATGTATTACATTCTCCACATAAAATATCAAAGTCCACCAATTATATATTATCTACTGTACATTAAATATCAAATTTCACAAAATATATGTTATATACTGTTCATGAAATATCAAATTTCATCAAATATATTATACACTGTACATAAAATATGCAATTACACCAAATATATATTGTATACTGTAAATAAAATATGAAAGTACAACATATATATATTATATACTGTACATAAAATATCAAATTTCACCAAATGTGTGTTATATACTCTACACAAAATATGAAAGTCCACCAAATATATATTATCTAGTGTACATTAAATATCAAATTTCACAAAATATATGTTATATACTGTTAATGAAATATCAAATTTCATCAAATATATTATACACTGTACATAAAATATGAAATTACACCAAATATATATTGTATGCTGTACATAAAATATGAAAGTACAACATATATATATTATATACTGTACATAAAATATCAAATTTCACCAAATATGTATTATATACTCTACATTAAATATCAAATTCCACCAATTATATATTATCTACTGTACATAAAATATCAAATTTCACCATATATATATTATAGACTGTACTGAAAATATCAAATTTCACCAAATATATATTATATACTCTACATAAAATATCAAAGTCCACCAAATATATATTATCTACTGTACGTAAAATGTCAAATTTCACAGAATATATGTTATATACTGTTCATTAAATATCAAATTTCATCAAATATATTATACACTGTTCATGAAATATGAAATTACACCAAATATATATTATATACTGTACATAAAATATGAAAGTACACCAAATATATATTATATACTGTACATAAAATATCAAATTTCACCAAATATGTATTACATACTCCACATAAAATATCAAATCCACCAATTATATATTATCTACTGTACATTAAATATCAAATTTCACAAAATATATGTTATATACTGTTCATGAAATATCAAATTTCATCAAATATATTATACACTGTACATAAAATATGAAATTACACCAAATATATATTGTATACTGTACATAAAATATGAAAGTACAACATATATATATTATATACTGTACATAAAATATCAAATTTCACCAAATATGTATTATATACTCTACATAAAATATGAAAGTCCACCAAATATATATTATCTAGTGTACATTAAATATCAAATTTCACAAAATATATGTTATATACTGTTCATGAAATATCAAATTTCATCAATTATATTATACACTGTACATAAAATATGAAATTACACCAAATATATATTGTATACTGTACATAAAATATGAAAGTACAACATATATATATTATATACTGTACATAAAATATCAAATTTCACCAAATATGTATTATATACTCTACATAAAATATCAAAGTCCACCAATTATATATTATCTACTGTACATAAAATATCAAATTTCACCATATATATATTATATACTGTACAGAAAATATCAAATTTCACCAAATATATATTATATACTCTACATAAAATATCAAAGTCCACCAAATATATATTATCTACTGTACGTAAAATGTCAAATTTCACAGAATATATGTTATATACTGTTCATTAAATATCAAATTTCATCAAATATATTATACACTGTACATGAAATATGAAATTACACCAAATATATATTATATACTGTACATAAAATGTGAAAGTACACCAAATATATATTATATACTGTACATAAAATATCAAATTTCACCAAATATGTATTATATACTCCACATAAAATATCAAAGTCCACCAATTATATATTATATACTGTACATAAAATATCAAATTTCACCAAATATATATATGATATACTGTAGATAAAATATGAAATTTCAGCAAATATATATTATATACTGTACATAAAATATCAAATTCCATCATATATACTATATACTCTACATAAAATATCAAATTCCACCAAATATGTATTATCTACTGTACATAAAATATGAAAGTACGCCAAATATATATTATATACTGTATATAAAATATCAAATTTAACAATATATATTATATACTGTACATAAAATATCAAATTTCACCAGATATATATTATATACTGTACATAAAATATAAAATTTTATCAAATATATTATATACTGTACATAAAATATGAAAGTACAGCAAATATATATTATATACTGTACATAAAATATCAAATTTCAACAAATATATATTATATCTTCTACATAAAATATCAAAGTCCAAGAAATATATATTATCTACTGTACATAAAATGTCAAATTTCACCAAATATATATTATATACTGTACATAAAATATCAAATTTCACCAAATATATATTATATACTCTACATAAAATATGAAAGTCCACCAAATATATATTATCTACTGTACATTAAATATCAAATTTCACAAAATATATGTTATATACTGTTCATGAAATATCAAATTTCATCAAATATATTATACACTGTTCATGAAATATGAAATTACACCAAATATATATTATATACTGTACATAAAATATGAAAGTACACCAAATATATATTATATACTCTACATAAAATATCAAATTTCTACAAATATGTATTACATTCTCCACATAAAATATCAAAGTCCACCAATTATATATTATCTACTGTACATTAAATATCAAATTTCACAAAATATATGTTATATACTGTTCATGAAATATCAAATTTCATCAAATATATTATACACTGTACATAAAATATGCAATTACACCAAATATATATTGTATACTGTAAATAAAATATGAAAGTACAACATATATATATTATATACTGTACATAAAATATCAAATTTCACCAAATGTGTGTTATATACTCTACACAAAATATGAAAGTCCACCAAATATATATTATCTAGTGTACATTAAATATCAAATTTCACAAAATATATGTTATATACTGTTAATGAAATATCAAATTTCATCAAATATATTATACACTGTACATAAAATATGAAATTACACCAAATATATATTGTATGCTGTACATAAAATATGAAAGTACAACATATATATATTATATACTGTACATAAAATATCAAATTTCACCAAATATGTATTATATACTCTACATTAAATATCAAATTCCACCAATTATATATTATCTACTGTACATAAAATATCAAATTTCACCATATATATATTATAGACTGTACTGAAAATATCAAATTTCACCAAATATATATTATATACTCTACATAAAATATCAAAGTCCACCAAATATATATTATCTACTGTACGTAAAATGTCAAATTTCACAGAATATATGTTATATACTGTTCATTAAATATCAAATTTCATCAAATATATTATACACTGTTCATGAAATATGAAATTACACCAAATATATATTATATACTGTACATAAAATATGAAAGTACACCAAATATATATTATATACTGTACATAAAATATCAAATTTCACCAAATATGTATTACATACTCCACATAAAATATCAAATCCACCAAATATATATTATCTAGTGTACATTAAATATCAAATTTCACAAAATATATGTTATATACTGTTCATGAAATATCAAATTTCATCAATTATATTATACACTGTACATAAAATATGAAATTACACCAAATATATATTGTATACTGTACATAAAATATGAAAGTACAACATATATATATTATATACTGTACATAAAATATCAAATTTCACCAAATATGTATTATATACTCTACATAAAATATCAAAGTCCACCAATTATATATTATCTACTGTACATAAAATATCAAATTTCACCATATATATATTATATACTGTACAGAAAATATCAAATTTCACCAAATATATATTATATACTCTACATAAAATATCAAAGTCCACCAAATATATATTATCTACTGTACGTAAAATGTCAAATTTCACAGAATATATGTTATATACTGTTCATTAAATATCAAATTTCATCAAATATATTATACACTGTACATGAAATATGAAATTACACCAAATATATATTATATACTGTACATAAAATGTGAAAGTACACCAAATATATATTATATACTGTACATAAAATATCAAATTTCACCAAATATGTATTATATACTCCACATAAAATATCAAAGTCCACCAATTATATATTATATACTGTACATAAAATATCAAATTTCACCAAATATATATATGATATACTGTAGATAAAATATGAAATTTCAGCAAATATATATTATATACTGTACATAAAATATCAAATTCCATCATATATACTATATACTCTACATAAAATATCAAATTCCACCAAATATGTATTATCTACTGTACATAAAATATGAAAGTACGCCAAATATATATTATATACTGTATATAAAATATCAAATTTAACAATATATATTATATACTGTACATAAAATATCAAATTTCACCAGATATATATTATATACTGTACATAAAATATAAAATTTTATCAAATATATTATATACTGTACATAAAATATGAAAGTACAGCAAATATATATTATATACTGTACATAAAATATCAAATTTCAACAAATATATATTATATCTTCTACATAAAATATCAAAGTCCAAGAAATATATATTATCTACTGTACATAAAATGTCAAATTTCACCAAATATATATTATATACTGTACATAAAATATCAAATTTCACCAAATATATATTATATACTCTACATAAAATATGAAAGTCCACCAAATATATATTATCTACTGTACATTAAATATCAAATTTCACAAAATATATGTTATATACTGTTCATGAAATATCAAATTTCATCAAATATATTATACACTGTTCATGAAATATGAAATTACACCAAATATATATTATATACTGTACATAAAATATGAAAGTACACCAAATATATATTATATACTCTACATAAAATATCAAATTTCTACAAATATGTATTACATTCTCCACATAAAATATCAAAGTCCACCAATTATATATTATCTACTGTACATTAAATATCAAATTTCACAAAATATATGTTATATACTGTTCATGAAATATCAAATTTCATCAAATATATTATACACTGTACATAAAATATGCAATTACACCAAATATATATTGTATACTGTAAATAAAATATGAAAGTACAACATATATATATTATATACTGTACATAAAATATCAAATTTCACCAAATGTGTGTTATATACTCTACACAAAATATGAAAGTCCACCAAATATATATTATCTAGTGTACATTAAATATCAAATTTCACAAAATATATGTTATATACTGTTAATGAAATATCAAATTTCATCAAATATATTATACACTGTACATAAAATATGAAATTACACCAAATATATATTGTATACTGTACATAAAATATGAAAGTACAACATATATATATTATATACTGTACATAAAATATCAAATTTCACCAAATATGTATTATATACTCTACATTAAATATCAAATTCCACCAATTATATATTATCTACTGTACATAAAATATCAAATTTCACCATATATATATTATAGACTGTACTGAAAATATCAAATTTCACCAAATATATATTATATACTCTACATAAAATATCAAAGTCCACCAAATATATATTATCTACTGTACGTAAAATGTCAAATTTCACAGAATATATGTTATATACTGTTCATTAAATATCAAATTTCATCAAATATATTATACACTGTACATGAAATATGAAATTACACCAAATATATATTATATACTGTACATAAAATATGAAAGTACACCAAATATATATTATATACTGTACATAAAATATCAAATTTCACCAAATATGTATTATATACTCCACATAAAATATCAAAGTCCACCAATTATATATTATCTACTGTACATAAAATATCAAATTTCACCAAATATATATTATATATTGTAGATAAAATATCAAATTTCACCAAATATATATTATATACTGTACATAAAATATCAAATTCCATCATATATATTATATACTGTACATAAAATATGAAAGTACACCACATATATATTATATACTGTACATGAAATATCAAATTTCACCAAATATATATTATATACTCTACATAAAATATCAAATTCCACCAAATATGTATTATCTACTGTACATAAAATATGAAAGTACGCCAAATATATATTATATACCGTATATAAAATATCAAATTTAACAATATATATTATATACTGTACACAAAATATCAAATTTCACCAGATATATATTATATACTGTACATAAAATATAAAATTTTATCAAATATATTATATACTGTACATAAAATATGAAAGTACAGCAAATATATATTATATACTGTACATAAAATATCAAATTTCAACAAATATATATTATATCCTCTACATAAAATATCAAAGTCCAAGAAATATATATTATCTACTGTACATAAAATGTCAAATTTCACCAAATATATATTATATACTGTACATAAAATATCAAATTTCACCAAATATATATTATATACTCTACATAAAATATGAAAGTCCACCAAATATATATTATCTACTGTACATTAAATATCAAATTTCACAAAATATATGTTATATACTGTTCATGAAATATCAAATTTCATCAAATATATTATACACTGTTCATGAAATATGAAATTACACCAAATATATATTATATACTGTACATAAAATATGAAAGTACACCAAATATATATTATATACTGTACATAAAATATCAAATTTCACCAAATATGTATTACATACTCCACATAAAATATCAAAGTCCACCAATTATATATTATCTACTGTACATTAAATATAAAATTTCACCATATATATATTATATACTGTACAGAAAATATCAAATTTCACCAAATATATATTATATACTCTACATAAAATAGCAAATTTCACCAAATATATATTATATACTCTACATAAAATATCAAAGTCCACCAAATATATATTATCTACTGTACGTAAAATGTCAAATTTCACAGAATATATGTTATATACTGTTCATTAAATATCAAATTTCATCAAATATATTATACACTGTACATGAAATATGAAATTACACCAAATATATATTATATACTGTACATAAAATGTGAAAGTACTCCAAATATATATTATATACTGTACATAAAATATCAAATTTCACCAAATATGTATTATATACTCCACATAAAATATCAAAGTCCACCAATTATATATTATATACTGTACATAAAATATCAAATTTCACCAAATATATATATGATATACTGTAGATAAAATATGAAATTTCAGCAAATATATATTATATACTGTACATAAAATATCAAATTCCATCATATATACTATATACTCTACATAAAATATCAAATTCCACCAAATATGTATTATCTACTGTACATAAAATATGAAAGTACGCCAAATATATATTATATACTGTATATAAAATATCAAATTTAACAATATATATTATATACTGTACATAAAATATCAAATTTCACCAGATATATATTATATACTGTACATAAAATATAAAATTTTATCAAATATATTATATACTGTACATAAAATATGAAAGTACAGCAAATATATATTATATACTGTACATAAAATATCAAATTTCAACAAATATATATTATATCTTCTACATAAAATATCAAAGTCCAAGAAATATATATTATCTACTGTACATAAAATGTCAAATTTCACCAAATATATATTATATACTGTACATAAAATATCAAATTTCACCAAATATATATTATATACTCTACATAAAATATGAAAGTCCACCAAATATATATTATCTACTGTACATTAAATATCAAATTTCACAAAATATATGTTATATACTGTTCATGAAATATCAAATTTCATCAAATATATTATACACTGTTCATGAAATATGAAATTACACCAAATATATATTATATACTGTACATAAAATATGAAAGTACACCAAATATATATTATATACTCTACATAAAATATCAAATTTCTCCAAATATGTATTACATTCTCCACATAAAATATCAAAGTCCACCAATTATATATTATCTACTGTACATTAAATATCAAATTTCACAAAATATATGTTATATACTGTTCATGAAATATCAAATTTCATCAAATATATTATACACTGGACATAAAATATGAAATTACACCAAATATATATTGTATACTGTACATAAAATATGAAAGTACATCATATATATATTATATACTGTACATAAAATATCAAATTTCACCAAATATGTATTATATACTCTACATAAAATATGAAAGTCCACCAAATATATATTATCTAGTGTACATTAAATATCAAATTTCACAAAATATATGTTATATACTGTTCATGAAATATCAAATTTCATCAAATATATTATACACTGTACATAAAATATGAAATTACACCAAATATATATTGTATACTGTACATAAAATATGAAAGTACAACATATATATATTATATACTGTACATAAAATGTCAAATTTCACCAAATATGTATTATATACTCTACATTAAATATCAAATTCCACCAATTATATATTATCTACTGTAAATAAAATATCAAATTTCACCATATATATATTATATACTGTACAGAAAATATCAAATTTCACCAAATATATATTATATACTCTACATAAAATATCAAAGTCCACCAAATATATATTATCTACTGTACGTAAAATGTCAAATTTCACAGAATATATGTTATATACTGTTCATTAAATATCAAATTTCATCAAATATATTATACACTGTACATGAAATATGAAATTACACCAAATATATATTATATACTGTACATAAAATATGAAAGTACACCAAATATATATTATATACTGTACATAAAATATCAAATTTCACCAAATATGTATTATATACTCCACATAAAATATCAAAGTCCACCAATTATATATTATCTACTGTACATAAAATATCAAATTTCACCAAATATATATTATATACTGTAGATAAAATATCAAATTTCACCAAATATATATTATATACTGTACATAAAATATCAAATTCCATCAAATATATTATATACTGTACATAAAATATGAAAGTACACCACATATATATTATATACTGTACATGAAATATCAAATTTCACCAAATATATATTATATACTCTACATAAAATATCAAATTCCACCAAATATGTATTATCTACTGTACATAAAATATGAAAGTATGCCAAATATATATTATATACCGTATATAAAATATCAAATTTAACAATATATATTATATACTGTACATAAAATATCAAATTTCACCAGATATATATTATATACTGTACATAAAATATAAAATTTTATCAAATATATTATATACTGTACATAAAATATGAAAGTACAGCAAATATATATTATATACTGTACATAAAATATCAAATTTCAACAAATATATATTATATCCTCTACATAAAATATCAAAGTCCAAGAAATATATATTATCTACTGTACATAAAATGTCAAATTTCACCAAATATATATTATATACTGTACATAAAATATCAAATTTCACCAAATATATATTATATACTCTACATAAAATATGAAAGTCCACCAAATATATATTATCTACTGTACATTAAATATCAAATTTCACAAAATATATGTTATATACTGTTCATGAAATATCAAATTTCATCAAATATATTATACACTGTTCATGAAATATGAAATTACACCAAATATATATTATATACTGTACATAAAATATGAAAGTACACCAAATATATATTATATACTGTACATAAAATATCAAATTTCACCAAATATGTATTACATACTCCACATAAAATATCAAAGTCCACCAATTATATATCATCTACTGTACATTAAATATCAAATTTCACAAAATATATGTTATATACTGTTCATGAAATATCAAATTTCATCAAATATATTATACACTGTACATAAAATATGAAATTACACCAAATATATATTGTATACTGTACATAAAATATGAAAGTACAACATATATATATTATATACTGTACATAAAATATCAAATTTCACCAAATATGTATTATATTCTCTACATAAAATATCAAAGTCCACCAATTATATATTATCTACTGTACATAAAATATCAAATTTCACCATATATATATTATATACTGTACAGAAAATATCAAATTTCACCAAATATATATTATATACTCTACATAAAATATCAAAGTCCACCAAATATATATTATCTACTGTACGTAAAATGTCAAATTTCACAGAATATATGTTATATACTGTTCATTAAATATCAAATTTCATCAAATATATATTATATACTCTACATAAAATATGAAAGTCCACCAAATATATATTATCTACTGTACATTAAATATCAAATTTCACAAAATATATGTTATATACTGTTCATGAAATATCAAATTTCATCAAATATATTATACACTGTACTTAAAATATGAAATTACACCAAATATATATTGTATACTGTACATAAAATATGAAAGTACAACATATATATATTATATACTGTACATAAAATATCAAATTTCACCAAATATGTATTATATACTCTACATAAAATATGAAAGTCCACCAAATATATATTATCTACTGTACATTAAATATCAAATTTCACAAAATATATGTTATATACTGTTCATGAAATATCAAATTTCATCAAATATATTATACACTGTACTTAAAATATGAAATTACACCAAATATATATTGTATACTGTACATAAAATATGAAAGTACAACATATATATATTATATACTGTACATAAAATATCAAATTTCACCAAATATGTCTTATATACTCTACATAAAATATCAAAGTCCACCAATTATATATTATCTACTGTACATAAAATATCAAATTTCACCAAATATAAATTATATACTGTAGAGAAAATATCAAATTTCACCAAATATATATTATATACTCTACATAAAATATCAAAGTCCACCAAATATATATTATCTACTGTACGTAAAATGTCAAGTTTCACAGAATATATGTTATATACTGTTCATTAAATATCAAATTTCATCAAATATATTATACACTGTACATGAAATATGAAATTACACCAAATATATATTATATACTGTACATAAAATATGAAAGTACAACATATATATATTATATACTGTACATAAAATATCAAATTTCACCAAATATGTATTATATACTCTACATAAAATATCAAAGTCCACCAATTATATATTATCTACTGTACATAAAATATCAAATTTCACCATATATATATTATATACTGTACAGAAAATATCAAATTTCACCAAATATATATTATATACTCTACATAAAATATCAAAGTCCACCAAATATATATTATCTACTGTACGTAAAATGTCAAATTTCACAGAATATATGTTATATACTGTTCATTAAATATCAAATTTCATCAAATATATTATACACTGTACATGAAATATGAAATTACACCAAATATATATTATATACTGTACATAAAATATGAAAGTACACCAAATATATATTATATACTGTACATAAAATATCAAATTTCACCAAATATGTATTATATACTCCACATAAAATATCAAAGTCCACCAATTATATATTATCTACTGTACATAAAATATCAAATTTCACCAAATATATATTATATACTGTAGATAAAATACAAAAATACATAAAATATCAAAGTCCAAGAAATATATATTATCTACTGTACATAAAATGTCAAATTTCACCAAATATATATTATATCCTCTACATAAAAAATCAAAGTCGAAGAAATATATATTATCTACTGTACATATAATGTCAAATTTCACCAAATATATATTATATACTGTACATAAAATATCAAATTTCACCAAATATATATTATATACTCTACATAAAATATCAAAGTCCACCAATTATATATTATCTACTGTACATAAAATATCAAATTTCACCATATATATATTATATACTGTACAGAAAATATCAAATTTCACCAAATATATATTATGTACTCTACATAAAATATCAAATTCCACCAAATATATATTATATACTGTACGTAAAATGTCAAATTTCACAGAATATATGTTATATACTGTTCATTAAATATCAAATTTCATCAAATATATTATACACTGTACATGAAATATGAAATTACACCAAATATATATTATATACTGTACATAAAATATGAAAGTACACCAAATATATATTATATACTGTACATAAAATATCAAATTTCACCAAATATGTATTATATACTCCACATAAAATATCAAAGTCCACCAATTATATATTATCTACTGTACATAAAAGATCAAATTTCACCAAATATATATTATATACTGTAGATAAAATACAAAAATACATAAAATATCAAAGTCCAAGAAATATATATTATCTACTGTACATAAAATGTCAAATTTCACCAAATATATATTATATCCTCTACATAAAAAATCAAAGTCGAAGAAATATATATTATCTACTGTACATATAATGTCAAATTTCACCAAATATATATTATATACTGTACATAAAATATCAAATTTCACCAAATATATATTATATACTCTACATAAAATATCAAAGTCCAAGAAATATATATTATCTACTGTACATAAAATGTCAAATTTCACCAAATATATATTATATCCTCTACATAAAAAATCAAAGTCGAAGAAATATATATTATCTACTGTACATATAATGTCAAATTTCACCAAATATATATTATATACTGTACATAAAATATCAAATTTCACCAAATATATATTATATACTCTACATAAAATATCAAAGTCCACCAGATATATATTATCTACTGTACGTAAAATGTCAAGTTTCACAGAATATATGTTATATACTGTTCATTAAATATCAAATTTCATCAAATATATTATACACTGTACATGAAATATGAAATTACACCAAATATATATAATATACTGTACATAAAATATGAAAGTACAACATATATATATTATATACTGTACATAAAATATCAAATTTCACCAAATATGTATTATATACTCTACATAAAATATCAAAGTCCACCAATTATATATTATCTACTGTACATAAAATATCAAATTTCACCATATATATATTATATACTGTACAGAAAATATCAAATTTCACCAAATATATATTATATACTCTACATAAAATATCAAAGTCCACCAAATATATATTATCTACTGTACGTAAAATGTCAAGTTTCACAGAATATATGTTATATACTGCTCATTAAATATCAAATTTCATCAAATATATTATACACTGTACATGAAATATGAAATTACACCAAATATATATTATATACTGTACATAAAACATGAAAGTACAACATATATATATTATATACTGTACATAAAATATCAAATTTCACCAAATATGTATTACATACTCTACATAAAATATCAAAGTCCACCAATTATATATTATCTACTGTACATAAAATATCAAATTTCACCATATATATATTATATACTGTACAGAAAATATCAAATTTCACCAAATATATATTATATACTCTACATAAAATATCAAAGTCCACCAAATATATATTATCTACTGTACGTAAAATGTCAAGTTTCACAGAATATATGTTATATACTGTTCATTAAATATCAAATTTCATCAAATATATTATACACTGTACATGAAATATGAAATTACACCAAATATATATTATATACTGTACATAAAATATGAAAGTACAACATATATATATTATATACTGTACATAAAATATCAAATTTCACCAAATATGTATTATATACTCTACATAAAATATGAAAGTCCACCAAATATATATTATCTACTGTACATTAAATATCAAATTTCACAAAATATATGTTATATACTGTTCATGAAATATCAAATTTCATCAAATATATTATACACTGTACATAAAATATGAAATTACACCAAATATATATTGTATACTGTACATAAAATATGAAAGTACAACATATATATATTATATACTGTACATAAAATATCAAATTTCACCAAATATGTATTATATACTCTACATTAAATATCAAATTCCACCAATTATATATTATCTACTGTACATAAAATATCAAATTTCACCATATATATATTATATACTGTACAGAAAATATCAAATTTCACCAAATATATATTATGTACTCTACATAAAATATCAAATTCCACCAAATATATATTATATACTGTACGTAAAATGTCAAATTTCACAGAATATATGTTATATACTGTTCATTAAATATCAAATTTCATCAAATATATTATACACTGTACATGAAATATGAAATTACACCAAATATATATTATATACTGTACATAAAATATGAAAGTACACCAAATATATATTATATACTGTACATAAAATATCAAATTTCACCAAATATGTATTATATACTCCACATAAAATATCAAAGTCCACCAATTATATATTATCTACTGTACATAAAATATCAAATTTCACCAAATATATATTATATACTGTAGATAAAATACAAAAATACATAAAATATCAAAGTCCAAGAAATATATATTATCTACTGTACATAAAATGTCAAATTTCACCAAATATATATTATATCCTCTACATAAAAAATCAAAGTCGAAGAAATATATATTATCTACTGTACATATAATGTCAAATTTCACCAAATATATATTATATACTGTACATAAAATATCAAATTTCACCAAATATATATTATATACTCTACATAAAATATCAAAGTCCAAGAAATATATATTATCTACTGTACATAAAATGTCAAATTTCACCAAATATATATTATATCCTCTACATAAAAAATCAAAGTCGAAGAAATATATATTATCTACTGTACATATAATGTCAAATTTCACCAAATATATATTATATACTGTACATAAAATATCAAATTTCACCAAATATATATTATATACTCTACATAAAATATCAAAGTCCACCAGATATATATTATCTACTGTACGTAAAATGTCAAGTTTCACAGAATATATGTTATATACTGTTCATTAAATATCAAATTTCATCAAATATATTATACACTGTACATGAAATATGAAATTACACCAAATATATATTATATACTGTACATAAAATATGAAAGTACAACATATATATATTATATACTGTACATAAAATATCAAATTTCACCAAATATGTATTATATACTCTACATAAAATATCAAAGTCCACCAATTATATATTATCTACTGTACATAAAATATCAAATTTCACCATATATATATTATATACTGTACAGAAAATATCAAATTTCACCAAATATATATTATATACTCTACATAAAATATCAAAGTCCACCAAATATATATTATCTACTGTACGTAAAATGTCAAGTTTCACAGAATATATGTTATATACTGTTCATTAAATATCAAATTTCATCAAATATATTATACACTGTACATGAAATATGAAATTACACCAAATATATATTATATACTGTACATAAAATATGAAAGTACAACATATATATATTATATACTGTACATAAAATATCAAACTTCACCAAATATGTATTACATACTCTACATAAAATATCAAAGTCCACCAATTATATATTATCTACTGTACATAAAATATCAAATTTCACCATATATATATTATATACTGTACAGAAAATATCAAATTTCACCAAATATATATTATATACTCTACATAAAATATCAAAGTCCACCAAATATATATTATCTACTGTACGTAAAATGTCAAGTTTCACAGAATATATGTTATATACTGTTCATTAAATATCAAATTTCATCAAATATATTATACACTGTACATGAAATATGAAATTACACCAAATATATATTATATACTGTACATAAAATATGAAAGTACAACATATATATATTATATACTGTACATAAAATATCAAATTTCACCAAATATGTATTATATACTCTACATAAAATATGAAAGTCCACCAAATATATATTATCTACTGTACATTAAATATCAAATTTCACAAAATATATGTTATATACTGTTCATGAAATATCAAATTTCATCAAATATATTATACACTGTACATAAAATATGAAATTACACCAAATATATATTGTATACTGTACATAAAATATGAAAGTACAACATATATATATTATATACTGTACATAAAATATCAAATTTCACCAAATATGTATTATATACTCTACATTAAATATCAAATTCCACCAATTATATATTATCTACTGTACATAAAATATCAAATTTCACCATATATATATTATATACTGTACAGAAAATATCAAATTTCACCAAATATATATTATATACTCTACATAAAATATCAAAGTCCACCAAATATATATTATCTACTGTACGTAAAATGTCAAATTTCACAGAATATATGTTTTATACTGTTCATTAAATATCAAATTTCATCAAATATATTATACACTGTACATGAAATATGAAATTACACCAAATATATATTATATACTGTACATAAAATATGAAAGTACACCAAATATATATTATATACTGTACATAAAATATCAAATTTCACCAAATATGTATTATATACTCCACATAAAATATCAAAGTCCACCAATTATATATTATCTACTGTACATAAAATATAAAATTTCACCAAATATATATTATATACTGTAGATGAAATATCAAATTTCACCAAATATATATTATATACTGTGCATAAAATATCAAATTCCATCAAATATATTATATACTGTACATAAAATATGAAAGTACACCACATATATATTATATACTGTACATAAAATATCAAATTTCACCAAATATATATTATATACTCTACATAAAATATCAAATTCCACCAAATATGTATTATCTACTGTACATAAAATATGAAAGTATGCCAAATATATATTATATACTGTATATAAAATATCAAATTTAACTATATATTATATGCTGTACATAAAATATCAAATTTCACCAGATATATATTATATACTGTACATAAAATATAAAATTTTATCAAATATATTATATACTGTACATAAAATATGAAAGTACAGCAAATGTACATTATATACTGTACATAAAATATCAAATTTCAACAAATATATATTATATCCTCTACATAAAATATCAAAGTCCAAGAAATATATATTATCTACTGTACATAAAATGTCAAATTTCACCAAATATATATTATATCCTGTACATAAAATATCAAATTTCACCAAATATATATTATATACTCTACATAAAATATGAAAGTCCACCAAATATATATTATCTACTGTACATTAAATATCAAATTTCACAAAATATATGTTATATACTGTTCATGAAATATCAAATTTCATCAAATATATTATACACTGTTCATGAAATATGAAATTACACCAAATATATATTGTGTACTGTAAATAAAATATGAAAGTACAACATATATATATTATATACTGTACATAAAATATCAAATTTCACCAAATATGTATTATATACTCTACATTAAATATCAAATTCCACCAGTTATATATTATCTACTGTACATAAAATATCAAATTTCACCATATATATATTATATACTGTACAGAAAATATCAAATTTCACCAAATATATATTATATACTCTACATAAAATATCAAAGTCCACCAAATATATATTATCTACTGTACGTACAATGTCAAATTTCACAGAATATATGTTATATACTGTTCATTAAATATCAAATTTCATCAAATATATTATACACTGTACATGAAATATGAAATTACACCAAATATATATTATATACTGTACATAAAATATGAAAGTACACCAAATATATATTATATACTGTACATAAAATATCAAATTTCACCAAATATGTATTATATACTCCACATAAAATATCAAAGTCCACCAATTATATATTATCTACTGTACATAAAATATCAAATTTCACCAAATATATATTATATACTGTAGATAAAATATCAAATTTCACCAAATATATATTATATACTGTACATAAAATATCAAATTCCATCAAATATATTATATACTGTACATAAAATATGAAAGTACACCACATATATATTATATACTGTACATGAAATATCAAATTTCACCAAATATATATTATATACTCTACATAAAATATCAAATTCCACCAAATATGTATTATCTACTGTACATAAAATATGAAAGTACGCCAAATATATATTATATACCGTATATAAAATATCAAATTTAACAATATATATTATATACTGTACATAAAATATCAAATTTCACCAGATATATATTATATACTGTACATAAAATATAAAATTTTATCAAATATATTATATACTGTACATAAAATATGAAAGTACAGCAAATATATATTATATACTGTACATAAAATATCAAATTTCAACAAATATATATTATATCCTCTACATAAAATATCAAAGTCCAAGAAATATATATTATCTACTGTACATAAAATGTCAAATTTCACCAAATATATATTATATACTGTACATAAAATATCAAATTTCACCAAATATATATTATATACTCTACATAAAATATGAAAGTCCACCAAATATATATTATCTACTGTACATTAAATATCAAATTTCACAAAATATATGTTATATACCGTTCATGAAATATCAAATTTCATCAAATATATTATACACTGTTCATGAAATATGAAATTACACCAAATATATATTATATACTGTACATAAAATATGAAAGTACACCAAATATATATTATATACTGTACATAAAATATCAAATTTCACCAAATATGTATTACATACTCCACATAAAATATCAAATCCACCAATTATATATTATCTACTGTACATTAAATATCAAATTTCACAAAATATATGTTATATACTGTTCATGAAATATCAAATTTCATCAAATATATTATACACTGTACATAAAATATGAAATTACACCAAATATATATTGTATACTGTACATAAAATATGAAAGTACAACATATATATATTATATACTGTACATAAAATATCAAATTTCACCAAATATGTATTATATACTCTACATAAAATATGAAAGTCCACCAAATATATATTATCTAGTGTACATTAAATATCAAATTTCACAAAATATATGTTATATACTGTTCATGAAATATCAAATTTCATCAATTATATTATACACTGTACATAAAATATGAAATTACACCAAATATATATTGTATACTGTACATAAAATATGAAAGTACAACATATATATATTATATACTGTACATAAAATATCAAATTTCACCAAACATGTATTATATACTCTACATAAAATATCAAAGTCCACCAATTATATATTATCTACTGTACATAAAATATCAAATTTCACCATATATATATTATATACTGTACAGAAAATATCAAATTTCACCAAATATATATTATATACTCTACATAAAATATCAAAGTCCACCAAATATATATTATCTACTGTACGTAAAATGTCAAATTTCACAGAATATATGTTATATACTGTTCATTAAATATCAAATTTCATCAAATATATTATACACTGTACATGAAATATGAAATTACACCAAATATATATTATATACTGTACATAAAATGTGAAAGTACACCAAATATATATTATATACTGTACATAAAATATCAAATTTCACCAAATATGTATTATATACTCCACATAAAATATCAAAGTCCACCAATTATATATTATATACTGTACATAAAATATCAAATTTCACCAAATATATATATGATATACTGTAGATAAAATATGAAATTTCAGCAAATATATATTATATACTGTACATAAAATATCAAATTCCATCATATATACTATATACTCTACATAAAATATCAAATTCCACCAAATATGTATTATCTACTGTACATAAAATATGAAAGTACGCCAAATATATATTATATACTGTATATAAAATATCAAATTTAACAATATATATTATATACTGTACATAAAATATCAAATTTCACCAGATATATATTATATACTGTACATAAAATATAAAATTTTATCAAATATATTATATACTGTACATAAAATATGAAAGTACAGCAAATATATATTATATACTGTACATAAAATATCAAATTTCAACAAATATATATTATATCTTCTACATAAAATATCAAAGTCCAAGAAATATATATTATCTACTGTACATAAAATGTCAAATTTCACCAAATATATATTATATACTGTACATAAAATATCAAATTTCACCAAATATATATTATATACTCTACATAAAATATGAAAGTCCACCAAATATATATTATCTACTGTACATTAAATATCAAATTTCACAAAATATATGTTATATACTGTTCATGAAATATCAAATTTCATCAAATATATTATACACTGTTCATGAAATATGAAATTACACCAAATATATATTATATACTGTACATAAAATATGAAAGTACACCAAATATATATTATATACTCTACATAAAATATCAAATTTCTACAAATATGTATTACATTCTCCACATAAAATATCAAAGTCCACCAATTATATATTATCTACTGTACATTAAATATCAAATTTCACAAAATATATGTTATATACTGTTCATGAAATATCAAATTTCATCAAATATATTATACACTGTACATAAAATATGCAATTACACCAAATATATATTGTATACTGTAAATAAAATATGAAAGTACAACATATATATATTATATACTGTACATAAAATATCAAATTTCACCAAATGTGTGTTATATACTCTACACAAAATATGAAAGTCCACCAAATATATATTATCTAGTGTACATTAAATATCAAATTTCACAAAATATATGTTATATACTGTTAATGAAATATCAAATTTCATCAAATATATTATACACTGTACATAAAATATGAAATTACACCAAATATATATTGTATACTGTACATAAAATATGAAAGTACAACATATATATATTATATACTGTACATAAAATATCAAATTTCACCAAATATGTATTATATACTCTACATTAAATATCAAATTCCACCAATTATATATTATCTACTGTACATAAAATATCAAATTTCACCATATATATATTATAGACTGTACTGAAAATATCAAATTTCACCAAATATATATTATATACTCTACATAAAATATCAAAGTCCACCAAATATATATTATCTACTGTACGTAAAATGTCAAATTTCACAGAATATATGTTATATACTGTTCATTAAATATCAAATTTCATCAAATATATTATACACTGTTCATGAAATATGAAATTACACCAAATATATATTATATACTGTACATAAAATATGAAAGTACACCAAATATATATTATATACTGTACATAAAATATCAAATTTCACCAAATATGTATTACATACTCCACATAAAATATCAAATCCACCAATTATATATTATCTACTGTACATTAAATATCAAATTTCACAAAATATATGTTATATACTGTTCATGAAATATCAAATTTCATCAAATATATTATACACTGTACATAAAATATGAAATTACACCAAATATATATTGTATACTGTACATAAAATATGAAAGTACAACATATATATATTATATACTGTACATAAAATATCAAATTTCACCAAATATGTATTATATACTCTACATAAAATATGAAAGTCCACCAAATATATATTATCTAGTGTACATTAAATATCAAATTTCACAAAATATATGTTATATACTGTTCATGAAATATCAAATTTCATCAATTATATTATACACTGTACATAAAATATGAAATTACACCAAATATATATTGTATACTGTACATAAAATATGAAAGTACAACATATATATATTATATACTGTACATAAAATATCAAATTTCACCAAATATGTATTATATACTCTACATAAAATATCAAAGTCCACCAATTATATATTATCTACTGTACATAAAATATCAAATTTCACCATATATATATTATATACTGTACAGAAAATATCAAATTTCACCAAATATATATTATATACTCTACATAAAATATCAAAGTCCACCAAATATATATTATCTACTGTACGTAAAATGTCAAATTTCACAGAATATATGTTATATACTGTTCATTAAATATCAAATTTCATCAAATATATTATACACTGTACATGAAATATGAAATTACACCAAATATATATTATATACTGTACATAAAATGTGAAAGTACACCAAATATATATTATATACTGTACATAAAATATCAAATTTCACCAAATATGTATTATATACTCCACATAAAATATCAAAGTCCACCAATTATATATTATATACTGTACATAAAATATCAAATTTCACCAAATATATATATGATATACTGTAGATAAAATATGAAATTTCAGCAAATATATATTATATACTGTACATAAAATATCAAATTCCATCATATATACTATATACTCTACATAAAATATCAAATTCCACCAAATATGTATTATCTACTGTACATAAAATATGAAAGTACGCCAAATATATATTATATACTGTATATAAAATATCAAATTTAACAATATATATTATATACTGTACATAAAATATCAAATTTCACCAGATATATATTATATACTGTACATAAAATATAAAATTTTATCAAATATATTATATACTGTACATAAAATATGAAAGTACAGCAAATATATATTATATACTGTACATAAAATATCAAATTTCAACAAATATATATTATATCTTCTACATAAAATATCAAAGTCCAAGAAATATATATTATCTACTGTACATAAAATGTCAAATTTCACCAAATATATATTATATACTGTACATAAAATATCAAATTTCACCAAATATATATTATATACTCTACATAAAATATGAAAGTCCACCAAATATATATTATCTACTGTACATTAAATATCAAATTTCACAAAATATATGTTATATACTGTTCATGAAATATCAAATTTCATCAAATATATTATACACTGTTCATGAAATATGAAATTACACCAAATATATATTATATACTGTACATAAAATATGAAAGTACACCAAATATATATTATATACTCTACATAAAATATCAAATTTCTACAAATATGTATTACATTCTCCACATAAAATATCAAAGTCCACCAATTATATATTATCTACTGTACATTAAATATCAAATTTCACAAAATATATGTTATATACTGTTCATGAAATATCAAATTTCATCAAATATATTATACACTGTACATAAAATATGCAATTACACCAAATATATATTGTATACTGTAAATAAAATATGAAAGTACAACATATATATATTATATACTGTACATAAAATATCAAATTTCACCAAATGTGTGTTATATACTCTACACAAAATATGAAAGTCCACCAAATATATATTATCTAGTGTACATTAAATATCAAATTTCACAAAATATATGTTATATACTGTTAATGAAATATCAAATTTCATCAAATATATTATACACTGTACATAAAATATGAAATTACACCAAATATATATTGTATACTGTACATAAAATATGAAAGTACAACATATATATATTATATACTGTACATAAAATATCAAATTTCACCAAATATGTATTATATACTCTACATTAAATATCAAATTCCACCAATTATATATTATCTACTGTACATAAAATATCAAATTTCACCATATATATATTATAGACTGTACTGAAAATATCAAATTTCACCAAATATATATTATATACTCTACATAAAATATCAAAGTCCACCAAATATATATTATCTACTGTACGTAAAATGTCAAATTTCACAGAATATATGTTATATACTGTTCATTAAATATCAAATTTCATCAAATATATTATACACTGTTCATGAAATATGAAATTACACCAAATATATATTATATACTGTACATAAAATATGAAAGTACACCAAATATATATTATATACTGTACATAAAATATCAAATTTCACCAAATATGTATTACATACTCCACATAAAATATCAAATCCACCAATTATATATTATCTACTGTACATTAAATATCAAATTTCACAAAATATATGTTATATACTGTTCATGAAATATCAAATTTCATCAAATATATTATACACTGTACATAAAATATGAAATTACACCAAATATATATTGTATACTGTACATAAAATATGAAAGTACAACATATATATATTATATACTGTACATAAAATATCAAATTTCACCAAATATGTATTATATACTCTACATAAAATATGAAAGTCCACCAAATATATATTATCTAGTGTACATTAAATATCAAATTTCACAAAATATATGTTATATACTGTTCATGAAATATCAAATTTCATCAATTATATTATACACTGTACATAAAATATGAAATTACACCAAATATATATTGTATACTGTACATAAAATATGAAAGTACAACATATATATATTATATACTGTACATAAAATATCAAATTTCACCAAATATGTATTATATACTCTACATAAAATATCAAAGTCCACCAATTATATATTATCTACTGTACATAAAATATCAAATTTCACCATATATATATTATATACTGTACAGAAAATATCAAATTTCACCAAATATATATTATATACTCTACATAAAATATCAAAGTCCACCAAATATATATTATCTACTGTACGTAAAATGTCAAATTTCACAGAATATATGTTATATACTGTTCATTAAATATCAAATTTCATCAAATATATTATACACTGTACATGAAATATGAAATTACACCAAATATATATTATATACTGTACATAAAATGTGAAAGTACACCAAATATATATTATATACTGTACATAAAATATCAAATTTCACCAAATATGTATTATATACTCCACATAAAATATCAAAGTCCACCAATTATATATTATATACTGTACATAAAATATCAAATTTCACCAAATATATATATGATATACTGTAGATAAAATATGAAATTTCAGCAAATATATATTATATACTGTACATAAAATATCAAATTCCATCATATATACTATATACTCTACATAAAATATCAAATTCCACCAAATATGTATTATCTACTGTACATAAAATATGAAAGTACGCCAAATATATATTATATACTGTATATAAAATATCAAATTTAACAATATATATTATATACTGTACATAAAATATCAAATTTCACCAGATATATATTATATACTGTACATAAAATATAAAATTTTATCAAATATATTATATACTGTACATAAAATATGAAAGTACAGCAAATATATATTATATACTGTACATAAAATATCAAATTTCAACAAATATATATTATATCTTCTACATAAAATATCAAAGTCCAAGAAATATATATTATCTACTGTACATAAAATGTCAAATTTCACCAAATATATATTATATACTGTACATAAAATATCAAATTTCACCAAATATATATTATATACTCTACATAAAATATGAAAGTCCACCAAATATATATTATCTACTGTACATTAAATATCAAATTTCACAAAATATATGTTATATACTGTTCATGAAATATCAAATTTCATCAAATATATTATACACTGTTCATGAAATATGAAATTACACCAAATATATATTATATACTGTACATAAAATATGAAAGTACACCAAATATATATTATATACTCTACATAAAATATCAAATTTCTACAAATATGTATTACATTCTCCACATAAAATATCAAAGTCCACCAATTATATATTATCTACTGTACATTAAATATCAAATTTCACAAAATATATGTTATATACTGTTCATGAAATATCAAATTTCATCAAATATATTATACACTGTACATAAAATATGCAATTACACCAAATATATATTGTATACTGTAAATAAAATATGAAAGTACAACATATAAATATTATATACTGTACATAAAATATCAAATTTCACCAAATGTGTGTTATATACTCTACACAAAATATGAAAGTCCACCAAATATATATTATCTAGTGTACATTAAATATCAAATTTCACAAAATATATGTTATATACTGTTAATGAAATATCAAATTTCATCAAATATATTATACACTGTACATAAAATATGAAATTACACCAAATATATATTGTATACTGTACATAAAATATGAAAGTACAACATATATATATTATATACTGTACATAAAATATCAAATTTCACCAAATATGTATTATATACTCTACATTAAATATCAAATTCCACCAATTATATATTATCTACTGTACATAAAATATCAAATTTCACCATATATATATTATAGACTGTACTGAAAATATCAAATTTCACCAAATATATATTATATACTCTACATAAAATATCAAAGTCCACCAAATATATATTATCTACTGTACGTAAAATGTCAAATTTCACAGAATATATGTTATATACTGTTCATTAAATATCAAATTTCATCAAATATATTATACACTGTACATGAAATATGAAATTACACCAAATATATATTATATACTGTACATAAAATATGAAAGTACACCAAATATATATTATATACTGTACATAAAATATCAAATTTCACCAAATATGTATTATATACTCCACATAAAATATCAAAGTCCACCAATTATATATTATCTACTGTACATAAAATATCAAATTTCACCAAATATATATTATATATTGTAGATAAAATATCAAATTTCACCAAATATATATTATATACTGTACATAAAATATCAAATTCCATCATATATATTATATACTGTACATAAAATATGAAAGTACACCACATATATATTATATACTGTACATGAAATATCAAATTTCACCAAATATATATTATATACTCTACATAAAATATCAAATTCCACCAAATATGTATTATCTACTGTACATAAAATATGAAAGTACGCCAAATATATATTATATACCGTATATAAAATATCAAATTTAACAATATATATTATATACTGTACACAAAATATCAAATTTCACCAGATATATATTATATACTGTACATAAAATATAAAATTTTATCAAATATATTATATACTGTACATAAAATATGAAAGTACAGCAAATATATATTATATACTGTACATAAAATATCAAATTTCAACAAATATATATTATATCCTCTACATAAAATATCAAAGTCCAAGAAATATATATTATCTACTGTACATAAAATGTCAAATTTCACCAAATATATATTATATACTGTACATAAAATATCAAATTTCACCAAATATATATTATATACTCTACATAAAATATGAAAGTCCACCAAATATATATTATCTACTGTACATTAAATATCAAATTTCACAAAATATATGTTATATACCGTTCATGAAATATCAAATTTCATCAAATATATTATACACTGTTCATGAAATATGAAATTACACCAAATATATATTATATACTGTACATAAAATATGAAAGTACACCAAATATATATTATATACTGTACATAAAATATCAAATTTCACCAAATATGTATTACATACTCCACATAAAATATCAAAGTCCACCAATTATATATTATCTACTGTACATTAAATATCAAATTTCACAAAATATATGTTATATACTGTTCATGAAATATCAAATTTCATCAAATATATTATACACTGTACATAAAATATGAAATTACACCAAATATATATTGTATACTGTACATAAAATATGAAAGTACAACATATATATATTATATACTGTACATAAAATATCAAATTTCACCAAATATGTATTATATACTCTACATAAAATATGAAAGTCCACCAAATATATATTATCTAGTGTACATTAAATATCAAATTTCACAAAATATATGTTATATACTGTTCATGAAATATCAAATTTCATCAAATATATTATACACTGTACATAAAATATGAAATTACACCAAATATATATTGTATACTATACATAAAATATGAAAGTACAACATATATATATTATATACTGTACATAAAATATCAAATTTCACCAAATATGTATTATATACTCTACATAAAATATCAAAGTCCACCAATTATATATTATCTACTGTACATAAAATATAAAATTTCACCATATATATATTATATACTGTACAGAAAATATCAAATTTCACCAAATATATATTATATACTCTACATAAAATATCAAAGTCCACCAAATATATATTATCTACTGTACGTAAAATGTCAAATTTCACAGAATATATGTTATATACTGTTCATTAAATATCAAATTTCATCAAATATATTATACACTGTACATGAAATATGAAATTACACCAAATATATATTATATACTGTACATAAAATGTGAAAGTACACCAAATATATATTATATACTGTACATAAAATATCAAATTTCACCAAATATGTATTATATACTCCACATAAAATATCAAAGTCCACCAATTATATATTATATACTGTACATAAAATATCAAATTTCACCAAATATATATATGATATACTGTAGATAAAATATGAAATTTCAGCAAATATATATTATATACTGTACATAAAATATCAAATTCCATCATATATACTATATACTCTACATAAAATATCAAATTCCACCAAATATGTATTATCTACTGTACATAAAATATGAAAGTACGCCAAATATATATTATATACTGTATATAAAATATCAAATTTAACAATATATATTATATACTGTACATAAAATATCAAATTTCACCAGATATATATTATATACTGTACATAAAATATAAAATTTTATCAAATATATTATATACTGTACATAAAATATGAAACTACAGCAAATATATATTATATACTGTACATAAAATATCAAATTTCAACAAATATATATTATATCTTCTACATAAAATATCAAAGTCCAAGAAATATATATTATCTACTGTACATAAAATGTCAAATTTCACCAAATATATATTATATACTGTACATAAAATATCAAATTTCACCAAATATATATTATATACTCTACATAAAATATGAAAGTCCACCAAATATATATTATCTACTGTACATTAAATATCAAATTTCACAAAATATATGTTATATACTGTTCATGAAATATCAAATTTCATCAAATATATTATACACTGTTCATGAAATATGAAATTACACCAAATATATATTATATACTGTACATAAAATATGAAAGTACACCAAATATATATTATATACTCTACATAAAATATCAAATTTCTCCAAATATGTATTACATTCTCCACATAAAATATCAAAGTCCACCAATTATATATTATCTACTGTACATTAAATATCAAATTTCACAAAATATATGTTATATACTGTACATGAAATATCAAATTTCATCAAATATATTATACACTGGACATAAAATATGAAATTACACCAAATATATATTGTATACTGTACATAAAATATGAAAGTACATCATATATATATTATATTCTGTACATAAAATATCAAATTTCACCAAATATGTATTATATACTCTACATAAAATATGAAAGTCCACCAAATATATATTATCTAGTGTACATTAAATATCAAATTTCACAAAATATATGTTATATACTGTTCATGAAATATCAAATTTCATCAAATATATTATACACTGTACATAAAATATGAAATTACACCAAATATATATTGTATACTGTACATAAAATATGAAAGTACAACATATATATATTATATACTGTACATAAAATGTCAAATTTCACCAAATATGTATTATATACTCTACATTAAATATCAAATTACACCAATTATATATTATCTACTGTAAATAAAATATCAAATTTCACCATATATATATTATATACTGTACAGAAAATATCAAATTTCACCAAATATATATTATATACTCTACATAAAATATCAAAGTCCACCAAATATATATTATCTACTGTACGTAAAATGTCAAATTTCACAGAATATATGTTATATACTGTTCATTAAATATCAAATTTCATCAAATATATTATACACTGTACATGAAATATGAAATTACACCAAATATATATTATATACTGTACATAAAATATGAAAGTACAACATATATATATTATATACTGTACATAAAATATCAAATTTCACCAAATGTGTGTTATATACTCTGCACAAAATATGAAAGTCCACCAAATATATATTATCTAGTGTACATTAAATATCAAATTTCACAAAATATATGTTATATACTGTTCATGAAATATCAAATTTCATCAAATATATTATACACTGTACATAAAATATGAAATTACACCAAATATATATTGTATACTGTACATAAAATATGAAAGTACAACATATATATATTATATACTGTACATAAAATATCAAATTTCACCAAATATGTATTATATACTCTACATAAAATATGAAAGTCCACCAAATATATATTATCTAGTGTACATTAAATATCAAATTTCACAAAATATATGTTATATACTGTTCATGAAATATCAAATTTCATCAAATATATTATACACTGTACATAAAATATGAAATTACACCAAATATATATTGTATACTATGCATAAAATATGAAAGTACAACATATATATATTATATACTGTACATAAAATATCAAATTTCACCAAATATGTATTATATACTCTACATAAAATATCAAAGTCCACCAATTATATATTATCTACTGTACATAAAATATAAAATTTCACCTTATATATATTATATACTGTACAGAAAATATCAAATTTCACCAAATATATATTATATACTCTACATAAAATATCAAAGTCCACCAAATATATATTATCTACTGTACGTAAAATGTCAAATTTCACAGAATATATGTTATATACTGTTCATTAAATATCAAATTTCATCAAATATATTATACACTGTACATGAAATATGAAATTACACCAAATATATATTATATACTGTACATAAAATGTGAAAGTACACCAAATATATATTATATACTGTACATAAAATATCAAATTTCACCAAATATGTATTATATACTCCACATAAAATATCAAAGTCCACCAATTATATATTATATACTGTACATAAAATATCAAATTTCACCAAATATATATATGATATACTGTAGATAAAATATGAAATTTCAGCAAATATATATTATATACTGTACATAAAATATCAAATTCCATCATATATACTATATACTCTACATAAAATATCAAATTCCACCAGATATGTATTATCTACTGTACATAAAATATGAAAGTACGCCAAATATATATTATATACTGTATATAAAATATCAAATTTAACAATATATATTATATACTGTACATAAAATATCAAATTTCACCAGATATATATTATATACTGTACATAAAATATAAAATTTTATCAAATATATTATATACTGTACATAAAATATGAAAGTACAGCAAATATATATTATATACTGTACATAAAATATCAAATTTCAACAAATATATATTATATCTTCTACATAAAATATCAAAGTCCAAGAAATATATATTATCTACTGTACATAAAATGTCAAATTTCACCAAATATATATTATATACTGTACATAAAATATCAAATTTCACCAAATATATATTATATACTCTACATAAAATATGAAAGTCCACCAAATATATATTATCTACTGTACATTAAATATCAAATTTCACAAAATATATGTTATATACTGTTCATGAAATATCAAATTTCATCAAATATATTATACACTGTTCATGAAATATGAAATTACACCAAATATATATTATATACTGTACATAAAATATGAAAGTACACCAAATATATATTATATACTCTACATAAAATATCAAATTTCTCCAAATATGTATTACATTCTCCACATAAAATATCAAAGTCCACCAATTATATATTATCTACTGTACATTAAATATAAAATTTCACAAAATATATGTTATATACTGTTCATGAAATATCAAATTTCATCAAATATATTATACACTGGACATAAAATATGAAATTACACCAAATATATATTGTATACTGTACATAAAATATGAAAGTACATCATATATATATTATATTCTGTACATAAAATATCAAATTTCACCAAATATGTATTATATACTCTACATAAAATATGAAAGTCCACCAAATATATATTATCTAGTGTACATTAAATATCAAATTTCACAAAATATATGTTATATACTGTTCATGAAATATCAAATTTCATCAAATATATTATACACTGTACATAAAATATGAAATTACACCAAATATATATTGTATACTGTACATAAAATATGAAAGTACAACATATATATATTATATACTGTACATAAAATGTCAAATTTCACCAAATATGTATTATATACTCTACATTAAATATCAAATTACACCAATTATATATTATCTACTGTAAATAAAATATCAAATTTCACCATATATATATTATATACTGTAGAGAAAATATCAAATTTCACCAAATATATATTATATACTCTACATAAAATATCAAAGTCCACCAAATATATATTATCTACTGTACATAAAATGTCAAATTTCACAGAATATATGTTATATACTGTTCATTAAATATCAAATTTCATCAAATATATTATACACTGTACATGAAATATGAAATTACACCAAATATATATTATATACTGTACATAAAATATGAAAGTACAACATATATATATTATATACTGTACATAAAATATCAAATTTCACCAAATGTGTGTTATATACTCTGCACAAAATATGAAAGTCCACCAAATATATATTATCTAGTGTACATTAAATATCAAATTTCACAAAATATATGTTATATACTGTTCATGAAATATCAAATTTCATCAAATATATTATACACTGTACATAAAATATGAAATTACACCAAATATATATTGTATACTGTACATAAAATATGAAAGTACAACATATATATATTATATACTGTACATAAAATATCAAATTTCACCAAATATGTATTATATACTCTACATTAAATATCAAATTCCACCAATTATATATTATCTACTGTACATAAAATATCAAATTTCACCATATATATATTATAGACTGTACTGAAAATATCAAATTTCACCAAATATATATTATATACTCTACATAAAATATCAAAGTCCACCAAATATATATTATCTACTGTACGTAAAATGTCAAATTTCACAGAATATATGTTATATACTGTTCATTAAATATCAAATTTCATCAAATATATTATACACTGTACATGAAATATGAAATTACACCAAATATATATTATATACTGTACATAAAATATGAAAGTACACCAAATATATATTATATACTGTACATAAAATATCAAATTTCACCAAATATGTATTATATACTCCACATAAAATATCAAAGTCCACCAATTATATATTATCTACTGTACATAAAATATCAAATTTCACCAAATATATATTATATATTGTAGATAAAATATCAAATTTCACCAAATATATATTATATACTGTACATAAAATATCAAATTCCATCATATATATTATATACTGTACATAAAATATGAAAGTACACCACATATATATTATATACTGTACATGAAATATCAAATTTCACCAAATATATATTATATACTCTACATAAAATATCAAATTCCACCAAATATGTATTATCTACTGTA
This sequence comes from Gorilla gorilla gorilla, assembly GCF_029281585.2. Classification (NCBI taxonomy): domain Eukaryota; kingdom Metazoa; phylum Chordata; class Mammalia; order Primates; family Hominidae; genus Gorilla; species Gorilla gorilla. The sequence continues at coordinate 3,152,246 of NC_073236.2, forward strand.
CATAAAATATGAAAGTACGCCAAATATATATTATATACCGTATATAAAATATCAAATTTAACAATATATATTATATACTGTACACAAAATATCAAATTTCACCAGATATATATTATATACTGTACATAAAATATAAAATTTTATCAAATATATTATATACTGTACATAAAATATGAAAGTACAGCAAATATATATTATATACTGTACTTAAAATATCAAATTTCAACAAATATATATTATATCCTCTACATAAAATATCAAAGTCCAAGAAATATATATTATCTACTGTACATAAAATGTCAAATTTCACCAAATATATATTATATACTGTACATAAAATATCAAATTTCACCAAATATATATTATATACTCTACATAAAATATGAAAGTCCACCAAATATATATTATCTACTGTACATTAAATATCAAATTTCACAAAATATATGTTATATACCGTTCATGAAATATCAAATTTCATCAAATATATTATACACTGTTCATGAAATATGAAATTACACCAAATATATATTATATACTGTACATAATATATGAAAGTACACCAAATATATATTATATACTGTACATAAAATATCAAATTTCACCAAATATGTATTACATACTCCACATAAAATATCAAAGTCCACCAATTATATATTATCTACTGTACATTAAATATCAAATTTCACAAAATATATGTTATATACTGTTCATGAAATATCAAATTTCATCAAATATATTATACACTGTACATAAAATATGAAATTACACCAAATATATATTGTATACTGTACATAAAATATGAAAGTACAACATATATATATTATATACTGTACATAAAATATCAAATTTCACCAAATATGTATTATATACTCTACATAAAATATGAAAGTCCACCAAATATATATTATCTAGTGTACATTAAATATCAAATTTCACAAAATATATGTTATATACTGTTCATGAAATATCAAATTTCATCAAATATATTATACACTGTACATAAAATATGAAATTACACCAAATATATATTGTATACTATACATAAAATATGAAAGTACAACATATATATATTATATACTGTACATAAAATATCAAATTTCACCAAATATGTATTATATACTCTACATAAAATATCAAAGTCCACCAATTATATATTATCTACTGTACATAAAATATAAAATTTCACCATATATATATTATATACTGTACAGAAAATATCAAATTTCACCAAATATATATTATATACTCTACATAAAATATCAAAGTCCACCAAATATATATTATCTACTGTACGTAAAATGTCAAATTTCACAGAATATATGTTATATACTGTTCATTAAATATCAAATTTCATCAAATATATTATACACTGTACATGAAATATGAAATTACACCAAATATATATTATATACTGTACATAAAATGTGAAAGTACACCAAATATATATTATATACTGTACATAAAATATCAAATTTCACCAAATATGTATTATATACTCCACATAAAATATCAAAGTCCACCAATTATATATTATATACTGTACATAAAATATCAAATTTCACCAAATATATATATGATATACTGTAGATAAAATATGAAATTTCAGCAAATATATATTATATACTGTACATAAAATATCAAATTCCATCATATATACTATATACTCTACATAAAATATCAAATTCCACCAAATATGTATTATCTACTGTACATAAAATATGAAAGTACGCCAAATATATATTATATACTGTATATAAAATATCAAATTTAACAATATATATTATATACTGTACATAAAATATCAAATTTCACCAGATATATATTATATACTGTACATAAAATATAAAATTTTATCAAATATATTATATACTGTACATAAAATATGAAAGTACAGCAAATATATATTATATACTGTACATAAAATATCAAATTTCAACAAATATATATTATATCTTCTACATAAAATATCAAAGTCCAAGAAATATATATTATCTACTGTACATAAAATGTCAAATTTCACCAAATATATATTATGTACTGTACATAAAATATCAAATTTCACCAAATATATATTATATACTCTACATAAAATATGAAAGTCCACCAAATATATATTATCTACTGTACATTAAATATCAAATTTCACAAAATATATGTTATATACTGTTCATGAAATATCAAATTTCATCAAATATATTATACACTGTTCATGAAATATGAAATTACACCAAATATATATTATATACTGTACATAAAATATGAAAGTACACCAAATATATATTATATACTCTACATAAAATATCAAATTTCTCCAAATATGTATTACATTCTCCACATAAAATATCAAAGTCCACCAATTATATATTATCTACTGTACATTAAATATCAAATTTCACAAAATATATGTTATATACTGTTCATGAAATATCAAATTTCATCAAATATATTATACACTGGACATAAAATATGAAATTACACCAAATATATATTGTATACTGTACATAAAATATGAAAGTACATCATATATATATTATATACTGTACATAAAATATCAAATTTCACCAAATATGTATTATATACTCTACATAAAATATGAAAGTCCACCAAATATATATTATCTAGTGTACATTAAATATCAAATTTCACAAAATATATGTTATATACTGTTCATGAAATATCAAATTTCCTCAAATATATTATACACTGTACATAAAATATGAAATTACACCAAATATATATTGTATACTGTACATAAAATATGAAAGTACAACATATATATATTATATACTGTACATAAAATGTCAAATTTCACCAAATATGTATTATATACTCTACATTAAATATCAAAGTCCACCAATTATATATTATCTACTGTAAATAAAATATCAAATTTCACCATATATATATTATATACTGTACAGAAAATATCAAATTTCACCAAATATATATTATATACTCTACATAAAATATCAAAGTCCACCAAATATATATTATCTACTGTACGTAAAATGTCAAATTTCACAGAATATATGTTATATACTGTTCATTAAATATCAAATTTCATCAAATATATTATACACTGTACATGAAATATGAAATTACACCAAATATATATTATATACTGTACATAAAATATGAAAGTACACCAAATATATATTATATACTGTACATAAAATATCAAATTTCACCAAATATGTATTATATACTCCACATAAAATATCAAAGTCCACCAATTATATATTATCTACTGTACATAAAATATCAAATTTCACCAAATATATATTATATACTGTAGATAAAATATCAAATTTCACCAAATATATATTATATACTGTACATAAAATATCAAATTCCATCAAATATATTATATACTGTACATAAAATATGAAAGTACACCACATATATATTATATACTGTACATGAAATATCAAATTTCACCAAATATATATTATATACTCTACATAAAATATCAAATTCCACCAAATATGTATTATCTACTGTACATAAAATATGAAAGTATGCCAAATATATATTATATACCGTATATAAAATATCAAATTTAACAATATATATTATATACTGTACATAAAATATCAAATTTCACCAGATATATATTATATACTGTACATAAAATATAAAATTTTATCAAATATATTATATACTGTACATAAAATATGAAAGTACAGCAAATATATATTATATACTGTACATAAAATATCAAATTTCAACAAATATATATTATATCCTCTACATGAAATATCAAAGTCCAAGAAATATATATTATCTACTGTACATAAAATGTCAAATTTCACCAAATATATATTATATACTGTACATAAAATATCAAATTTCACCAAATATATATTATATACTCTACATAAAATATGAAAGTCCACCAAATATATATTATCTACTGTACATTAAATATCAAATTTCACAAAATATATGTTATATACTGTTCATGAAATATCAAATTTCATCAAATATATTATACACTGTTCATGAAATATGAAATTACACCAAATATATATTATATACTGTACATAAAATATGAAAGTACACCAAATATATATTATATACTGTACATAAAATATCAAATTTCACCAAATATGTATTACATACTCCACATAAAATATCAAAGTCCACCAATTATATATTATCTACTGTACATTAAATATCAAATTTCACAAAATATATGTTATATACTGTTCATGAAATATCAAATTTCATCAAATATATTATACACTGTACATAAAATATGAAATTACACCAAATATATATTGTATACTGTACATAAAATATGAAAGTACAACATATATATATTATATACTGTACATAAAATATCAAATTTCACCAAATATGTATTATATTCTCTACATAAAATATCAAAGTCCACCAATTATATATTATCTACTGTACATAAAATATCAAATTTCACCATATATATATTATATACTGTACAGAAAATATCAAATTTCACCAAATATATATTATATACTCTACATAAAATATCAAAGTCCACCAAATATATATTATCTACTGTACGTAAAATGTCAAATTTCACAGAATATATGTTATATACTGTTCATTAAATATCAAATTTCATCAAATATATATTATATACTCTACATAAAATATGAAAGTCCACCAAATATATATTATCTACTGTACATTAAATATCAAATTTCACAAAATATATGTTATATACTGTTCATGAAATATCAAATTTCATCAAATATATTATACACTGTACTTAAAATATGAAATTACACCAAATATATATTGTATACTGTACATAAAATATGAAAGTACAACATATATATATTATATACTGTACATAAAATATCAAATTTCACCAAATATGTATTATATACTCTACATAAAATATGAAAGTCCACCAAATATATATTATCTACTGTACATTAAATATCAAATTTCACAAAATATATGTTATATACTGTTCATGAAATATCAAATTTCATCAAATATATTATACACTGTACTTAAAATATGAAATTACACCAAATATATATTGTATACTGTACATAAAATATGAAAGTACAACATATATATATTATATACTGTACATAAAATATCAAATTTCACCAAATATGTATTATATACTCTACATAAAATATCAAAGTCCACCAATTATATATTATCTACTGTACATAAAATATCAAATTTCACCAAATATAAATTATATACTGTAGAGAAAATATCAAATTTCACCAAATATATATTATATACTCTACATAAAATATCAAAGTCCACCAAATATATATTATCTACTGTACGTAAAATGTCAAGTTTCACAGAATATATGTTATATACTGTTCATTAAATATCAAATTTCATCAAATATATTATACACTGTACATGAAATATGAAATTACACCAAATATATATTATATACTGTACATAAAATATGAAAGTACAACATATATATATTATATACTGTACATAAAATATCAAATTTCACCAAATATGTATTATATACTCTACATAAAATATCAAAGTCCACCAATTATATATTATCTACTGTACATAAAATATCAAATTTCACCATATATATATTATATACTGTACAGAAAATATCAAATTTCACCAAATATATATTATATACTCTACATAAAATATCAAAGTCCACCAAATATATATTATCTACTGTACGTAAAATGTCAAATTTCACAGAATATATGTTATATACTGTTCATTAAATATCAAATTTCATCAAATATATTATACACTGTACATGAAATATGAAATTACACCAAATATATATTATATACTGTACATAAAATATGAAAGTACACCAAATATATATTATATACTGTACATAAAATATCAAATTTCACCAAATATGTATTATATACTCCACATAAAATATCAAATTCCACCAATTATATATTATCTACTGTACATAAAATATCAAATTTCACCAAATATATATTATATACTGTAGATAAAATACAAAAATACATAAAATATCAAAGTCCAAGAAATATATATTATCTACTGTACATAAAATGTCAAATTTCACCAAATATATATTATATCCTCTACATAAAAAATCAAAGTCGAAGAAATATATATTATCTACTGTACATATAATGTCAAATTTCACCAAATATATATTATATACTGTACATAAAATATCAAATTTCACCAAATATATATTATATACTCTACATAAAATATCAAAGTCCACCAATTATATATTATCTACTGTACATAAAATATCAAATTTCACCATATATATATTATATACTGTACAGAAAATATCAAATTTCACCAAATATATATTATGTACTCTACATAAAATATCAAATTCCACCAAATATATATTATATACTGTACGTAAAATGTCAAATTTCACAGAATATATGTTATATACTGTTCATTAAATATCAAATTTCATCAAATATATTATACACTGTACATGAAATATGAAATTACACCAAATATATATTATATACTGTACATAAAATATGAAAGTACACCAAATATATATTATATACTGTACATAAAATATCAAATTTCACCAAATATGTATTATATACTCCACATAAAATATCAAAGTCCACCAATTATATATTATCTACTGTACATAAAATATCAAATTTCACCAAATATATATTATATACTGTAGATAAAATACAAAAATACATAAAATATCAAAGTCCAAGAAATATATATTATCTACTGTACATAAAATGTCAAATTTCACCAAATATATATTATATCCTCTACATAAAAAATCAAAGTCGAAGAAATATATATTATCTACTGTACATATAATGTCAAATTTCACCAAATATATATTATATACTGTACATAAAATATCAAATTTCACCAAATATATATTATATACTCTACATAAAATATCAAAGTCCAAGAAATATATATTATCTACTGTACATAAAATGTCAAATTTCACCAAATATATATTATATCCTCTACATAAAAAATCAAAGTCGAAGAAATATATATTATCTACTGTACATATAATGTCAAATTTCACCAAATATATATTATATACTGTACATAAAATATCAAATTTCACCAAATATATATTATATACTCTACATAAAATATCAAAGTCCACCAGATATATATTATCTACTGTACGTAAAATGTCAAGTTTCACAGAATATATGTTATATACTGTTCATTAAATATCAAATTTCATCAAATATATTATACACTGTACATGAAATATGAAATTACACCAAATATATATTATATACTGTACATAAAATATGAAAGTACAACATATATATATTATATACTGTACATAAAATATCAAATTTCACCAAATATGTATTATATACTCTACATAAAATATCAAAGTCCACCAATTATATATTATCTACTGTACATAAAATATCAAATTTCACCATATATATATTATATACTGTACAGAAAATATCAAATTTCACCAAATATATATTATATACTCTACATAAAATATCAAAGTCCACCAAATATATATTATCTACTGTACGTAAAATGTCAAGTTTCACAGAATATATGTTATATACTGTTCATTAAATATCAAATTTCATCAAATATATTATACACTGTACATGAAATATGAAATTACACCAAATATATATTATATACTGTACATAAAATATGAAAGTACAACATATATATATTATATACTGTACATAAAATATCAAATTTCACCAAATATGTATTACATACTCTACATAAAATATCAAAGTCCACCAATTATATATTATCTACTGTACATAAAATATCAAATTTCACCATATATATATTATATACTGTACAGAAAATATCAAATTTCACCAAATATATATTATATACTCTACATAAAATATCAAAGTCCACCAAATATATATTATCTACTGTACGTAAAATGTCAAGTTTCACAGAATATATGTTATATACTGTTCATTAAATATCAAATTTCATCAAATATATTATACACTGTACATGAAATATGAAATTACACCAAATATATATTATATACTGTACATAAAATATGAAAGTACAACATATATATATTATATACTGTACATAAAATATCAAATTTCACCAAATATGTATTATATACTCTACATAAAATATGAAAGTCCACCAAATATATATTATCTACTGTACATTAAATATCAAATTTCACAAAATATATGTTATATACTGTTCATGAAATATCAAATTTCATCAAATATATTATACACTGTACATAAAATATGAAATTACACCAAATATATATTGTATACTGTACATAAAATATGAAAGTACAACATATATATATTATATACTGTACATAAAATATCAAATTTCACCAAATATGTATTATATACTCTACATTAAATATCAAATTCCACCAATTATATATTATCTACTGTACATAAAATATCAAATTTCACCATATATATATTATATACTGTACAGAAAATATCAAATTTCACCAAATATATATTATATACTCTACATAAAATATCAAAGTCCACCAAATATATATTATCTACTGTACGTAAAATGTCAAATTTCACAGAATATATGTTTTATACTGTTCATTAAATATCAAATTTCATCAAATATATTATACACTGTACATGAAATATGAAATTACACCAAATATATATTATATACTGTACATAAAATATGAAAGTACACCAAATATATATTATATACTGTACATAAAATATCAAATTTCACCAAATATGTATTATATACTCCACATAAAATATCAAAGTCCACCAATTATATATTATCTACTGTACATAAAATATAAAATTTCACCAAATATATATTATATACTGTAGATAAAATATCAAATTTCACCAAATATATATTATATACTGTGCATAAAATATCAAATTCCATCAAATATATTATATACTGTACATAAAATATGAAAGTACACCACATATATATTATATACTGTACATAAAATATCAAATTTCACCAAATATATATTATATACTCTACATAAAATATCAAATTCCACCAAATATGTATTATCTACTGTACATAAAATATGAAAGTACGCCAAATATATATTATATACTGTATATAAAATATCAAATTTAACTATATATTATATGCTGTACATAAAATATCAAATTTCACCAGATATATATTATATACTGTACATAAAATATAAAATTTTATCAAATATATTATATACTGTACATAAAATATGAAAGTACAGCAAATGTACATTATATACTGTACATAAAATATCAAATTTCAACAAATATATATTATATCCTCTACATAAAATATCAAAGTCCAAGAAATATATATTATCTACTGTACATAAAATGTCAAATTTCACCAAATATATATTATATCCTGTACATAAAATATCAAATTTCACCAAATATATATTATATACTCTACATAAAATATGAAAGTCCACCAAATATATATTATCTACTGTACATTAAATATCAAATTTCACAAAATATATGTTATATACTGTTCATGAAATATCAAATTTCATCAAATATATTATACACTGTTCATGAAATATGAAATTACACCAAATATATATTGTGTACTGTAAATAAAATATGAAAGTACAACATATATATATTATATACTGTACATAAAATATCAAATTTCACCAAATATGTATTATATACTCTACATTAAATATCAAATTCCACCAGTTATATATTATCTACTGTACATAAAATATCAAATTTCACCATATATATATTATATACTGTACAGAAAATATCAAATTTCACCAAATATATATTATATACTCTACATAAAATATCAAAGTCCACCAAATATATATTATCTACTGTACGTACAATGTCAAATTTCACAGAATATATGTTATATACTGTTCATTAAATATCAAATTTCATCAAATATATTATACACTGTACATGAAATATGAAATTACACCAAATATATATTATATACTGTACATAAAATATGAAAGTACACCAAATATATATTATATACTGTACATAAAATATCAAATTTCACCAAATATGTATTATATACTCCACATAAAATATCAAAGTCCACCAATTATATATTATCTACTGTACATAAAATATCAAATTTCACCAAATATATATTATATACTGTAGATAAAATATCAAATTTCACCAAATATATATTATATACTGTACATAAAATATCAAATTCCATCAAATATATTATATACTGTACATAAAATATGAAAGTACACCACATATATATTATATACTGTACATGAAATATCAAATTTCACCAAATATATATTATATACTCTACATAAAATATCAAATTCCACCAAATATGTATTATCTACTGTACATAAAATATGAAAGTACGCCAAATATATATTATATACCGTATATAAAATATCAAATTTAAGAATATATATTATATACTGTACATAAAATATCAAATTTCACCAGATATATATTATATACTGTACATAAAATATAAAATTTTATCAAATATATTATATACTGTACATAAAATATGAAAGTACAGCAAATATATATTATATACTGTACATAAAATATCAAATTTCAACAAATATATATTATATCCTCTACATAAAATATCAAAGTCCAAGAAATATATATTATCTACTGTACATAAAATGTCAAATTTCACCAAGTATATATTATATACTGTACATAAAATATCAAATTTCACCAAATATATATTATATACTCTACATAAAATATGAAAGTCCACCAAATATATATTATCTACTGTACATTAAATATCAAATTTCACAAAATATATGTTATATACCGTTCATGAAATATCAAATTTCATCAAATATATTATACACTGTTCATGAAATATGAAATTACACCAAATATATATTATATACTGTACATAAAATATGAAAGTACACCAAATATATATTATATACTGTACATAAAATATCAAATTTCACCAAATATGTATTACATACTCCACATAAAATATCAAATCCACCAATTATATATTATCTACTGTACATTAAATATCAAATTTCACAAAATATATGTTATATACTGTTCATGAAATATCAAATTTCATCAAATATATTATACACTGTACATAAAATATGAAATTACACCAAATATATATTGTATACTGTACATAAAATATGAAAGTACAACATATATATATTATATACTGTACATAAAATATCAAATTTCACCAAATATGTATTATATACTCTACATAAAATATGAAAGTCCACCAAATATATATTATCTAGTGTACATTAAATATCAAATTTCACAAAATATATGTTATATACTGTTCATGAAATATCAAATTTCATCAATTATATTATACACTGTACATAAAATATGAAATTACACCAAATATATATTGTATACTGTACATAAAATATGAAAGTACAACATATATATATTATATACTGTACATAAAATATCAAATTTCACCAAATATGTATTATATACTCTACATAAAATATCAAAGTCCACCAATTATATATTATCTACTGTACATAAAATATCAAATTTCACCATATATATATTATATACTGTACAGAAAATATCAAATTTCACCAAATATATATTATATACTCTACATAAAATATCAAAGTCCACCAAATATATATTATCTACTGTACGTAAAATGTCAAATTTCACAGAATATATGTTATATACTGTTCATTAAATATCAAATTTCATCAAATATATTATACACTGTACATGAAATATGAAATTACACCAAATATATATTATATACTGTACATAAAATGTGAAAGTACACCAAATATATATTATATACTGTACATAAAATATCAAATTTCACCAAATATGTATTATATACTCCACATAAAATATCAAAGTCCACCAATTATATATTATATACTGTACATAAAATATCAAATTTCACCAAATATATATATGATATACTGTAGATAAAATATGAAATTTCAGCAAATATATATTATATACTGTACATAAAATATCAAATTCCATCATATATACTATATACTCTACATAAAATATCAAATTCCACCAAATATGTATTATCTACTGTACATAAAATATGAAAGTACGCCAAATATATATTATATACTGTATATAAAATATCAAATTTAACAATATATATTATATACTGTACATAAAATATCAAATTTCACCAGATATATATTATATACTGTACATAAAATATAAAATTTTATCAAATATATTATATACTGTACATAAAATATGAAAGTACAGCAAATATATATTATATACTGTACATAAAATATCAAATTTCAACAAATATATATTATATCTTCTACATAAAATATCAAAGTCCAAGAAATATATATTATCTACTGTACATAAAATGTCAAATTTCACCAAATATATATTATATACTGTACATAAAATATCAAATTTCACCAAATATATATTATATACTCTACATAAAATATGAAAGTCCACCAAATATATATTATCTACTGTACATTAAATATCAAATTTCACAAAATATATGTTATATACTGTTCATGAAATATCAAATTTCATCAAATATATTATACACTGTTCATGAAATATGAAATTACACCAAATATATATTATATACTGTACATAAAATATGAAAGTACACCAAATATATATTATATACTCTACATAAAATATCAAATTTCTCCAAATATGTATTACATTCTCCACATAAAATATCAAAGTCCACCAATTATATATTATCTACTGTACATTAAATATCAAATTTCACAAAATATATGTTATATACTGTTCATGAAATATCAAATTTCATCAAATATATTATACACTGTACATAAAATATGCAATTACACCAAATATATATTGTATACTGTAAATAAAATATGAAAGTACAACATATATATATTATATACTGTACATAAAATATCAAATTTCACCAAATGTGTGTTATATACTCTACACAAAATATGAAAGTCCACCAAATATATATTATCTAGTGTACATTAAATATCAAATTTCACAAAATATATGTTATATACTGTTCATGAAATATCAAATTTCATCAAATATATTATACACTGTACATAAAATATGAAATTACACCAAATATATATTGTATACTGTACATAAAATATGAAAGTACAACATATATATATTATATACTGTACATAAAATATCAAATTTCACCAAATATGTATTATATACTCTACATTAAATATCAAATTCCACCAATTATATATTATCTACTGTACATAAAATATCAAATTTCACCATATATATATTATAGACTGTACTGAAAATATCAAATTTCACCAAATATATATTATATACTCTACATAAAATATCAAAGTCCACCAAATATATATTATCTACTGTACGTAAAATGTCAAATTTCACAGAATATATGTTATATACTGTTCATTAAATATCAAATTTCATCAAATATATTATACACTGTACATGAAATATGAAATTACACCAAATATATATTATATACTGTACATAAAATATGAAAGTACACCAAATATATATTATATACTGTACATAAAATATCAAATTTCACCAAATATGTATTATATACTCCACATAAAATATCAAAGTCCACCAATTATATATTATCTACTGTACATAAAATATCAAATTTCACCAAATATATATTATATATTGTAGATAAAATATCAAATTTCACCAAATATATATTATATACTGTACATAAAATATCAAATTCCATCATATATATTATATACTGTACATAAAATATGAAAGTACACCACATATATATTATATACTGTACATGAAATATCAAATTTCACCAAATATATATTATATACTCTACATAAAATATCAAATTCCACCAAATATGTATTATCTACTGTACATAAAATATGAAAGTACGCCAAATATATATTATATACCGTATATAAAATATCAAATTTAACAATATATATTATATACTGTACACAAAATATCAAATTTCACCAGATATATATTATATACTGTACATAAAATATAAAATTTTATCAAATATATTATATACTGTACATAAAATATGAAAGTACAGCAAATATATATTATATACTGTACATAAAATATCAAATTTCAACAAATACATATTATATCCTCTACATAAAATATCAAAGTCCAAGAAATATATATTATCTACTGTACATAAAATGTCAAATTTCACCAAATATATATTATATACTGTACATAAAATATCAAATTTCACCAAATATATATTATATACTCTACATAAAATATGAAAGTCCACCAAATATATATTATCTACTGTACATTAAATATCAAATTTCACAAAATATATGTTATATACCGTTCATGAAATATCAAATTTCATCAAATATATTATACACTGTTCATGAAATATGAAATTACACCAAATATATATTATATACTGTACATAATATATGAAAGTACACCAAATATATATTATATACTGTACATAAAATATCAAATTTCACCAAATATGTATTACATACTCCACATAAAATATCAAAGTCCACCAATTATATATTATCTACTGTACATTAAATATCAAATTTCACAAAATATATGTTATATACTGTTCATGAAATATCAAATTTCATCAAATATATTATACACTGTACATAAAATATGAAATTACACCAAATATATATTGTATACTGTACATAAAATATGAAAGTACAACATATATATATTATATACTGTACATAAAATATCAAATTTCACCAAATATGTATTATATACTCTACATAAAATATGAAAGTCCACCAAATATATATTATCTAGTGTACATTAAATATCAAATTTCACAAAATATATGTTATATACTGTTCATGAAATATCAAATTTCATCAAATATATTATACACTGTACATAAAATATGAAATTACACCAAATATATATTGTATACTATACATAAAATATGAAAGTACAACATATATATATTATATACTGTACATAAAATATCAAATTTCACCAAATATGTATTATATACTCTACATAAAATATCAAAGTCCACCAATTATATATTATCTACTGTACATAAAATATAAAATTTCACCATATATATATTATATACTGTACAGAAAATATCAAATTTCACCAAATATATAGTATATACTCTACATAAAATATCAAAGTCCACCAAATATATATTATCTACTGTACGTAAAATGTCAAATTTCACAGAATATATGTTATATACTGTTCATTAAATATCAAATTTCATCAAATATATTATACACTGTACATGAAATATGAAATTACACCAAATATATATTATATACTGTACATAAAATGTGAAAGTACACCAAATATATATTATATACTGTACATAAAATATCAAATTTCACCAAATATGTATTATATACTCCACATAAAATATCAAAGTCCACCAATTATATATTATATACTGTACATAAAATATCAAATTTCACCAAATATATATATGATATACTGTAGATAAAATATGAAATTTCAGCAAATATATATTATATACTGTACATAAAATATCAAATTCCATCATATATACTATATACTCTACATAAAATATCAAATTCCACCAAATATGTATTATCTACTGTACATAAAATATGAAAGTACGCCAAATATATATTATATACTGTATATAAAATATCAAATTTAACAATATATATTATATACTGTACATAAAATATCAAATTTCACCAGATATATATTATATACTGTACATAAAATATAAAATTTTATCAAATATATTATATACTGTACATAAAATATGAAAGTACAGCAAATATATATTATATACTGTACATAAAATATCAAATTTCAACAAATATATATTATATCTTCTACATAAAATATCAAAGTCCAAGAAATATATATTATCTACTGTACATAAAATGTCAAATTTCACCAAATATATATTATATACTGTACATAAAATATCAAATTTCACCAAATATATATTATATACTCTACATAAAATATGAAAGTCCACCAAATATATATTATCTACTGTACATTAAATATCAAATTTCACAAAATATATGTTATATACTGTTCATGAAATATCAAATTTCATCAAATATATTATACACTGTTCATGAAATATGAAATTACACCAAATATATATTATATACTGTACATAAAATATGAAAGTACACCAAATATATATTATATACTCTACATAAAATATCAAATTTCTCCAAATATGTATTACATTCTCCACATAAAATATCAAAGTCCACCAATTATATATTATCTACTGTACATTAAATATCAAATTTCACAAAATATATGTTATATACTGTTCATGAAATATCAAATTTCATCAAATATATTATACACTGGACATAAAATATGAAATTACACCAAATATATATTGTATACTGTACATAAAATATGAAAGTACATCATATATATATTATATACTGTACATAAAATATCAAATTTCACCAAATATGTATTATATACTCTACATAAAATATGAAAGTCCACCAAATATATATTATCTAGTGTACATTAAATATCAAATTTCACAAAATATATGTTATATACTGTTCATGAAATATCAAATTTCATCAAATATATTATACACTGTACATAAAATATGAAATTACACCAAATATATATTGTATACTGTACATAAAATATGAAAGTACAACATATATATATTATATACTGTACATAAAATGTCAAATTTCACCAAATATGTATTATATACTCTACATTAAATATCAAATTCCACCAATTATATATTATCTACTGTAAATAAAATATCAAATTTCACCATATATATATTATATACTGTACAGAAAATATCAAATTTCACCAAATATATATTATATACTCTACATAAAATATCAAAGTCCACCAAATATATATTATCTACTGTACGTAAAATGTCAAATTTCACAGAATATATGTTATATACTGTTCATTAAATATCAAATTTCATCAAATATATTATACACTGTACATGAAATATGAAATTACACCAAATATATATTATATACTGTACATAAAATATGAAAGTACACCAAATATATATTATATACTGTACATAAAATATCAAATTTCACCAAATATGTATTATATACTCCACATAAAATATCAAAGTCCACCAATTATATATTATCTACTGTGCATAAAATATCAAATTTCACCAAATATATATTATATACTGTAGATAAAATATCAAATTTCACCAAATATATATTATATACTGTACATAAAATATCAAATTCCATCAAATATATTATATACTGTACATAAAATATGAAAGTACACCACATATATATTATATACTGTACATGAAATATCAAATTTCACCAAATATATATTATATACTCTACATAAAATATCAAATTCCACCAAATATGTATTATCTACTGTACATAAAATATGAAAGTATGCCAAATATATATTATATACCGTATATAAAATATCAAATTTAACAATATATATTATATACTGTACATAAAATATCAAATTTCACCAGATATATATTATATACTGTACATAAAATATAAAATTTTATCAAATATATTATATACTGTACATAAAATATGAAAGTACAGCAAATATATATTATATACTGTACATAAAATATCAAATTTCAACAAATATATATTATATCCTCTACATAAAATATCAAAGTCCAAGAAATATATATTATCTACTGTACATAAAATGTCAAATTTCACCAAATATATATTATATACTGTACATAAAATATCAAATTTCACCAAATATATATTATATACTCTACATAAAATATGAAAGTCCACCAAATATATATTATCTACTGTACATTAAATATCAAATTTCACAAAATATATGTTATATACTGTTCATGAAATATCAAATTTCATCAAATATATTATACACTGTTCATGAAATATGAAATTACACCAAATATATATTATATACTGTACATAAAATATGAAAGTACACCAAATATATATTATATACTGTACATAAAATATCAAATTTCACCAAATATGTATTACATACTCCACATAAAATATCAAAGTCCACCAATTATATATTATCTACTGTACATTAAATATCAAATTTCACAAAATATATGTTATATACTGTTCATGAAATATCAAATTTCATCAAATATATTATACACTGTACATAAAATATGAAATTACACCAAATATGTATTGTATACTGTACATAAAATATGAAAGTACAACATATATATATTATATACTGTACATAAAATATCAAATCTCACCAAATATGTATTATATACTCTACATAAAATATGAAAGTCCACCAAATATATATTATCTAGTGTACATTAAATATCAAATTTCACAAAATATATGTTATATACTGTTCATGAAATATCAAATTTCATCAAATATATTATACACTGTACATAAAATATGAAATTACACCAAATATATATTGTATACTGTACATAAAATATGAAAGTACAACATATATATTATATACTGTACATAAAATATCAAATTTCACCAAATATGTATTATATACTCTACATAAAATATCAAAGTCCACCAATTATATATTATGTACTGTACATAAAATATCAAATTTCACCATATATATATTATATACTGTACAGAAAATATCAAATTTCACCAAATATATATTATATACTCTACATAAAATATCAAAGTTCACCAAATATATATTATCTACTGTACGTAAAATGTCAAATTTCACAGAATATATGTTATATACTGTTCATTAAATATCAAATTTCATCAAATATATTATACACTGTACATGAAATAAGAAATTACACCAAATATATATTATATACTGTACATAAAATGTGAAAGTACACCAAATATATATTATATACTGTACATAAAATATCAAATTTCACCAAATATGTATTATATACTCCACATAAAATATCAAAGTCCACCAATTATATATTATATACTGTACATAAAATATCAAATTTCACCAAATATATATATGATATACTGTAGATAAAATATGAAATTTCAGCAAATATATATTATATACTGTACATAAAATATCAAATTCCATCATATATATTATATACTCTACATAAAATATCAAATTCCACCAAATATGTATTATCTACTGTACATAAAATATGAAAGTACGCCAAATATATATTATATACTGTATATAAAATATCAAATTTAACAATATATATTATATACTGTACATAAAATATCAAATTTCACCAGATATATATTATATACTGTACATAAAATATAAAATTTTATCAAATATATTATATACTGTACATAAAATATGAAAGTACAGCAAATATATATTATACACTGTACATAAAATATCAAATTTCAACAAATATATATTATATCTTCTACATAAAATATCAAAGTCCAAGAAATATATATTATCTACTGTACATAAAATGTCAAATTTCACCAAATATATATTATATACTGTACATAAAATATCAAATTTCACCAAATATATATTATATACTCTACATAAAATACGAAAGTCCACCAAATATATATTATCTACTGTACATTAAATATCAAATTTCACAAAATATATGTTATATACCGTTCATGAAATATCAAATTTCATCAAATATATTATACACTGTTCATGAAATATGAAATTACACCAAATATATATTATATACTGTACATAAAATATGAAAGTACACCAAATATATATTATATACTGTACATAAAATATCAAATTTCACCAAATATGTATTACATACTCCACATAAAATATCAAAGTCCACCAATTATATATTATCTACTGTACATTAAATATCAAATTTCACAAAATATATGTTATATACTGTTCATGAAATATCAAATTTCATCAAATATATTATACACTGTACATAAAATATGAAATTACACCAAATATATATTGTATACTGTACATAAAATATGAAAGTACAACATATATATATTATATACTGTACATAAAATATCAAATTTCACCAAATATGTATTATATACTCTACATAAAATATGAAAGTCCACCAAATATATATTATCTAGTGTACATTAAATATCAAATTTCACAAAATATATGTTATATACTGTTCATGAAATATCAAATTTCATCAAATATATTATACACTGTACATAAAATATGAAATTACACCAAATATATATTGTATACTATACATAAAATATGAAAGTACAACATATATATATTATATACTGTACATAAAATATCAAATTTCACCAAATATGTATTATATACTCTACATAAAATATCAAAGTCCACCAATTATATATTATCTACTGTACATAAAATATCAAATTTCACCATATATATATTATATACTGTACAGAAAATATCAAATTTCACCAAATATATATTATATACTCTACATAAAATATCAAAGTCCACCAAATATATATTATCTACTGTACGTAAAATGTCAAATTTCACAGAATATATGTTATATACTGTTCATTAAATATCAAATTTCATCAAATATATTATACACTGTACATGAAATATGAAATTACACCAAATATATATTATATACTGTACATAAAATGTGAAAGTACACCAAATATATATTATATACTGTACATAAAATATCAAATTTCACCAAATATGTATTATATACTCCACATAAAATATCAAAGTCCACCAATTATATATTATATACTGTACATAAAATATCAAATTTCACCAAATATATATATGATATACTGTAGATAAAATATGAAATTTCAGCAAATATATATTATATACTGTACATAAAATATCAAATTCCATCATATATACTATATACTCTACATAAAATATCAAATTCCACCAAATATGTATTATCTACTGTACATAAAATATGAAAGTACGCCAAATATATATTATATACTGTATATAAAATATCAAATTTAACAATATATATTATATACTGTACATAAAATATCAAATTTCACCAGATATATATTATATACTGTACATAAAATATAAAATTTTATCAAATATATTATATACTGTACATAAAATATGAAAGTACAGCAAATATATATTATATACTGTACATAAAATATCAAATTTCAACAAATATATATTATATCTTCTACATAAAATATCAAAGTCCAAGAAATATATATTATCTACTGTACATAAAATGTCAAATTTCACCAAATATATATTATATACTGTACATAAAATATCAAATTTCACAAAATATATATTATATACTCTACATAAAATATGAAAGTCCACCAAATATATATTATCTAGTGTACATTAAATATCAAATTTCACAAAATATATGTTATATACTGTTCATGAAATATCAAATTTCATCAAATATATTATACACTGTACATAAAATATGAAATTACACCAAATATATATTGTATACTGTACATAAAATATGAAAGTACAACATATATATATTATATACTGTACATAAAATGTCAAATTTCACCAAATATGTATTATATACTCTACATTAAATATCAAATTCCACCAATTATATATTATCTACTGTAAATAAAATATCAAATTTCACCATATATATATTATATACTGTACAGAAAATATCAAATTTCACCAAATATATATTATATACTCTACATAAAATATCAAAGTCCACCAAATATATATTATCTACTGTACGTAAAATGTCAAATTTCACAGAATATATGTTATATACTGTTCATTAAATATCAAATTTCATCAAATATATTATACACTGTACATGAAATATGAAATTACACCAAATATATATTATATACTGTACATAAAATATGAAAGTACAACATATATATATTATATACTGTACATAAAATATCAAATTTCACCAAATGTGTGTTATATACTCTACACAAAATATGAAAGTCCACCAAATATATATTATCTAGTGTACATTAAATATCAAATTTCACAAAATATATGTTATATACTGTTCATGAAATATCAAATTTCATCAAATATATTATACACTGTACATAAAATATGAAATTACACCAAATATATATTGTATACTGTACATAAAATATGAAAGTACAACATATATATATTATATACTGTACATAAAATATCAAATTTCACCAAATATGTATTATATACTCTACATTAAATATCAAATTCCACCAATTATATATTATCTACTGTACATAAAATATCAAATTTCACCATATATATATTATAGACTGTACTGAAAATATCAAATTTCACCAAATATATATTATATACTCTACATAAAATATCAAAGTCCACCAAATATATATTATCTACTGTACGTAAAATGTCAAATTTCACAGTATATATGTTATATACTGTTCATTAAATATCAAATTTCATCAAATATATTATACACTGTACATGAAATATGAAATTACACCAAATATATATTATATACTGTACATAAAATATGAAAGTACACCAAATATATATTATATACTGTACATAAAATATCAAATTTCACCAAATATGTATTATATACTCCACATAAAATATCAAAGTCCACCAATTATATATTATCTACTGTACATAAAATATCAAATTTCACCAAATATATATTATATATTGTAGATAAAATATCAAATTTCACCAAATATATATTATATACTGTACATAAAATATCAAATTCCATCATATATATTATATACTGTACATAAAATATGAAAGTACACCACATATATATTATATACTGTACATGAAATATCAAATTTCACCAAATATATATTATATACTCTACATAAAATATCAAATTCCACCAAATATGTATTATCTACTGTACATAAAATATGAAAGTACGCCAAATATATATTATATACCGTATATAAAATATCAAATTTAACAATATATATTATATACTGTACACAAAATATCAAATTACACCAGATATATATTATATACTGTACATAAAATATAAAAGTTTATCAAATATATTATATACTGTACATAAAATATGAAAGTACAGCAAATATATATTATATACTGTACATAAAATATCAAATTTCAACAAATATATATTATATCCTCTACATAAAATATCAAAGTCCAAGAAATATATATTATCTACTGTACATAAAATGTCAAATTTCACCAAATATATATTATATACTGTACATAAAATATCAAATTTCACCAAATATATATTATATACTCTACATAAAATATGAAAGTCCACCAAATATATATTATCTACTGTACATTAAATATCAAATTTCACAAAATATATGTTATATACCGTTCATGAAATATCAAATTTCATCAAATATATTATACACTGTTCATGAAATATGAAATTACACCAAATATATATTATATACTGTACATAAAATATGAAAGTACACCAAATATATATTATATACTGTACATAAAATATCAAATTTCACCAAATATGTATTACATACTCCACATAAAATATCAAAGTCCACCAATTATATATTATCTACTGTACATTAAATAACAAATTTCACAAAATATATGTTATATACTGTTCATGAAATATCAAATTTCATCAAATATATTATACACTGTACATAAAATATGAAATTACACCAAATATATATTGTATACTGTACATAAAATATGAAAGTACAACATATATATATTATATACTGTACATAAAATATCAAATTTCACCAAATATGTATTATATACTCTACATAAAATATGAAAGTCCACCAAATATATATTATCTAGTGTACATTAAATATCAAATTTCACAAAATATATGTTATATACTGTTCATGAAATATCAAATTTCATCAAATATATTATACACTGTACATAAAATATGAAATTACACCAAATATATATTGTATACTATTCATAAAATATGAAAGTACAACATATATATATTATATACTGTACATAAAATATCAAATTTCACCAAATATGTATTATATACTCTACATAAAATATCAAAGTCCACCAATTATATATTATCTACTGTACATAAAATATAAAATTTCACCATATATATATTATATACTGTACAGAAAATATCAAATTTCACCAAATATATATTATATACTCTACATAAAATATCAAAGTCCACCAAATATATATTATCTACTGTACGTAAAATGTCAAATTTCACAGAATATATGTTATATACTGTTCATTAAATATCAAATTTCATCAAATATATTATACACTGTACATGAAATATGAAATTACACCAAATATATATTATATACTGTACATAAAATGTGAAAGTACACCAAATATATATTATATACTGTACATAAAATATCAAATTTCACCAAATATGTATTATATACTCCACATAAAATATCAAAGTCCACCAATTATATATTATATACTGTACATAAAATATCAAATTTCACCAAATATATATATGATATACTGTAGATAAAATATGAAATTTCAGCAAATATATATTATATACTGTACATAAAATATCAAATTCCATCATATATACTATATACTCTACATAAAATATCAAATTCCACCAAATATGTATTATCTACTGTACATAAAATATGAAAGTACGCCAAATATATATTATATACTGTATATAAAATATCAAATTTAACAATATATATTATATACTGTACATAAAATATCAAATTTCACCAGATATATATTATATACTGTACATAAAATATAAAATTTTATCAAATATATTATATACTGTACATAAAATATGAAAGTACAGCAAATATATATTATATACTGTACATAAAATATCAAATTTCAACAAATATATATTATATCTTCTACATAAAATATCAAAGTCCAAGAAATATATATTATCTACTGTACATAAAATGTCAAATTTCACCAAATATATATTATATACTGTACATAAAATATCAAATTTCACCAAATATATATTATATACTCTACATAAAATATGAAAGTCCACCAAATATATATTATCTACTGTACATTAAATATCAAATTTCACAAAATATATGTTATATACTGTTCATGAAATATCAAATTTCATCAAATATATTATACACTGTTCATGAAATATGAAATTACACCATATATATTATATACTGTACATAAAATATGAAAGTACACCAAATATATATTATATTCTCTACATAAAATATCAAATTTCTCCAAATATGTATTACATTCTCCACATGAAATATCAAAGTCCACCAATTATATATTATCTACTGTACATTAAATATCAAATTTCACAAAATATATGTTATATACTGTTCATGAAATATCAAATTTCATCAAATATATTATACACTGGACATAAAATATGAAATTACACCAAATATATATTGTATACTGTACATAAAATATGAAAGTACATCATATATATATTATATACTGTACATAAAATATCAAATTTCACCAAATATGTATTATATACTCTACATAAAATATGAAAGTCCACCAAATATATATTATCTAGTGTACATTAAATATCAAATTTCACAAAATATATGTTATATACTGTTCATGAAATATCAAATTTCATCAAATATATTATACACTGTACATAAAATATGAAATTACACCAAATATATATTGTATACTGTACATAAAATATGAAAGTACAACATATATATATTATATACTGTACATAAAATGTCAAATTTCACCAAATATGTATTATATACTCTACATTAAATATCAAATTCCACCAATTATATATTATCTACTGTAAATAAAATATCAAATTTCACCATATATATATTATATACTGTACAGAAAATATCAAATTTCACCAAATATATATTATATACTCTACATAAAATATCAAAGTCCACCAAATATATATTATCTACTGTACGTAAAATGTCAAATTTCACAGAATATATGTTATATACTGTTCATTAAATATCAAATTTCATCAAATATATTATACACTGTACATGAAATATGAAATTACACCAAATATATATTATATACTGTACATAAAATATGAAAGTAAACCAAATATATATTATATACTGTACATAAAATATCAAATTTCACCAAATATGTATTATATACTCCACATAAAATATCAAAGTCCACCAATTATATATTATCTACTGTACATAAAATATCAAATTTCACCAAATATATATTATATACTGTAGATAAAATATCAAATTTCACCAAATATATATTATATACTGTACATAAAATATCAAATTCCATCAAATATATTATATACTGTACATAAAATATGAAAGTACACCACATATATTTTATATACTGTACATGAAATATCAAATTTCACCAAATATATATTATATACTCTACATAAAATATCAAATTCCACCAAATATGTATTATCTACTGTACATAAAATATGAAAGTATGCCAAATATATATTATATACCGTATATAAAATATCAAATTTAACAATATATATTATATACTGTACATAAAATATCAAATTTCACCAGATATATATTATATACTGTACATAAAATATAAAATTTTATCAAATATATTATATACTGTACATAAAATATGAAAGTACAGCAAATATATATTATATACTGTACATAAAATATCAAATTTCAACAAATATATATTATATCCTCTACATAAAATATCAAAGTCCAAGAAATATATATTATCTACTGTACATAAAATGTCAAATTTCACCAAATATATATTATATACTGTACATAAAATATCAAATTTCACCAAATATATATTATATACTCTACATAAAATATGAAAGTCCACCAAATATATATTATCTACTGTACATTAAATATCAAATTTCACAAAATATATGTTATATACTGTTCATGAAATATCAAATTTCATCAAATATATTATACACTGTTCATGAAATATGAAATTACACCAAATATATATTATATACTGTACATAAAATATGAAAGTACACCAAATATATATTATATACTGTACATAAAATATCAAATTTCACCAAATATGTATTACATACTCCACATAAAATATCAAAGTCCACCAATTATATATTATCTACTGTACATTAAATATCAAATTTCACAAAATATATGTTATATACTGTTCATGAAATATCAAATTTCATCAAATATATTATACACTGTACATAAAATATGAAATTACACCAAATATGTATTGTATACTGTACATAAAATATGAAAGTACAACATATATATATTATATACTATACATAAAATATCAAATTTCACCAAATATGTATTATATACTCTACATAAAATATGAAAGTCCACCAAATATATATTATCTAGTGTACATTAAATATCAAATTTCACAAAATATATGTTATATACTGTTCATGAAATATCAAATTTCATCAAATATATTATACACTGTACATAAAATATGAAATTACACCAAATATATATTGTATACTGTACATAAAATATGAAAGTACAACATATATATTATATACTGTACATAAAATATCAAATTTCACCAAATATGTATTATATACTCTACATAAAATATCAAAGTCCACCAATTATATATTATCTACTGTACATAAAATATCAAATTTCACCAAATATATATTTTGTACTGTAGATAAAATATCAAATTTCACCAAATATATATTATATACTGTAGACAAAATATCAAATTTCATCAAATATATTATATACTGTACATAAAATATGAAAGTACACCAAATATATATTATATACTGTACATAAAATATGAAAGTACACCAAATATATATTATATACTGTACATAAAATATCAAATTTCACCAAATATATATTATATACTCTACATAAAATATCAAAGTCCACCAAATATATATTGTCTACTGTACGTAAAATGTCAAATTTCACAGAATATATGTTATATACTGTTCATTAAATATCAAATTTCATCAAATATATTATACACTGTACATGAAATATGAAATTACACCAAATATATAATATATACTGTACATAAAATATGAAAGTACACCAAATATATATTATATACTGTACATAAAATATCAAATTTCACCAAATATGTATTATATACTCCACATAAAATATCAAAGTCCACCAATTATATATTATCTACTGTACATAAAATATCAAATTTCACCAAATATATATTATATACTGTAGATAAAATATCAAATTTCACCAAATATGTATTATATACTGTACATAAAATATCAAATTCCATCAAATATATTATATACTGTACATAAAATATGAAAGTACACCAAATATATATTATATACTGTACATAAAATATCAAATTTCACCAAATATATATTATATACTCTACATAAAATATCAAATTCCACCAAATATGTATTATCTACTGTACATAAAATATGAAAGTACGCCAAATATATATTATATACTGTATATAAAATATCAAATTTAACAATATATATTATATACTGTACATAAAATATCAAATTTCACCAGATATATATTATATACTCTACATAAAATATGAAAGTCCACCAAATATATATTATCTACTGTACATTAAATATCAAATTTCACAAAATATATGTTATATACTGTTCATGAAATATCAAATTTCATCAAATATATTATACACTGTACATAAAATATGAAATTACACCAAATATATATTGTATACTGTACATAAAATATGAAAGTACAACATATATATATTATATACTGTACATAAAATATCAAATTTCACCAAATATGTATTATATACTCTACATAAAATATGAAAGTCCGCCAAATATATATTATCTACTGTACATTAAATATCAAATTTCACAAAATATATGTTATATACTGTTCATGAAATATCAAATTTCATCAAATATATTATACACTGTACATAAAACATGAAATTATACCAAATATATATTGTATACTGTACATAAAATATGAAAGTACAACATATATATATTATATACTGTACATAAAATATCAAATTTCACCAAATATATATTATATACTGTACATAAAATACCAAATTTCACTAAATATATATTATATACTGTACATAAAATATCAAATTTCACCAAATATATATTATATACTGTACAGAAAATATCAAATTTCACCAAATATATATTATATACTCTACATAAAATATCAAAGTCCACCAAATATATATTATCTACTGTACGTAAAATGTCAAGTTTCAGAGAATATATGTTATATACTGTTCATTAAATATCAAATTTCATCAAATATATTATACACTGTACATGAAATATGAAATTACACCAAATATATATTATATACTGTACATAAAATATGAAAGTACACCAAATATATATTATATACTGTACATAAAATATCAAATTTCACCAAATATGTATTATATACTCCACATAAAATATCAAAGTCCACCAATTATATATTATCTACTGTACATAAAATATCAAATTTCACCAAATATGTATTATATACTGTAGATAAAATATCAAATTTCACCAAATATGTATTATATACTGTACATAAAATATCAAATTCCATCAAATATATTATATACTGTACATAAAATATGAAAGTACACCACATATATATTATATACTGTACATAAAATATCAAATTTCACCAAATATATATTATATACTCTACATAAAATATCAATTTCCACCAAATATGTATTATCTACTGTACATAAAATATGAAAGTATGCCAAATATATATTATATACCGTATATAAAATATCAAATTTAACAATATATATTATATACTGTACATAAAATATCAAATTTCACCAGATATATATTATATACTCTACATAAAATATGAAAGTCCACCAAATATATATTATCTACTGTACATTAAATATCAAATTTCACAAAATATATGTTATATACTGTTCATGAAATATCAAATTTCATCAAATATATTATACACTGTACATAAAATATGAAATTACACCAAATATATATTGTATACTGTACATAAAATATGAAAGTACAACATATATATATTATATACTGTACATAAAATATCAAATTTCACCAAATATGTATTATATACTCTACATAAAATATGAAAGTCCACCAAATATATATGATCTACTGTACATTAAATATCAAATTTCACAAAATATATGTTATATACTGTTCATGAAATATCAAATTTCATCAAATATATTATACACTGTACATAAAACATGAAATTATACCACATATATATTGTATACTGTACATAAAATATGAAAGTACAACATATATATATTATATACTGTACATAAAATATCAAATTTCACCAAATATGTATTATATACTGTACATAAAATGCCAAATTTCACTAAATATATATTATATACTGTACATAAAATATCAAATTTCACCAAATATATATTATATACTGTACAGAAAATATCAAATTTCACCAAATATATATTATATACTCTACATAAAATATCAAAGTCCACCAAATATATATTATCTACTGTACGTAAAATGTCAAGTTTCACAGAATATATGTTATATACTGTTCATTAAATATCAAATTTCATCAAATATATTATACACTGTACATGAAATATGAAATTACACCAAATATATATTATATACTGTACATAAAATATGAAAGTACACCAAATATATATTATATACTGTACATAAAATATCAAATTTCACCAAATATGTATTATATACTCCACATAAAATATCAAAGTCCACCAATTATATATTATCTACTGTACATAAAATATCAAATTTCACCAAATATATATTATATACTGTAGATAAAATATCAAATTTCACCAAATATGTATTATATACTGTACATAAAATATCAAATTCCATCAAATATATTATATACTGTACATAAAATATGAAAGTACACCACATATATATTATATACTGTACATAAAATATCGAATTTCACCAAATATATATTATATACTCTACATAAAATATCAAATTCCACCAAATATGTATTATCTACTGTACATAAAATATGAAAGTACGCCAAATATATATTATATACCGTATATAAAATATCAAATTTAACAATATATATTATATACTGTACATAAAATATCAAATTTCACCAGATATATATTATATACTGTACATAAAATATAAAATTTTATCAAATATATTATATACTGTACATAAAATATGAAAGTACAGCAAATATATATTATATAGTGTACATAAAATATCAAATTTCAACAAATATATATTATATCCTCTACATAAAATATCAAAGTCTAAGAAATATATATTATCTACTGTACATAAAATGTCAAATTTCACCAAATATATATTATATACTGTACATAAAATATCAAATTTCACCAAATATATATTATATACTCTACATAAAATATGAAAGTCCACCAAATATATATTATATACTGTACATTAAATATCAAATTTCACAAAATATATGTTATATACTGTTCATGAAATATGAAATTTCATCAAATATATTATACACTGTTCATGAAATATGAAATTACACCAAATATATATTATATACTGTACATAAAATATGAAAGTACACCAAATATATATTATATACTGTACATAAAATATCAAATTTCACCAAATATGTATTACATACTCCACATAAAATATCAAAGTCCACCAATTATATATTATCTACTGTACATTAATTATCAAATTTCACAAAATATATGTTATATACTGTTCATGAAATATCAAATTTCATCAAATATATTATACACTGTACATAAAATATTAAATTACACCAAATATATATTGTATACTGTACATAAAATATGAAAGTACAACATATATATATTATATACTGTACATAAAATATCAAATTTCACCAAATATGTATTATATACTCTACATAAAATATGAAAGTCCACCAAATATATATTATCTAGTGTACATTAAATATCAAATTTCACAAAATATATGTTATATACTGTTCATGAAATATCAAATTTCATCAAATATATTATACACTGTACATAAAATATGAAATTACACCAAATATATATTGTATACTGTACATAAAATATGAAAGTACAACATATATATATTATATACTGTACATAAAATATCAAATTTCACCAAATATGTATTATATACTCTACATAAAATATCAAAGTCCACCAATTATATATTATCTACTGTACATAAAATATCAAATTTCACCATATATATATTATATACTGTACAGAAAATATCAAATTTCACCAAATATATATTATATACTCTACATAAAATATCAAAGTCCACCAAATATATATTATCTACTGTACGTAAAATGTCAAATTTCACAGAATATATGTTATATACTGTTCATTAAATATCAAATTTCATCAAATATATTATACACTGTACATGAAATATGAAATTACACCAAATATATATTATATACTGTACATAAAATGTGAAAGTACACCAAATATATATTATATACTGTACATAAAATATCAAATTTCACCAAATATGTATTATATACTCCACATAAAATATCAAAGTCCACCAATTATATATTATATACTGTACATAAATTATCAAATTTCACCAAATATATATATGATATACTGTAGATAAAATATCAAATTTCAGCAAATATATATTATATACTGTACATAAAATATCAAATTCCATCAAATATATTATATACTCTACATAAAATATCAAATTCCACCAAATATCTATTATCTACTGTACATAAAATATGAAAGTACGCCAAATATATATTATATTCTGTATATAAAATATCAAATTTAACAATATATATTATATACTGTACATAAAATATCAAATTTCACCAGATATATATTATATACTGTACATAAAATATAAAATTTTATCAAATATATTATATACTGTACATAAAATATGAAAGTACAGCAAATATATATTATATACTGTACATAAAATATCAAATTTCACCAAATATATATTATATACTGTAGATAAAATATCAAATTTCACCAAATATATATTATATACTGTACATAAAATATCAAATTCCATCAAATATATTATATACTGTACATAAAATATGAAAGTACACCAAATATATACTATATACTCTACATAAAATATCAAATTTCACCAAATATGTATTATATACTCTACATAAAATATCAAAGTCCACCAATTATATATTATCTACTGTACATAAAATATGAAATTTCACTAAATATATATTATATACTGTAGACAAAATATCAAATTTCACCCAATATATATTATATACTGTACATAAAATATCAAATTTCACCAAATATATATTATATACTCAACATAAAATATCAAATTCCACCAAATATATATTATCTACTGTACATAAAATATGAAAGTACACCAAATATATATTATATACTGTATGTAACATATCAAATTTAACAATATATATTATATACTGTACATAAGATATCAAATTTCACCAGATATATATTATATAGTGTACATAAAATATCAAATTTCACCAGATATATATTATAAACTGTACATAAAATATCAAATTTTATCAAATATATTATATACTGTACATAAAATATGTAAGTACAGCAAATATATATTATATACTGTACATAAAATATCAAATTTCAACAAATATATATTATATCTTCTACATAAAATATCAAAGTCCACGAAATATATATTATCTACTGTACATAAAATATCAAATTTCACCAAATATATATTATATACTGTAGATAAAATATCAAATTTCACCAAATATATATTATATACTCTACATAAAATATGAAAGTCCACCTAATATATATTATCTACTGTACATTAAATATCAAATTTCACAAAATATATGTTACATACTGTTCATGAAATATCAAATTTCATCAAATATATTATACACTGAACATGAAATATGAAAGTACACCATATATATATTATATACTGTACATAAAATATGAAAGTACACCCAATATATATTGTATACTGTACATAAAATATCAAATTTCACCAAATATGTATTATATACTCTACATAAAATATCAAAGTCCACCAATTATATATTATCTACTGTACATAAAATATCAAATTTCACCAAATATATATTATACACTGTAGATAAAATATCAAATTTCACCAAATATATATTATATACTGTACATAAAATATCAAATTTCATCAAATATATTATATACTGTACATAAAATATGAAAGTACACCAAATACATATAATATACTGTACATAAAATATCAAATTTCACAAAATATATATTATATACTGTAGATAAAATATCAAATTTCACCAAATATATATTATATACTGTACATAAAATATCAAATTTTATCATAAATATTATATAGTGTACATAAAATATGAAAGTCTGCCAAATATATATTATATACTGAATGTAAAATATCAAATTTAACAATATATATTATATACTGTACATAAAATATCAAATTTCCCCAGATATATATTATATACTGTACATAAAATATCAAATTTTATCAAATATATTATATACTGTACATAAAATATTAAAGTACAGCAAATATATATTATATACTGTTCATAAAATTTCAAATTTCAACAAATATATATTATATTCTCTACATAAAATATCAAAGTCCACCAAATATATATTATCTACTGTACATAAAATATCAAATTTCACAAAATATATATTATATACTGTACATAAACTATCAAATTTCATCAAATATATATTATATACTGTACATAAAATATCAAATTTTATCTAATATATTATCTACTGTACATAAAATATGAAAGTACAGCAAATATATATTATATACTGTTCATAAAATATCAAATTTCAACAAATATGTATTATATACTCTACATAAAATATCAAAGTCCACCAAATATATATTATCTACTGTACATAAAATATCAAATTTCACCAAATATATATTATATACTGTGCAGGAAATATCAAATTTCACCAAATATATATTATATACTCTACATAAAATATCAAAGTCCACCAAATATATATTATCTACTGTACATAAAATATCAAATTTCACAAAATATATATTATATACTGTACATAAACTATCAAATTTTACCAAATATATATTATATACTGTACATAAAATATCAAATTTCATCAAATGTATATTATATACTCTACATAAAATATGAAAGTCCGCCAAATATATATTATCTACTGTACATAAAATATCAAATTTCACCAAATATATATTATATACTCTACATAAAATATCAAAGTCCACCAAATATATATTATCTACTGTACGTAAAATGTCAAATTTCACAAAATATATGTTATATACTGTTCATGAAATATCAAATTTCATCAAATATATTATACTCTGTTCATGAAATATGAAATTACACCAAATATATATTATATACTGTACATAAAATATGAAAGTACACCAAATATATATTATATACTGTACATAAAATATCAAATTTCACCAAATATGTATTACATACTCCACATAAAATATCAAAGTCCACCAATTATATATTATCTACTGTACATTAAATATCAAATTTCACAAAATATATGTTTTATACTGTTCATGAAATATCAAATTTCATCAAATATATTATACACTGTACATAAAATATGAAATTACACCAAATATATATTGTATACTGTACATAAAATATGAAAGTACAACATATATATATTATATACTGTACATAAAATATTAAATTTCACCAAATATGTATTATATACTGTACATAAAATACCAAATTTCACTAAATATATATTATATACTGTACATAAAATATGAAAGTCCGCCAAATATATATTATCTACTGTACAGAAAATATCAAATTGCACCAAATATATATTATATACTCTACATAAAATATCAAAGTCCACCAAATATATATTATCTACTGTACGTAAAATGTCAAATTTCACAGAATATTTGTTATATACTGTTCATTAAATATCAAATTTCATCAAATATATTATACACTGTACATGAAATATGAAATTACACAAAAT
The DNA here is from genome assembly GCF_029281585.2 of Gorilla gorilla gorilla. Taxonomy (NCBI): domain Eukaryota; kingdom Metazoa; phylum Chordata; class Mammalia; order Primates; family Hominidae; genus Gorilla; species Gorilla gorilla. The sequence continues at coordinate 3,187,906 of NC_073236.2, forward strand.
ATATACTATATACTGTACATAAAATATGAAAGTACACCAAATATATATTATATACTGTACATAAAATATCAAATTTCACCAAATATGTATTACATACTCCACATAAAATATCAAAGTCCACCAATTATATATTATCTGCTGTACATTAAATATCAAATTTCACAAAATATATGTTTTATACTGTTCATGAAATATCAAATTTCATCAAATATATTATACACTGTACATAAAATATGAAATTACACCAAATATATATTGTATACTGTACATAAAATATGAAAGTACAACATATATACATTATATACTGTACATAAAATATCAAATTTCACCAAATATGTATTATATACTGTACATAAAATACCAAATTTCACTAAATATATATTATATACTGTACATAAAATATCAAATTTCACCAAATATATATTATATACTGTACAGAAAATATCAAATTACACCAAATATATATTATATACTGTACATAAAATATGAAAGTCCACCAAATATATATTATCTACTGTACGTAAAATGTCAAATTTCACAGAATATATGTTATATACTGTTCATTAAATATCAAATTTCATCAAATATATTATACACTGTACATGAAATATGAAATTACACAAAATATATATTATATACTGTACATAAAATATGAAAGTACACCAAATATATATTATATACTGTACATAAAATATCAAATTTCACCAAATATGTATTACATACTCCACATAAAATATCAAAGTCCACCAATTATATATTATCTACTGTACATTAAATATCAAATTTCACAAAATATATGTTTTATACTGTTCATGAAATATCAAATGTCATCAAATATATTATACACTGTACATAAAATATGAAATTACACAAAATATATATTGTATACTGTACATAAAATATGAAAGTACAACATATATATATTATATACTGTACATAAAATATCAAATTTCACCAAATATGTATTATATACTGTACATAAAATACCAAATTTCACTAAATATATATTATATACTGTACATAAAATATCAAATTTCACCAAATATATATTATATACTGTACAGAAAATATCAAATTTCACCAAATATATATTATATACTCTACATAAAATATCAAAGTCCACCAAATATATATTATCTACTGTACGTAAAATGTCAAATTTCACAGAATATATGTTATATACTGTTCATTAAATATCAAATTTCATCAAATATATTATACACTGTACGTGAAATATGAAATTACACAAAATATATATTATATACTGTACATAAAATATGAAAGTACACCAAATATATATTATATACTGTACATAAAATATCAAATTTCACCAAATATGTATTATATACTCCACATAAAATATCAAAGTCCACCAATTATATATTATCTACTGTACATAAAATATCAAATTTCACCAAATATATATTATATACTGTAGATAAAATATCAAATTTCACCAAATATATATTATATACTGTACATAAAATATCAAATTCCATCAAATATATTATATACTGTACATAAAATATGAAAGTACACCAAATATATATTATATACTCTACATAAAATATCAAATTCCACCAAATATGTATTATCTACTGTACATAAAATATGAAAGTACGCCAAATATATATTATATACTGTATATAAAATATCAAATTTAACAATATATATTATATACTGTACATAAAATATCAAATTTCACCAGATATATATTATATACTGTACATAAAATACCAAATTTTATCAAATATATTATATACTGTACATAAAATATGAAAGTACAGCAAATATATATTATATACTGTAGATAAAATATCAAATTTCAACAATATATATTATATCCTCTACATAAAATATCAAAGTCCAAGAAATATATATTATCTACTGTACATAAAATGTCAAATTTCACCAAATATATATTATATACTGTACATAAAATATCAAATATCACCAAATATATATTATATACTCTACATAAAATATGAAAGTCCACCAAATATATATTATCTACTGTACATTAAATATCAAATTTCACAAAATATATGTTATATACTGTTCATGAAATATCAAATTTCATCCAATATATTATATACTGTACATAAAATATGAAATTACACCAAATATATATTGTATACTGTACATAAAATCTGAAAGTACAACATATATATATTATATACTGTACATAAAATATCAAATTTCACCACATATGTATTATATACTCTACATAAAATATCAAAGTCCACCAATTATATATTATCTACTGTACATAAAATATCAAATTTCACCAAATATATATTATATACTGTAGATACAATATCAAATTTCACAAACTATATATTATATACTGTACATAAAATATCAAATTTCATCAAATATATTATATACTGTACATAAAATATGAAAGTACACCAAATATATATAATATACTGTACATAAAATACCAAATTTCACTAAATATATATTATATACTGTACATAAAATATCAAATTTCACCAAATATATATTATATACTGTACATAAAATATCAAATTTTATCAAATATATTATATACTGTACATAAAATATATAAGCACAGCAAATATATATTATATACTGTACATAAAATATCAAATTTCATCAAATATATATTATATACTCTACATAAAATATGAAAGTCCTCCAAATATATATTATCTACTGTACATAAAATATCAAATTTCACGAAATATATATTATATACTCTACATAAAATATCAAAGTCCACCAAATATATATTATCTACTGTACGTAAAATGTCAAATTTCACAAAATATATGTTTTATACTGTTCATGAAATATCAAATTTCATCAAATATATTATACACTGTACATAAAATATGAAATTACACCAAATATATATTGTATACTGTACATAAAATATGAAAGTACAACATATATATTATATACTGTACATAAAATATTAAATTTCACCAAATATGTATTATATACTGTACATAAAATACCAAATTTCACTAAATATATATTATATACTGTACATAAAATATGAAAGTCCGCCAAATATATATTATCTACTGTACAGAAAATATCAAATTGCACCAAATATATATTATATACTCTACATAAAATATCAAATTCCACCAAATATATATTATCTACTGTACGTAAAATGTCAAATTTCACAGAATATTTGTTATATACTGTTCATTAAATATCAAATTTCATCAAATATATTATACACTGTACATGAAATATGAAATTACACAAAATATATACTATATACTGTACATAAAATATGAAAGTACACCAAATATATATTATATACTGTACATAAAATATCAAATTTCACCAAATATGTATTACATACTCCACATAAAATATCAAAGTCCACCAATTATATATTATCTGCTGTACATTAAATATCAAATTTCACAAAATATATGTTTTATACTGTTCATGAAATATCAAATTTCATCAAATATATTATACACTGTACATAAAATATCAAATTCCATCAAATATATTATATACTGTACATAAAATATGAAAGTACACCACATATATATTATATACTGTACATAAAATATCAAATTTCACCAGATATATATTATATACTGTACATAAAATATAAAATTTTATCAAATATATTATATACTGTACATAAAATATGAAAGTACAGCAAATATATATTATATACTGTACATAAAATATCAAATTTCACCAAATATATATTATATACTGTAGATAAAATATCAAATTTCACCAAATATATATTATATACTGTACATAAAATATCAAATTCCATCAAATATATTATATACTGTACATAAAATATGAAAGTACACCAAATATATACTATATACTCTACATAAAATATCAAATTTCACCAAATATGTATTATATACTCTACATAAAATATCAAAGTCCACCAATTATATATTATCTACTGTACATAAAATATGAAATTTCACTAAATATATATTATATACTGTAGACAAAATATCAAATTTCACCCAATATATATTATATACTGTACATAAAATATCAAATTTCACCAAATATATATTATATACTCAACATAAAATATCAAATTCCACCAAATATATATTATCTACTGTACATAAAATATGAAAGTACACCAAATATATATTATATACTGTATGTAACATATCAAATTTAACAATATATATTATATACTGTACATAAAATATCAAATTTCACCAGATATATATTATATAGTGTACATAAAATATCAAATTTCACCAGATATATATTATAAACTGTACATAAAATATCAAATTTTATCAAATATATTATATACTGTACATAAAATATGTAAGTACAGCAAATATATATTATATACTGTACATAAAATATCAAATTTCAACAAATATATATTATATCTTCTACATAAAATATCAAAGTCCACGAAATATATATTATCTACTGTACATAAAATATCAAATTTCACCAAATATATATTATATACTGTAGATAAAATATCAAATTTCACCAAATATATATTATATACTCTACATAAAATATGAAAGTCCACCTAATATATATTATCTACTGTACATTAAATATCAAATTTCACAAAATATATGTTACATACTGTTCATGAAATATCAAATTTCATCAAATATATTATACACTGAACATGAAATATGAAAGTACACCATATATATATTATATACTGTACATAAAATATGAAAGTACACCCAATATATATTGTATACTGTACATAAAATATCAAATTTCACCAAATATGTATTATATACTGTAGATAAAATATCAAATTTCACCAAATATATATTATATACTGTACATAAAATATGAAAGTCCACCAAATATATATTATCTACTGTACGTAAAATGTCAAATTTCACAGAATATATGTTATATACTGTTCATTAAATATCAAATTTCATCAAATATATTATACACTGTACATAAAATATGAAATTACACAAAATATATATTATATACTGTACATAAAATATGAAAGTACACCAAATATATATTATATACTGTACATAAAATATCAAATTTCACCAAATATGTATTATATACTCCACATAAAATATCAAAGTCCACCAATTATATATTATCTACTGTACATAAAATATCAAATTTCACCAAATATATATTATATACTGTAGATAAAATATCAAATTTCACCAAATATATATTATATACTGTACATAAAATATCAAATTCCATCAAATATATTATATACTGTACATAAAATATGAAAGTACACCACATATATATTATATACTGTACATAAAATATCAAATTTCACCAGATATATATTATATACTGTACATAAAATATAAAATTTTATCAAATATATTATATACTGTACATAAAATATGAAAGTACAGCAAATATATATTATATACTGTACATAAAATATCAAATTTCACCAAATATATATTATATACTGTAGATAAAATATCAAATTTCACCAAATATATATTATATACTGTACATAAAATATCAAATTCCATCAAATATATTATATACTGTACATAAAATATGAAAGTACACCAAATATATACTATATACTCTACATAAAATATCAAATTTCACCAAATATGTATTATATACTCTACATAAAATATCAAAGTCCACCAATTATATATTATCTACTGTACATAAAATATGAAATTTCACTAAATATATATTATATACTGTAGACAAAATATCAAATTTCACCCAATATATATTATATACTGTACATAAAATATCAAATTTCACCAAATATATATTATATACTCAACATAAAATATCAAATTCCACCAAATATATATTATCTACTGTACATAAAATATGAAAGTACACCAAATATATATTATATACTGTATGTAACATATCAAATTTAACAATATATATTATATACTGTACATAAAATATCAAATTTCACCAGATATATATTATATAGTGTACATAAAATATCAAATTTCACCAGATATATATTATAAACTGTACATAAAATATCAAATTTTATCAAATATATTATATACTGTACATAAAATATGTAAGTACAGCAAATATATATTATATACTGTACATAAAATATCAAATTTCAACAAATATATATTATATCTTCTACATAAAATATCAAAGTCCACGAAATATATATTATCTACTGTACATAAAATATCAAATTTCACCAAATATATATTATATACTGTAGATAAAATATCAAATTTCACCAAATATATATTATATACTCTACATAAAATATGAAAGTCCACCTAATATATATTATCTACTGTACATTAAATATCAAATTTCACAAAATATATGTTACATACTGTTCATGAAATATCAAATTTCATCAAATATATTATACACTGAACATGAAATATGAAAGTACACCATATATATATTATATACTGTACATAAAATATGAAAGTACACCCAATATATATTGTATACTGTACATAAAATATCAAATTTCACCAAATATGTATTATATACTCTACATAAAATATCAAAGTCCACCAATAATATATTATCTACTGTACATAAAATATCAAATTTCACCAAATATATATTATACACTGTAGATAAAATATCAAATTTCACCAAATATATATTATATACTGTACATAAAATATCAAATTTCATCAAATATATTATATACTGTACATAAAATATGAAAGTACACCAAATACATATAATATACTGTACATAAAATATCAAATTTCACAAAATATATATTATATACTGTAGATAAAATATCAAATTTCACCAAATATATATTATATACTGTACATAAAATATCAAATTTTATCATAAATATTATATAGTGTACATAAAATATGAAAGTCTGCCAAATATATATTATATACTGAATGTAAAATATCAAATTTAACAATATATATTATATACTGTACATAAAATATCAAATTTCCCCAGATATATATTATATACTGTACATAAAATATCAAATTTTATCAAATATATTATATACTGTACATAAAATATTAAAGTACAGCAAATATATATTATATACTGTTCATAAAATTTCAAATTTCAACAAATATATATTATATTCTCTACATAAAATATCAAAGTCCACCAAATATATATTATCTACTGTACATAAAATATCAAATTTCACAAAATATATATTATATACTGTACATAAACTATCAAATTTCATCAAATATATATTATATACTGTACATAAAATATCAAATTTTATCTAATATATTATCTACTGTACATAAAATATGAAAGTACAGCAAATATATATTATATACTGTTCATAAAATATCAAATTTCAACAAATATGTATTATATACTCTACATAAAATATCAAAGTCCACCAAATATATATTATCTACTGTACATAAAATATCAAATTTCACCAAATATATATTATATACTGTGCAGGAAATATCAAATTTCACCAAATATATATTATATACTCTACATAAAATATCAAAGTCCACCAAATATATATTATCTACTGTACATAAAATATCAAATTTCACAAAATATATATTATATACTGTACATAAACTATCAAATTTTACCAAATATATATTATATACTGTACATAAAATATCAAATTTCATCAAATGTATATTATATTCTCTACATAAAATATGAAAGTCCGCCAAATATATATTATCTACTGTACATAAAATATCAAATTTCACCAAATATATATTATATACTCTACATAAAATATCAAAGTCCACCAAATATATATTATCTACTGTACGTAAAATGTCAAATTTCACAAAATATATGTTATATACTGTTCATGAAATATCAAATTTCATCAAATATATTATACTCTGTTCATGAAATATGAAATTACACCAAATATATATTATATACTGTACATAAAATATGAAAGTACACCAAATATATATTATATACTGTACATAAAATATCAAATTTCACCAAATATGTATTACATACTCCACATAAAATATCAAAGTCCACCAATTATATATTATCTACTGTACATTAAATATCAAATTTCACAAAATATATGTTTTATACTGTTCATGAAATATCAAATTTCATCAAATATATTATACACTGTACATAAAATATGAAATTACACCAAATATATATTGTATACTGTACATAAAATATGAAAGTACAACATATATATATTATATACTGTACATAAAATATTAAATTTCACCAAATATGTATTATATACTGTACATAAAATACCAAATTTCACTAAATATATATTATATACTGTACATAAAATATGAAAGTCCGCCAAATATATATTATCTACTGTACAGAAAATATCAAATTGCACCAAATATATATTATATACTCTACATAAAATATCAAAGTCCACCAAATATATATTATCTACTGTACGTAAAATGTCAAATTTCACAGAATATTTGTTATATACTGTTCATTAAATATCAAATTTCATCAAATATATTATACACTGTACATGAAATATGAAATTACACAAAATATATACTATATACTGTACATAAAATATGAAAGTACACCAAATATATATTATATACTGTACATAAAATATCAAATTTCACCAAATATGTATTACATACTCCACATAAAATATCAAAGTCCACCAATTATATATTATCTGCTGTACATTAAATATCAAATTTCACAAAATATATGTTTTATACTGTTCATGAAATATCAAATTTCATCAAATATATTATACACTGTACATAAAATATGAAATTACACCAAATATATATTGTATACTGTACATAAAATATGAAAGTACAACATATATACATTATATACTGTACATAAAATATCAAATTTCACCAAATATGTATTATATACTGTACATAAAATACCAAATTTCACTAAATATATATTATATACTGTACATAAAATATCAAATTTCACCAAATATATATTATATACTGTACAGAAAATATCAAATTACACCAAATATATATTATATACTGTACATAAAATATGAAAGTCCACCAAATATATATTATCTACTGTACGTAAAATGTCAAATTTCACAGAATATATGTTATATACTGTTCATTAAATATCAAATTTCATCAAATATATTATACACTGTACATGAAATATGAAATTACACAAAATATATATTATATACTGTACATAAAATATGAAAGTACACCAAATATATATTATATACTGTACATAAAATATCAAATTTCACCAAATATGTATTACATACTCCACATAAAATATCAAAGTCCACCAATTATATATTATCTACTGTACATTAAATATCAAATTTCACAAAATATATGTTTTATACTGTTCATGAAATATCAAATGTCATCAAATATATTATACACTGTACATAAAATATGAAATTACACAAAATATATATTGTATACTGTACATAAAATATGAAAGTACAACATATATATATTATATACTGTACATAAAATATCAAATTTCACCAAATATGTATTATATACTGTACATAAAATACCAAATTTCACTAAATATATATTATATACTGTACATAAAATATCAAATTTCACCAAATATATATTATATACTGTACAGAAAATATCAAATTTCACCAAATATATATTATATACTCTACATAAAATATCAAAGTCCACCAAATATATATTATCTACTGTACGTAAAATGTCAAATTTCACAGAATATATGTTATATACTGTTCATTAAATATCAAATTTCATCAAATATATTATACACTGTACATGAAATATGAAATTACACAAAATATATATTATATACTGTACATAAAATATGAAAGTACACCAAATATATATTATATACTGTACATAAAATATCAAATTTCACCAAATATGTATTATATACTCCACATAAAATATCAAAGTCCACCAATTATATATTATCTACTGTACATAAAATATCAAATTTCACCAAATATATATTATATACTGTAGATAAAATATCAAATTTCACCAAATATATATTATATACTGTACATAAAATATCAAATTCCATCAAATATATTATATACTGTACATAAAATATGAAAGTACACCAAATATATATTATATACTCTACATAAAATATCAAATTCCACCAAATATGTATTATCTACTGTACATAAAATATGAAAGTACGCCAAATATATATTATATACTGTATATAAAATATCAAATTTAACAATATATATTATATACTGTACATAAAATATCAAATTTCACCAGATATATATTATATACTGTACATAAAATACCAAATTTTATCAAATATATTATATACTGTACATAAAATATGAAAGTACAGCAAATATATATTATATACTGTAGATAAAATATCAAATTTCAACAATATATATTATATCCTCTACATAAAATATCAAAGTCCAAGAAATATATATTATCTACTGTACATAAAATGTCAAATTTCACCAAATATATATTATATACTGTACATAAAATATCAAATATCACCAAATATATATTATATACTCTACATAAAATATGAAAGTCCACCAAATATATATTATCTACTGTACATTAAATATCAAATTTCACAAAATATATGTTATATACTGTTCATGAAATATCAAATTTCATCCAATATATTATATACTGTACATAAAATATGAAATTACACCAAATATATATTGTATACTGTACATAAAATATGAAAGTACAACATATATATATTATATACTGTACATAAAATATCAAATTTCACCACATATGTATTATATACTCTACATAAAATATCAAAGTCCACCAATTATATATTATCTACTGTACATAAAATATCAAATTTCACCAAATATATATTATATACTGTAGATACAATATCAAATTTCACAAACTATATATTATATACTGTACATAAAATATCAAATTTCATCAAATATATTATATACTGTACATAAAATATGAAAGTACACCAAATATATATAATATACTGTACATAAAATACCAAATTTCACTAAATATATATTATATACTGTACATAAAATATCAAATTTCACCAAATATATATTATATACTGTACATAAAATATCAAATTTTATCAAATATATTATATACTGTACATAAAATATATAAGCACAGCAAATATATATTATATACTGTACATAAAATATCAAATTTCATCAAATATATATTATATACTCTACATAAAATATGAAAGTCCTCCAAATATATATTATCTACTGTACATAAAATATCAAATTTCACGAAATATATATTATATACTCTACATAAAATATCAAAGTCCACCAAATATATATTATCTACTGTACGTAAAATGTCAAATTTCACAAAATATATGTTTTATACTGTTCATGAAATATCAAATTTCATCAAATATATTATACACTGTACATAAAATATGAAATTACACCAAATATATATTGTATACTGTACATAAAATATGAAAGTACAACATATATATATTATATACTGTACATAAAATATTAAATTTCACCAAATATGTATTATATACTGTACATAAAATACCAAATTTCACTAAATATATATTATATACTGTACATAAAATATGAAAGTCCGCCAAATATATATTATCTACTGTACAGAAAATATCAAATTGCACCAAATATATATTATATACTCTACATAAAATATCAAATTCCACCAAATATATATTATCTACTGTACGTAAAATGTCAAATTTCACAGAATATTTGTTATATACTGTTCATTAAATATCAAATTTCATCAAATATATTATACACTGTACATGAAATATGAAATTACACAAAATATATACTATATACTGTACATAAAATATGAAAGTACACCAAATATATATTATATACTGTACATAAAATATCAAATTTCACCAAATATGTATTACATACTCCACATAAAATATCAAAGTCCACCAATTATATATTATCTGCTGTACATTAAATATCAAATTTCACAAAATATATGTTTTATACTGTTCATGAAATATCAAATTTCATCAAATATATTATACACTGTACATAAAATATGAAATTACACCAAATATATATTGTATACTGTACATAAAATATGAAAGTACAACATATATATATTATATACTGTACATAAAATATCAAATTTCACCAAATATGTATTATATACTGTACATAAAATACCAAATTTCACTAAATATATATTATATACTGTACATAAAATATCAAATTTCACCAAATATATATTATATACTGTACAGAAAATATCAAATTACACCAAATATATATTATATACTGTACATAAAATATGAAAGTCCACCAAATATATATTATCTACTGTACGTAAAATGTCAAATTTCACAGAATATATGTTATATACTGTTCATTAAATATCAAATTTCATCAAATATATTATACACTGTACATAAAATATGAAATTACACAAAATATATATTATATACTGTACATAAAATATGAAAGTACACCAAATATATATTATATACTGTACATAAAATATCAAATTTCACCAAATATGTATTATATACTCCACATAAAATATCAAAGTCCACCAATTATATATTATCTACTGTACATAAAATATCAAATTTCACCAAATATATATTATATACTGTAGATAAAATATCAAATTTCACCAAATATATATTATATACTGTACATAAAATATCAAATTCCATCAAATATATTATATACTGTACATAAAATATGAAAGTACACCACATATATATTATATACTGTACATAAAATATCAAATTTCACCAAAGATATATTATATACTCTACATAAAATATCAAATTCCACCAAATATGTATTATCTACTGTACATAAAATATGAAAGTATGCCAAATATATATTATATACCGTATATAAAATATCAAATTTAACAATATATATTATATACTGTACATAAAATATCAAATTTCACCAGATATATATTATACACTGTACATAAAATACCAAATTTTATCAAATATATTATATACTGTACATAAAATATGAAAGTACAGCAAATATATATTATATACTGTACATAAAATATCAAATTTCAACAAATATATATTATATCCTCTACATAAAATATCAAAGTCCAAGAAATATATATTATCTACTGTACATAAAATGTCAAATTTCACCAAATATATATTATATACTGTACATAAAATATCAAATATCACCAAATATATATTATATACTCTACATAAAATATGAAAGTCCACCAAATATATATTATCTACTGTACATAAAATATCAAATTTCACAAAATATATATTATATACTGTACATAAACTATCAAATTTCATCAAATATATATTATATACTGTACATAAAATATCAAATTTTATCTAATATATTATCTACTGTACATAAAATATGAAAGTACAGCAAATATATATTATATACTGTTCATAAAATATCAAATTTCAACAAATATGTATTATATACTCTACATAAAATATCAAAGTCCACCAAATATATATTATCTACTGTACATAAAATATCAAATTTCACCAAATATATATTATATACTGTGCAGGAAATATCAAATTTCACCAAATATATATTATATACTCTACATAAAATATCAAAGTCCACCAAATATATATTATCTACTGTACATAAAATATCAAATTTCACAAAATATATATTATATACTGTACATAAACTATCAAATTTTACCAAATATATATTATATACTGTACATAAAATATCAAATTTCATCAAATGTATATTATATACTCTACATAAAATATGAAAGTCCGCCAAATATATATTATCTACTGTACATAAAATATCAAATTTCACCAAATATATATTATATACTCTACATAAAATATCAAAGTCCACCAAATATATATTATCTACTGTACGTAAAATGTCAAATTTCACAAAATATATGTTATATACTGTTCATGAAATATCAAATTTCATCAAATATATTATACTCTGTTCATGAAATATGAAATTACACCAAATATATATTATATACTGTACATAAAATATGAAAGTACACCAAATATATATTATATACTGTACATAAAATATCAAATTTCACCAAATATGTATTACATACTCCACATAAAATATCAAAGTCCACCAATTATATATTATCTACTGTACATTAAATATCAAATTTCACAAAATATATGTTTTATACTGTTCATGAAATATCAAATTTCATCAAATATATTATACACTGTACATAAAATATGAAATTACACCAAATATATATTGTATACTGTACATAAAATATGAAAGTACAACATATATATATTATATACTGTACATAAAATATTAAATTTCACCAAATATGTATTATATACTGTACATAAAATACCAAATTTCACTAAATATATATTATATACTGTACATAAAATATGAAAGTCCGCCAAATATATATTATCTACTGTACAGAAAATATCAAATTGCACCAAATATATATTATATACTCTACATAAAATATCAAAGTCCACCAAATATATATTATCTACTGTACGTAAAATGTCAAATTTCACAGAATATTTGTTATATACTGTTCATTAAATATCAAATTTCATCAAATATATTATACACTGTACATGAAATATGAAATTACACAAAATATATACTATATACTGTACATAAAATATGAAAGTACACCAAATATATATTATATACTGTACATAAAATATCAAATTTCACCAAATATGTATTACATACTCCACATAAAATATCAAAGTCCACCAATTATATATTATCTGCTGTACATTAAATATCAAATTTCACAAAATATATGTTTTATACTGTTCATGAAATATCAAATTTCATCAAATATATTATACACTGTACATAAAATATGAAATTACACCAAATATATATTGTATACTGTACATAAAATATGAAAGTACAACATATATACATTATATACTGTACATAAAATATCAAATTTCACCAAATATGTATTATATACTGTACATAAAATACCAAATTTCACTAAATATATATTATATACTGTACATAAAATATCAAATTTCACCAAATATATATTATATACTGTACAGAAAATATCAAATTACACCAAATATATATTATATACTGTACATAAAATATGAAAGTCCACCAAATATATATTATCTACTGTACGTAAAATGTCAAATTTCATAGAATATATGTTATATACTGTTCATTAAATATCAAATTTCATCAAATATATTATACACTGTACATGAAATATGAAATTACACAAAATATATATTATATACTGTACATAAAATATGAAAGTACACCAAATATATATTATATACTGTACATAAAATATCAAATTTCACCAAATATGTATTATATACTCCACATAAAATATCAAAGTCCACCAATTATATATTATCTACTGTACATAAAATATCAAATTTCACCAAATATATATTATATACTGTAGATAAAATATCAAATTTCACCAAATATATATTATATACTGTACATAAAATATCAAATTCCATCAAATATATTATATACTGTACATAAAATATGAAAGTACACCACATATATATTATATACTGTACATAAAATATCAAATTTCACCAAAGATATATTATATACTGTACATAAAATATCAAATTCCACCAAATATGTATTATCTACTGTACATAAAATATGAAAGTATGCCAAATATATATTATATACCGTATATAAAATATCAAATTTAACAATATATATTATATACTGTACATAAAATATCAAATTTCACCAGATATATATTATACACTGTACATAAAATACCAAATTTTATCAAATATATTATATACTGTACATAAAATATGAAAGTACAGCAAATATATATTATATACTGTACATAAAATATCAAATTTCAACAAATATATATTATATCCTCTACATAAAATATCAAAGTCCAAGAAATATATATTATCTACTGTACATAAAATGTCAAATTTCACCAAATATATATTATATACTGTACATAAAATATCAAATATCACCAAATATATATTATATACTCTACATAAAATATGAAAGTCCACCAAATATATATTATCTACTGTACATTAAATATCAAATTTCACAAAATATATGTTATATACTGTTCATGAAATATCAAATTTCATCAAATATATTATACACTGTACATAAAATATGAAATTACACCAAATATATATTGTATACTGTACATAAAATATGAAAGTACAACATATATCTATTATATACTGTACATAAAATATCAAATTTCACCAAATATGTATTATATACTCTACATAAAATATCAAAGTCCACCAATTATATATTATCTACTGTACATAAAATATCAAATTTCACCAAATATATATTTTATACTGTAGATACAATATCAAATTTCACAAAATATATATTATATACTGTACATAAAATATCAAATTTCATCAAATATATTATATACTCTACATAAAATATGAAAGTACACCAAATATATATAATATACTGTACATAAAATACCAAATTTCACTAAATATATATTATATAGTGTACATAAAATATCAAATTTCACCAAATATATATTATATACTGTACATAAAATATCAAATTTTATCAAATATATTATATACTGTACATAAAATATCTAAGTACAGCAAATATATATTATATACTGTACATAAAATATCAACTTTCATCAAATATATATTATATACTCTACATAAAATATGAAAGTCCGCCAAATATATATTATCTACTGTACATAAAATATCAAATTTCACCAAATATATATTATATACTCTACATAAAATATCAAAGTCCACCAAATATATATTATCTACTGTACGTAAAATGTCAAATTTCACAAAATATATGTTATATACTCTTCATGAAATATCAAATTTCATCAAATATATTATACTCTTTTCATGAAATATGAAATTACACCAAATATATATTATATACTGTTCATAAAATATGAAAGTACACCAAATATATATTATATACTGTACATAAAATATCAAATTTCACCAAATATGTATTACATACTCCACATAAAATATCAAAGTCCACCAATTATATATTATCTACTGTACATTAAATATCAAATTTCACAAAATATATGTTTTATACTGTTCATGAAATATCAAATGTCATCAAATATATTATACACTGTACATAAAATATGAAATTACACAAAATATATATTGTATACTGTACATAAAATATGAAAGTACAACATATATATATTATATACTGTACATAAAATATCAAATTTCACCAAATATGTATTATATACTGTACATAAAATACCAAATTTCACTAAATATATATTATATACTGTACATAAAATATCAAATTTCACCAAATATATATTATATACTGTACAGAAAATATCAAATTTCACCAAATATATATTATATACTCTACATAAAATATCAAAGTCCACCAAATATATATTATCTACTGTACGTAAAATGTCAAATTTCACAGAATATATGTTATATACAGTTCATTAAATATCAAATTTCATCAAATATATTATACACTGTACATGAAATATGAAATTACACAAAATATATATTATATACTGTACATAAAATATGAAAGTACACCAAATATATATTATATACTGTACATAAAATATCAAATTTCACCAAATATGTATTATATACTCCACATAAAATATCAAAGTCCACCAATTATATATTATCTACTGTACATAAAATATCAAATTTCACCAAATATATATTATATACTGTAGATAAAATATCAAATTTCACCAAATATATATTATATACTGTACATAAAATATCAAATTCCATCAAATATATTATATACAGTACATAAAATATGAAAGTACACCAAATATATATTATATACTCTACATAAAATATCAAATTCCACCAAATATGTATTATCTACTGTACATAAAATATGAAAGTACGCCAAATATATATTATATACTGTATATAAAATATCAAATTTAACAATATATATTATATACTGTACATAAAATATCAAATTTCACCAGATATATATTATATACTGTACATAAAATACCAAATTTTATCAAATATATTATATACTGTACATAAAATATGAAAGTACAGCAAATATATATTATATACTGTAGATAAAATATCAAATTTCAACAATATATATTATATCCTCTACATAAAATATAAAAGTCCAAGAAATATATATTATCTACTGTACATAAAATGTCAAATTTCACCAAATATATATTATATACTGTACATAAAATATCAAATATCACCAAATATATATTATATACTCTACATAAAATATGAAAGTCCACCAAATATATATTATCTACTGTACATAAAATATCAAATTTCACAAAATATATATTATATACTGTACATAAACTATCAAATTTCATCAAATATATATTATATACTGTACATAAAATATCAAATTTTATCTAATATATTATCTACTGTACATAAAATATGAAAGTACAGCAAATATATATTATATACTGTTCATAAAATATCAAATTTCAACAAATATGTATTATATACTCTACATAAAATATCAAAGTCCACCAAATATATATTATCTACTGTACATAAAATATCAAATTTCACCAAATATATATTATATACTGTGCAGGAAATATCAAATTTCACCAAATATATATTATATACTCTACATAAAATATCAAAGTCCACCAAATATATATTATCTACTGTACATAAAATATCAAATTTCACAAAATATATATTATATACTGTACATAAACTATCAAATTTTACCAAATATATATTATATACTGTACATAAAATATCAAATTTCATCAAATGTATATTATATACTCTACATAAAATATGAAAGTCCGCCAAATATATATTATCTACTGTACATAAAATATCAAATTTCACCAAATATATATTATATACTCTACATAAAATATCAAAGTCCACCAAATATATATTATCTACTGTACGTAAAATGTCAAATTTCACAAAATATATGTTATATACTGTTCATGAAATATCAAATTTCATCAAATATATTATACTCTGTTCATGAAATATGAAATTACACCAAATATATATTATATACTGTACATAAAATATGAAAGTACACCAAATATATATTATATACTGTACATAAAATATCAAATTTCACCAAATATGTATTACATACTCCACATAAAATATCAAAGTCCACCAATTATATATTATCTACTGTACATTAAATATCAAATTTCACAAAATATATGTTTTATACTGTTCATGAAATATCAAATTTCATCAAATATATTATACACTGTACATAAAATATGAAATTACACCAAATATATATTGTATACTGTACATAAAATATGAAAGTACAACATATATATATTATATACTGTACATAAAATATTAAATTTCACCAAATATGTATTATATACTGTACATAAAATACCAAATTTCACTAAATATATATTATATACTGTACATAAAATATGAAAGTCCGCCAAATATATATTATCTACTGTACAGAAAATATCAAATTGCACCAAATATATATTATATACTCTACATAAAATATCAAAGTCCACCAAATATATATTATCTACTGTACGTAAAATGTCAAATTTCACAGAATATTTGTTATATACTGTTCATTAAATATCAAATTTCATCAAATATATTATACACTGTACATGAAATATGAAATTACACAAAATATATACTATATACTGTACATAAAATATGAAAGTACACCAAATATATATTATATACTGTACATAAAATATCAAATTTCACCAAATATGTATTACATACTCCACATAAAATATCAAAGTCCACCAATTATATATTATCTGCTGTACATTAAATATCAAATTTCACAAAATATATGTTTTATACTGTTCATGAAATATCAAATTTCATCAAATATATTATACACTGTACATAAAATATGAAATTACACCAAATATATATTGTATACTGTACATAAAATATGAAAGTACAACATATATACATTATATACTGTACATAAAATATCAAATTTCACCAAATATGTATTATATACTGTACATAAAATACCAAATTTCACTAAATATATATTATATACTGTACATAAAATATCAAATTTCACCAAATATATATTATATACTGTACAGAAAATATCAAATTACACCAAATATATATTATATACTGTACATAAAATATGAAAGTCCACCAAATATATATTATCTACTGTACGTAAAATGTCAAATTTCATAGAATATATGTTATATACTGTTCATTAAATATCAAATTTCATCAAATATATTATACACTGTACATGAAATATGAAATTACACAAAATATATATTATATACTGTACATAAAATATGAAAGTACACCAAATATATATTATATACTGTACATAAAATATCAAATTTCACCAAATATGTATTATATACTCCACATAAAATATCAAAGTCCACCAATTATATATTATCTACTGTACATAAAATATCAAATTTCACCAAATATATATTATATACTGTAGATAAAATATCAAATTTCACCAAATATATATTATATACTGTACATAAAATATCAAATTCCATCAAATATATTATATACTGTACATAAAATATGAAAGTACACCACATATATATTATATACTGTACATAAAATATCAAATTTCACCAAAGATATATTATATACTGTACATAAAATATCAAATTCCACCAAATATGTATTATCTACTGTACATAAAATATGAAAGTATGCCAAATATATATTATATACCGTATATAAAATATCAAATTTAACAATATATATTATATACTGTACATAAAATATCAAATTTCACCAGATATATATTATACACTGTACATAAAATACCAAATTTTATCAAATATATTATATACTGTACATAAAATATGAAAGTACAGCAAATATATATTATATACTGTACATAAAATATCAAATTTCAACAAATATATATTATATCCTCTACATAAAATATCAAAGTCCAAGAAATATATATTATCTACTGTACATAAAATGTCAAATTTCACCAAATATATATTATATACTGTACATAAAATATCAAATATCACCAAATATATATTATATACTCTACATAAAATATGAAAGTCCACCAAATATATATTATCTACTGTACATTAAATATCAAATTTCACAAAATATATGTTATATACTGTTCATGAAATATCAAATTTCATCAAATATATTATACACTGTACATAAAATATGAAATTACACCAAATATATATTGTATACTGTACATAAAATATGAAAGTACAACATATATCTATTATATACTGTACATAAAATATCAAATTTCACCAAATATGTATTATATACTCTACATAAAATATCAAAGTCCACCAATTATATATTATCTACTGTACATAAAATATCAAATTTCACCAAATATATATTTTATACTGTAGATACAATATCAAATTTCACAAAATATATATTATATACTGTACATAAAATATCAAATTTCATCAAATATATTATATACTCTACATAAAATATGAAAGTACACCAAATATATATAATATACTGTACATAAAATACCAAATTTCACTAAATATATATTATATAGTGTACATAAAATATCAAATTTCACCAAATATATATTATATACTGTACATAAAATATCAAATTTTATCAAATATATTATATACTGTACATAAAATATCTAAGTACAGCAAATATATATTATATACTGTACATAAAATATCAACTTTCATCAAATATATATTATATACTCTACATAAAATATGAAAGTCCGCCAAATATATATTATCTACTGTACATAAAATATCAAATTTCACCAAATATATATTATATACTCTACATAAAATATCAAAGTCCACCAAATATATATTATCTACTGTACGTAAAATGTCAAATTTCACAAAATATATGTTATATACTCTTCATGAAATATCAAATTTCATCAAATATATTATACTCTTTTCATGAAATATGAAATTACACCAAATATATATTATATACTGTTCATAAAATATGAAAGTACACCAAATATATATTATATACTGTACATAAAATATCAAATTTCACCAAATATGTATTACATACTCCACATAAAATATCAAAGTCCACCAATTATATATTATCTACTGTACATTAAATATCAAATTTCACAAAATATATGTTTTATACTGTTCATGAAATATCAAATGTCATCAAATATATTATACACTGTACATAAAATATGAAATTACACAAAATATATATTGTATACTGTACATAAAATATGAAAGTACAACATATATATATTATATACTGTACATAAAATATCAAATTTCACCAAATATGTATTATATACTGTACATAAAATACCAAATTTCACTAAATATATATTATATACTGTACATAAAATATCAAATTTCACCAAATATATATTATATACTGTACAGAAAATATCAAATTTCACCAAATATATATTATATACTCTACATAAAATATCAAAGTCCACCAAATATATATTATCTACTGTACGTAAAATGTCAAATTTCACAGAATATATGTTATATACAGTTCATTAAATATCAAATTTCATCAAATATATTATACACTGTACATGAAATATGAAATTACACAAAATATATATTATATACTGTACATAAAATATGAAAGTACACCAAATATATATTATATACTGTACATAAAATATCAAATTTCACCAAATATGTATTATATACTCCACATAAAATATCAAAGTCCACCAATTATATATTATCTACTGTACATAAAATATCAAATTTCACCAAATATATATTATATACTGTAGATAAAATATCAAATTTCACCAAATATATATTATATACTGTACATAAAATATCAAATTCCATCAAATATATTATATACAGTACATAAAATATGAAAGTACACCAAATATATATTATATACTCTACATAAAATATCAAATTCCACCAAATATGTATTATCTACTGTACATAAAATATGAAAGTACGCCAAATATATATTATATACTGTATATAAAATATCAAATTTAACAATATATATTATATACTGTACATAAAATATCAAATTTCACCAGATATATATTATATACTGTACATAAAATACCAAATTTTATCAAATATATTATATACTGTACATAAAATATGAAAGTACAGCAAATATATATTATATACTGTAGATAAAATATCAAATTTCAACAATATATATTATATCCTCTACATAAAATATAAAAGTCCAAGAAATATATATTATCTACTGTACATAAAATGTCAAATTTCACCAAATATATATTATATACTGTACATAAAATATCAAATATCACCAAATATATATTATATACTCTACATAAAATATGAAAGTCCACCAAATATATATTATCTACTGTACATTAAATATCAAATTTCACAAAATATATGTTATATACTGTTCATGAAATATCAAATTTCATCCAATATATTATATACTGTACATAAAATATGAAATTACACCAAATATATATTGTATACTGTACATAAAATATGAAAGTACAACATATATATATTATATACTGTACATAAAATATCAAATTTCACCACATATGTATTATATACTCTACATAAAATATCAAAGTCCACCAATTATATATTATCTACTGTACATAAAATATCAAATTTCACCAAATATATATTATATACTGTAGATACAATATCAAATTTCACAAACTATATATTATATACTGTACATAAAATATCAAATTTCATCAAATATATTATATACTGTACATAAAATATGAAAGTACACCAAATATATATAATATACTGTACATAAAATACCAAATTTCACTAAATATATATTATATACTGTACATAAAATATCAAATTTCACCAAATATATATTATATACTGTACATAAAATATGAAATTTTATCAAATATATTATATACTGTACATAAAATATATAAGCACAGCAAATATATATTATATACTGTACATAAAATATCAAATTTCATCAAATATATATTATATACTCTACATAAAATATGAAAGTCCGCCAAATATATATTATCTACTGTACATAAAATATCAAATTTCACGAAATATATATTATATACTCTACATAAAATATCAAAGTCCACCAAATATATATTATCTACTGTACGTAAAATGTCAAATTTCACAAAATATATGTTATATACTGTTCATGAAATATCAAATTTCATCAAATATATTATACTCTGTTCATGAAATATGAAATTACACCAAATATATATTATATACTGTACATAAAATATGAAAGTACACCAAATATATATTATATACTGTACATAAAATATCAAATTTCACCAAATATTTATTACATACTCCACATAAAATATCAAAGTCCACCAATTATATATTATCTACTGTACATTAAATATCAAATTTCACAAAATATATGTTTTATACTGTTCATGAAATATCAAATTTCATCAAATATATTATACACTGTACATAAAATATGAAATTACACCAAATATATATTATATACTGTACATAAAATATCAAATTTCACCAAATATGTATTATATACTGTACATAAAATACCAAATTTCACTATATATATATTATATACTGTACATAAAATATCAAATTTCACCAAATATATATTATATACTGTACAGAAAATATCAAATTTCACCAAATATATATTATATACTCTACATAAAATATCAAAGTCCACCAAATATATATTATCTACTGTACATAAAATGTCAAATTTCACAGAATATATGTTGTATACTGTTCATTAAATATCAAATTTCATCAAATATATTATGCACTGTACATGAAATATGAAATTACACAAAATATATATTATATACTGTACATAAAATATGAAAGTACACCAAATATATATTATATACTGTACATAAAATATCAAATTTCACCAAATATGTATTATATACTCCACATGAAATATCAAAGTCCCCCAATTATATATTATCTACTGTACATTAAATATCAAATTTCACCAAATATATATTATATACTGTAGATAAAATATCAAATTTCACCAAATATATATTATATACTGTACTTAAAATATCAAATTCTATCAAATATATTATATACTGTACATAAAATATGAAAGTACACCACATATATATTATATACTGTACATAAAATATCAAATTTCACCAAATATGTATTATATACTCTACATAAAATATCAAATTCCACCAAATATGTATTATCTACTGTACATAAAATATGAAAGTACGCCAAATATATATTATATACTGTATATAAAATATCAAATTTAACAATATATATTATATGCTGTACATAAAATATCAAATTTCACCAGATATATATTATGTACTGTACATAAAATACCAAATTTTATCAAATATATTATATACTGTACATAAAATATGAAAGTACAGCAAATATATATTATATACTGTACATAAAATATCAAATTTCAACAAATATATAATATATCCTCTACATAAAATATCAAAGTCCAAGAAATATATATTATCTACTGTACATAAAATGTCAAATTTCACCAAATATATATTATATACTGTATATAAAATATCAAATATCACCAAATATATGTTATATACTCTACATAAAATATGAAAGTCCACCAAATATATATTATCTACTGTACATTAAATATCAAATTTCACAAAATACATGTTATATACTGTTCATGAAATATCAAATTTCATCAAATATATTATACACTGTACATAAAATATGAAATTACACCAAATATATATTGTATACTGTACATAAAATATGAAAGTACAACATATATATATTATATACTGTACATAAAATATCAAATTTCACCAAATATGTATTATATACTCTAAATAAAATATCAAAGTCCACCAATTATATATTATCTACTGTACATAAAATATCAAATTTCACCAAATATATATTATATACTGTAGATACAATATCAAATTTCACAAAATATATATTATATACTGTACATAAAATATCAAATTTCATCAAATATATTATATACTGTTCATAAAATATGAAAGTACACCAAATATATATAATATACTGTACACAAAATACCAAATTTCACTAAATATATATTATATACTGTACATAAAATATCAAATTTCACCAAATATATATTATATACTGTACATAAAATATCAAATTTTATCAAATATATTATATACTGTACATAAAATATATAAGTACAGCAAATATATATTATATACTGTACATAAAATATCAAATTTCATCAAATATATATTATATACTCTACATAAAATATGAAAGTCCGCCAAATATATATTATATACTGTACAGAAAATATCAAATTTCACCAAATGTATATTATATACTCTACATAAAATATCAAAGTCCACCAAATATATATTATCTACTGTACTTAAAATGTCAAATTTCACAAAATATATGTTATATACTGTTCATGAAATATCAAATTTCATCAAATATATAATACTCTGTTCATGAAATATGAAATTACACCAAATATATACTATATACTGTACATAAAATATGAAAGTACACCAAATATATATTATATACTGTACATAAAATACCAAATTTCACCAAATATGTATTACATACTCCACATAAAATGTCAAAGTCCACCAATTATATATTATCTACTGTACATTAAATATCAAATTTCACAAAATATATGTTTTATACTGTTCATGAAATATCAAATTTCATCAAATATATTATACACTGTACATAAAATATGAAATTACACCAAATATATATTGTATACTGTACATAAAATATGAAAGTACAACATATATATATTATATACTGTACATAAAATATCAAATTTCACCAAATATGTATTATATACTGTACATAAAATACCAAATTTCACTAAATATATATTATATACTGTACATAAAATATCAAATTTCACCAAATATATATTATATACTGTACAGAAAATATCAAATTTCACCAAATATATATTATATACTCTACATAAAATATGAAAGTCCACCAAATATATATTATCTACTGTATGTAAAATGTCAAATTTCACAGAATATATGTTATATACTGTTCATTAAATATCAAATTTCATCAAATATATTATACACTGTACATGAAATATGAAATTACACAAAATATATATTATATACTGTACATAAAATATGAAAGTACACCAAATATATATTATATACTGTACATAAAATATCAAATTTCACCAAATATGTATTACATACTCCACATAAAATATCAAAGTCCACCAATTATATATTATCTACTGTACATTAAATATCAAATTTCACAAAATATATGTTTTATACTGTTCATGAAATATCAAATTTCATCAAATATATTATACACTGTACATAAAATATGAAATTACACCAAATATATATTGTATACTGTACATAAAATATGAAAGTACAACATTTATATATTATATACTGTACATAAAATATCAAATTTCACCAAATATGTATTATATACTGTACATAAAATACCAAATTTCACTAAATATATATTATATACTGTACATAAAATATCAAATTCCATCAAATATATTATATACTGTACATAAAATATGAAAGTACACCAAATATATATTATATACTGTACATAAAATATCAAATTTCACCAAATATATATTATATACTCTACATAAAATATCAAATTCCACCAAATATGTATTATCTACTGTACATAAAATATGAAAGTATGCCAAATATATATTATATACTGTATATAAAATATCAAATTTAACAATATATATTATATACTGTACATAAAATATCAAATTTCACCAGATATATATTATATACTGTACATAAAATACCAAATTTTATCAAATATATTATATACTGTACATAAAATATGAAAGTACAGCAAATATATATTATATACTGTAGATAAAATATCAAATTTCAACAATATATATTATATCCTCTACATAAAATATCATAGTCCAAGAAATATATATTATCTACTGTACATAAAATGTCAAATTTCACCAAATATATATTATATACTGTACAAAAAATATCAAATATCACCAAATATATATTATATACTCTACATAAAATATGAAAGTCCACCAAATATATATTATCTACTGTACATTAAATATCAAATTTCACAAAATATATGTTATATACTGTTCATGAAATATCAAATTTCATCCAATATATTATATACTGTACATAAAATATGAAATTACACCAAATATATATTGTATACTGTACATAAAATATGAAAGTACAACATATATATATTATATACTGTACATAAAATATCAAATTTCACCAAATATGTATTATATACTCTACATAAAATATGAAAGTCCACCAATTATATATTATCTACTGTACATAAAATATCAAATTTCACCAAATATATATTATATACTGTAGATACAATATCAAATTTCACAAACTATATATTATATACTGTACATAAAATATCAAATTTCATCAAATATATTATATACTGTACATAAAATATGAAAGTACACCAAATATATATAATATACTGTACATAAAATACCAAATTTCACTAAATATATATTATATACTGTACATAAAATGTCAAATTTCACCAAATATATATTATATACTGTACATAAAATATCAAATTTTATCAAATATATTTTATACTGTACATAAAATATATAAGCACAGCAAATATATATTATATACTGTACATAAAATATCAAATTTCATCAAATATATATTATATACTCTACATAAAATATGAAAGTCCGCCAAATATATATTATTTACTGTACATAAAATATCAAATTTCACGAAATATATATTATATACTCTACATAAAATATCAAAGTCCACCAAATATATATTATCTACTGTACGTAAAATGTCAAATTTCACAAAATATATGTTATATACTGTTCATGAAATATCAAATTTCATCAAATATATTATACTCTGTTCATGAAATATGAAATTACACCAAATATATATTATATACTGTACATAAAATATGAAAGTACACCAAATATATATTATATACTGTACATAAAATATCAAATTTCACCAAATATTTATTACATACTCCACATAAAATATCAAAGTCCACCAATTATATATTATCTACTGTACATTAAATATCAAATTTCACAAAATATATGTTTTATACTGTTCATGAAATATCAAATTTCATCAAATATATTATACACTGTACATAAAATATGAAATTACACCAAATATATATTATATACTGTACATAAAATATCAAATTTCACCAAATATGAATTATATACTGTACATAAAATACCAAATTTCACTATATATATATTATATACTGTACATAAAATATCAAATTTCACCAAATATATATTATATACTGTACAGAAAATATCAAATTTCACCAAATATATATTATATACTCTACATAAAATATCAAAGTCCACCAAATATATATTATCTACTGTACGTAAAATGTCAAATTTCACAGAATATATGTTATATACTGTTCATTAAATATCAAATTTCATCAAATATATTATACACTGTACATGAAATATGAAATTACACAAAATATATATTATATACTGTACATAAAATATGAAAGTACACCAAATATATATTATATACTGTACATAAAATATCAAATTTCACCAAATATGTATTATATACTCCACATGAAATATCAAAGTCCCCCAATTATATATTATCTACTGTACATTAAATATCAAATTTCACCAAATATATATTATATACTGTAGATAAAATATCAAATTTCACCAAATATATATTATATACTGTACTTAAAATATCAAATTCTATCAAATATATTATATACTGTACATAAAATATGAAAGTACACCACATATATATTATATACTGTACATAAAATATCAAATTTCACCAAATATATATTATATACTCTACATAAAATATCAAATTCCACCAAATATGTATTATCTACTGTACATAAAATATGAAAGTACGCCAAATATATATTATATACTGTATATAAAATATCAAATTTAACAATATATATTATATGCTGTACATAAAATATCAAATTTCACCAGATATATATTATGTACTGTACATAAAATACCAAATTTTATCAAATATATAATATACTGTACATAAAATATGAAAGTACAGCAAATATATATTATATACTGTACATAAAATATCAAATTTCAAAAAATATATATTATATCCTCTACATAAAATATCAAAGTCCAAGAAATATATATTATCTACTATACATAAAATGTCAAATTTCACCAAATATATATTATATACTGTATATAAAATATCAAATATCACCAAATATATATTATATACTCTACATATAATATGAAAGTCCACCAAATATATATTATCTACTGTACATTAAATATCAAATTTCACAAAATACATGTTATATACTGTTCATGAAATATCAAATTTCATCAAATATATTATACACTGTACATAAAATATGAAATTACACCAAATATATATTGTATACTGTACATAAAATATGAAAGTACAACATATATATATTATATACTGTACATAAAATATCAAATTTCACCAAATATGTATTATATACTCTAAATAAAATATCAAAGTCCACCAATTATATATTATCTACTGTACATAAAATATCAAATTTCACCAAATATATATTATATACTGTAGATACAATATCAAATTTCACAAAATATATATTATATACTGTACATAAAATATCAAATTTCATCAAATATATTATATACTGTTCATAAAATATGAAAGTACACCAAATGTATATAATATACTGTACATAAAATACCAAATTTCACTAAATATATATTATATACTGTACATAAAATATCAAATTTCACCAAATATATATTATATACTGTACATAAAATATCAAATTTTATCAAATATATTATATACTGTACATAAAATATATAAGTACAGCAAATATATATTATATACTGTACATAAAATATCAAATTTCATCAAATATATATTATATACTCTACATAAAATATGAAAGTCCGCCAAATATATATTATATACTGTACAGAAAATATCAAATTTCACCAAATGTATATTATATACTCTACATAAAATATCAAAGTCCACCAAATATATATTATCTACTGTACTTAAAATGTCAAATTTCACAAAATATATGTTATATACTGTTCATGAAATATCAAATTTCATCAAATATATTATACTCTGTTCATGAAATATGAAATTACACCAAATATATACTATATACTGTACATAAAATATGAAAGTACACCAAATATATATTATATACTGTACATAAAATATCAAATTTCACCAAATATGTATTATATACTCCACATAAAATGTCAAAGTCCACCAATTATATATTATCTACTGTACATTAAATATCAAATTTCACAAAATATATGTTTTATACTGTTCATGAAATATCAAATTTCATCAAATATATTATACACTGTACATAAAATATGAAATTACACCAAATATATATTGTATACTGTACATAAAATATGAAAGTACAACATATATATATAATATACTGTACATAAAATATGAAATTTAACCAAATATGTATTATATACTGTACATAAAATACCAAATTTCACTAAATATATATTATATACTGTACATAAAATATCAAATTTCACCAAATATATATTATATACTGTACAGAAAATATCAAATTTCACCAAATATATATTATATACTCTACATAAAATATGAAAGTCCACCAAATATATATTATGTACTGTACGTAAAATGTCAAATTTCACAGAATATATGTTATATACTGTTCATTAAATATCAAATTTCATCAAATATATTATACACTGTACATGAAATATGAAATTACACAAAATATATATTATATACTGTACATAAAATATGAAAGTACACCAAATATATATTATATACTGTACATAAAATATCAAATTTCACCAAATATGTATTACATACTCCACATAAAATATCAAAGTCCACCAATTATATATTATCTACTGTACATTAAATATCAAATTTCACAAAATATATGTTTTATACAGTTCATGAAATATCAAATTTCATCAAATATATTATACACTGTACATAAAATATGAAATTACTCCAAATATATATTGTATACTGTACATAAAATATGAAAGTACAACATTTATATATTATATTCTGTACATAAAATATCAAATTTCACCAAATATGTATTATATACTGTACATAAAATACCAAATTTCACTAAATATATATTATATACTGTACATAAAATATCAAATTTCACCAAATATATATTATATACTGTACAGAAAATATCAAATTTCACCAAATATATATTATATACTCTACATAAAATATGAAAGTCCACCTAATATATATTATCTACTGTACGTAAAATGTCAAATTTCACAGAATATATGTTATATACTGTTCATTAAATATCAAATTTCATCAAATATATTATACACTGTACATGAAATATGAAATTACACAAAATATATATTATATACTGTACATAAAATATGAAAGTACACCAAATATATATTATATACTGTACATAAAATATCAAATTTCACCAAATATGTATTATATACTCCACATAAAATATCAAAGTCCACCAATTATATATTATCTACTGTACATAAAATATCAAATTTCACCAAATATATATTATATACTGTAGATAAAATATCAAATTTCACCAAATATATATTATATACTGTACATAAAATATCAAATTCCATCAAATATATTATATACTGTACATAAAATATGAAAGTACACCAAATATATATTATATACTCTACATAAAATATCAAATTCCACCAAATATGTATTATCTACTGTACATAAAATATGAAAGTACGCCAAATATATATTATATACTGTATATAAAATATCAAATTTAACAATATATATTATATACTGTACATAAAATATCAAATTTCACCAGATATATATTATATACTGTACATAAAATACCAAATTTTATCAAATATATTATATACTGTACATAAAATATGAAAGTACAGCAAATATATATTATATACTGTAGATAAAATATCAAATTTCAACAATATATATTATATCCTCTACATAAAATATCAAAGTCCAAGAAATATATATTATCTACTGTACATAAAATGTCAAATTTCACCAAATATATATTATATACTGTACATAAAATATCAAATATCACCAAATATATATTATATACTCTACATAAAATATGAAAGTCCACCAAATATATATTATCTACTGTACATTAAATATCAAATTTCACAAAATATATGTTATATACTGTTCATGAAATATCAAATTTCATCCAATATATTATATACTGTACATAAAATATGAAATTACACCAAATATATATTGTATACTGTACATAAAATATGAAAGTACAACATATATATATTATATACTGTACATAAAATATCAAATTTCACCACATATGTATTATATACTCTACATAAAATATCAAAGTCCACCAATTATATATTATCTACTGTACATAAAATATCAAATTTCACCAAATATATATTATATACTGTAGATACAATATCAAATTTCACAAACTATATATTATATACTGTACATAAAATATCAAATTTCATCAAATATATTATATACTGTACATAAAATATGAAAGTACACCAAATATATATAATATACTGTACATAAAATACCAAATTTCACTAAATATATATTATATACTGTACATAAAATATCAAATTTCACCAAATATATATTATATACTGTACATAAAATATCAAATTTTATCAAATATATTATATACTGTACATAAAATATATAAGCACAGCAAATATATATTATATACTGTACATAAAATATCAAATTTCATCAAATATATATTATATACTCTACATAAAATATGAAAGTCCTCCAAATATATATTATCTACTGTACATAAAATATCAAATTTCACGAAATATATATTATATACTCTACATAAAATATCAAAGTCCACCAAATATATATTATCTACTGTACGTAAAATGTCAAATTTCACAAAATATATGTTTTATACTGTTCATGAAATATCAAATTTCATCAAATATATTATACACTGTACATAAAATATGAAATTACACCAAATATATATTGTATACTGTACATAAAATATGAAAGTACAACATATATATATTATATACTGTACATAAAATATTAAATTTCACCAAATATGTATTATATACTGTACATAAAATACCAAATTTCACTAAATATATATTATATACTGTACATAAAATATGAAAGTCCGCCAAATATATATTATCTACTGTACAGAAAATATCAAATTGCACCAAATATATATTATATACTCTACATAAAATATCAAATTCCACCAAATATATATTATCTACTGTACGTAAAATGTCAAATTTCACAGAATATTTGTTATATACTGTTCATTAAATATCAAATTTCATCAAATATATTATACACTGTACATGAAATATGAAATTACACAAAATATATACTATATACTGTACATAAAATATGAAAGTACACCAAATATATATTATATACTGTACATAAAATATCAAATTTCACCAAATATGTATTACATACTCCACATAAAATATCAAAGTCCACCAATTATATATTATCTGCTGTACATTAAATATCAAATTTCACAAAATATATGTTTTATACTGTTCATGAAATATCAAATTTCATCAAATATATTATACACTGTACATAAAATATGAAATTACACCAAATATATATTGTATACTGTACATAAAATATGAAAGTACAACATATATATATTATATACTGTACATAAAATATCAAATTTCACCAAATATGTATTATATACTGTACATAAAATACCAAATTTCACTAAATATATATTATATACTGTACATAAAATATCAAATTTCACCAAATATATATTATATACTGTACAGAAAATATCAAATTACACCAAATATATATTATATACTGTACATAAAATATGAAAGTCCACCAAATATATATTATCTACTGTACGTAAAATGTCAAATTTCACAGAATATATGTTATATACTGTTCATTAAATATCAAATTTCATCAAATATATTATACACTGTACATAAAATATGAAATTACACAAAATATATATTATATACTGTACATAAAATATGAAAGTACACCAAATATATATTATATACTGTACATAAAATATCAAATTTCACCAAATATGTATTATATACTGTACATAAAATACCAAATTTCACTAAATATATATTATATACTGTACATAAAATATCAAATTTCACCAAATATATATTATATACTGTAGATAAAATATCAAATTTCACCAAATATATATTATATACTGTACATAAAATATCAAATTCCATCAAATATATTATATACTGTACATAAAATATGAAAGTACACCACATATATATTATATACTGTACATAAAATATCAAATTTCACCAAAGATATATTATATACTCTACATAAAATATCAAATTCCACCAAATATGTATTATCTACTGTACATAAAATATGAAAGTATGCCAAATATATATTATATACCGTATATAAAATATCAAATTTAACAATATATATTATATACTGTACATAAAATATCAAATTTCACCAGATATATATTATACACTGTACATAAAATACCAAATTTTATCAAATATATTATATACTGTACATAAAATATGAAAGTACAGCAAATATATATTATATACTGTACATAAAATATCAAATTTCAACAAATATATATTATATCCTCTACATAAAATATCAAAGTCCAAGAAATATATATTATCTACTGTACATAAAATGTCAAATTTCACCAAATATATATTATATACTGTACATAAAATATCAAATATCACCAAATATATATTATATACTCTACATAAAATATGAAAGTCCACCAAATATATATTATCTACTGTACATAAAATATCAAATTTCACAAAATATATATTATATACTGTACATAAACTATCAAATTTCATCAAATATATATTATATACTGTACATAAAATATCAAATTTTATCTAATATATTATCTACTGTACATAAAATATGAAAGTACAGCAAATATATATTATATACTGTTCATAAAATATCAAATTTCAACAAATATGTATTATATACTCTACATAAAATATCAAAGTCCACCAAATATATATTATCTACTGTACATAAAATATCAAATTTCACCAAATATATATTATATACTGTGCAGGAAATATCAAATTTCACCAAATATATATTATATACTCTACATAAAATATCAAAGTCCACCAAATATATATTATCTACTGTACATAAAATATCAAATTTCACAAAATATATATTATATACTGTACATAAACTATCAAATTTTACCAAATATATATTATATACTGTACATAAAATATCAAATTTCATCAAATGTATATTATATACTCTACATAAAATATGAAAGTCCGCCAAATATATATTATCTACTGTACATAAAATATCAAATTTCACCAAATATATATTATATACTCTACATAAAATATCAAAGTCCACCAAATATATATTATCTACTGTACGTAAAATGTCAAATTTCACAAAATATATGTTATATACTGTTCATGAAATATCAAATTTCATCAAATATATTATACTCTGTTCATGAAATATGAAATTACACCAAATATATATTATATACTGTACATAAAATATGAAAGTACACCAAATATATATTATATACTGTACATAAAATATCAAATTTCACCAAATATGTATTACATACTCCACATAAAATATCAAAGTCCACCAATTATATATTATCTACTGTACATTAAATATCAAATTTCACAAAATATATGTTTTATACTGTTCATGAAATATCAAATTTCATCAAATATATTATACACTGTACATAAAATATGAAATTACACCAAATATATATTGTATACTGTACATAAAATATGAAAGTACAACATATATATATTATATACTGTACATAAAATATTAAATTTCACCAAATATGTATTATATACTGTACATAAAATACCAAATTTCACTAAATATATATTATATACTGTACATAAAATATGAAAGTCCGCCAAATATATATTATCTACTGTACAGAAAATATCAAATTGCACCAAATATATATTATATACTCTACATAAAATATCAAAGTCCACCAAATATATATTATCTACTGTACGTAAAATGTCAAATTTCACAGAATATTTGTTATATACTGTTCATTAAATATCAAATTTCATCAAATATATTATACACTGTACATGAAATATGAAATTACACAAAATATATACTATATACTGTACATAAAATATGAAAGTACACCAAATATATATTATATACTGTACATAAAATATCAAATTTCACCAAATATGTATTACATACTCCACATAAAATATCAAAGTCCACCAATTATATATTATCTGCTGTACATTAAATATCAAATTTCACAAAATATATGTTTTATACTGTTCATGAAATATCAAATTTCATCAAATATATTATACACTGTACATAAAATATGAAATTACACCAAATATATATTGTATACTGTACATAAAATATGAAAGTACAACATATATACATTATATACTGTACATAAAATATCAAATTTCACCAAATATGTATTATATACTGTACATAAAATACCAAATTTCACTAAATATATATTATATACTGTACATAAAATATCAAATTTCACCAAATATATATTATATACTGTACAGAAAATATCAAATTACACCAAATATATATTATATACTGTACATAAAATATGAAAGTCCACCAAATATATATTATCTACTGTACGTAAAATGTCAAATTTCATAGAATATATGTTATATACTGTTCATTAAATATCAAATTTCATCAAATATATTATACACTGTACATGAAATATGAAATTACACAAAATATATATTATATACTGTACATAAAATATGAAAGTACACCAAATATATATTATATACTGTACATAAAATATCAAATTTCACCAAATATGTATTATATACTCCACATAAAATATCAAAGTCCACCAATTATATATTATCTACTGTACATAAAATATCAAATTTCACCAAATATATATTATATACTGTAGATAAAATATCAAATTTCACCAAATATATATTATATACTGTACATAAAATATCAAATTCCATCAAATATATTATATACTGTACATAAAATATGAAAGTACACCACATATATATTATATACTGTACATAAAATATCAAATTTCACCAAAGATATATTATATACTGTACATAAAATATCAAATTCCACCAAATATGTATTATCTACTGTACATAAAATATGAAAGTATGCCAAATATATATTATATACCGTATATAAAATATCAAATTTAACAATATATATTATATACTGTACATAAAATATCAAATTTCACCAGATATATATTATACACTGTACATAAAATACCAAATTTTATCAAATATATTATATACTGTACATAAAATATGAAAGTACAGCAAATATATATTATATACTGTACATAAAATATCAAATTTCAACAAATATATATTATATCCTCTACATAAAATATCAAAGTCCAAGAAATATATATTATCTACTGTACATAAAATGTCAAATTTCACCAAATATATATTATATACTGTACATAAAATATCAAATATCACCAAATATATATTATATACTCTACATAAAATATGAAAGTCCACCAAATATATATTATCTACTGTACATTAAATATCAAATTTCACAAAATATATGTTATATACTGTTCATGAAATATCAAATTTCATCAAATATATTATACACTGTACATAAAATATGAAATTACACCAAATATATATTGTATACTGTACATAAAATATGAAAGTACAACATATATCTATTATATACTGTACATAAAATATCAAATTTCACCAAATATGTATTATATACTCTACATAAAATATCAAAGTCCACCAATTATATATTATCTACTGTACATAAAATATCAAATTTCACCAAATATATATTTTATACTGTAGATACAATATCAAATTTCACAAAATATATATTATATACTGTACATAAAATATCAAATTTCATCAAATATATTATATACTCTACATAAAATATGAAAGTACACCAAATATATATAATATACTGTACATAAAATACCAAATTTCACTAAATATATATTATATAGTGTACATAAAATATCAAATTTCACCAAATATATATTATATACTGTACATAAAATATCAAATTTTATCAAATATATTATATACTGTACATAAAATATCTAAGTACAGCAAATATATATTATATACTGTACATAAAATATCAACTTTCATCAAATATATATTATATACTCTACATAAAATATGAAAGTCCGCCAAATATATATTATCTACTGTACATAAAATATCAAATTTCACCAAATATATATTATATACTCTACATAAAATATCAAAGTCCACCAAATATATATTATCTACTGTACGTAAAATGTCAAATTTCACAAAATATATGTTATATACTCTTCATGAAATATCAAATTTCATCAAATATATTATACTCTTTTCATGAAATATGAAATTACACCAAATATATATTATATACTGTTCATAAAATATGAAAGTACACCAAATATATATTATATACTGTACATAAAATATCAAATTTCACCAAATATGTATTACATACTCCACATAAAATATCAAAGTCCACCAATTATATATTATCTACTGTACATTAAATATCAAATTTCACAAAATATATGTTTTATACTGTTCATGAAATATCAAATGTCATCAAATATATTATACACTGTACATAAAATATGAAATTACACAAAATATATATTGTATACTGTACATAAAATATGAAAGTACAACATATATATATTATATACTGTACATAAAATATCAAATTTCACCAAATATGTATTATATACTGTACATAAAATACCAAATTTCACTAAATATATATTATATACTGTACATAAAATATCAAATTTCACCAAATATATATTATATACTGTACAGAAAATATCAAATTTCACCAAATATATATTATATACTCTACATAAAATATCAAAGTCCACCAAATATATATTATCTACTGTACGTAAAATGTCAAATTTCACAGAATATATGTTATATACAGTTCATTAAATATCAAATTTCATCAAATATATTATACACTGTACATGAAATATGAAATTACACAAAATATATATTATATACTGTACATAAAATATGAAAGTACACCAAATATATATTATATACTGTACATAAAATATCAAATTTCACCAAATATGTATTATATACTCCACATAAAATATCAAAGTCCACCAATTATATATTATCTACTGTACATAAAATATCAAATTTCACCAAATATATATTATATACTGTAGATAAAATATCAAATTTCACCAAATATATATTATATACTGTACATAAAATATCAAATTCCATCAAATATATTATATACAGTACATAAAATATGAAAGTACACCAAATATATATTATATACTCTACATAAAATATCAAATTCCACCAAATATGTATTATCTACTGTACATAAAATATGAAAGTACGCCAAATATATATTATATACTGTATATAAAATATCAAATTTAACAATATATATTATATACTGTACATAAAATATCAAATTTCACCAGATATATATTATATACTGTACATAAAATACCAAATTTTATCAAATATATTATATACTGTACATAAAATATGAAAGTACAGCAAATATATATTATATACTGTAGATAAAATATCAAATTTCAACAATATATATTATATCCTCTACATAAAATATAAAAGTCCAAGAAATATATATTATCTACTGTACATAAAATGTCAAATTTCACCAAATATATATTATATACTGTACATAAAATATCAAATATCACCAAATATATATTATATACTCTACATAAAATATGAAAGTCCACCAAATATATATTATCTACTGTACATAAAATATCAAATTTCACAAAATATATATTATATACTGTACATAAACTATCAAATTTCATCAAATATATATTATATACTGTACATAAAATATCAAATTTTATCTAATATATTATCTACTGTACATAAAATATGAAAGTACAGCAAATATATATTATATACTGTTCATAAAATATCAAATTTCAACAAATATGTATTATATACTCTACATAAAATATCAAAGTCCACCAAATATATATTATCTACTGTACATAAAATATCAAATTTCACCAAATATATATTATATACTGTGCAGGAAATATCAAATTTCACCAAATATATATTATATACTCTACATAAAATATCAAAGTCCACCAAATATATATTATCTACTGTACATAAAATATCAAATTTCACAAAATATATATTATATACTGTACATAAACTATCAAATTTTACCAAATATATATTATATACTGTACATAAAATATCAAATTTCATCAAATGTATATTATATACTCTACATAAAATATGAAAGTCCGCCAAATATATATTATCTACTGTACATAAAATATCAAATTTCACCAAATATATATTATATACTCTACATAAAATATCAAAGTCCACCAAATATATATTATCTACTGTACGTAAAATGTCAAATTTCACAAAATATATGTTATATACTGTTCATGAAATATCAAATTTCATCAAATATATTATACTCTGTTCATGAAATATGAAATTACACCAAATATATATTATATACTGTACATAAAATATGAAAGTACACCAAATATATATTATATACTGTACATAAAATATCAAATTTCACCAAATATGTATTACATACTCCACATAAAATATCAAAGTCCACCAATTATATATTATCTACTGTACATTAAATATCAAATTTCACAAAATATATGTTTTATACTGTTCATGAAATATCAAATTTCATCAAATATATTATACACTGTACATAAAATATGAAATTACACCAAATATATATTGTATACTGTACATAAAATATGAAAGTACAACATATATATATTATATACTGTACATAAAATATTAAATTTCACCAAATATGTATTATATACTGTACATAAAATACCAAATTTCACTAAATATATATTATATACTGTACATAAAATATGAAAGTCCGCCAAATATATATTATCTACTGTACAGAAAATATCAAATTGCACCAAATATATATTATATACTCTACATAAAATATCAAAGTCCACCAAATATATATTATCTACTGTACGTAAAATGTCAAATTTCACAGAATATTTGTTATATACTGTTCATTAAATATCAAATTTCATCAAATATATTATACACTGTACATGAAATATGAAATTACACAAAATATATACTATATACTGTACATAAAATATGAAAGTACACCAAATATATATTATATACTGTACATA
This sequence comes from Gorilla gorilla gorilla, assembly GCF_029281585.2. NCBI lineage: Eukaryota > Metazoa > Chordata > Mammalia > Primates > Hominidae > Gorilla > Gorilla gorilla. The sequence goes on from NC_073236.2 coordinate 3,230,106, forward strand.
AAATATCAAATTTCACCAAATATGTATTACATACTCCACATAAAATATCAAAGTCCACCAATTATATATTATCTGCTGTACATTAAATATCAAATTTCACAAAATATATGTTTTATACTGTTCATGAAATATCAAATTTCATCAAATATATTATACACTGTACATAAAATATGAAATTACACCAAATATATATTGTATACTGTACATAAAATATGAAAGTACAACATATATACATTATATACTGTACATAAAATATCAAATTTCACCAAATATGTATTATATACTGTACATAAAATACCAAATTTCACTAAATATATATTATATACTGTACATAAAATATCAAATTTCACCAAATATATATTATATACTGTACAGAAAATATCAAATTACACCAAATATATATTATATACTGTACATAAAATATGAAAGTCCACCAAATATATATTATCTACTGTACGTAAAATGTCAAATTTCATAGAATATATGTTATATACTGTTCATTAAATATCAAATTTCATCAAATATATTATACACTGTACATGAAATATGAAATTACACAAAATATATATTATATACTGTACATAAAATATGAAAGTACACCAAATATATATTATATACTGTACATAAAATATCAAATTTCACCAAATATGTATTATATACTCCACATAAAATATCAAAGTCCACCAATTATATATTATCTACTGTACATAAAATATCAAATTTCACCAAATATATATTATATACTGTAGATAAAATATCAAATTTCACCAAATATATATTATATACTGTACATAAAATATCAAATTCCATCAAATATATTATATACTGTACATAAAATATGAAAGTACACCACATATATATTATATACTGTACATAAAATATCAAATTTCACCAAAGATATATTATATACTGTACATAAAATATCAAATTCCACCAAATATGTATTATCTACTGTACATAAAATATGAAAGTATGCCAAATATATATTATATACCGTATATAAAATATCAAATTTAACAATATATATTATATACTGTACATAAAATATCAAATTTCACCAGATATATATTATACACTGTACATAAAATACCAAATTTTATCAAATATATTATATACTGTACATAAAATATGAAAGTACAGCAAATATATATTATATACTGTACATAAAATATCAAATTTCAACAAATATATATTATATCCTCTACATAAAATATCAAAGTCCAAGAAATATATATTATCTACTGTACATAAAATGTCAAATTTCACCAAATATATATTATATACTGTACATAAAATATCAAATATCACCAAATATATATTATATACTCTACATAAAATATGAAAGTCCACCAAATATATATTATCTACTGTACATTAAATATCAAATTTCACAAAATATATGTTATATACTGTTCATGAAATATCAAATTTCATCAAATATATTATACACTGTACATAAAATATGAAATTACACCAAATATATATTGTATACTGTACATAAAATATGAAAGTACAACATATATCTATTATATACTGTACATAAAATATCAAATTTCACCAAATATGTATTATATACTCTACATAAAATATCAAAGTCCACCAATTATATATTATCTACTGTACATAAAATATCAAATTTCACCAAATATATATTTTATACTGTAGATACAATATCAAATTTCACAAAATATATATTATATACTGTACATAAAATATCAAATTTCATCAAATATATTATATACTCTACATAAAATATGAAAGTACACCAAATATATATAATATACTGTACATAAAATACCAAATTTCACTAAATATATATTATATAGTGTACATAAAATATCAAATTTCACCAAATATATATTATATACTGTACATAAAATATCAAATTTTATCAAATATATTATATACTGTACATAAAATATCTAAGTACAGCAAATATATATTATATACTGTACATAAAATATCAACTTTCATCAAATATATATTATATACTCTACATAAAATATGAAAGTCCGCCAAATATATATTATCTACTGTACATAAAATATCAAATTTCACCAAATATATATTATATACTCTACATAAAATATCAAAGTCCACCAAATATATATTATCTACTGTACGTAAAATGTCAAATTTCACAAAATATATGTTATATACTCTTCATGAAATATCAAATTTCATCAAATATATTATACTCTTTTCATGAAATATGAAATTACACCAAATATATATTATATACTGTTCATAAAATATGAAAGTACACCAAATATATATTATATACTGTACATAAAATATCAAATTTCACCAAATATGTATTACATACTCCACATAAAATATCAAAGTCCACCAATTATATATTATCTACTGTACATTAAATATCAAATTTCACAAAATATATGTTTTATACTGTTCATGAAATATCAAATGTCATCAAATATATTATACACTGTACATAAAATATGAAATTACACAAAATATATATTGTATACTGTACATAAAATATGAAAGTACAACATATATATATTATATACTGTACATAAAATATCAAATTTCACCAAATATGTATTATATACTGTACATAAAATACCAAATTTCACTAAATATATATTATATACTGTACATAAAATATCAAATTTCACCAAATATATATTATATACTGTACAGAAAATATCAAATTTCACCAAATATATATTATATACTCTACATAAAATATCAAAGTCCACCAAATATATATTATCTACTGTACGTAAAATGTCAAATTTCACAGAATATATGTTATATACAGTTCATTAAATATCAAATTTCATCAAATATATTATACACTGTACATGAAATATGAAATTACACAAAATATATATTATATACTGTACATAAAATATGAAAGTACACCAAATATATATTATATACTGTACATAAAATATCAAATTTCACCAAATATGTATTATATACTCCACATAAAATATCAAAGTCCACCAATTATATATTATCTACTGTACATAAAATATCAAATTTCACCAAATATATATTATATACTGTAGATAAAATATCAAATTTCACCAAATATATATTATATACTGTACATAAAATATCAAATTCCATCAAATATATTATATACAGTACATAAAATATGAAAGTACACCAAATATATATTATATACTCTACATAAAATATCAAATTCCACCAAATATGTATTATCTACTGTACATAAAATATGAAAGTACGCCAAATATATATTATATACTGTATATAAAATATCAAATTTAACAATATATATTATATACTGTACATAAAATATCAAATTTCACCAGATATATATTATATACTGTACATAAAATACCAAATTTTATCAAATATATTATATACTGTACATAAAATATGAAAGTACAGCAAATATATATTATATACTGTAGATAAAATATCAAATTTCAACAATATATATTATATCCTCTACATAAAATATAAAAGTCCAAGAAATATATATTATCTACTGTACATAAAATGTCAAATTTCACCAAATATATATTATATACTGTACATAAAATATCAAATATCACCAAATATATATTATATACTCTACATAAAATATGAAAGTCCACCAAATATATATTATCTACTGTACATTAAATATCAAATTTCACAAAATATATGTTATATACTGTTCATGAAATATCAAATTTCATCCAATATATTATATACTGTACATAAAATATGAAATTACACCAAATATATATTGTATACTGTACATAAAATATGAAAGTACAACATATATATATTATATACTGTACATAAAATATCAAATTTCACCACATATGTATTATATACTCTACATAAAATATCAAAGTCCACCAATTATATATTATCTACTGTACATAAAATATCAAATTTCACCAAATATATATTATATACTGTAGATACAATATCAAATTTCACAAACTATATATTATATACTGTACATAAAATATCAAATTTCATCAAATATATTATATACTGTACATAAAATATGAAAGTACACCAAATATATATAATATACTGTACATAAAATACCAAATTTCACTAAATATATATTATATACTGTACATAAAATATCAAATTTCACCAAATATATATTATATACTGTACATAAAATATGAAATTTTATCAAATATATTATATACTGTACATAAAATATATAAGCACAGCAAATATATATTATATACTGTACATAAAATATCAAATTTCATCAAATATATATTATATACTCTACATAAAATATGAAAGTCCGCCAAATATATATTATCTACTGTACATAAAATATCAAATTTCACGAAATATATATTATATACTCTACATAAAATATCAAAGTCCACCAAATATATATTATCTACTGTACGTAAAATGTCAAATTTCACAAAATATATGTTATATACTGTTCATGAAATATCAAATTTCATCAAATATATTATACTCTGTTCATGAAATATGAAATTACACCAAATATATATTATATACTGTACATAAAATATGAAAGTACACCAAATATATATTATATACTGTACATAAAATATCAAATTTCACCAAATATTTATTACATACTCCACATAAAATATCAAAGTCCACCAATTATATATTATCTACTGTACATTAAATATCAAATTTCACAAAATATATGTTTTATACTGTTCATGAAATATCAAATTTCATCAAATATATTATACACTGTACATAAAATATGAAATTACACCAAATATATATTATATACTGTACATAAAATATCAAATTTCACCAAATATGTATTATATACTGTACATAAAATACCAAATTTCACTATATATATATTATATACTGTACATAAAATATCAAATTTCACCAAATATATATTATATACTGTACAGAAAATATCAAATTTCACCAAATATATATTATATACTCTACATAAAATATCAAAGTCCACCAAATATATATTATCTACTGTACATAAAATGTCAAATTTCACAGAATATATGTTGTATACTGTTCATTAAATATCAAATTTCATCAAATATATTATGCACTGTACATGAAATATGAAATTACACAAAATATATATTATATACTGTACATAAAATATGAAAGTACACCAAATATATATTATATACTGTACATAAAATATCAAATTTCACCAAATATGTATTATATACTCCACATGAAATATCAAAGTCCCCCAATTATATATTATCTACTGTACATTAAATATCAAATTTCACCAAATATATATTATATACTGTAGATAAAATATCAAATTTCACCAAATATATATTATATACTGTACTTAAAATATCAAATTCTATCAAATATATTATATACTGTACATAAAATATGAAAGTACACCACATATATATTATATACTGTACATAAAATATCAAATTTCACCAAATATGTATTATATACTCTACATAAAATATCAAATTCCACCAAATATGTATTATCTACTGTACATAAAATATGAAAGTACGCCAAATATATATTATATACTGTATATAAAATATCAAATTTAACAATATATATTATATGCTGTACATAAAATATCAAATTTCACCAGATATATATTATGTACTGTACATAAAATACCAAATTTTATCAAATATATTATATACTGTACATAAAATATGAAAGTACAGCAAATATATATTATATACTGTACATAAAATATCAAATTTCAACAAATATATAATATATCCTCTACATAAAATATCAAAGTCCAAGAAATATATATTATCTACTGTACATAAAATGTCAAATTTCACCAAATATATATTATATACTGTATATAAAATATCAAATATCACCAAATATATGTTATATACTCTACATAAAATATGAAAGTCCACCAAATATATATTATCTACTGTACATTAAATATCAAATTTCACAAAATACATGTTATATACTGTTCATGAAATATCAAATTTCATCAAATATATTATACACTGTACATAAAATATGAAATTACACCAAATATATATTGTATACTGTACATAAAATATGAAAGTACAACATATATATATTATATACTGTACATAAAATATCAAATTTCACCAAATATGTATTATATACTCTAAATAAAATATCAAAGTCCACCAATTATATATTATCTACTGTACATAAAATATCAAATTTCACCAAATATATATTATATACTGTAGATACAATATCAAATTTCACAAAATATATATTATATACTGTACATAAAATATCAAATTTCATCAAATATATTATATACTGTTCATAAAATATGAAAGTACACCAAATATATATAATATACTGTACACAAAATACCAAATTTCACTAAATATATATTATATACTGTACATAAAATATCAAATTTCACCAAATATATATTATATACTGTACATAAAATATCAAATTTTATCAAATATATTATATACTGTACATAAAATATATAAGTACAGCAAATATATATTATATACTGTACATAAAATATCAAATTTCATCAAATATATATTATATACTCTACATAAAATATGAAAGTCCGCCAAATATATATTATATACTGTACAGAAAATATCAAATTTCACCAAATGTATATTATATACTCTACATAAAATATCAAAGTCCACCAAATATATATTATCTACTGTACTTAAAATGTCAAATTTCACAAAATATATGTTATATACTGTTCATGAAATATCAAATTTCATCAAATATATAATACTCTGTTCATGAAATATGAAATTACACCAAATATATACTATATACTGTACATAAAATATGAAAGTACACCAAATATATATTATATACTGTACATAAAATACCAAATTTCACCAAATATGTATTACATACTCCACATAAAATGTCAAAGTCCACCAATTATATATTATCTACTGTACATTAAATATCAAATTTCACAAAATATATGTTTTATACTGTTCATGAAATATCAAATTTCATCAAATATATTATACACTGTACATAAAATATGAAATTACACCAAATATATATTGTATACTGTACATAAAATATGAAAGTACAACATATATATATTATATACTGTACATAAAATATCAAATTTCACCAAATATGTATTATATACTGTACATAAAATACCAAATTTCACTAAATATATATTATATACTGTACATAAAATATCAAATTTCACCAAATATATATTATATACTGTACAGAAAATATCAAATTTCACCAAATATATATTATATACTCTACATAAAATATGAAAGTCCACCAAATATATATTATCTACTGTATGTAAAATGTCAAATTTCACAGAATATATGTTATATACTGTTCATTAAATATCAAATTTCATCAAATATATTATACACTGTACATGAAATATGAAATTACACAAAATATATATTATATACTGTACATAAAATATGAAAGTACACCAAATATATATTATATACTGTACATAAAATATCAAATTTCACCAAATATGTATTACATACTCCACATAAAATATCAAAGTCCACCAATTATATATTATCTACTGTACATTAAATATCAAATTTCACAAAATATATGTTTTATACTGTTCATGAAATATCAAATTTCATCAAATATATTATACACTGTACATAAAATATGAAATTACACCAAATATATATTGTATACTGTACATAAAATATGAAAGTACAACATTTATATATTATATACTGTACATAAAATATCAAATTTCACCAAATATGTATTATATACTGTACATAAAATACCAAATTTCACTAAATATATATTATATACTGTACATAAAATATCAAATTCCATCAAATATATTATATACTGTACATAAAATATGAAAGTACACCAAATATATATTATATACTGTACATAAAATATCAAATTTCACCAAATATATATTATATACTCTACATAAAATATCAAATTCCACCAAATATGTATTATCTACTGTACATAAAATATGAAAGTATGCCAAATATATATTATATACTGTATATAAAATATCAAATTTAACAATATATATTATATACTGTACATAAAATATCAAATTTCACCAGATATATATTATATACTGTACATAAAATACCAAATTTTATCAAATATATTATATACTGTACATAAAATATGAAAGTACAGCAAATATATATTATATACTGTAGATAAAATATCAAATTTCAACAATATATATTATATCCTCTACATAAAATATCATAGTCCAAGAAATATATATTATCTACTGTACATAAAATGTCAAATTTCACCAAATATATATTATATACTGTACAAAAAATATCAAATATCACCAAATATATATTATATACTCTACATAAAATATGAAAGTCCACCAAATATATATTATCTACTGTACATTAAATATCAAATTTCACAAAATATATGTTATATACTGTTCATGAAATATCAAATTTCATCCAATATATTATATACTGTACATAAAATATGAAATTACACCAAATATATATTGTATACTGTACATAAAATATGAAAGTACAACATATATATATTATATACTGTACATAAAATATCAAATTTCACCAAATATGTATTATATACTCTACATAAAATATGAAAGTCCACCAATTATATATTATCTACTGTACATAAAATATCAAATTTCACCAAATATATATTATATACTGTAGATACAATATCAAATTTCACAAACTATATATTATATACTGTACATAAAATATCAAATTTCATCAAATATATTATATACTGTACATAAAATATGAAAGTACACCAAATATATATAATATACTGTACATAAAATACCAAATTTCACTAAATATATATTATATACTGTACATAAAATGTCAAATTTCACCAAATATATATTATATACTGTACATAAAATATCAAATTTTATCAAATATATTTTATACTGTACATAAAATATATAAGCACAGCAAATATATATTATATACTGTACATAAAATATCAAATTTCATCAAATATATATTATATACTCTACATAAAATATGAAAGTCCGCCAAATATATATTATTTACTGTACATAAAATATCAAATTTCACGAAATATATATTATATACTCTACATAAAATATCAAAGTCCACCAAATATATATTATCTACTGTACGTAAAATGTCAAATTTCACAAAATATATGTTATATACTGTTCATGAAATATCAAATTTCATCAAATATATTATACTCTGTTCATGAAATATGAAATTACACCAAATATATATTATATACTGTACATAAAATATGAAAGTACACCAAATATATATTATATACTGTACATAAAATATCAAATTTCACCAAATATTTATTACATACTCCACATAAAATATCAAAGTCCACCAATTATATATTATCTACTGTACATTAAATATCAAATTTCACAAAATATATGTTTTATACTGTTCATGAAATATCAAATTTCATCAAATATATTATACACTGTACATAAAATATGAAATTACACCAAATATATATTATATACTGTACATAAAATATCAAATTTCACCAAATATGAATTATATACTGTACATAAAATACCAAATTTCACTATATATATATTATATACTGTACATAAAATATCAAATTTCACCAAATATATATTATATACTGTACAGAAAATATCAAATTTCACCAAATATATATTATATACTCTACATAAAATATCAAAGTCCACCAAATATATATTATCTACTGTACGTAAAATGTCAAATTTCACAGAATATATGTTATATACTGTTCATTAAATATCAAATTTCATCAAATATATTATACACTGTACATGAAATATGAAATTACACAAAATATATATTATATACTGTACATAAAATATGAAAGTACACCAAATATATATTATATACTGTACATAAAATATCAAATTTCACCAAATATGTATTATATACTCCACATGAAATATCAAAGTCCCCCAATTATATATTATCTACTGTACATTAAATATCAAATTTCACCAAATATATATTATATACTGTAGATAAAATATCAAATTTCACCAAATATATATTATATACTGTACTTAAAATATCAAATTCTATCAAATATATTATATACTGTACATAAAATATGAAAGTACACCACATATATATTATATACTGTACATAAAATATCAAATTTCACCAAATATATATTATATACTCTACATAAAATATCAAATTCCACCAAATATGTATTATCTACTGTACATAAAATATGAAAGTACGCCAAATATATATTATATACTGTATATAAAATATCAAATTTAACAATATATATTATATGCTGTACATAAAATATCAAATTTCACCAGATATATATTATGTACTGTACATAAAATACCAAATTTTATCAAATATATAATATACTGTACATAAAATATGAAAGTACAGCAAATATATATTATATACTGTACATAAAATATCAAATTTCAAAAAATATATATTATATCCTCTACATAAAATATCAAAGTCCAAGAAATATATATTATCTACTATACATAAAATGTCAAATTTCACCAAATATATATTATATACTGTATATAAAATATCAAATATCACCAAATATATATTATATACTCTACATATAATATGAAAGTCCACCAAATATATATTATCTACTGTACATTAAATATCAAATTTCACAAAATACATGTTATATACTGTTCATGAAATATCAAATTTCATCAAATATATTATACACTGTACATAAAATATGAAATTACACCAAATATATATTGTATACTGTACATAAAATATGAAAGTACAACATATATATATTATATACTGTACATAAAATATCAAATTTCACCAAATATGTATTATATACTCTAAATAAAATATCAAAGTCCACCAATTATATATTATCTACTGTACATAAAATATCAAATTTCACCAAATATATATTATATACTGTAGATACAATATCAAATTTCACAAAATATATATTATATACTGTACATAAAATATCAAATTTCATCAAATATATTATATACTGTTCATAAAATATGAAAGTACACCAAATGTATATAATATACTGTACATAAAATACCAAATTTCACTAAATATATATTATATACTGTACATAAAATATCAAATTTCACCAAATATATATTATATACTGTACATAAAATATCAAATTTTATCAAATATATTATATACTGTACATAAAATATATAAGTACAGCAAATATATATTATATACTGTACATAAAATATCAAATTTCATCAAATATATATTATATACTCTACATAAAATATGAAAGTCCGCCAAATATATATTATATACTGTACAGAAAATATCAAATTTCACCAAATGTATATTATATACTCTACATAAAATATCAAAGTCCACCAAATATATATTATCTACTGTACTTAAAATGTCAAATTTCACAAAATATATGTTATATACTGTTCATGAAATATCAAATTTCATCAAATATATTATACTCTGTTCATGAAATATGAAATTACACCAAATATATACTATATACTGTACATAAAATATGAAAGTACACCAAATATATATTATATACTGTACATAAAATATCAAATTTCACCAAATATGTATTATATACTCCACATAAAATGTCAAAGTCCACCAATTATATATTATCTACTGTACATTAAATATCAAATTTCACAAAATATATGTTTTATACTGTTCATGAAATATCAAATTTCATCAAATATATTATACACTGTACATAAAATATGAAATTACACCAAATATATATTGTATACTGTACATAAAATATGAAAGTACAACATATATATATAATATACTGTACATAAAATATGAAATTTAACCAAATATGTATTATATACTGTACATAAAATACCAAATTTCACTAAATATATATTATATACTGTACATAAAATATCAAATTTCACCAAATATATATTATATACTGTACAGAAAATATCAAATTTCACCAAATATATATTATATACTCTACATAAAATATGAAAGTCCACCAAATATATATTATGTACTGTACGTAAAATGTCAAATTTCACAGAATATATGTTATATACTGTTCATTAAATATCAAATTTCATCAAATATATTATACACTGTACATGAAATATGAAATTACACAAAATATATATTATATACTGTACATAAAATATGAAAGTACACCAAATATATATTATATACTGTACATAAAATATCAAATTTCACCAAATATGTATTACATACTCCACATAAAATATCAAAGTCCACCAATTATATATTATCTACTGTACATTAAATATCAAATTTCACAAAATATATGTTTTATACAGTTCATGAAATATCAAATTTCATCAAATATATTATACACTGTACATAAAATATGAAATTACTCCAAATATATATTGTATACTGTACATAAAATATGAAAGTACAACATTTATATATTATATTCTGTACATAAAATATCAAATTTCACCAAATATGTATTATATACTGTACATAAAATACCAAATTTCACTAAATATATATTATATACTGTACATAAAATATCAAATTTCACCAAATATATATTATATACTGTACAGAAAATATCAAATTTCACCAAATATATATTATATACTCTACATAAAATATGAAAGTCCACCTAATATATATTATCTACTGTACGTAAAATGTCAAATTTCACAGAATATATGTTATATACTGTTCATGAAATATCAAATTTCATCAAATATATTATACACTGTACATGAAATATGAAATTACACAAAATATATATTATATACTGTACATAAAATATGAAAGTACACCAAATATATATTATATACTGTACATAAAATATCAAATTTCACCAAATATGTATTATATACTCTACATAAAATATCAAAGTCCACCAATTATATATTATCTACTGTACATTAAATATCGAATTTCACAAAATACATGTTATATACTGTTCATGAAATATCAAATTTCTTCAAATATATTATACACTGTACAAGAAATATGAAATTACACCAAATATATGTTATATACTGTACATAAAATATGAGAGTACACCAAATATATATTATATACTGTACATAAAATATGAAAGTACACCACATATATATTATAAACTGTACATAAAATATCAAATTTCACCAAATATATATTATATACTCCACATAAAATATCAAATTCCACCAAAAATATATTATCTACTGTACATAAAATATAAAAGTATGCCAAATATATATTATATACTGTATATAAAATATCATATTTAACAATATATATTATATACTGTACATAAAATATCAAATTTCACCAGATATATATTATATTCTGTACAAAAAATATCAAATTTTATCAAATTTATTATATACTATACATAAAATATGAAAGTCCACCAAATATATATTATCTACTGTACATTAAATATCAAATTTCACAAAATATATGTTATATACTGTTCATGAAATATCAAATTTCATCAAATATATTATACACTGAACATGAAATATGAAAGTACACCATATATATATTATATACTGTACATAAAATATGAAAGTACACCCAATATATATTATATACTGTACATAAAATATCAAATTTCACCAAATATGTATTATATACTCTACATAAAATATCAAAGTCCACCAATTATATATTATCTACTGTATATAAAATATCAAATTTCACCAAATATATATTATACACTGTAGATAAAATATCAAATTTCACCAAATATATGTTATATACTGTACATAAAATATCAAATTTCATCAAATATATTATATACTGTACATAAAATATGAAAGTACACCAAATACATATAACATACTGTACATAAAATATCAAATTTCACAAAATATATATAATATACTGTAGATAAAATATCAAATTTCACCAAATATATATTATATACTGTACATAAAATATCAAATTTTATCATAAATATTATATAGTGTACATAAAATATGAATGTCTGCCAAATATATATTATATACTGTATGTAAAATATCAAATTTAACAATATATATTATATACTGTACATAAAATATCAAATTTCACCAGATATATATTATATACTGTACATAAAATATCAAATTTTATCAAATATATTATATACTGTACATAAAATATTAAAGTACAGCAAATATATATTATATACTGTTCATAAAATTTCAAATTTCAACAAATATATATTATATTCTCTACATAAAATATCAAAGTCCACCAAATATATATTATCTACTGTACATAAAATATCAAATTTCACAAAATATATATTATATACTGTACATAAACTATCAAATTTCACCAAATATATATTATATACTGTACATAAAATATCAAATTTTATCTAATATATTATCTACTGTACATAAAATATGAAAGTACAGCAAATATATATTATATACTGTTCATAAAATATCAAATTTAAACAAATATGTATTATAAACTCTACATAAAATATCAAAGTCCACCAAATATATATTATCTACTGTACATAAAATATCAAATTTCACCAAATATATATTATATACTGTGCAGGAAATATCAAATTTCACCAAATATATATTATATACTCTACATAAAATATCAAAGTCCACCAAATATATATTATCTACTGTACGTAAAATGTCAAATTTCACAAAATATATGTTATATACTGTTCATGAAATATCAAATTTCATCAAATATATTATACACTGTACATGAAATATGAAATTACACCAAATATATATTATATACTGTACATAAAATATGAAAGTACACCAAATATATATTATATACTGTACATAAAATATCAAATTTCACCAAATATGTATTATATACTCTACATAAAATATCAAAGTCCACCAATTATATATTATCTACTGTACATAAAATATCAAATTTCACAAAATATATATTATATACTGTAGATAAAATATCAAATTTCACCAAATATATATTATATACTGTACATAAAATATCAAATTTAATGAAATATATTATATACTGTACATAAAATATGAAAGTACACCAAATACATATTATATACTGTACATAAAATATGAAAGTACCCCACATATATATAATATAATGTACATAAAATATCAAATTTCACTAAATATATATTATATACTCTACATAAAATATCAAATTCCACCAAATATATATTATCTACTATTCATAAAACATGAAAGTACGCCAAATATATATTATATACTGTAGATAAAATATCTAATTTCAACAAATATATGTTATATCCTCTACATAAGATATCAAAGTCCACGAAATATATATTATCTACTGTACATAAAATACCAAAATTCAACAAATATATATTATATACTGTATATAAAATATCAAATTTCACCAAATATATATTATATACTCTACATAAAATATGAAAGTCCACCAAATATATATTATCTACTGTACATTAAATATCAAATTTCAGAAAATATCTGTTATATACTGTTCATGAAATATCAAATTTCATCAAATATATTATACACTGTACATAAAATATGAAATTACACGAAATATATATTGTATACTGTACATAAAATATGAAAGTACAACATATATATATTATATACTGTACATAAAATATCACATTTCACCAAATATGTATTATATACTCTACATAAAATATCAAATCCACCAATTATATATTATCTACTGTACATAAAATATCAAATTTCACCAAATATATATTATATACTGTAGATACAATATCAAATTTCACAAAATATATATTATATACTGTACATAAAATATCAAATTTCATCAAATATATTATATACTGTACATAAAATATGAAAGTACAACAAATATATATAATATACTGTACATAAAATACCAAAATTCACTAAATATATATTATATACTGTACATAAAATATCAAATTTCACCAAATATATATTATATACTGTACATAAAATATCAAATTTTATCAAATATATTATATACTGTACATAAAATATATAAGTACAGCAAATATATATTATATACTGTACATAAAATATCAAATTTCATCAAATATATACTATATACACTACATAAAATATGAATTCCGCCAAATATATATTATCTAGTGTTCATAAAATATCAAATTTCACCAAATATATATTATACACTGTACAGAAAATATCAAATTTCACCAAATATATATTATATACTCTACATATAATATCAAAGTCCACCAAATACATATTATCTACTGTACGTAAAATGTCAAATTTCACAAAAAATATGTTATATACGGTTCATGAAATATCAAATTTCATCAAATATATTATTCACTGTACATGAAATATGAAATTACACCAAATATATATTATGTACTGTACATAAAATATGAAAGTACACCAAATGTATATTATATACTGTACATAAAATATCAAATTTCACCAAATATGTATTATGTACTCTACATAAAATATCATAGTCCACCAATTATATATTATCTACTGTAGATAAAATATCAAATTTCACCAAATATATATTATATACTGTAGATAAAATATCAAATTTCACCAAATATATATTATATACTGTAGATAAAATATCAAATTTCACCAAATATATATATTTATACTGTACATAAAATATCAAATTCCATCAAATATATTATATACTGTACATAAAATATGAAAGTACACCAAATATATATAATATACTGTACATGAAATATGAAAGTACACCACATATATATTATATACTGTACATAAAATATCAAATTTCACCAAATATATATTATATACTCTACATAAAATATCAAATTCCACCAAATATATGTTATCTACTGTACATAAAATATGAAAGTACGCAAAATATATATTATATACTGTACATAAAATATCAAATTTCAACAAATATATATTATATCCTCTACATAAAATATCAAAGTCCACGAAATATATATTATCTACAGTACATAAAATACCAAATTTCACCAAATATATATTATATACTGTACATAAAATATCAAATTTCACCAAATATATATTATATACTCTACATAAAATATGAAAGTCCACCAAATGTATATTATCTACTGTTCATTAAATATCAAATTTCACAAAATATATGTTATATACTGTTCATCAAATATCAAATTTCATCAAATATATTATACACTGTACATAAAATACGAAATTACACCAAGTATATATTGTATACTGTACATAAAATATGAAGGTACAACATATATATATTATATACTGTACATAAAATATCAAATTTCACCAAATATATATTATATACTCTACATAAAATATCAAAGTCCACCAATTATATATTATCTACTGTAAATAAAAAATATCAAATTTCACCAAATATATATTATATACTGCAGATAAAATATCAAATTTCACCAAATATATATTATATACTGTACATAAAATATCAAATTTCATCAAATATATTAAATACTGTACATAAAATATGAAAGTACACAAAATACATATATTATACTGTACATAAAATATCAAATTTCACAAAATATATATCATATACTGTAGATAAAATATCAAATTTCACCAAATATATATTATATACAGTACATAAAATTTCAAATTTTATCATATATTATATACTGTACATAAAATATGAAAGTATGCCAAATATATATTATATAATGTATATAAAATATCAAATTTAACAATATATATTATATACTGTACATAAAATAACAAATTTCACCAGATATATATTATATACTGTACATAAAATATCAAATTTTATCAAATATATTATATACTGTACATAAAATATGAAAGTACAGCAAATATATCTTATATACTGTTCATAAAATATCAAATTTCAACAAATATATTATATACTCTACATAAAATATCAAAGTCCACCAAATATATATTATCTACTGTACTTAAAATATCAAATTTCACCAAATATATATTATATACTGTGCAGAAAATATCAAATTTCACCAAATATATATTATATACTCTACATAAAATATCAAAGTCCACCAAATATATATTATCTACTGTACGTAAAATGTCAAATTTCACAAGATATATGTTATATACTTTTCATTAAATATCAAATTTCATCAAATATATTATACACTGTACATGAAATATGAAATTACACCAAATATATATTATGTACTGTACATAAAATATGAAAGTACACCAAATATATATTATATACTGTACATAAAATATCAAATTTCACCAAATATATATTATGTACTCTACATAAAATATCAAAGTCCACCAATTATATATTATCTACTGTACATAAAATATCAAATTTCACCAAATATATATTATATACTGTAGATAAAATATCAAATTTCACCAAATATATATTATATACTGTACATAAAATATCAAATTTCATGAAATATATTATATACTGTACATAAAATATGAAAGTACACCAAATATATATTATATACTGTACATAAAATATGAAAGTACACCACATAAATATTATATACTGTACATAAAATATCAAATTTCACCAAATATATATTATATACTCTACATAAAATATCAAATTCCAACAAATATATATTATCTACTGTACATAAAATATGAAACTACGCCAAATATATATTATATACTGTACATAAAATATCAAATTTCAACAAATATATGTTATATCCTCTACATAAGATATCTAATTCCACAAAATATATATTATCTACTGTACATAAAATATCAAATTTCACCAAATCTATATTATATACTGTAGATAAAATATCAAATTTCACCAAATATATATATTTATACTGTACATAAAATATCAAATTCCATCAAATATATTATATACTGTACATAAAATATGAAAGTACACCAAATATATTTTATATACTGTACATAAAATATGAAAGTACACCACATATATATTATATACTGTACATAAAATATCAAATTTCACCAAATATATATTATATAATCTACATAAAATATCAAATTCCACCAAATATATGTTATCTACTGTACATAAAATATGTAAGTACGCCAAATATATATTATATACTGTACATAAAATATCAAATTTCAACAAATATATATTATATCCTCTACATAAAATATCAAAGTCCACGAAATATATATTATCTACAGTACATAAAATACCAAATTTCACCAAATATATATTATATACTGTACATAAAATATCAAATTTCACCAAATATATATTATATACTCTACATAAAATATGAAAGTCCACCAAATTTATATTATCTACTGTACATTAAATATCAAATTTCACAAAATATATGTTGTATACTGTTCATGAAATATCAAATTTCATCAAATATATTATACACTGTACATAAAATACGAAATTACACCAAATATATATTGTATACTGTACATAAAATATGAAGGTACAACATATATATATTGTATACTGTACATAAAATATCAAATTTCACCAAATATATATTATATACTCTACATAAAATATCAAAGTCCACCAATTATATATTATCTACTGTACATAAAATATCAAATTTCACCAAATATATATTACATACTGCAGATAAAATATCAAATTTCACCAAATATATATTATATACTGTACATAAAATATCAAATTTCATCAAATATATTAAATACTGTACATAAAATATGAAAGTATGCCAAATATATATTATATACTGTATATAAAATATCAAATTTAACAATATATATTATATACTGTAGATAAAATATCAAATTTCACCAAATATATATTATATACTGTACATAAAATATCAAATTTCATGAAATATATTATATACTGTACATAAAATATGAAAGTACACCAAATATATATTATATACTGTACATAAAATATGAAAGTACACCACATAAATATTATATACTGTACATAAAATATCAAATTTCACCAAATATATATTATATACTCTACATAAAATATCAAATTCCAACAAATATATATTATCTACTGTACATAAAATATGAAACTACGCCAAATATATATTATATACTGTACATAAAATATCAAATTTCAACAAATATATGTTATATCCTCTACATAAGATATCAAATTCCACAAAATATATATTATCTACTGTACATAAAATATCAAATTTCACCAAATCTATATTATATACTGTAGATAAAATATCAAATTTCACCAAATATATATATTTATACTGTACATAAAATATCAAATTCCATCAAATATATTATATACTGTACATAAAATATGAAAGTACACCAAATATATTTTATATACTGTACATAAAATATGAAAGTACACCACATATATATTATATACTGAACATAAAATATCAAATTTCACCAAATATATATTATATAATCTACATAAAATATCAAATTCCACCAAATATATGTTATCTACTGTACATAAAATATGTAAGTACGCCAAATATATATTATATACTGTACATAAAATATCAAATTTCAACAAATATATATTATATCCTCTACATAAAATATCAAAGTCCACGAAATATATATTATCTACAGTACATAAAATACCAAATTTCACCAAATATATATTATATACTGTACATAAAATATCAAATTTCACCAAATATATATTATATACTGTACATAAAATATCAAATTTTATCAAATATATTATATACTGTACATAAAATATGAAAGTACAGCAAATATATATTATATACTGTTCATAAAATATCAAATTTCAACAAATATATTATATACTCTACATAAAATATCAAAGTCCACCAAATATATATTATCTACTGTACATAAAATATCAAATTTCACCAAATATATATTATATACTGTGCAGAAAATATCAAATTTCACCAAATATATATTATATACTCTACATAAAATATCAAAGTCCACCAAATATATATTATCTACTGTACGTAAAATGTCAAATTTCACAAGATATATGTTATATACTGTTCATTAAATATCAAATTTCATCAAATATATTATACACTGTACATGAAATATGAAATTACACCAAATATATATTATGTACTGTACATAAAATATGAAAGTACACCAAATATATATTATATACTGTACATAAAATATCAAATTTCACCAAATATGTATTATGTACTCTACATAAAATATCAAAGTCCACCAATTATATATTATCTACTGTACATAAAATATCAAATTTCACCAAATATATATTATATACTGTAGATAAAATATCAAATTTCACCAAATATATATTATATACTGTACATAAAATATCAAATTTCATGAAATATATTATATACTGTACATAAAATATGAAACTACACCAAATATATATTATATACTGTACATAAAATATGAAAGTACACCACATATATATTATATACTGTACATAAAATATCAAATTTCACCAAATATATATTATATACTCTACATAAAATATCAAATTCCACCAAATATATATTATCCACTGTACATAAAATATGAAAGTACGCCAAATATATATTATATACTGTACATAAAATATCAAATTTCAACAAATATATGTTATATCCTCTACATAAGATATCAAAGTCCACGAAATATATATTATCTACAGTACATAAAATACCAAATTTCAACAAATATATATTATATACTGTATATAAAATATCAAATTTCACCAAATATATATTATATACTCTACATAAAATATGAAAGTCCACCAAATATATATTATCTACTGTACATTAAATATCAAATTTCACAAAATATCTGTTATATACTGTTCATGAAATATCAAATTTCATCAAATATATTATACACTGTACATAAAATATGAAATTACACCAAATATATATTGTATACTGTACATAAAATATGAAAGTACAACATATATATATTATATACTGTACATAAAATATCACATTTCACCAAATATGTATTATATACTCTACATAAAATATCAAATCCACCAATTATATATTATCTACTGTACATAAAATATCAAATTTCACCAAATATATATTATATACTGTAGATACAATATCAAATTTCACAAAATATATATTATATACTGTACATAAAATATCAAATTTCATCAAATATATTATATACTGTACATAAAATATGAAAGTACACCAAATATATATAATATACTGTACATAAAATACCAAATTTCACTAAATATATATTATATACTGTACATAAAATATCAAATTTCACCAAATATATATTATATACTGTACATAAAATATCAAATTTTATCAAATATATTATATACTGTACATAAAATATATAAGTACAGCAAATATATATTATATACTGTACATAAAATATCAAATTTCATCAAATATATATTATATACTCTACATAAAATATGAATTCCGCCAAATATATATTATCTAGTGTTCATAAAATATCAAATTTCACCAAATATATATTATACACTGTACAGAAAATATCAAATTTCACCAAATATATATTATATACTCTACATATGATATCAAAGTCCACCAAATATATATTATCTACTGTACGTAAAATGTCAAATTTCACAAAAAATATGTTATATACGGTTCATGAAATATCAAATTTCATCAAATATATTATTCACTGTACATGAAATATGAAATTACACCAAATATATATTATGTACTGTACATAAAATATGAAAGTACACCAAATATATATTATATACTGTACATAAAATATCAAATTTCACCAAATATGTATTATGTACTCTACATAAAATATCATAGTCCACCAATTATATATTATCTACTGTAGATAAAATATCAAATTTCACCAAATATATATTATATACTGTAGATAAAATATCAAATTTCACCAAATATATATTTTGTACTGTAGATAAAATATCAAATTTCACCAAATATATATATTTATACTGTACATAAAATATCAAATTCCATCAAATATATTATATACTGTACATAAAATATGAAAGTACACCAAATATATATAATATACTGTACATGAAATATGAAAGTACACCACATATATATTATATACTGTACATAAAATATCAAATTTCACCAAATATATATTATATACTCTACATAAAATATCAAATTCCACCAAATATATGTTATCTACTGTACATAAAATATGAAAGTACGCCAAATATATATTATATACTGTACATAAAATATCAAATTTCAACAAATATATATTATATCCTCTACATAAAATATCAAAGTCCACGAAATATATATTATCTACAGTACATAAAATACCAAATTTCACCAAATATATATTATATACTGTACATAAAATATCAAATTTCACCAAATATATATTACATACTCTACATAAAATATGAAAGTCCACCAAATATATATTATCTACTGTACATTAAATATCAAATTTCACAAAATATATGTTATATACTGTTCAGGAAATATCAAATTTCATCAAATATATTATACACTGTACATAAAATACGAAATTACACCAAGTATATATTGTATACTGTACATAAAATATGAAGGTACAACATATATATATTATATACTGTACATTAAATATCAAATTTCACCAAATATATATTATATACTCTACATAAAATATCAAAGTCCACCAATTATATATTATCTACTGTACATAAAATATCAAATTTCACCAAATATATATTATATACTGCAGATAAAATATCAAATTTCACCAAATATATATTATATACTGTACATAAAATATCAAATTTCATCAAATATATTAAATAGTGTACATAAAATATGAAAGTTCACAAAATACATATATTATACTGTACATAAAATATCAAATTTCACAAAATATATATCATATACTGTAGATAAAATATCAAATTTCACCAAATATATATTATATACTGTACATAACAATTCAAATTTTATCATATATTATATACTGTACATAAAATATGAAAGTATGCCAAATATATATTATATACTGTATATAAAATATCAAATTTAACAATATATATTATATACTGTACATAAAATAACAAATTTCACCAGATATATATTATATACTGTACATAAAATATCAAATTTTATCAAATATATTATATACTGTACATAAAATATGAAAGTACAGCAAATATATCTTATATACTGTTCATAAAATATCAAATTTCAACAAATATATTATATACTCTACATAAAATATCAAAGTCCACCAAATATATATTATCTACTGTACTTAAAATATCAAATTTCACCAAATATATATTATATACTGTGCAGAAAATATCAAATTTCACCAAATATATATTATATACTCTACATAAAATATCAAAGTCCACCAAATATATATTATCTACTGTACGTAAAATGTCAAATTTCACAAGATATATGTTATATACTGTTCATTAAATATCAAATTTCATCAAATATATTATACACTGTACATGAAATATGAAATTACACCAAATATATATTATGTACTGTACATAAAATATGAAAGTACACCAAATATATATTATATACTGTACATAAAATATCAAATTTCACCAAATATGTATTATGTACTCTACATAAAATATCAAAGTCCACCAATTATATATTATCTACTGTACATAAAATATCAAATTTCACCAAATATATATTATATACTGTAGATAAAATATCAAATTTCACCAAATATATATTATATACTGTACATAAAATATCAAATTTCATGAAATATATTATATACTGTACATAAAATATGAAAGTACACCAAATATATATTATATACTGTACATAAAATATGAAAGTACACCACATATATATTATATACTGTACATAAAATATCAAATTTCACCAAATATATATTATATACTCTACATAAAATGTCAAATTCCACCAAATATATATTATCCACTGTACATAAAATATGAAAGTACGCCAAATATATATTATATACTGTACATAAAATATCAAATTTCAACAAATATATGTTATATCCTCTACATAAGATATCAAAGTCCACGAAATATATATTATCTACTGTACATAAAATACCAAATTTCAACAAATATATATTATATACTGTATATAAAATATCAAATTTCACCAAATATATATTATATACTCTACATAAAATATGAAAGTCCACCAAATATATATTATCTACTGTACATTAAATATCAAATTTCACAAAATATCTGTTATATACTGTTCATGAAATATCAAATTTCATCAAATATATTATACACTGTACATAAAATATGAAATTACACGAAATATATATTGTATGCTGTACATAAAATATGAAAGTACAACATATATATATTATATACTGTACATAAAATATCACATTTCACCAAATATGTATTATATACTCTACATAAAATATCAAATCCACCAATTATATATTATCTACTGTACAGAAAATATCAAATTTCACCAAATATATATTAAATACTGTAGATACAATATCAAATTTCACAAAATATATATTATATACTGTACATAAAATATCAAATTTCATCAAATATATTATATACTGTACATAAAATATGAAAGTACACCAAATATATATAATATACTGTACATAAAATACCAAATTTCACTAAATATATATTATATACTGTACATAAAATATCAAATTTCACCAAATATATATTATATACTGTACATAAAATATCAAATTTTATCAAATATATTATATACTGTACATAAAATATATAAGTACAGCAAATATATATTATATACTGTACATAAAATATCAAATTTCATCAAATATATATTATATACTCTACATAAAATATGAATTCCGCCAAATATATATTATCTAGTGTTCATAAAATATCAAATTTCACCAAATATATATTATACACTGTACAGAAAATATCAAATTTCACCAAATATATATTATATACTCTACATATAATATCAAAGTCCACCAAATATATATTATCTACTGAACGTAAAATGTCAAATTTCACAAAAAATATGTTATATACGGTTCATGAAATATCAAATTTCATCAAATATATTATTCACTGTACATGAAATATGAAATTACACCAAATATATATTATGTACTGTACATAAAATATGAAAGTACACCAAATATATATTATATACTGTACATAAAATATCAAATTTCACCAAATATGTATTATGTACTCTACATAAAATATCATAGTCCACCAATTATATATTATCTACTGTAGATAAAATATCAAATTTCACCAAATATATATTATATACTGTAGATAAAATATCAAATTTCACCAAATATATATTATGTACTGTAGATAAAATATCAAATTTCTCCAAATATATATATTTATACTGTACATAAAATATCAAATTCCATCAAATATATTATATACTGTACATAAAATATGAAAGTACACCAAATATATATAATATACTGTACATGAAATATGAAAGTACACCACATATATATTATATACTGTACATAAAATATCAAATTTCACCAAATATATATTATATACTCTACATAAAATATCAAATTCCACCAAATATATGTTATCTACTGTACATAAAATATGAAAGTACGCCAAATATAAATTATATACTGTACATAAAATATCAAATTTCAACAAATATATATTATATCCTCTACATAAAATATCAAAGTCCACGTAATATATATTATCTACAGTACATAAAATACCAAATTTCACCAAATATATATTATATACTGTACATAAAATATCAAATTTCACCAAATATATATTACATACTCTACATAAAATATGAAAGTCCACCAAATATATATTATCTACTGTACATTAAATATCAAATTTCACAAAATATATGTTATATACTGTTCATGAAATATCAAATTTCATCAAATATATTATACACTGTACATAAAATACGAAATTACACCAAGTATATATTGTATACTGTACATAAAATATGAAGGTACAACATATATATATTATATACTGTACATTTAATATCAAATTTCACCAAATATATATTATATACTCTACATAAAATATCAAAGTCCACCAATTATATATTATCTACTGTACATAAAATATCAAATTTCACCAAATATATATTATATACTGCAGATAAAATATCAAATTTCACCAAATATATATTATATACTGTACATAAAATATCAAATTTCATCAAATATATTAAATAGTGTACATAAAATATGAAAGTTCACAAAATACATATATTATACTGTACATAAAATATCAAATTTCACAAAATATATATCATATACTGTAGATAAAATATCAAATTTCACCAAATATATATTATATACTGTACATAACAATTCAAATTTTATCATATATTATATACTGTACATAAAATATGAAAGTATGCCAAATATATATTATATAATGTATATAAAATATCAAATTTAACAATATATATTATATACTGTACATAAAATAACAAATTTCACCAGATATATATTATATACTGTACATAAAATATCAAATTTTATCAAATATATTATATACTGTACATAAAATATGAAAGTACAGCAAATATATCTTATATACTGTTCATAAAATATCAAATTTCAACAAATATATTATATACTCTACATAAAATATCAAAGTCCACCAAATATATATTATCTACTGTACTTAAAATATCAAATTTCACCAAATATATATTATATACTGTGCAGAAAATATCAAATTTCACCAAATATATATTATATACTCTACATAAAATATCAAAGTCCACCAAATATATATTATCTACTGTACGTAAAATGTCAAATTTCACAAGATATATGTTATATACTGTTCATTAAATATCAAATTTCATCAAATATATTATACACTGTACATGAAATATGAAATTACACCAAATATATATTATGTACTGTACATAAAATATGAAAGTACACCAAATATATATTATATACTGTACATAAAATATCAAATTTCACCAAATATATATTATGTTCTCTACATAAAATATCAAAGTCCACCAATTATATATTATCTACTGTACATAAAATATCAAATTTCACCAAATATATATTATATACTGTAGATAAAATATCAAATTTCACCAAATATATATTATATACTGTACATAAAATATCAAATTTCATGAAATATATTATATACTGTACATAAAATATGAAAGTACACCAAATATATATTATATACTGTACATAAAATATGAAAGTACACCACATAAATATTATATACTGTACATAAAATATCAAATTTCACCAAATATATATTATATACTCTACATAAAATATCAAATTCCACCAAATATATATTATCTACTGTACATAAAATATGAAAGTACGCCAAATATATATTATATACTGTACATAAAATATGAAATTTCAACAAATATATGTTGTATCCTCTACATAAGATATCAAATTCCACAAAATATATATTATCTACTGTACAAAAAATATCAAATTTCACCAAATCTATATTATATACTGTAGATAAAATATCAAATTTCACCAAATATATATATTTATACTGTACATAAAATATCAAATTCCATCAAATATATTATATACTGTACATAAAATATGAAAGTACACCAATTATATATCATATACTGTACATAAAATATGAAAGTACACCACATATATATTATATACAGTACATAAAATATCAAATTTCACCAAATATATATTATATAATCTACATAAAATATCAAATTCCACCAAATATATGTTATCTACTGTACATAAAATATGTAAGTACGCCAAATATATATTATATACTGTACATAAAATATCAAATTTCAACAAATATATATTATATCCTCTACATAAAATATCAAAGTCCACGAAATATATATTATCTACAGTACATAAAATACCAAATTTCACCAAATATATATTATATACTGTACATAAAATATCAAATTTCACCAAATATATATTATATACTCTACATAAAATATGAAAGTCCACCAAATTTGTATTATCTACTGTACATTAAATATCAAATTTCACAAAATATATGTTATATACTGTTCATGAAATATCAAATTTCATCAAATATATTATACACTGTACATAAAATACGAAATTACACCAAATATATATTGTATACTGTACATAAAATATGAAGGTACAACATATATATATTATCTACTGTACATAAAATATCAAATTTCACCAAATATATATTATATACTCTACATAAAATATCAAAGTCCACCAATTATATATTATCTACTGTACATAAAATATCAAATTTCACCAAATATATATTATATACTGCAGATAAAATATCAAGTTTCACCAAATATATATTATATACTGTACATAAAATATCAAATTTCATCAAATATATTAAAAACTGTACATAAAATATGAAAGTACACCAAATACATATATTATACTGTACATAAAATATCAAATTTCACAAAATATATATCATATACTGTAGATAAAATATCAAATTTCACCAAATATATATTATATACTGTACATAAAATTTCAAATTTTATCATATATTATATACTGTACATAAAATATGAAAGTATGCCAAATATATATTATATACTGTATACAAAATATCAAATTTAACAATATATATTATATACTGTACATAAAATATCAAATTTCACCAGATATATATTATATACTGTACATAAAATATCAAATTTTATCAAATATATTATATACTGTACATAAAATATGAAAGTACAGCAAATATATATTATATACTGTTCATAAAATATCAAATTTCAACAAATATATTATATACTCTACATAAAATATCAAAGTCCACCAAATATATATTATCTCCTGTACATAAAATATCAAATTTCACCAAATATATATTATATACTGTGCAGAAAATATCAAATTTCACCAAATATATATTATATACTCTACATAAAATATCAAAGTCCACCAAATATATATTATCTACTGTACGTAAAATGTCAAATTTCACAAGATATATGTTATATACTGTTCATTAAATATCAAATTTCATCAAATATATTATACACTGTACATGAAATATGAAATTACACCAAATATATATTATGTACTGTACATAAAATATGAAAGTACACCAAATATATATTATATACTGTACATAAAATATCAAATTTCACCAAATATGTATTATGTACTCTACATAAAATATCAAAGTCCACCAATTATATATTATCTACTGTACATAAAATATCAAATTTCACCAATTATATATTATATACTGTAGATAAAATATCAAATTTCACCAAATATATATTATATACTGTACATAAAATATCAAATTTCATGAAATATATTATATACTGTACATAAAATATGAAAGTACACCATATATATATTATATACTGTACATAAAATATGAAAGTACACCACATATATATTATATACTGTACATAAAATATCAAATTTCACCAAATATATATTATATACTCTACATAAAATATCAAATTCCACCAAATATATATTATCCACTGTACATAAAATATGAAAGTACGCCAAATATATATTATATACTGTACATAAAATATCAAATTTCAACAAATATATGTTATATCCTCTACATAAGATATCAAATTCCACGAAATATATATTATCTACTGTACATAAAATACCAAATTTCACCAAATATATATTATATACTGTATATAAAACATCAAATTTCACCAAATATATATTATATACTCTACATAAAATATGAAAGTCCACCAAATATATATTATCTACTCTACATTAAATATCAAATTTCACAAAATATATGTTATATACTGTTCATGAAATATCAAATTTCATCAAATATATTATACACTGTACATAAAATATGAAATTACACGAAATATATATTGTATACTGTACATAAAATATGAAAGTACAACATATATATATTATATACTGTACATAAAATATCAAACTTCACCAAATATGTATTATATACTCTACATAAAATATCAAATCCACCAATTATATATTATCTACTGTACATAAAATATCAAATTTCACCAAATATATATTATATACTGTAGATACAATATCAAATTTCACAAAATATATATTATATACTGTACATAAAATATCAAATTTCATCAAATATATTATATACTGTACATAAAATATGAAAGTACACGAAATATATATAATATACTGTACATAAAGTACCAAATTTCACTAAATATATATTATACACTGTACATAAAATATCAAATTTCACCAAATATATATTATATACTGTACATAAAATATCAAATTTTATCAAATATATTATATACTGTACATAAAATATATAAGTACAGCAAATATATGTTATATACTGTACATAAAATATCAAATTTCATCAAATATATATTATATACTCTACATAAAATATGAAAGTCCGCCAAATATATATTATCTACTGTACATAAAATATCAAATTTCACAAAATATATATTATACACTGTACAGAAAATATCAAATTTCAACAAATATATATTATATACTCTACATAAAATATCAAAGTCCACCAAATATATATTATCTACTGTACGTAGAATGTCAAATTTCACAAAATATATGTTATATAATGTTCATGAAATATCAAATTTCATCAAATATATTATACACTGTACATGAAATATGAAATTACACCAAATATATATTATATACTGTACATAAAATATGAAAGTACACCAAATATATCTTATATACTGTTCATAAAATATCAAATTTCAACAAATATATTATATACTCTACATAAAATATCAAAGTCCACGAAATATATATTATCTACTGTACTTAAAATATCAAATTTCACCAAATATATATTATATACTGTGCAGAAAATATCAAATTTCACCAAATATATATTATATACTCTACATAAAATATCAAAGTCCACCAAATATATATTATCTACTGTACGTAAAATGTCAAATTTCACAAGATATATGTTATATACTGTTCATTAAATATCAAATTTCATCAAATATATTATACACTGTACATGAAATATGAAATTACACCAAATATATATTATGTACTGTACATAAAATATGAAAGTACACCAAATATATATTATATACTGTACATAAAATATCAAATTTCACCAAATATGTATTATGTACTCTACATAAAATATCAAAGTCCACCAATTATATATTATCTACTGTACATAAAATATCAAATTTCACCAAATATATATTATATACTGTAGATAAAATATCAAATTTCACCAAATATATATTATATACTGTACATAAAATATCAAATTTCATGAAATATATTATATACTGTACATAAAATATGAAAGTACACCAAATATATATTATATACTGTACATAAAATATGAAAGTACACCACATATATATTATATACTGTACATAAAATATCAAATTTCACCAAATATATATTATATACTCTACATAAAATGTCAAATTCCACCAAATATATATTATCCACTGTACATAAAATATGAAAGTACGCCAAATATATATTATATACTGTACATAAAATATCAAATTTCAACAAATATATGTTATATCCTCTACATAAGATATCAAAGTCCACGAAATATATATTATCTACTGTACATAAAATACCAAATTTCAACAAATATATATTATATACTGTATATAAAATATCAAATTTCACCAAATATATATTATATACTCTACATAAAATATGAAAGTCCACCAAATATATATTATCTACTGTACATTAAATATCAAATTTCACAAAATATCTGTTATATACTGTTCATGAAATATCAAATTTCATCAAATATATTATACACTGTACATAAAATATGAAATTACACGAAATATATATTGTATGCTGTACATAAAATATGAAAGTACAACATATATATATTATATACTGTACATAAAATATCACATTTCACCAAATATGTATTATATACTCTACATAAAATATCAAATCCACCAATTATATATTATCTACTGTACAGAAAATATCAAATTTCACCAAATATATATTAAATACTGTAGATACAATATCAAATTTCACAAAATATATATTATATACTGTACATAAAATATCAAATTTCATCAAATATATTATATACTGTACATAAAATATGAAAGTACACCAAATATATATAATATACTGTACATAAAATACCAAATTTCACTAAATATATATTATATACTGTACATAAAATATCAAATTTCACCAAATATATATTATATACTGTACATAAAATATCAAATTTTATCAAATATATTATATACTGTACATAAAATATATAAGTACAGCAAATATATATTATATACTGTACATAAAATATCAAATTTCATCAAATATATATTATATACTCTACATAAAATATGAATTCCGCCAAATATATATTATCTAGTGTTCATAAAATATCAAATTTCACCAAATATATATTATACACTGTACAGAAAATATCAAATTTCACCAAATATATATTATATACTCTACATATAATATCAAAGTCCACCAAATATATATTATCTACTGAACGTAAAATGTCAAATTTCACAAAAAATATGTTATATACGGTTCATGAAATATCAAATTTCATCAAATATATTATTCACTGTACATGAAATATGAAATTACACCAAATATATATTATGTACTGTACATAAAATATGAAAGTACACCAAATATATATTATATACTGTACATAAAATATCAAATTTCACCAAATATGTATTATGTACTCTACATAAAATATCATAGTCCACCAATTATATATTATCTACTGTAGATAAAATATCAAATTTCACCAAATATATATTATATACTGTAGATAAAATATCAAATTTCACCAAATATATATTATGTACTGTAGATAAAATATCAAATTTCTCCAAATATATATATTTATACTGTACATAAAATATCAAATTCCATCAAATATATTATATACTGTACATAAAATATGAAAGTACACCAAATATATATAATATACTGTACATGAAATATGAAAGTACACCACATATATATTATATACTGTACATAAAATATCAAATTTCACCAAATATATATTATATACTCTACATAAAATATCAAATTCCACCAAATATATGTTATCTACTGTACATAAAATATGAAAGTACGCCAAATATAAATTATATACTGTACATAAAATATCAAATTTCAACAAATATATATTATATCCTCTACATAAAATATCAAAGTCCACGTAATATATATTATCTACAGTACATAAAATACCAAATTTCACCAAATATATATTATATACTGTACATAAAATATCAAATTTCACCAAATATATATTACATACTCTACATAAAATATGAAAGTCCACCAAATATATATTATCTACTGTACATTAAATATCAAATTTCACAAAATATATGTTATATACTGTTCATGAAATATCAAATTTCATCAAATATATTATACACTGTACATAAAATACGAAATTACACCAAGTATATATTGTATACTGTACATAAAATATGAAGGTACAACATATATATATTATATACTGTACATTTAATATCAAATTTCACCAAATATATATTATATACTCTACATAAAATATCAAAGTCCACCAATTATATATTATCTACTGTACATAAAATATCAAATTTCACCAAATATATATTATATACTGCAGATAAAATATCAAATTTCACCAAATATATATTATATACTGTACATAAAATATCAAATTTCATCAAATATATTAAATAGTGTACATAAAATATGAAAGTTCACAAAATACATATATTATACTGTACATAAAATATCAAATTTCACAAAATATATATCATATACTGTAGATAAAATATCAAATTTCACCAAATATATATTATATACTGTACATAACAATTCAAATTTTATCATATATTATATACTGTACATAAAATATGAAAGTATGCCAAATATATATTATATAATGTATATAAAATATCAAATTTAACAATATATATTATATACTGTACATAAAATAACAAATTTCACCAGATATATATTATATACTGTACATAAAATATCAAATTTTATCAAATATATTATATACTGTACATAAAATATGAAAGTACAGCAAATATATCTTATATACTGTTCATAAAATATCAAATTTCAACAAATATATTATATACTCTACATAAAATATCAAAGTCCACCAAATATATATTATCTACTGTACTTAAAATATCAAATTTCACCAAATATATATTATATACTGTGCAGAAAATATCAAATTTCACCAAATATATATTATATACTCTACATAAAATATCAAAGTCCACCAAATATATATTATCTACTGTACGTAAAATGTCAAATTTCACAAGATATATGTTATATACTGTTCATTAAATATCAAATTTCATCAAATATATTATACACTGTACATGAAATATGAAATTACACCAAATATATATTATGTACTGTACATAAAATATGAAAGTACACCAAATATATATTATATACTGTACATAAAATATCAAATTTCACCAAATATATATTATGTTCTCTACATAAAATATCAAAGTCCACCAATTATATATTATCTACTGTACATAAAATATCAAATTTCACCAAATATATATTATATACTGTAGATAAAATATCAAATTTCACCAAATATATATTATATACTGTACATAAAATATCAAATTTCATGAAATATATTATATACTGTACATAAAATATGAAAGTACACCAAATATATATTATATACTGTACATAAAATATGAAAGTACACCACATAAATATTATATACTGTACATAAAATATCAAATTTCACCAAATATATATTATATACTCTACATAAAATATCAAATTCCACCAAATATATATTATCTACTGTACATAAAATATGAAAGTACACCAAATATATATTATATACTGTACATAAAATATGAAATTTCAACAAATATATGTTGTATCCTCTACATAAGATATCAAATTCCACAAAATATATATTATCTACTGTACAAAAAATATCAAATTTCACCAAATCTATATTATATACTGTAGATAAAATATCAAATTTCACCAAATATATATATTTATACTGTACATAAAATATCAAATTCCATCAAATATATTATATACTGTACATAAAATATGAAAGTACACCAAATATATATTATATACTGTACATAAAATATGAAAGTACACCACATATATATTATATACAGTACATAAAATATCAAATTTCACCAAATATATATTATATAATCTACATAAAATATCAAATTCCACCAAATATATGTTATCTACTGTACATAAAATATGTAAGTACGCCAAATATATATTATATACTGTACATAAAATATCAAATTTCAGCAAATATATATTATATCCTCTACATAAAATATCAAAGTCCACGAAATATATATTATCTACAGTACATAAAATACCAAATTTCACCAAATATATATTATATACTGTACATAAAATATCAAATTTCACCAAATATATATTATATACTCTACATAAAATATGAAAGTCCACCAAATTTGTATTATCTACTGTACATTAAATATCAAATTTCACAAAATATATGTTATATACTGTTCATGAAATATCAAATTTCATCAAATATATTATACACTGTACATAAAATACGAAATTACACCAAATATATATTGTATACTGTACATAAAATATGAAGGTACAACATATATATATTATCTACTGTACATAAAATATCAAATTTCACCAAATATATATTATATACTCTACATAAAATATCAAAGTCCACCAATTATATATTATCTACTGTACATAAAATATCAAATTTCACCAAATATATATTATATACTGCAGATAAAATATCAAGTTTCACCAAATATATATTATATACTGTACATAAAATATCAAATTTCATCAAATATATTAAAAACTGTACATAAAATATGAAAGTACACCAAATACATATATTATACTG
Organism: Gorilla gorilla gorilla; assembly: GCF_029281585.2. Lineage (NCBI taxonomy): Eukaryota > Metazoa > Chordata > Mammalia > Primates > Hominidae > Gorilla > Gorilla gorilla. The sequence goes on from NC_073236.2 coordinate 3,266,723, forward strand.
TACATAAAATATCAAATTTCACAAAATATATATCATATACTGTAGATAAAATATCAAATTTCACCAAATATATATTATATACTGTACATAAAATTTCAAATTTTATCATATATTATATACTGTACATAAAATATGAAAGTATGCCAAATATATATTATATACTGTATATAAAATATCAAATTTAACAATATATATTATATACTGTACATAAAATATCAAATTTCACCAGATATATATTATATACTGTACATAAAATATCAAATTTTATCAAATATATTATATACTGTACATAAAATATGAAAGTACAGCAAATATATATTATATACTGTTCATAAAATATCAAATTTCAACAAATATATTATATACTCTACATAAAATATCAAAGTCCACCAAATATATATTATCTACTGTACATAAAATATCAAATTTCACCAAATATATATTATATACTGTGCAGAAAATATCAAATTTCACCAAATATATATTATATACTCTACATAAAATATCAAAGTCCACCAAATATATATTATCTACTGTACGTAAAATGTCAAATTTCACAAGATATATGTTATATACTGTTCATTAAATATCAAATTTCATCAAATATATATTATATACTCTACATAAAATATGAAAGTCCGCCAAATATATATTATCTACTGTACATAAAATATCAAATTTCACAAAATATATATTATACACTGTACAGAAAATATCAAATTTCAACAAATATATATTATATACTCTACATAAAATATCAAAGTCCACCAAATATATTATCTACTGTACGTAGAATGTCAAATTTCACAAAATATATGTTATATAATGTTCATGAAATATCAAATTTCATCAAATATATTATACACTGTACATGAAATATGAAATTACACCAAATATATATTATATACTGTACATAAAATATGAAAGTACACCAAATATATATTATATACTGTACATAAAATATCAAATTTCACCAAATATGTATTATGTACTCTACATAAAATATCAAAGTCCACCAATTATATATTATCTACTGTACATAAAATATCAAATTTCACAAAATATATATTATATACTGTAGATAAAATATCAAATTTCACCAAATATATATTATATACTGTACATAAAATATCAAATTTCATGAAATATATTATATACTGTACATAAAATTTGAAAGTACACCAAATATATATTATATACTGTACATAAAATATGAAAGTACCCCACATATATATAATATAATGTACATAAAATATCAAATTTCACCAAATATATATTATATACTCTACATAAAATATCAAATTCCACCAAATATATATTATCTACTATTCATAAAATATGAAAGTACGCCAAATATATATTATATACTGTACATAAAATATCAAATTTCAACAAATATATGTTATATCCTCTACATAAGATATCAAAGTCCACGAAATATATATTATCTACTGTACATAAAATACCAAATTTCACCAAATATATATTATATACTGTATATAAAATATCAAATTTCACCAAATATATATTATATACTCTACATAAAATATGAAAGTCCACCAAATATATATTATCAACTGTACATCAAATATCAAATTTCACAAAATATCTGTTATATACTGTTCATGAAATATCAAATTTCATCAAATATATTATACACTGTACATAAAATATGAAATTACACGAAATATATATTGTATACTGTACATAAAATATGAAAGTACAACATACATATATTATATACTGTACATAAAATATCACATTTCACCAAATATGCATTATATACTCTACATAAAATATCAAATCCACCAATTATATATTATCTACTGTACATAAAATATCAAATTTCACCAAATATATGTTATATACTGTAGATACAATATCAAATTTCACAAAATATATATTATATACTGTACATAAAATATCAAATTTCATCAAATATATTATATACTGTACATAAAATATGAAAGTACACCAAATATATATAATATACTGTTCATAAAATACCAAATTTCACTAAATATATATTATATACTGTACATAAAATATCAAATTTCACCAAATATATATTATATACTGTACATAAAATATCAAATTTTATCAAATATATTATATACTGTACATAAAATATATAAGTACAGCAAATATATATTATATACTGTACATAAAATATCAAATTTCATCAAATATATATTATATACTCTACATAAAATATGAATTCCGCCAAATATATATTATCTACTGTTCACAAAATATCAAATTTCACCAAATATATATTATACACTATACAGAAAATATCAAATTTCAACAAATATATATTATATACTCTACAAATAATATCAAAGTCCACCAAATATATATTATCTACTGTACGTAAAATGTCAAATTTCACAAAATATATGTTATATACGGTTCATGAAATATCAAATTTCATCAAATATATTATACACTGTACATGAAATATGAAATTACACCAAATATATATTATATACTGTACATAAAATATGAAAGTACACCAAATATATATTATATACTGTACATAAAATATCACATTTCACCAAATATGTATTAAATACTCCACATAAAATATCAAAGTCCACCAATTATATATTATCTACTGTACATAAAATATCAAATTTCACCAAATATATATTATATACTGTAGATAAAATATCAAATTTCACCAAGTATATATTTTATACTGTACATAAAATATCAAATTCCATCAAATATATTATATACTGTACATAAAATATGAAAGTACACCAAATATATCTTATATACTGTACATAAAATATGAAAGTACACCACATATATATTATATACTGTACATAAAATATCAAATTTCACCAAATATATATTATATACTCTACATAAAATATCAAATTCCACCAAATATATGTTATCTACTGTACATAAAATATGAAAGTACGCCAAACATATATTATATACTGTACATAAAATATCAAATTTCAACAAATATATATTATATCCTCTACATAAAATATCAAAGTCCACGAAATATATATTATCTACTGTACATAAAATACCAAACTTCACCAAATATATATTATATACTGTACATAAAATATCAAATTTCACCAAATATATATTTTATTCTCTACATAAAATATGAAAGTCCACCAAATATATATTATCTACTGTACATTAAATATCAAGTTTCACAAAATATATGTTATATACTGTTCATGAAATATCAAATTTCATCAAATATATTATACACTGTACATAAAATACGAAATTACACCAAATATATATTGTATACTGTACATAAAATATGAAGGTACAACATATATATATTATATACTGTACATAAAATATCAAATCTCAACAAATATATATTATATACTCTACATAAAATATCAAAGTCCACCAATTATATATTATCTACTGTACATAAAATATCAAATTTCACCAAATATATATATTATACTGCAGATAAAATATCAAATTTCACCAAATATATATTATATACTGTACATAAAATATCAAATTTCATCAAATATATTAAATACTGTACATAAAATATGAAAGTACACCAAATACATATATTAAACTGTACATAAAATATCAAATTTCACAAAATATATATCATATACTGTAGATAAAATATCAAATTTCACCAAATATATATTATATACTGTACATAAAATTTCAAATTTTATCATATATTATATACTGTACATAAAATATGAAAGTATGCCAAATATATATTATATACTGTATATAAAATATCAAATTTAACAATATATATTATATACTGTACATAAAATATCAAATTTCACCAGATATATATTATATACTGTACATAAAATATCAAATTTTATCAAATATATTATATACTGTACATAAAATATGAAAGTACAGCAAATATATATTATATACTGTTCATAAAATATCAAATTTCAACAAATATATTATATACTCTACATAAAATATCAAAGTCCACCAAATATATATTATCTACTGTACATAAAATATCAAATTTCACCAAATATATATTATATACTGTGCAGAAAATATCAAATTTCTCCAAATATATATTATATACTCTACATAAAATATCAAAGTCCACCAAATATATATTATCTACTGTACGTAAAATGTCAAATTTCACAAGATATATGTTATATACTGTTCATTAAATATCAAATTTCATCAAATATATTATACACTGTACATGAAATATGAAATTACACCCAATATATATTATGTACTGTACATAAAATATGAAAGTACACCAAATATATATTATATACTGTACATAAAATATCAAATTTCACCAAATATGTATTATGTACTCTACATAAAATATCAAAGTCCACCAATTATATATTATATACTGTACATAAAATATCAAATTTCACCAAATATATATTATATACTGTAGATAAAATATCAAATTTCACCAAATATATATTATATACTGTACATAAAATATCAAATTTCATGAAATATATTATATACTGTACATAAAATATGAAAGTACACCAAATATATATTATATACTGTACATAGAATATGAAAGTACACCACATATATATTATATACTGTACATAAAATATCAAATTTCACCAAATATATATTATGTACTCTACATAAAATATCAAATTCCACCAAATATATATTATCTACTGTATATAAAATATGAAAGTATGCCAAATATATATTATATACTGTACATAAAATATCAAATTTCAACAAATATATGTTATATCCTCTACATAAGATATCAAATTCCACGAAATATATATTATCTACTGTACATAAAATACCAAATTTCACCAAATATATATTATATACTGTATATAAAATATCAAATTTCACCAAATATATATTATATACTCTACATAAAATATGAAAGTCCACCAAATATATATTATCTACTGTACATTAAATATCAAATTTCACAAAATATATGTTATATACTGTTCATGAAATATCAAATTTCATCAAATATATTATACACTGTACATAAAATATGAAATTACACGAAATATATATTGTATACTGTACATAAAATATGAAAGTACAGCATGTATATATTATATACTGTACATAAAATATCAAACTTCACCAAATATGTATTATATACTCTACATAAAATATCAAATCCACCAATTATATATTATCTACTGAACATAAAATATCAAATTTCACCAAATATATATTATATACTGTATATACGATATCAAATTTCACAAAATATATATTATATACTGTACATAAAATATCAAATTTCATCAAATATTTTATATAGTGTACATAAAATATGAAAGTACACCAAATATATATAATATACTGTACATAAAGTACCAAATTTCACTAAATATATATTATACACTGTACATAAAATATCAAATTTCACCAAATATATATTATATGCTGTACATAAAATATCAAATTTTATCAAATATATTATATACTGTACATAAAATATATAAGTACAGCAAATATATATTATATACTGTAGATAAAATATCAAATTTCACCAAATATATATTATATACTCTACATAAAATATGAAAGTCCGCCAAATATATATTATCTACTGTACATAAAATATCAAATTTCACCAAATATATATTATACACTGTACAGAAAATATCAAATTTCAACAAATATATATTATATACTCTACATAAAATATCAAAGTCCACCAAATATATATTATCTACTGTACGTAGAATGTCAAATTTCACAAAATATATGTTATATACTGTTCATGAAATATCAAATTTCATCAAATATATTATACACTGTTCATGAAATATGAAATTACACCAAATATATATTATATACTGTACATAAAATATGAAAGTACACCACATATATATTATATACTGTACATAAAATATCAAATTTCACCAAATATATATTATATACTCTACATAAAATATCAAATTCCACCAAATATATATTATCTACTGTACATAAAATATGAAAGTACGCCAAATATATATTATATACGGTATATAAAATATCAAATTTAACAATATATATTATATACTGTACATAAAATATCAAATTTCACCAGATATATATTATATACTATACATGAAATATCAAATGTTATCAATTATATTATATACAGTACATAAAATATGAAAGTACAGCAAATATATATTATATACTGTACATAAAATATCAAATTTCAACAAATATATAATATATCCTCTATATAAAATATCAAAGTCCACGAAATATATATTATCTACTGTACACAAAATATCAAATTTCACCAAATATATATTATATACTGTACATATAATATCAAATTTCACCAAATATACATTATATACTCTACATAAAATATGAAAGTCCACCAAATATATATTATCTACTGTACATTAAATACCAAATTTCACAAAATATATGTTATATACTGTCCATGAAATATCAGATTTCATCAAATATATTATACACTGTACATAAAATATGAAATTACACCAAATATATATTATATACTGTACATAAAATATGAAAGTACAACATATATATATTATGTACTGTACATAAAATATCAAATTTCACCAAATATGTATTATATACACTACATAAAATATCAAAGTCCACCAATTATATATTATCTACTGTACATAAAATATCAAATTTCACCAAATATATATTATATACTGTACATAAAATATCAAATTTCATCAAATATATTATATACTGTACATAAAATATGAAAGTACACCAAATACATATAATATACTGTACATAATATATCATATTTCACAAAATATATATTATATACTGTACATAAAATATCAAATTTCAACAAATATATGTTATATCCTCTACATAAGATATCAAATTCCACGAAATATATATTATCTACTGTACATAAAATACCAAATTTCACCAAACGTATATTATATACTGTATATAAAATATCAAATATCACCAAATATATATTATATACTCCACATAAAATATGAAAGTCCACCAAATATATATTATCTACTGTACATTAAATATCAAATTTCACAAAATATATGTTATATACTGTTCATGAAATATCAAATTTCATCAAATATATTATACACTGTACATAAAATATGAAATTACACGAAATATATATTGTATACTGTACATAAAATATGAAAGTACAGCATGTATATATTATATACTGTACATAAAATATCAAACTTCACCAAATATGTATTATATACTCTACATAAAATATCAAATCCACCAATTATATATTATCTACTGAACATAAAATATCAAATTTCACCAAATATATATTATATACTGTATATACAATATCAAATTTCACAAAATATATATTATATACTGTACATAAAATATCAAATTTCATCAAATATATTATATAGTGTACATAAAATATGAAAGTACACCAAATATATATAATATACTGTACAAAAAGTACCAAATTTCACTAAATATATATTATACACTGTACATAAAATATCAAATTTCACCAAATATATATTATATACTGTACATAAAATATCAAATTTTATCAAATATATTATACACTGTACATAAAATATATAAGTACAGCAAATATATATTATATACTGTAGATAAAATATCAAATTTCACCAAATATATATTATATACTCTACATAAAATATGAAAGTCCGCCAAATATATATTATCTACTGTACATAAAATATCAAATTTCACCAAATATATATTATACACTGTACAGAAAATATCAAATTTCAACAAATATATATTATATACTCTACATAAAATATCAAAGTCCACCAAATATATATTATCTACTGTACGTAGAATGTCAAATTTCACAAAATATATGTTATATACTGTTCATGAAATATCAAATTTCATTAAATATATTATACACTGTACATGAAATATGAAATTACACCAAATATATATTATATACTGTACATAAAATATGAAAGTACACCACATATATATTATATACTGTACATAAAATATCAAATTTCACCAAATATATATTATATACTCTACATAAAATATCAAATTCCACCAAATATATATTATCTACTGTACATAAAATATGAAAGTACGCCAAATATATATTATATACGGTATATAAAATATCAAATTTAACAATATATATTATATACTGTACATAAAATATCAAATTTCACCAGATATATATTATATACTATACATAAAATATCAAATGTTATCAATTATATTATATACAGTACATAAAATATGAAAGTACAGCAAATATATATTATATACTGTACATAAAATATCAAATTTCAACAAATATATAATATATCCTCTATATAAAATATCAAAGTCCACGAAATATATATTATCTACTGTACCCAAAATATCAAATTTCACCAAATATATATTATATACTGTACATATAATATCAAATTTCACCAAATATACATTATATACTCTACATAAAATATGAAAGTCCACCAAATATATATTATCTACTGTACATTAAATACCAAATTTCACAAAATATATGTTATATACTGTCCATGAAATATCAGATTTCATCAAATATATTATACACTGTACATAAAATATGAAATTACACCAAATATATATTATATACTGTACATAAAATATGAAAGTACAACATATATATATTATGTACTGTACATAAAATATCAAATTTCACCAAATATGTATTATATACACTACATAAAATATCAAAGTCCACCAATTATATATTATCTACTGTACATAAAATATCAAATTTCACCAAATATATATTATATACTGTACATAAAATATCAAATTTCATCAAATATATTATATACTGTACATAAAATATGAAAGTACACCAAATACATATAATATACTGTACATAATATATCATATTTCACAAAATATATATTATATACTGTACATAAAATATCAAATTTCACCAAATATATATTATATACTTTACATAAAATATCAAATTTTATCATATATATTATATACTGTACATAAAATATGAAAGTACCCCAAATATATATTATATACTGTACATAAAATATGAAAGTACGCCAAATATATATAATATACTATACATAAAATATCAAATTTCACAAAATATATATTATATACTATACATGAAATATGAAATTACACCAAATATATATTATATACTGTACATAAAATATGAAAGTACACCACATATATATTATATACTGTACATAAAATATCAAATTTCACCAAATATATATTATATACTCTACATAAAATATCAAATTCCACCAAATATATATTATCTACTGTATATAAAATATGAAAGTATCCCAAATATATATTATATACTGTACATAAAATATCAAATTTCAACAAATATATGTTATATCCTCTACATAAGATATCAAATTCCACGAAATATATATTATCTACTGTACATAAAATACCAAATTTCACCAAATATATATTATATACTGTATATAAAATATCAAATTTCACCAAATATATATTATATACTCTACATAAAATATGAAAGTCCACCAAATATATATTATCTACTGTACATTAAATATCAAATTTCACAAAATATATGTTATATACTGTTCATGAAATATCAAATTTCATCAAATATATTATACACTGTACATAAAATATGAAATTACACGAAATATATATTGTATACTGTACATAAAATATGAAAGTACAGCATGTATATATTATATACTGTACATAAAATTTCAAACTTCACCAAATATGTATTATATACTCTACATAAAATATCAAATCCACCAATTATATATTATCTACAGTACATAAAATATCAAATTTCACCAAATATATATTATATACTGTAGATACAATATCAAATTTCACAAAATATATATTATATACTGTACATAAAATATCAAATTTCATCAAATATATTATATAGTGTACATAAAATATGAAAGTACACCAAATATATATAATATACTGTACATAAAGTACCAAATTTCACTAAATATATATTATACACTGTACATAAAATATCAAATTTCACCAAATATATATTATATACTGTACATAAAATATCAAATTTTGTCAAATATATTATATACTGTACATAAAATATATAAGTACAGCAAACATATATTATATACTGTAGATAAAATATCAAATTTCACCAAATATATATTATATACTCTACATAAAATATGAAAGTCCGCCAAATATATATTATCTACTGTACATAAAATATCAAATTTCACCAAATATATATTATACACTGTACAGAAAATATCAAATTTCAACAAATATATATTATATACTCTACATAAAATATCAAAGTCCACCAAATATATATTATCTACTGTACGTAGAATGTCAAATTTCACAAAATATATGTTATATACTCTTCATGAAATATCAAATTTCATCAAATATATTATACACTGTACATGAAATATGAAATTACACCAAATATATATTATATACTGTACATAAAATATGAAAGTACACCAAATATATATTATATACTGTACATAAAAGATCAAATTTCACCAAAGATGTATTATATACTTCACATAAAATATCAAAGTCCACCAATTATATATTATCTACTGTACATAAAATATCAAATTTCACCAAATATATATTATCTACTGTACATAAAATATCAAATTTCACCAAATATATATTATGTACTGTACATAAAATATCAAATTCCGTCAAATATATTATATAGTGTACATAAAATATGAAAGTACACCAAATATATATTATATACTGTACATAAAATATGAAAGTACACCACATATATATTATATACTGTACATAAAATATCAAATTTCACCAAAGATATATTATATACTCTACATAAAATATCAAATTCCACCAAATATATATTATCTACTGTACATAAAATATGAAAGTACGCCAAATATATATTATATACGGTATATAAAATATCAAATTTAACAATATATATTATATACTGCACATAAAATATCAAATTTCAACAAATATTTGTTATATCCTCTACATAAGATATCAAATTCCACGAAATATATATTATCTACTGTACATAAAATACCAAATTTCACCAAACGTATATTATATACTGTATATAAAATATCAAATATCACCAAATATATATTATATACTCTACATAAAATATGAAAGTCCACCAAATATATATTATCTACTGTACATTAAATATCAAATTTCACAAAATATATGTTATATACTGTTCATGAAATATCAAATTTCATCAAATATATTATACACTGTACATAAAATATGAAATTACACGAAATATATATTGTATACTGTACATAAAATATGAAAGTACAGCATGTATATATTATATACTGTATATAAAATATCAAACTTCACCAAATATGTATTATGTACTCTACATAAAATATCAAATCCACCAATTATATATTATCTACTGAACATAAAATATCAAATTTCACCAAATATATATTATATACTGTATATACAATATCAAATTTCACAAAATATATATTATATACTGTACATAAAATATCAAATTTCATCAAATATATTATATAGTGTACATAAAATATGAAAGTACACCAAATATATATAATATACTGTACATAAAGTACCAAATTTCACTAAATATATATTATACACTGTACATAAAATATCAAATTTCACCAAATATATATTATATACTGTACATAAAATATCAAATTTTATCAAATATATTATATACTGTACATAAAATATATAAGTATAGCAAATATGTATTATATACTGTAGATAAAATATCAAATTTCACCAAATATATATTATATACTCTACATAAAATATGAAAGTCCGCCAAATATATATTATCTACTGTACATAAAATATCAAATTTCACCAAATATATATTATACACTGTACAGAAAATATCAAATTTCAACAAATATATATTATATACTCTACATAAAATATCAAAGTCCACCAAATATATATTATCTACTATACGTAGAATGTCAAATTTCACAAAACATATGTTATATACTGTTCATGAAATATCAAATTTCATCAAATATATTATACACTGTACATGAAATATGAAATTACACCAAATATATAGTATATACTGTACTTAAAATATGAAAGTACAACATATATATATTATATACTGTACATAAAATATCAAATTTCACCAAATATGTATTATATACTCTACATAAAATATCAAAGTCCACCAATTATATATTATCTACTGTACATAAAATATCAAATTTCACCAAATATATATTATATACTGTAGATACAATATCAAATTTCGCAAAATATATATTATATACTGTACATAAAATATCAAATTTCAACAAATATATATTATATCCTCTACATAAAATATCAAAGTCCACGAAATATATATTATCTACTGTACACAAAATATCAAATTTCACCAAATATATATTATATACTGTACATATAATATCAAATTTCACCAAATATACATTATATACTCTACATAAAATATGAAAGTCCACCAAATATATATTATCTACTGTACATTAAATACCAAATTTCACAAAATATATGTTATATACTGTCCATGAAATATCAGATTTCATCAAATATATTATACACTGTACATAAAATATGAAATTACACCAAATATATATTATATACTGTACATAAAATATGAAAGTACAACATATATATATTATGTACTGTACATAAAATATCAAATTTCACCAAATATGTATTATATACACTACATAAAATATCAAAGTCCACCAATTATATATTATCTACTGTACATAAAATATCAAATTTCACCAAATATATATTATATACTGCAGATAAAATATCAAATTTCACCAAATATATATTATATACTGTACATAAAATATCAAATTTCATCAAATATATTATATACTGTACATAAAATATGAAAGTACACCAAATACATATAATATACTGTACATAATATATCATATTTCACAAAATATATATTATATACTGTACATAAAATATCAAATTTCACCAAATATATATTATATACTTTACATAAAATATCAAATTTTATCATATATATTATATACTGTACATAAAATATGAAAGTACCCCAAATATATATTATATACTGTACATAAAATATGAAAGTACGCCAAATATATATAATATACTGTACATAAAATATCAAATTTAACCAAATATATATTATATACTTTAGATACAATATCAAATTTCACAAAATATATATTGTATACTGTACATAAAATATCAAATTTCATCAAATATATTATATACTGTACATAAAATATGAAAGTACACCAAATATATATAATATACTGTACAGAAAATATCAAATTTCTCCAAATATATATTATATACTCTACATAAAATATCAAAGTCCACCAAATATATATTATCTACTGTACGTAAAATGTCAAATTTCACAGAATATATGTTATATACTGTTCATTAAACATCAAATTTCATCAAATATATAATACACTGTACATGAAATATGAAATTACACCAAATATATATTATATACTGTACATAAAATATGAAAGTACACCAAATATATATTATATACTGTACATAAAATATCAAATTTCACCAAATATGTATTATATACTCCACATAAAATATCAAAGTCCACCAATTATATATTATCTACTGTACATAAAATATCAAATTTCACCAAATATATATTATATACTGTACAGAAAATATCAAATTTCACCAAATATATATTATATACTCTACATAAAATATCAAAGTCCACCAAATATACATTATCTACTGTACGTAAAATGTCAAATTTCACAGAATATATGTTATATACTGTTCACTAAATATCAAATTTCATCAAATATATTATACACTGTACATGAAATATGAAATTACACCAAATATATATTATGTACTGTACATAAAATATGAAAGTACACCAAATATATATTATATACTGTACATAAAATATCAAATTTCACCAAATATGTATTATATACTCCACATAAAATATCAAAGTCCACCAATTATATATTATCTACTGTACGTAAAATATCAAATTTCACCAAATATATATTATATACTGTAGATAAAATATCAAATTTCACCAAATATATATTATATACTGTACATAAAATATCAAATTCCATCTAATATATTATATACTGAACATAAAATATGAAAGTACACCACATATATATTATATACTGTACATAAAATATCAAATTTCACCAAATATATATTATATACTCTACATAAAATATCAAATTCCACCAAATATATATTATCTACTGTACATAAAATATGAAAGTACGCCAAATATATATTATATACTGTATATAAAATATCAAATTTAACAATATATATTATATACTGTACATAAAATATCAAATTTCACCAGATATATATTATATACTGTACATAAAATATCAAATTTTATCAAATATATTGTATACTGTACATAAAATATGAAAGTACTGCAAATATATATTATATACTGTACATAAAATATCAAATTTCAACAAATATATATTATATCCTCTACATAAAATATCAAAGTCCAAGAAATATATATTATCTACTGTACATAAAATGTCAAATTTCACCAAATATATATTATATACTGTACATAAAATATCGAATATCACCAAATATATATTATATACTCTACATAAAATATGAAAGTCCACCTAATATATATTATCTACTGTACATTAATTATCAAATTTCACAAAATATATGTTACATACCGTTCATGAAATATCAAATTTCATCAAATATATTATACACTGTACATAAAATATGAAATTACACCAAATATATATTGTATACTGAACATAAAATATGAAAGTACAACATATATATATTATATACTGTACATAAAATATCAAATTTTACCAAATATTTATTATATACTCTACATAAAATATGAAAGTCCACCAAATATATATTATCTACTGTATATTAAATATCAAATTTCACAAAATATATGTTATATACTGTTCATGAAATATCAAATTTCATCAAATATATTATACACTGTACATAAAATATGAAATTACACCAAATATATATTGTATACTGTACATAAAATATGAAAGTACAACATATATATATTATATACTGTACATAAAATATCAAATTTCACCAAATATGTATTATATACTCTACATAAAATATCAAAGTCCACCAATTATATATTATCTACTGTACATAAAATATCAAATTTCACCAAATATTTATTATATACTGTAGATACAATATCAAATTTCACAAAATATATATTATATACTGTACATAAAATATCAAATTTCATCAAATATATTATATACTGTACATAAAATATGAAAGTACACCAAATATATATAATATACTGTATATAAAATACCAAATTTCACTAAATATATATAATATACTGTACATAAAATATCAAATTTCACCAAAAATATATTATATACTGTACATAAAATATCAAATTTTATCAAATATATTATATACTGTACATAAAATATATAAGTACAGCAAATATATATTATATACTGTACATAAAATATCAAATTTCATCAAATATATATTATATACTCTACATAAAATATGAAAGTCCTCCAAATATATATTATCTACTGTACATAAAATATGAAATTTCACCAAATATATATTATATACTCTACATAAAATATGAAAGTCCACCAAATATATATTATCTACTGTACGTAAAATGTCAAATTTCACAAAATATATGTTATATACTGTCCATGAAATATCAAATTTCATCAAATATATTATACACTGTTCATGAAATATGAAATTACACCAAATATATATTATATACTGTACATAAAATATGAAAGTACACCAAATATATATTATATACTGTACATAAAATATCAAATTTCACCAAATATGTATTACATACTCCACATAAAATATCAAAGTCCACCAATTATATATTATCTACTGTACATGAAATATCAAATTTCACAAAATATATGTTATATACTGTTCATGAAATATCAAATTTCATCAAATATATTATACAGTGTACATAAAATATGAAATTACACCAAATATATATTGTATACTGTACATAAAATATGAAAGTACAACATATATATATTATATACTGTACATAAAATATCAAATTTCACCAAATATGTATTATATACTCTACATAAAATATCAAAGTCCACCAATTACATATTATCTACTGTACATAAAATATCAAATTTCACCAAATATATATTATATACTGTAGATAAAATATCAAATTTCAAAAAATATATATTATATACTGTACATAAAATATCAAATTCCATCATATATATTATATACTGTACATAAAATATGAAAGTACACCACATATATTATAAACTGTACATAAAATATCAAATTTCACCAAATATATATTATATACCCCACATAAAATATCAAATTCCACCAAAAATATATTATCTACTGTACATAAAATATAAAAGTACGCCAAATATATATTATATACTGTAGATAAAATATCAAATTTCACCAAATATATATTATATACTGTACATAAAATATCAAATTTCATCAAATATATTATATACTGTACATAAAATATGAAAGTACACCAAATATATATTATATACTGTAGATAAAATATGAAAGTACAACATATATATATTATGTACTGTACATAAAATATCAAATTTCAACAAATATGTATTATATACTCTACATAAAATGTCAAAGTCCACCAATTATATATTATCTACTGTACATAAAATATCAAATTTCACCAATTATATATTATACACTGTACATAAAATATCAAATTTCATCAAATATATATTATATACTCTACATAAAATATGAAAGTCCACCTAATATATATTATCTACTGTACATTAAATATCAAATTTCACAAAATATATGTTATATACGGTTCATGAAATATCAAATTTCATCAAATATATTATACACTGTTCATGAAATATGAAATTACACCAAATATATATTATATACTGAACATAAAATATGAAAGTACACCAAATATATATTATATACTGTACATAAAATATCAAATTTCACCAAATTTGTATTATAAACTCCACATAAAATATCAAAGTCCACCAATTATATATTATCTACTGTACATAAAATATCAAATTTCACCAAATATATGTTATATACTGTAGATAAAATATCAAATTTCACCACATATATATTATATACTGTACATAAAATATCAAATTCCATCAAACATATTATATATTGTACATAAAATATGAAAGTACACCAAATATATATTATATACTGTACATAAAATATGAAAGTACACCACATATATATTATATACTTTACATAAAATATCAAATTTCACCAAATATATATTATATACTCTACATAAAATATCAAATTCCACCAAATATATATTATCTACTGTACATAAAATATGAAAGTACGCCAAGTATATATGATATACTGTATATAAAATATCAAATTTAACAATATATATTATATACTGTACATAAAATATCAAATATCACCAGATATATATTATATACTGTACATAAAATATCAAATTTTATCAAATATATTATATACTGTACATAAAATATGAAAGTACAGCAAATATATATTATATACTGTATATAAAATATCAAATTTCAACAAATATATATTATATCCTGTACATAAAATATCAAAGTCCACGAAATATATATTATCTACTGTACATTAAATATCAAATTTCACCAAATATATATTATATACTGTACATAAAATATCAAATTTCACCAGATATATATTATATACTGTACATAAAATATCAAATTTCACCAGATATATATTATAAACTGTACATAAAATATCAAATTTTATCAAATATATTATATACTGTACATAAAATATGTAAGTACAGCAAATATATATTATATACTGTACATAAAATATCAAATTTCAACAAATATATATTATATCATCTACATAAAATATCAAAGTCCACGAAATATATATTATCTACTGTACATAAAATATCAAATTTCACCAAATATATATTATATACTGTACATAAAATATCAAATTTCACCAAATATATATTATATACTCTACATAAAATATGAAAGTCCACCTAATATATATTATCTACTGTACATTAAATATCAAATTTCACAAAATATATGTAATATACTGTTCATGAAATATCAAATTTCATCAAATATATTATACACTGAACATGAAATATGAAAGTACACCATATATATATTATATACTGCACATAAAATATGAAAGTACACCAAATATATATTAGATACTGTACATAAAATATCAAATTTCACCAAATATGTATTATATACTCTACATAAAATATCAAAGTCCACGTATTATATATTATCTACTGTACATAAAATATCAAAATTCACCAAATATATATTATACACTGTAGATAAAATATCAAATTTCACCAAATACATATTATATACTGTACATAAAATATCAAATTTCATCAAATATATTATATACTGTACATAAAATATGAAAGTACACCAAATACATATAATATACTGTACATAAAATATCAAATTTCACAAAATATATATAATATACTGTCGATAAAATATCAAATTTCACCAAATATATATTATATACTGTACATAAAATATCAAATTTTATCATATATATTATATACTGTACATAAAATATGAAAGTCTGCCAAATATATATTATATACTGTATATAAAATATCAAATTTAACAATATATATTATATACTGTACATAAAATATCAAATTTCACCAGATATATATTATATACTGTACATAAAATATCAAATTTTATCAAATATATTATACACTATACATGAAATATGAAATTACACCAAATATATATTATATACTGTACATAAAATATGAAAGTACACCAAATATATATTATATACTGTACATAAAATATCAAATTTCACCAAATATGTATTATATACTCCACATAAAATATCAAAGTCCACCAATTATATATTATCTACTGTACATAAAATATCAAATTTCACCAAATATATATTATATACTGTAGATAAAATATCAAATTACACCAAATATATATTATATACTGTACATAAAATATCAAATTCCATCAAATATATTATATACTGTACATAAAATATGAAAGTACACCACATATATATTATATACTGTACATAAAATATCAAATTTCACCAACTATATTATATACTCTACATAAAATATCAAATTCCACCAAATATGTATTATCTACTGTACATAAAATATGAAAGTACGCCAAATATATATTATATACTGTATATAAAATATCAAATTTGACAATATATATTATCTACTGTACATAAAATATGAAAGTACAGCAAATATATATTATATACTGTTCATAAAATATCAAATTTCAACAAATATGTCTTATATACTCTAAATAAAATATCAAAGTCCACCAAAAATATATTATCTACTGTACATAAAATATCAAATTTCACCAAATATATATTATATACTGTACATAAAATATCAAATTTCAACAAATATATATTATATACTCTACATAAAATATGAAAGTCCACCAAATATATATTATCTACTGTACGTAAAATGTCAAATTTCACAAAATATATGTTATATACTGTTCATGAAATATCAAATTTCATCGAATATATTATACACTGTACAAGAAATATGAAATTACACCAAATATATATTATATACTGTACATAAAATATCAAATTTCATCAAATATATTAAATACTGTACATAAAATATGAAAGTACACCAAATACATATATTAAACTGTACATAAAATATCAAATTTCACAAAATATATATCATATACTGTAGATAAAATATCAAATTTCACCAAATATATATTATATACTGTACATAAAATTTCAAATTTTATCATATATTATATACTGTACATAAAATATGAAAGTATGCCAAATATATATTATATACTGTATATAAAATATCAAATTTAACAATATATATTATATACTGTACATAAAATATCAAATTTCACCAGATATATATTATATACTGTACATAAAATATCAAATTTTATCAAATATATTATATACTGTACATAAAATATGAAAGTACAGCAAATATATATTATATACTGTTCATAAAATATCAAATTTCAACAAATATATTATATACTCTACATAAAATATCAAAGTCCACCAAATATATATTATCTACTGTACATAAAATATCAAATTTCACCAAATATATATTATATACTGTGCAGAAAATATCAAATTTCACCAAATATATATTATATACTCTACATAAAATATCAAAGTCCACCAAATATATATTATCTACTGTACGTAAAATGTCAAATTTCACAAGATATATGTTATATACTGTTCATTAAATATCAAATTTCATCAAATATATTATACACTGTACATGAAATATGAAATTACACCCAATATATATTATGTACTGTACATAAAATATGAAAGTACACCAAATATATATTATATACTGTACATAAAATATCAAATTTCACCAAATATGTATTATGTACTCTACATAAAATATCAAAGTCCACCAATTATATATTATCTACTGTACATAAAATATCAAATTTCACCAAATATATATTATATACTGTAGATAAAATATCAAATTTCACCAAATATATATTATATACTGTACATAAAATAACAAATTTCATGAAATATATTATATACTGTACATAAAATATGAAAGTACACCAAATATATATTATATACTGTACATAGAATATGAAAGTACACCACATATATATTATATACTGTACATAAAATATCAAATTTCACCAAATATATATTATGTACTCTACATAAAATATCAAATTCCACCAAATATATATTATCTACTGTATATAAAATATGAAAGTATGCCAAATATATATTATATACTGTACATAAAATATCAAATTTCAACAAATATATGTTATATCCTCTACATAAGATATCAAATTCCACGAAATATATATTATCTACTGTACATAAAATACCAAATTTCACCAAATATATATTATATACTGTATATAAAATATCAAATTTCACCAAATATATATTATATACTCTACATAAAATATGAAAGTCCACCAAATATATATTATCTACTGTACATTAAATATCAAATTTCACAAAATATATGTTATATACTGTTCATGAAATATCAAATTTCATCAAATATATTATACACTGTACATAAAATATGAAATTACACGAAATATATATTGTATACTGTACATAAAATATGAAAGTACAGCATGTATATATTATATACTGTACATAAAATATCAAACTTCACCAAATATGTATTATATACTCTACATAAAATATCAAATCCACCAATTATATATTATCTACTGAACATAAAATATCAAATTTCACCAAATATATATTATATACTGTATATACGATATCAAATTTCACAAAATATATATTATATACTGTACATAAAATATCAAATTTCATCAAATATTTTATATAGTGTACATAAAATATGAAAGTACACCAAATATATATAATATACTGTACATAAAGTACCAAATTTCACTAAATATATATTATACACTGTACATAAAATATCAAATTTCACCAAATATATATTATATGCTGTACATAAAATATCAAATTTTATCAAATATATTATATACTGTACATAAAATATATAAGTACAGCAAATATATATTATATACTGTAGATAAAATATCAAATTTCACCAAATATATATTATATACTCTACATAAAATATGAAAGTCCGCCAAATATATATTATCTACTGTACATAAAATATCAAATTTCACCAAATATATATTATACACTGTACAGAAAATATCAAATTTCAACAAATATATATTATATACTCTACATAAAATATCAAAGTCCACCAAATATATATTATCTACTGTACGTAGAATGTCAAATTTCACAAAATATATGTTATATACTGTTCATGAAATATCAAATTTCATCAAATATATTATACACTGTTCATGAAATATGAAATTACACCAAATATATATTATATACTGTACATAAAATATGAAAGTACACCACATATATATTATATACTGTACATAAAATATCAAATTTCACCAAATATATATTATATACTCTACATAAAATATCAAATTCCACCAAATATATATTATCTACTGTACATAAAATATGAAAGTACGCCAAATATATATTATATACGGTATATAAAATATCAAATTTAACAATATATATTATATACTGTACATAAAATATCAAATTTCACCAGATATATATTATATACTATACATGAAATATCAAATGTTATCAATTATATTATATACAGTACATAAAATATGAAAGTACAGCAAATATATATTATATACTGTACATAAAATATCAAATTTCAACAAATATATAATATATCCTCTATATAAAATATCAAAGTCCACGAAATATATATTATCTACTGTACACAAAATATCAAATTTCACCAAATATATATTATATACTGTACATATAATATCAAATTTCACCAAATATACATTATATACTCTACATAAAATATGAAAGTCCACCAAATATATATTATCTACTGTACATTAAATACCAAATTTCACAAAATATATGTTATATACTGTCCATGAAATATCAGATTTCATCAAATATATTATACACTGTACATAAAATATGAAATTACACCAAATATATATTATATACTGTACATAAAATATGAAAGTACAACATATATATATTATGTACTGTACATAAAATATCAAATTTCACCAAATATGTATTATATACACTACATAAAATATCAAAGTCCACCAATTATATATTATCTACTGTACATAAAATATCAAATTTCACCAAATATATATTATATACTGTACATAAAATATCAAATTTCATCAAATATATTATATACTGTACATAAAATATGAAAGTACACCAAATACATATAATATACTGTACATAATATATCATATTTCACAAAATATATATTATATACTGTACATAAAATATCAAATTTCAACAAATATATGTTATATCCTCTACATAAGATATCAAATTCCACGAAATATATATTATCTACTGTACATAAAATACCAAATTTCACCAAACGTATATTATATACTGTATATAAAATATCAAATATCACCAAATATATATTATATACTCTACATAAAATATGAAAGTCCACCAAATATATATTATCTACTGTACATTAAATATCAAATTTCATCAAATATATTATACACTGTACATAAAATATGAAATTACACGAAATATATATTGTATACTGTACATAAAATATGAAAGTACAGCATGTATATATTATATACTGTACATAAAATATCAAACTTCACCAAATATGTATTATATACTCTACATAAAATATCAAATCCACCAATTATATATTATCTACTGAACATAAAATATCAAATTTCACCAAATATATATTATATACTGTATATACAATATCAAATTTCACAAAATATATATTATATACTGTACATAAAATATCAAATTTCATCAAATATATTATATAGTGTACATAAAATATGAAAGTACACCAAATATATATAATATACTGTACAAAAAGTACCAAATTTCACTAAATATATATTATACACTGTACATAAAATATCAAATTTCACCAAATATATATTATATACTGTACATAAAATATCAAATTTTATCAAATATATTATATACTGTACATAAAATATATAAGTACAGCAAATATATATTATATACTGTAGATAAAATATCAAATTTCACCAAATATATATTATATACTCTACATAAAATATGAAAGTCCGCCAAATATATATTATCTACTGTACATAAAATATCAAATTTCACCAAATATATATTATACACTGTACAGAAAATATCAAATTTCAACAAATATATATTATATACTCTACATAAAATATCAAAGTCCACCAAATATATATTATCTACTGTACGTAGAATGTCAAATTTCACAAAATATATGTTATATACTGTTCATGAAATATCAAATTTCATCAAATATATTATACACTGTACATGAAATATGAAATTACACCAAATATATATTATATACTGTACATAAAATATGAAAGTACACCACATATATATTATATACTGTACATAAAATATCAAATTTCACCAAATATATATTATATACTCTACATAAAATATCAAATTCCACCAAATATATATTATCTACTGTACATAAAATATGAAAGTACGCCAAATATATATTATATACGGTATATAAAATATCAAATTTAACAATATATATTATATACTGTACATAAAATATCAAATTTCACCAGATATATATTATATACTATACATAAAATATCAAATGTTATCAATTATATTATATACAGTACATAAAATATGAAAGTACAGCAAATATATATTATATACTGTACATAAAATATCAAATTTCAACAAATATATAATATATCCTCTATATAAAATATCAAAGTCCACGAAATATATATTATCTACTGTACCCAAAATATCAAATTTCACCAAATATATATTATATACTGTACATATAATATCAAATTTCACCAAATATACATTATATACTCTACATAAAATATGAAAGTCCACCAAATATATATTATCTACTGTACATTAAATACCAAATTTCACAAAATATATGTTATATACTGTCCATGAAATATCAGATTTCATCAAATATATTATACACTGTACATAAAATATGAAATTACACCAAATATATATTATATACTGTACATAAAATATGAAAGTACAACATATATATATTATGTACTGTACATAAAATATCAAATTTCACCAAATATGTATTATATACACTACATAAAATATCAAAGTCCACCAATTATATATTATCTACTGTACATAAAATATCAAATTTCACCAAATATATATTATATACTGTACATAAAATATCAAATTTCATCAAATATATTATATACTGTACATAAAATATGAAAGTACACCAAATACATATAATATACTGTACATAATATATCATATTTCACAAAATATATATTATATACTGTACATAAAATATCAAATTTCACCAAATATATATTATATACTTTACATAAAATATCAAATTTTATCATATATATTATATACTGTACATAAAATATGAAAGTACCCCAAATATATATTATATACTGTACATAAAATATGAAAGTACGCCAAATATATATAATATACTATACATAAAATATCAAATTTCACAAAATATATATTATATACTATACATGAAATATGAAATTACACCAAATATATATTATATACTGTACATAAAATATGAAAGTACACCACATATATATTATATACTGTACATAAAATATCAAATTTCACCAAATATATATTATATACTCTACATAAAATATCAAATTCCACCAAATATATATTATCTACTGTATATAAAATATGAAAGTATGCCAAATATATATTATATACTGTACATAAAATATCAAATTTCAACAAATATATGTTATATCCTCTACATAAGATATCAAATTCCACGAAATATATATTATCTACTGTACATAAAATACCAAATTTCACCAAATATATATTATATACTGTATATAAAATATCAAATTTCACCAAATATATATTATATACTCTACATAAAATATGAAAGTCCACCAAATATATATTATCTACTGTACATTAAATATGAAATTTCACAAAATATATGTTATATACTGTTCATGAAATATCAAATTTCATCAAATATATTATACAGTGTACATAAAATATGAAATTACACGAAATATATCTTGTATACTGTACATAAAATATGAAAGTACAGCATGTATATATTATATACTGTACATAAAATTTCAAACTTCACCAAATATGTATTATATACTCTACATAAAATATCAAATCCACCAATTATATATTATCTACTGTACATAAAATATCAAATTTCACCAAATATATATTATATACTGTAGATACAATATCAAATTTCACAAAATATATATTATATACTGTACATAAAATATCAAATTTCATCAAATATATTATATAGTGTACATAAAATATGAAAGTACACCAAATATATATAATATACTGTACATAAAGTACCAAATTTCACTAAATATATATTATACACTGTACATAAAATATCAAATTTCACCAAATATATATTATATACTGTACATAAAATATCAAATTTTGTCAAATATATTATATACTGTACATAAAATATATAAGTACAGCAAATATATATTATATACTGTAGATAAAATATCAAATTTCACCAAATATATATTATATACTCTACATAAAATATGAAAGTCCGCCAAATATATATTATCTACTGTACATAAAATATCAAATTTCACCAAATATATATTATACACTGTACAGAAAATATCAAATTTCAACAAATATATATTATATACTCTACATAAAATATCAAAGTCCACCAAATATATATTATCTACTGTACGTAGAATGTCAAATTTCACAAAATATATGTTATATACTCTTCATGAAATATCAAATTTCATCAAATATATTATACACTGTACATGAAATATGAAATTACACCAAATATATATTATATACTGTACATAAAATATGAAAGTACACCAAATATATATTATATACTGTACATAAAAGATCAAATTTCACCAAAGATGTATTATATACTTCACATAAAATATCAAAGTCCACCAATTATATATTATCTACTGTACATAAAATATCAAATTTCACCAAATATATATTATCTACTGTACATAAAATATCAAATTTCACCAAATATATATTATGTACTGTACATAAAATATCAAATTCCGTCAAATATATTATATAGTGTACATAAAATATGAAAGTACACCAAATATATATTATATACTGTACATAAAATATGAAAGTACACCACATATATATTATATACTGTACATAAAATATCAAATTTCACCAAAGATATATTATATACTCTACATAAAATATCAAATTCCACCAAATATATATTATCTACTGTACATAAAATATGAAAGTACGCCAAATATATATTATATACGGTATATAAAATATCAAATTTAACAATATATATTATATACTGCACATAAAATATCAAATTTCAACAAATATATGTTATATCCTCTACATAAGATATCAAATTCCACGAAATATATATTATCTACTGTACATAAAATACCAAATTTCACCAAACGTATATTATATACTGTATATAAAATATCAAATATCACCAAATATATATTATATACTCTACATAAAATATGAAAGTCCACCAAATATATATTATCTACTGTACATTAAATATCAAATTTCACAAAATATATGTTATATACTGTTCATGAAATATCAAATTTCATCAAATATATTATACACTGTACATAAAATATGAAATTACACGAAATATATATTGTATACTGTACATAAAATATGAAAGTACAGCATGTATATATTATATACTGTACATAAAATATCAAACTTCACCAAATATGTATTATGTACTCTACATAAAATATCAAATCCACCAATTATATATTATCTACTGAACATAAAATATCAAATTTCACCAAATATATATTATATACTGTATATACAATATCAAATTTCACAAAATATATATTATATACTGTACATAAAATATCAAATTTCATCAAATATATTATATAGTGTACATAAAATATGAAAGTACACCAAATATATATAATATACTGTACATAAAGTACCAAATTTCACTAAATATATATTATACACTGTACATAAAATATCAAATTTCACCAAATATATATTATATACTGTACATAAAATATCAAATTTTATGAAATATATTATATACTGTACATAAAATATATAAGTATAGCAAATATGTATTATATACTGTAGATAAAATATCAAATTTCACCAAATATATATTATATACTCTACATAAAATATGAAAGTCCGCCAAATATATATTATCTACTGTACATAAAATATCAAATTTCACCAAATATATATTATACACTGTACAGAAAATATCAAATTTCAACAAATATATATTATATACTCTACATAAAATATCAAAGTCCACCAAATATATATTATCTACTATACGTAGAATGTCAAATTTCACAAAATATATGTTATATACTGTTCATGAAATATCAAATTTCATCAAATATATTATACACTGTACATGAAATATGAAATTACACCAAATATATATTATATACTGTACATAAAATATGAAAGTACACCACATATATATTATATACTGTACATAAAATATCAAATTTCACCAAATATATATTATATACTCTACATAAAATATCAAATTCCACCAAATATATATTATCTACTGTACATAAAATATGAAAGTACGCCAAATATATATTATATACGGTATATAAAATATCAAATTTAACAATATATATTATATACTGTACATAAAATATCAAATTTCACCAGATATATATTATATACTATACATAAAATATCAAATGTTATCAATTATATTATATACAGTACATAAAATATGAAAGTACAGCAAATATATATTATATACTGAACATAAAATATCAAATTTCAACAAATATATAATATATCCTCTATATAAAATATCAAAGTCCACGAAATATATATTATCTACTGTACCCAAAATATCAAATTTCACCAAATATATATTATATACTGTACATATAATATCAAATTTCACCAAATATACATTATATACTCTACATAA
This sequence comes from Gorilla gorilla gorilla, assembly GCF_029281585.2. Lineage (NCBI taxonomy): Eukaryota > Metazoa > Chordata > Mammalia > Primates > Hominidae > Gorilla > Gorilla gorilla. The sequence continues at coordinate 3,295,338 of NC_073236.2, forward strand.
AATATGAAAGTCCACCAAATATATATTATCTACTGTACATTAAATACCAAATTTCACAAAATATATGTTATATACTGTCCATGAAATATCAGATTTCATCAAATATATTATACACTGTACATAAAATATGAAATTACACCAAATATATATTATATACTGTACATAAAATATGAAAGTACAACATATATATATTATGTACTGTACATAAAATATCAAATTTCACCAAATATGTATTATATACACTACATAAAATATCAAAGTCCACCAATTATATATTATCTACTGTACATAAAATATCAAATTTCACCAAATATATATTATATACTGTACATAAAATATCAAATTTCATCAAATATATTATATACTGTACATAAAATATGAAAGTACACCAAATACATATAATATACTGTACATAATATATCATATTTCACAAAATATATATTATATACTGTACATAAAATATCAAATTTCACCAAATATATATTATATACTTTACATAAAATATCAAATTTTATCATATATATTATATACTGTACATAAAATATGAAAGTACCCCAAATATATATTATATACTGTACATAAAATATGAAAGTACGCCAAATATATATAATATACTATACATAAAATATCAAATTTCACAAAATATATATTATATACTATACATGAAATATGAAATTACACCAAATATATATTATATACTGTACATAAAATATGAAAGTACACCACATATATATTATATACTGTACATAAAATATCAAATTTCACCAAATATATATTATATACTCTACATAAAATATCAAATTCCACCAAATATATATTATCTACTGTATATAAAATATGAAAGTATGCCAAATATATATTATATACTGTACATAAAATATCAAATTTCAACAAATATATGTTATATCCTCTACATAAGATATCAAATTCCACGAAATATATATTATCTACTGTACATAAAATACCAAATTTCACCAAATATATATTATATACTGTATATAAAATATCAAATTTCACCAAATATATATTATATACTCTACATAAAATATGAAAGTCCACCAAATATATATTATCTACTGTACATTAAATATGAAATTTCACAAAATATATGTTATATACTGTTCATGAAATATCAAATTTCATCAAATATATTATACAGTGTACATAAAATATGAAATTACACGAAATATATCTTGTATACTGTACATAAAATATGAAAGTACAGCATGTATATATTATATACTGTACATAAAATTTCAAACTTCACCAAATATGTATTATATACTCTACATAAAATATCAAATCCACCAATTATATATTATCTACTGTACATAAAATATCAAATTTCACCAAATATATATTATATACTGTAGATACAATATCAAATTTCACAAAATATATATTATATACTGTACATAAAATATCAAATTTCATCAAATATATTATATAGTGTACATAAAATATGAAAGTACACCAAATATATATAATATACTGTACATAAAGTACCAAATTTCACTAAATATATATTATACACTGTACATAAAATATCAAATTTCACCAAATATATATTATATACTGTACATAAAATATCAAATTTTGTCAAATATATTATATACTGTACATAAAATATATAAGTACAGCAAATATATATTATATACTGTAGATAAAATATCAAATTTCACCAAATATATATTATATACTCTACATAAAATATGAAAGTCCGCCAAATATATATTATCTACTGTACATAAAATATCAAATTTCACCAAATATATATTATACACTGTACAGAAAATATCAAATTTCAACAAATATATATTATATACTCTACATAAAATATCAAAGTCCACCAAATATATATTATCTACTGTACGTAGAATGTCAAATTTCACAAAATATATGTTATATACTCTTCATGAAATATCAAATTTCATCAAATATATTATACACTGTACATGAAATATGAAATTACACCAAATATATATTATATACTGTACATAAAATATGAAAGTACACCAAATATATATTATATACTGTACATAAAAGATCAAATTTCACCAAAGATGTATTATATACTTCACATAAAATATCAAAGTCCACCAATTATATATTATCTACTGTACATAAAATATCAAATTTCACCAAATATATATTATCTACTGTACATAAAATATCAAATTTCACCAAATATATATTATGTACTGTACATAAAATATCAAATTCCGTCAAATATATTATATAGTGTACATAAAATATGAAAGTACACCAAATATATATTATATACTGTACATAAAATATGAAAGTACACCACATATATATTATATACTGTACATAAAATATCAAATTTCACCAAAGATATATTATATACTCTACATAAAATATCAAATTCCACCAAATATATATTATCTACTGTACATAAAATATGAAAGTACGCCAAATATATATTATATACGGTATATAAAATATCAAATTTAACAATATATATTATATACTGCACATAAAATATCAAATTTCAACAAATATATGTTATATCCTCTACATAAGATATCAAATTCCACGAAATATATATTATCTACTGTACATAAAATACCAAATTTCACCAAACGTATATTATATACTGTATATAAAATATCAAATATCACCAAATATATATTATATACTCTACATAAAATATGAAAGTCCACCAAATATATATTATCTACTGTACATTAAATATCAAATTTCACAAAATATATGTTATATACTGTTCATGAAATATCAAATTTCATCAAATATATTATACACTGTACATAAAATATGAAATTACACGAAATATATATTGTATACTGTACATAAAATATGAAAGTACAGCATGTATATATTATATACTGTACATAAAATATCAAACTTCACCAAATATGTATTATGTACTCTACATAAAATATCAAATCCACCAATTATATATTATCTACTGAACATAAAATATCAAATTTCACCAAATATATATTATATACTGTATATACAATATCAAATTTCACAAAATATATATTATATACTGTACATAAAATATCAAATTTCATCAAATATATTATATAGTGTACATAAAATATGAAAGTACACCAAATATATATAATATACTGTACATAAAGTACCAAATTTCACTAAATATATATTATACACTGTACATAAAATATCAAATTTCACCAAATATATATTATATACTGTACATAAAATATCAAATTTTATGAAATATATTATATACTGTACATAAAATATATAAGTATAGCAAATATGTATTATATACTGTAGATAAAATATCAAATTTCACCAAATATATATTATATACTCTACATAAAATATGAAAGTCCGCCAAATATATATTATCTACTGTACATAAAATATCAAATTTCACCAAATATATATTATACACTGTACAGAAAATATCAAATTTCAACAAATATATATTATATACTCTACATAAAATATCAAAGTCCACCAAATATATATTATCTACTATACGTAGAATGTCAAATTTCACAAAATATATGTTATATACTGTTCATGAAATATCAAATTTCATCAAATATATTATACACTGTACATGAAATATGAAATTACACCAAATATATATTATATACTGTACATAAAATATGAAAGTACACCACATATATATTATATACTGTACATAAAATATCAAATTTCACCAAATATATATTATATACTCTACATAAAATATCAAATTCCACCAAATATATATTATCTACTGTACATAAAATATGAAAGTACGCCAAATATATATTATATACGGTATATAAAATATCAAATTTAACAATATATATTATATACTGTACATAAAATATCAAATTTCACCAGATATATATTATATACTATACATAAAATATCAAATGTTATCAATTATATTATATACAGTACATAAAATATGAAAGTACAGCAAATATATATTATATACTGAACATAAAATATCAAATTTCAACAAATATATAATATATCCTCTATATAAAATATCAAAGTCCACGAAATATATATTATCTACTGTACACAAAATATCAAATTTCACCAAATATATATTATATACTGTACATATAATATCAAATTTCACCAAATATACATTATATACTCTACATAAAATATGAAAGTCCACCAAATATATATTATCTACTGTACATTAAATACCAAATTTCACAAAATATATGTTATATACTGTCCATGAAATATCAGATTTCATCAAATATATTATACACTGTACATAAAATATGAAATTACACCAAATATATATTATATACTGTACATAAAATATGAAAGTACAACATATATATATTATGTACTGTACATAAAATATCAAATTTCACCAAATATGTATTATATACACTACATAAAATATCAAAGTCCACCAATTATATATTATCTACTGTACATAAAATATCAAATTTCACCAAATATATATTATATACTGTACATAAAATATCAAATTTCATCAAATATATTATATACTGTACATAAAATATGAAAGTACACCAAATACATATAATATACTGTACATAATATATCATATTTCACAAAATATATATTATATACTGTACATAAAATATCAAATTTCACCAAATATATATTATATACTTTACATAAAATATCAAATTTTATCATATATATTATATACTGTACATAAAATATGAAAGTACACCAAATATATATTATATACTGTGCATAAAATATGAAAGTACGCCAAATATATATAATATACTGTACATGAAATATCAAATTTCACAAAATATATATTATATACTATACATGAAATATGAAATTACACCAAATATATATTATATACTGTACATAAAATATAGAAGTACACCAAATATATATTATATACTGTACATAAAATATCAAATTTCACCAAATATATATTATATACTCTGCATAAAATATCAAATTCCACCAATTATATATTATCTACTGTACATAAAATATCAAATTTCACCAAATATATATTATATAATGTAGATAAAATATCAAATTTCACCAAATATATATTATATACTGTACATAAAATTTCAAATTTCATCAAATATATTATATACTGTACATAAAATATGAAATTACACCAAATATATATTATATACTGTACATAAAATATGAAAGTACACCACATATATATTATACACTGTACATAAACTATCAAATTTCACAAAATATATATTGTATACTGTACATAAAATATCAAATTTTATCAAATATATTATATATTGTACATAAAATACAAAAGTACAGCAAATATATATTATATACTGTACATAAAATATCAAATTTCAAGAAATATATATTATATACTCTACATAAAATATCAAAGTCCACCATATATATATTATCTACTGTACGTAAAATGGCAAATTTCACAAAATATATCTTATATACTGTTCATGAAATATCAAATTTCATCAAATATATTATACACTGTACATGAAATATGAAATTGCACCAAATATATATTCTATACTGTACATAAAATGAGAAAGTTCACCAAATATATATTATATACTGTACATAAAATATCAAATTTCACCAAATATGTATTATATACTCTACATAAAATATCAAATTCCACCAATTATATATTATCTACTGTACATAAAATATCAAATTTCACTAAATATATATTATATACTGTAGATAAAGTATCAAATTTCACCAAATATATATTATATACTATACATCAAATATCAAATTTCATCAAATATATTATATACTGTACATAAAATATGAAAGTACACCCAATATATTTTATATACTGTACATAAAATATGAAAGTACACCACATATATAATATACTGTACATAAAATATCAAATTTCACCAAATATATATTATATACTCTACATAAAATATCAAATTCCACCAAATATATATCTACTGTACATAAAATATGAAAGTATGCCAAATATATATTAAATACTGTATATAAAATATCAAATTTAACAGTATATGTTATATACTGTACATAAAATATCAAATTTCACCAGATATATATTATATACTGTACATAAAATATCAAATTTTATCAAATATATTATATACTGTGCATAAAATATGAAAGTGCAGCAAATATTTATTATATACTGTACATAAAATATCAAATTTCAACAAATATATATTATATCCTCTACATAATATATCAAAGTCCACGAAATATATATTATCTACTGTACATAAACTATCAAATTTCACCTAATATATATTATATACTGTACATAAAATATCAAATTTTATCAAATATATTATATACTGTACATAAAATATGAAAGTATAGCAAATATATATTATATACTGTACATAAAATATCAAATTTCAACAAATATATATTATATACTCTACATAAAATATCAAAGTCCACCAAATATATATTATCTACTGTACATAAAATATCAAATTTCACCACATATATAATATAGTGTACATAAAATATCAAATTTCACCAAATACATATTATATACTCTACATACAATATCAAGTTCCACCAAATATATATTATCTACTGTACATAAAATATGAAAGTACACCAAATATATATTATATACAGTATATAAAATATCAAATTTAACAATATATATTACATACTGTACAAAAAATATCAAATTTCACCAGATATATATTATATACTGTAGATACAATATCAAATTTTATCAAATATATTATATACTGTACATAAAATATGAAAGTACAGCAAATATATATTATATACTGTACATAAAATATCAAATTTCAACAAATATATATTATATCCTCTACATAAAATATCAAAGTCCACGAAATATATATTATCTACAGTACATAAAATATCAAATTTCACCTAATATATATTATATACTGTACATAAAATATCAAATTTCACCAAATATATATTATATACTCTACATAAAATATGAAAGTCCACCTAATATATATTATCTACTGTACATTAAATATCAAATTTCACAAAACATATGTTATATACTGTTCATGAAATATCAAATTTCATCAAATATATTATACACTGTACATGAAATATGAAATTACACCAAATATATAGTATATACTGTACTTAAAATATGAAAGTACAACATATATATATTATATACTGTACATAAAATATCAAATTTCACCAAATATGTATTATATACTCTACATAAAATATCAAAGTCCACCAATTATATATTATCTACTGTACATAAAATATCAAATTTCACCAAATATATATTATATACTGTAGATACAATATCAAATTTCGCAAAATATATATTATATACTGTACATAAAATATCAAATTTCAACAAATATATATTATATCCTCTACATAAAATATCAAAGTCCACGAAATATATATTATCTACTGTACACAAAATATCAAATTTCACCAAATATATATTATATACTGTACATATAATATCAAATTTCACCAAATATACATTATATACTCTACATAAAATATGAAAGTCCACCAAATATATATTATCTACTGTACATTAAATACCAAATTTCACAAAATATATGTTATATACTGTCCATGAAATATCAGATTTCATCAAATATATTATACACTGTACATAAAATATGAAATTACACCAAATATATATTATATACTGTACATAAAATATGAAAGTACAACATATATATATTATGTACTGTACATAAAATATCAAATTTCACCAAATATGTATTATATACACTACATAAAATATCAAAGTCCACCAATTATATATTATCTACTCTACATAAAATATCAAATTTCACCAAATATATATTATATACTGCAGATAAAATATCAAATTTCACCAAATATATATTATATACTGTACATAAAATATCAAATTTCATCAAATATATTATATACTGTACATAAAATATGAAAGTACACCAAATACATATAATATACTGTACATAATATATCATATTTCAAAAAATATATATTATATACTGTACATAAAATATCAAATTTCACCAAATATATATTATATACTGTACAGAAAATATCAAATTTCACCAAATATATATTATATACTGTACATAAAATATCAAATTCCATCTAATATATTATATACTGAACATAAAATATGAAAGTACACCACATATATATTATATACTGTACATAAAATATCAAATTTCACCAAATATATATTATATACTCTACATAAAATATCAAATTCCACCAAATATATATTATCTACTGTACATAAAATATGAAAGTACGCCAAATATATATTATATACTGTATATAAAATATCAAATTTAACAATATATATTATATACTGTACATAAAATATCAAATTTCACCAGATATATATTATATACTGTACATAAAATATCAAATTTTATCAAATATATTGTATACTGTACATAAAATATGAAAGTACTGCAAATATATATTATATACTGTACATAAAATATCAAATTTCAACAAATATATATTATATCCTCTACATAAAATATCAAAGTCCAAGAAATATATATTATCTACTGTACATAAAATGTCAAATTTCACCAAATATATATTATATACTGTACATAAAATATCGAATATCACCAAATATATATTATATACTCTACATAAAATATGAAAGTCCACCTAATATATATTATCTACTGTACATTAATTATCAAATTTCACAAAATATATGTTACATACCGTTCATGAAATATCAAATTTCATCAAATATATTATACACTGTACATAAAATATGAAATTACACCAAATATATATTGTATACTGAACATAAAATATGAAAGTACAACATATATATATTATATACTGTACATAAAATATCAAATTTTACCAAATATTTATTATATACTCTACATAAAATATGAAAGTCCACCAAATATATATTATCTACTGTATATTAAATATCAAATTTCACAAAATATATGTTATATACTGTTCATGAAATATCAAATTTCATCAAATATATTATACACTGTACATAAAATATGAAATTACACCAAATATATATTGTATACTGTACATAAAATATGAAAGTACAACATATATATATTATATACTGTACATAAAATATCAAATTTCACCAAATATGTATTATATACTCTACATAAAATATCAAAGTCCACCAATTATATATTATCTACTGTACATAAAATATCAAATTTCACCAAATATTTATTATATACTGTAGATACAATATCAAATTTCACAAAATATATATTATATACTGTACATAAAATATCAAATTTCATCAAATATATTATATACTGTACATAAAATATGAAAGTACACCAAATATATATAATATACTGTACATAAAATACCAAATTTCACTAAATATATATAATATACTGTACATAAAATATCAAATTTCACCAAAAATATATTATATACTGTACATAAAATATCAAATTTTATCAAATATATTATATACTGTACATAAAATATATAAGTACAGCAAATATATATTATATACTGTACATAAAATATCAAATTTCATCAAATATATATTATATACTCTACATAAAATATGAAAGTCCTCCAAATATATATTATCTACTGTACATAAAATATGAAATTTCACCAAATATATATTATATACTCTACATAAAATATGAAAGTCCACCAAATATATATTATCTACTGTACGTAAAATGTCAAATTTCACAAAATATATGTTATATACTGTCCATGAAATATCAAATTTCATCAAATATATTATACACTGTTCATGAAATATGAAATTACACCAAATATATATTATATACTGTACATAAAATATGAAAGTACACCAAATATATATTATATACTGTACATAAAATATCAAATTTCACCAAATATGTATTACATACTCCACATAAAATATCAAAGTCCACCAATTATATATTATCTACTGTACATGAAATATCAAATTTCACAAAATATATGTTATATACTGTTCATGAAATATCAAATTTCATCAAATATATTATACAGTGTACATAAAATATGAAATTACACCAAATATATATTGTATACTGTACATAAAATATGAAAGTACAACATATATATATTATATACTGTACATAAAATATCAAATTTCACTAAATATGTATTATATACTCTACATAAAATATCAAAGTCCACCAATTACATATTATCTACTGTACATAAAATATCAAATTTCACCAAATATATATTATATACTGTAGATAAAATATCAAATTTCAAAAAATATATATTATATACTGTACATAAAATATCAAATTCCATCATATATATTATATACTGTACATAAAATATGAAAGTACACCACATATATTATAAACTGTACATAAAATATAAAATTTCACCAAATATATATTATATACCCCACATAAAATATCAAATTCCACCAAAAATATATTATCTACTGTACATAAAATATAAAAGTACGCCAAATATATATTATATACTGTAGATAAAATATCAAATTTCACCAAATATATATTATATACTGTACATAAAATATCAAATTTCATCAAATATATTATATACTGTACATAAAATATGAAAGTACACCAAATATATATTATATACTGTAGATAAAATATGAAAGTACAACATATATATATTATGTACTGTACATAAAATATCAAATTTCAACAAATATGTATTATATACTCTACATAAAATGTCAAAGTCCACCAATTATATATTATCTACTGTACATAAAATATCAAATTTCACCAATTATATATTATACACTGTACATAAAATATCAAATTTCATCAAATATATATTATATACTCTACATAAAATATGAAAGTCCACCTAATATATATTATCTACTGTACATTAAATATCAAATTTCACAAAATATATGTTATATACGGTTCATGAAATATCAAATTTCATCAAATATATTATACACTGTTCATGAAATATGAAATTACACCAAATATATATTATATACTGAACATAAAATATGAAAGTACACCAAATATATATTATATACTGTACATAAAATATCAAATTTCACCAAATTTGTATTATAAACTCCACATAAAATATCAAAGTCCACCAATTATATATTATCTACTGTACATAAAATATCAAATTTCACCAAATATATGTTATATACTGTAGATAAAATATCAAATTTCACCACATATATATTATATACTGTACATAAAATATCAAATTCCATCAAACATATTATATATTGTACATAAAATATGAAAGTACACCAAATATATATTATATACTGTACATAAAATATGAAAGTACACCACATATATATTATATACTTTACATAAAATATCAAATTTCACCAAACATATATTATATACTCTACATAAAATATCAAATTCCACCAAATATATATTATCTACTGTACATAAAATATGAAAGTACGCCAAGTATATATGATATACTGTATATAAAATATCAAATTTAACAATATATATTATATACTGTACATAAAATATCAAATATCACCAGATATATATTATATACTGTACATAAAATATCAAATTTTATCAAATATATTATATACTGTACATAAAATATGAAAGTACAGCAAATATATATTATATACTGTATATAAAATATCAAATTTCAACAAATATATATTATATCCTGTACATAAAATATGAAAGTCCGCGAAATATTTATTATCTACTGTACATTAAATATCAAATTTCACCAAATATATATTATATACTGTACATAAAATATCAAATTTCACCAGATATATATTATATACTGTACATAAAATATCAAATTTCACCAGATATATATTATAAACTGTACATAAAATATCAAATTTTATCAAATATATTATATACTGTACATAAAATATGTAAGTACAGCAAATATATATTATATACTGTACATAAAATATCAAATTTCAACAAATATATATTATATCATCTACATAAAATATCAAAGTCCACGAAATATATATTATCTACTGTACATAAAATATCAAATTTCACCAAATATATATTATATACTGTACATAAAATATCAAATTTCACCAAATATATATTATATACTCTACATAAAATATGAAAGTCCACCTAATATATATTATCTACTGTACATTAAATATCAAATTTCACAAAATATATGTAATATACTGTTCATGAAATATCAAATTTCATCAAATATATTATACACTGAACATGAAATATGAAAGTACACCATATATATATTATATACTGCACATAAAATATGAAAGTACACCAAATATATATTAGATACTGTACATAAAATATCAAATTTCACCAAATATGTATTATATACTCTACATAAAATATCAAAGTCCACGTATTATATATTATCTACTGTACATAAAATATCAAAATTCACCAAATATATATTATACACTGTAGATAAAATATCAAATTTCACCAAATACATATTATATACTGTACATAAAATATCAAATTTCATCAAATATATTATATACTGTACATAAAATATGAAAGTACACCAAATACATATAATATACTGTACATAAAATATCAAATTTCACAAAATATATATAATATACTGTCGATAAAATATCAAATTTCACCAAATATATATTATATACTGTACATAAAATATCAAATTTTATCATATATATTATATACTGTACATAAAATATGAAAGTCTGCCAAATATATATTATATACTGTATATAAAATATCAAATTTAACAATATATATTATATACTGTACATAAAATATCAAATTTCACCAGATATATATTATATACTGTACATAAAATATCAAATTTTATCAAATATATTATACACTATACATGAAATATGAAATTACACCAAATATATATTATATACTGTACATAAAATATGAAAGTACACCAAATATATATTATATACTGTACATAAAATATCAAATTTCACCAAATATGTATTATATACTCCACATAAAATATCAAAGTCCACCAATTATATATTATCTACTGTACATAAAATATCAAATTTCACCAAATATATATTATATACTGTAGATAAAATATCAAATTACACCAAATATATATTATATACTGTACATAAAATATCAAATTCCATCAAATATATTATATACTGTACATAAAATATGAAAGTACACCACATATATATTATATACTGTACATAAAATATCAAATTTCACCAACTATATTATATACTCTACATAAAATATCAAATTCCACCAAATATGTATTATCTACTGTACATAAAATATGAAAGTACGCCAAATATATATTATATACTGTATATAAAATATCAAATTTGACAATATATATTATCTACTGTACATAAAATATGAAAGTACAGCAAATATATATTATATACTGTTCATAAAATATCAAATTTCAACAAATATGTCTTATATACTCTAAATAAAATATCAAAGTCCACCAAAAATATATTATCTACTGTACATAAAATATCAAATTTCACCAAATATATATTATATACTGTACATAAAATATCAAATTTCAACAAATATATATTATATACTCTACATAAAATATGAAAGTCCACCAAATATATATTATCTACTGTACGTAAAATGTCAAATTTCACAAAATATATGTTATATACTGTTCATGAAATATCAAATTTCATCGAATATATTATACACTGTACAAGAAATATGAAATTACACCAAATATATATTATATACTGTACATAAAATATGAAAGTACACCAAATATATATTATATACTGTACATAAAATATCAAATTTCACCAAATATGTATTATGTACTCTACATAAAATATCAAAGTCCACCAATTATATATTATCTACTGTACATAAAATATCAAATTTCACAAAATATATATTATATACTGTAGATAAAATATCAAATTTCACCAAATATATATTATATACTGTACATAAAATATCAAATTTCATGAAATATATTATATACTGTACATAAAATATGAAAGTACACCAAATATATATTATATACTGTACATAAAATATGAAAGTACCCCACATATATATAATATAATGTACATAAAATATCAAATTTCACCAAATATATATTATATACTCTACATAAAATATCAAATTCCACCAAATATATATTATCTACTGTACATAAAATATGAAATTATGCCAAATATATATTATATACTGTACATAAAATATCAAATTTCAACAAATATATATTATATCCTCTACATAAAATATCAAAGTCCAAGAAATATATATTATCTACTGTACATAAAATACCAAATTTCACCAACTATATATTATATACTGTACATAAAATATCAAATTTCACCAAATATATATTATATACTATACATAAAATATGAAAGTCCACCAAATATATATCTACTGTACATTAAATATCAAATTTCACAAAATATATGTTATATACTGTTCATGAAATATCAAATTTCATCAAATATATTATACACTGTACATCAAATATGAAATTACACGAAATATATATTGTATACTGTACATAAAATATGAAAGTACAACATATATATATTATATACTGTACATAAAATATCAAATTTCACCAAATATGTATTACATACTCTACATAAAATATCAAATCCGCCAATTATATATTATCTACTGTACATAAAATATCAAATTTCACAAAATATATATTATATACGGCAGATACAATATCAAATTTCACAAAATATATATTATATACTGTACATAAAATATCAAATTTCATCAAATATATTATATACTGTACATAAAATATGAAAGTACACCAAATATATATAATATACTGTACATAAAATACCAAATTTCACTAAATATATATTATATACTGTACATAAAATATCAAATTTCGTGAAATATATATTATATACTGTACATAAAATATCAAATTTTATCAAATATATTATATACTGTATATAAAATATATAAGTACAGCAAATATATATTATATACTGTACATAAAATATCAAATTTCATCAAATATATATTATATACTCTACATAAAATATGAAAGTCCGCCAAATATATATTATCTACTGTTCATAAAATATCAAATTTCACCAAATATATATTATACACTGTACAGAAAATATCAAATTTCACCAAATATATATTATATACTCTACATATAATATCAAAGTCCACCAAATATATATTATCTACTCTACGTAAAATGTCAAATTTCACAAAATATATGTTATATACGGTTCATGAAATATCAAATTTCATCAAATATATTATACACTGTTCATGAAATATGAAATTACACCAAATATATATTATATACTGTACATAAAATATGAAAGTACACCAAATATATATTATATACTGTACATAAAATATCAAATTTCACCAAATATGTATTATATACTCCACATAAAATATCAAAGTCCACCAATTAAATATTATCTACTGTACATAAAATATCAAATTTCACCAAATATATATGATATACTGTAGATAAAATATCAAATTTCACCAAATATATATTTTATACTGTACATAAAATATCAAATTCCATCAAATATATTATATACTGTACATAAAATATGAAAGTACACCAAATATATATTATATACTGTACATAAAATATCAAATTTCACCAAATATGTATTATATACTCTACATAAAATATCAAAGTCCACCAATTATATATTATCTACTGTGCATAAAATATCAAATTTCACCAAATATATATTATATACTGTAGATAAAATATCAAATTTCACCAAATATATATTATATACTGTACATAAAATATCAAATTTCATCAAATATATTATATACTGTACATAAAATATGAAAGTACACCAAATATATGTAATATACTGTACATAAAATACCAAATTTCACTAAATATATATTATATACTGTACATAAAATATCAAATTTCACCAAATATATATTATATACTGTACATAAAATATCAAATTTTATCAAATATATTATAAACTGTACATAAAATATGAAAGTACACCAAATATATATTATATACTGTACATATAATATGAAAGTACACCAAATATATATTATATACTGTACATAAAATATCAAATTTCACCAAATATATATTATATACTCTACATAAAATATCAAATTCCAACAAATATATATTATCTACTGTACATAAAATATGAAAGTACGCCAAGTATATATGATATACTGTATATAAAATATCAAATTTAACAATATATATTATATACTGTACATAAAATATCAAATATCACCAGATATATATTATATACTGTACATAAAATATCAAATTTTATCAAATATATTATATACTGTACATAAAATATGAAAGTACAGCAAATATATATTATATACTGTATATAAAATATCAAATTTCAACAAATATATATTATATCCTGTACATAAAATATCAAAGTCCACGAAATATATATTATCTACTGTACATTAAATATCAAATTTCACCAAATATATATTATATACTGTACATAAAATATCAAATTTCACCAGATATATATTATATACTGTACATAAAATATCAAATTTCACCAGATATATATTATAAACTGTACATAAAATATCAAATTTTATCAAATATATTATATACTGTACATAAAATATGTAAGTACAGCAAATATATATTATATACTGTACATAAAATATCAAATTTGAACAATTATATATTATATGGTCTACATAAAATATCAAAGTCCACGAAATATATATTATCTACTGTACATAAAATATCAAATTTCACCAAATATATATTATATACTGTACATAAAATATCAAATTTCACCAAATATATATTATATACTCTACATAAAATATGAAAGTCCACCTAATATATATTATCTACTGTACATTAAATATCAAATTTCACAAAATATATGTAATATACTGTTCATGAAATATCAAATTTCATCAAATATATTATACACTGAACATGAAATATGAAAGTACACCATATATATATTATATACTGCACATAAAATATGAAAGTACACCAAATATATATTAGATACTGTACTTAAAATATCAAATTTCACCAAATATGTATTATATACTCTACATAAAATATCAAAGTCCACGTATTATATATTATCTACTGTACATAAAATATCAAAATTCACCAAATATATATTATACACTGTAGATAAAATATCAAATTTCACCAAATATATATTATATACTGTACATAAAATATCAAATTTCATCAAATATATTATATACTGTACATAAAATATGAAAGTACACCAAATACATATAATATACTGTACATAAAATATCAAATTTCACAAAATATATATAATATACTGTCGATAAAATATCAAATTTCACCAAATATATATTATATACTGTACATAAAATATCAAATTTTATCATATATATTATTTACTGTACATAAAATATGAAAGTCTGCCAAATATATATTATATACTGTATATAAAATATCAAATTTAACAATATATATTATATACTGTACATAAAATATCAAATTTCACCAGATATATATTATATACTGTACATAAAATATCAAATTTTATCAAATATATTATACACTGTACATAAAATATGAAATTACACCAAATATATATTGTATACTGTACATAAAATATGAAAGTACAACTTATATATATTATATACTGTACATAAAATATCAAATTTCACCAAATGCGTATTATATACTCTACATAAAATATGAAAGTCCACCAAATATATATTATCTACTGTACATTAAATATCAAATTTCACAAAATATATGTTATATACTGTTCATGAAATATCAAATTTCATCAAATATATTATACACTGTACATAAAATATGAAATTACACCAAATATATATTGTATACTGTACATAAAATATGAAAGTACAACATATATATGTTATATACTGTACATAAAATATCAAATTTCACCAAATATGTATTATATACTCTACGTAAAATATCAAAGTCCACCAATTATATATTATCTACTGTACATAAAATCTCAAATTTCACCAAATATATATTATATACTGTAGATACAATATCAAATTTCACAAAATATATATTATATACTGTACATAAAATATCAAATTTCATCAAATATATTATATACTGTACATAAAATATGAAAGTACACAAAATATATATAATATACTGTACATAAAATACCAAATTTCACTAAATATATATTATATACTGTACATAAAATATCAAATTTCACCAGATATATATTATATACTGTACATAAAATATCAAATTTTATCAAATATATTATATACTGTACATAAAATATGAAAGTACAGCAAATATATATTATATACTGTACATAAAATATAAAATTTCAACAAATATATATTATATCCTCTACATAAAACATCAAAGTCCAAGAAATATATATTATCTACTGTACATAAAATGTCAAATTTCACCAAATATATATTATATACTCTACATAAAATATGAAAGTCCACCAAATATATATTATCTACTGTACATTAAATATCAAATTTCACAAAATATATGTTATATACTGTTCATGAAATATCAAATTTCATCAAATATATAATACACTGTACATAAAATATGAAATTACACCAAATATATATAGTATACTGTACATAAAATATGAAAGTACACCAAATATATATTATATACTGTACATAAAATATCAAATTTCACCAAATATGTATTATATACTCCACATAAAATATCAAAGTCCACCAATTATATATTATCTACTGTACATAAAATATCAAATTTCACCAAATATATATTATATACTGTACAGAAAATATCAAATTTCACGAAATATATATTATATACTCTACATAAAATATCAAAGTCCACCAAATATATATTATCTACTGTACGAAAAATGTCAAATTTCACAGAATATATGTTATATACTGTTCATTAAATATCAAATTTCATCAAATATATAATACACTGTACATGAAATATGAAATTACACCAAATATATATTATATACTGTACATAAAATATGAAAGTACACCAAATATATATTATATACTGTACATAAAATATCAAATTTCACCAAATATGTATTATATACTCCACATAAAATATCAAAGTCCACCAATTATATATTATCTACTGTACATAAAATATCAAATTTCACCAAATATATATTATATACTGTAGATAAAATATCAAATTTCACCAAATATATATTATATACTGTACATAAAATATCAAATTCCATCAAATATATTATATACTGTACATAAAATATGAAAGTACACCACATATATATTATATACTGTACATAAAATATCAAATTTCACCAACTAAATTATATACTCTACATAAAATATCAAATTCCACCAAATATGTATTATCTACTGTACATAAAATATGAAAGTACGCCAAATATATATTATATACTGTATATAAAATATCAAATTTGACAATATATATTATCTACTGTACATAAAATATGAAAGTACAGCAAATATATATTATATACTGTTCATAAAATATCAAATTTCAACAAATATGTATTATATACTCTAAATAATATATCAAAGTCCACCAAAAATATATTATCTACTGTACATAAAATATCAAATTTCACCAAATATATATTATATACTGTACAGAAAATATCAAATTTCACCAAATATATATTATATACTCTACATAAAATATCAAAGTCCACCAAATATATATTATCTACTGTACGAAAAATGTCAAATTTCACAAAATATATGTTATATACTGTTCATGAAATATCAAATTTCATCGAATATATTATACACTGTACAAGAAATATGAAATTACACCAAATATATATTATATACTGTACATAAAATATGAAAGTACACCAAATATATATTATATACTGTACATAAAATATCAAATTTCACCAAATATGTATTATGTACTCCACATAAAATATCAAAGTCCACCAATTATATATTATCTACTGTACATAAAATATCAAATTTCACAAAATATATATTATATACTGTAGATAAAATATCAAATTTCACCAAATATATATTATATACTGTACATAAAATATCAAATTTCATGAAATATATTATATACTGTACATAAAATATGAAAGTACACCAAATATATATTATATACTGTACATAAAATATGAAAGTACCCCACATATATATATTATAATGTACATAAAATATCAAATTTCACCAAATATATATTATATACTCTACATAAAATATCAAATTCCACCAAATATATATTATCTACTGTACATAAAATATGAAAGTATGCCAAATATATATTATATACTGTACATAAAATATCAAATTTCAACAAATATATATTATATCCTCTACATAAAATATCAAAGTCCAAGAAATATATATTATCTACTGCACATAAAATACCAAATTTCACCAACTATATATTATATACTGTACATAAAATATCAAATTTCACCAAATATATATTATATACTATACATAAAATATGAAAGTCCACCAAATATATATCTACTGTACATTAAATATCAAATTTCACAAAATATATGTTATATACTGTTCATGAAATATCAAATTTCATCAAATATATTATACACTGTACATCAAATATGAAATTACACGAAATATATATCGTATACTGTACATAAAATATGAAAGTACAACATATATATATTATATACTGTACATAAAATATCAAATTTCACCAAATATGTATTATATACTCTACATAAAATATCAAATCCGCCAATTATATATTATCTACTGTACATAAAATATCAAATTTCACAAAATATATATTATATACGGCTGATACAATATCAAATTTCACAAAATATATATTATATACTGTACATAAAATATCAAATTTCATCAAATATATTATATACTGTACATAAAATATGAAAGTACACCAAATATATATAATATACTGTACATAAAATACCAAATTTCACTAAATATATATTATATACTGTACATAAAATATCAAATTTCGTGAAATATATATTATATACTGTACATAAAATATCAAATTTTATCAAATATATTATATACTGTATATAAAATATATAAGTACAGCAAATATATATTATATACTGTACATAAAATATCAAATTTCATCAAATATATATTATATACTCTACATAAAATATGAAAGTCCGCCGAATATATATTATCTACTGTTCATAAAATATCAAATTTCACCAAATATATATTATACACTGTACAGAAAATATCAAATTTCACCAAATATATATTATATACTCTACATATAATATCAAAGTCCACCAAATATATATTATCTACTCTACGTAAAATGTCAAATTTCACAAAATATATGTTATATACGGTTCATGAAATATCAAATTTCATCAAATATATTATACACTGTTCATGAAATATGAAATTACGCCAAATATATATTATATACTGTACATAAAATATGAAAGTACACCAAATATATATTATATACTGTACATAAAATATCAAATTTCACCAAATATGTATTATATACTCCACATAAAATATCAAAGTCCACCAATTAAATATTATCTACTGTACATAAAATATCAAATTTCACCAAATATATATTATATACTGTAGATAAAATATCAAATTTCACCAAATATATATTTTATACTGTACATAAAATATCAAATTCCATCAAATATATTATATACTGTACATAAAATATGAAAGTACACCAAATATATATTATATACTGTACATAAAATATCAAATTTCACCAAATATGTATTATATACTCTACATAAAATATCAAAGTCCACCAATTATATATTATCTACTGTGCATAAAATATCAAATTTCACCAAATATATATTATATACTGTAGATAAAATATCAAATTTCACCAAATATATATTATATACTGTACATAAAATATCAAATTTCATCAAATATATTATATACTGTACATAAAATATGAAAGTACACCAAATATATGTAATATACTGTACATAAAATACCAAATTTCACTAAATATATATTATATACTGTACATAAAATATCAAATTTCACCAAATATATATTATATACTGTACATAAAATATCAAATTTTATCAAATATATTATAAACTGTACATAAAATATGAAAGTACACCAAATATATATTATATACTGTACATATAACATGAAAGTACACCAAATATATATTATATACTGTACATAAAATATCAAATTTCACCAAATATATATTATATACTCTACATAAAATATCAAATTCCACCAAATATATATTATCTACTGTACATAAAATATGAAAGTACGCCAAGTATATATGATATACTGTATATAAAATATCAAATTTAACAATATATATTATATACTGTACATAAAATATCAAATATCACCAGATATATATTATATACTGTACATAAAATATCAAATTTTATCAAATATATTATATACTGTACATAAAATATGAAAGTACAGCAAATATATATTATATACTGTATATAAAATATCAAATTTCAACAAATATATATTATATCCTGTACATAAAATATCAAAGTCCACGAAATACATATTATCTACTGTACATTAAATATCAAATTTCACCAAATATATATTATATACTGTACATAAAATATCAAATTTCACCAGATATATATTATATACTGTACATAAAATATCAAATTTCACCAGATATATATTATAAACTGTACATAAAATATCAAATTTTATCAAATATATTATATACTGTACATAAAATATGTAAGTACAGCAAATATATATTATATACTGTACATAAAATATCAAATTTCAACAAATATATATTATATCGTCTACATAAAATATCAAAGTCCACGAAATATATATTATCTACTGTACATAAAATATCAAATTTCACCAAATATATATTATATACTGTACATAAAATATCAAATTTCACCAAATATATATTATATACTCTACATAAAATATGAAAGTCCACCTAATATATATTATCTACTGTACATTAAATATCAAATTTCACAAAATATATGTAATATACTGTTCATGAAATATCAAATTTCATCAAATATATTATACACTGAACATGAAATATGAAAGTACATCATATATATATTATATACTGCACATAAAATATGAAAGTACACCAAATATATATTAGATACTGTACATAAAATATCAAATTTCACCAAATATGTATTATATACTCTACATAAAATATCAAAGTCCACGTATTATATATTATCTACTGTACATAAAATATCAAAATTCACCAAATATATATTATACACTGTAGATAAAATATCAAATTTCACCAAATATATATTATATACTGTACATAAAATATCAAATTTCATCAAATATATTATATACTGTACATAAAATATGAAAGTACACCAAATACATATAATATACTGTACATAAAATATCAAATTTCACAAAATATATATAAGATACTGTCGATAAAATATCAAATTTCACCAAATATATATTATATACTGTACATAAAATATCAAATTTTATCATATATATTATATACTGTACATAAAATATGAAAGTCTGCCAAATATATATTATATACTGTATATAAAATATCAAATTTAACAATATATATTATATACTGTACATAAAATATCAAATTTCACCAGATATATATTATATACTGTACATAAAATATCAAATTTTATCAAATATATTATACACTGTACATAAAATATGAAATTACACCAAATATATATTGTATACTGTACATAAAATATGAAAGTACAACATATATATATTATATACTGTACATAAAATATCAAATTTCACCAAATACGTATTATATACTCTACATAAAATATGAAAGTCCACCAAATATATATTATCTACTGTACATTAAATATCAAATTTCACAAAATATATGTTATATACTGTTCATGAAATATCAAATTTCATCAAATATATTATACACTGTACATAAAATATGAAATTACACCAAATATATATTGTATACTGTACATAAAATATGAAAGTACAACATATATATGTTATATACTGTACATAAAATATCAAATTTCACCAAATATGTATTATATACTCTACGTAAAATATCAAAGTCCACCAATTATATATTATCTACTGTACATAAAATCTCAAATTTCACCAAATATATATTATATACTGTAGATAAAATATCAAATTTCACCAAATATATATTATATACTGTACATAAAATATCAAATTCCATCAAATATATTATATACTGTACATAAAATATGAAAGTACACCACATATATATTATATACTGTACATAAAATATCAAATTTCACCAACTAAATTATATACTCTACATAAAATATCAAATTCCACCAAATATGTATTATCTACTGTACATAAAATATGAAAGTACGCCAAATATATATTATATACTGTATATAAAATATCAAATTTGACAATATATATTATCTACTGTACATAAAATATGAAAGTACAGCAAATATATATTATATACTGTTCATAAAATATCAAATTTCAACAAATATGTATTATATACTCTAAATAATATATCAAAGTCCACCAAAAATATATTATCTACTGTACATAAAATATCAAATTTCACCAAATATATATTATATACTGTACAGAAAATATCAAATTTCACCAAATATATATTACATACTCTACATAAAATATCAAAGTCCACCAAATATATATTATCTACTGTACGAAAAATGTCAAATTTCACAGAATATATGTTATATACTGTTCATTAAATATCAAATTTCATCAAATATATAATACACTGTACATGAAATATGAAATTACACCAAATATATATTATATACTGTACATAAAATATGAAAGTACACCAAATATATATTATATACTGTACATAAAATATCAAATTTCACCAAATATGTATTATATACTCCACATAAAATATCAAAGTCCACCAATTATATATTATCTACTGTACATAAAATATCAAATTTCACCAAATATATATTATATACTGTAGATAAAATATCAAATTACACCAAATATATATTATATACTGTACATAAAATATCAAATTCCATCAAATATATTATATACTGTACATAAAATATGAATGTACACCACATATATATTATATACTGTACATAAAATATCAAATTTCACCAACTATATTATATACTCTACATAAAATATCAAATTCCACCAAATATGTATTATCTACTGTACATAAAATATGAAAGTACGCCAAATATATATTATATACTGTATATAAAATATCAAATTTAACAATATATATTATCTACTGTACATAAAATATGAAAGTACAGCAAATATATATTATATACTGTTCATAAAATATCAAATTTCAACAAATATGTATTATATACTCTAAATAAAATATCAAAGTCCACCAAAAATATATTATCTACTGTACATAAAATATCAAATTTCACCAAATATATATTATATACTGTACATAAAATATCAAATTTCAACAAATATATATTATATACTCTACATAAAATATGAAAGTCCACCAAATATATATTATCTACTGTACGTAAAATGTCAAATTTCACAAAATATATGTTATATACTGTTCATGAAATATCAAATTTCATCGAATATATTATACACTGTACAAGAAATATGAAATTACACCAAATATATATTATATACTGTACATAAAATATGAAAGTACACCAAATATATATTATATACTGTACATAAAATATCAAATTTCACCAAATATGTATTATGTACTCCACATAAAATATCAAAGTCCACCAATTATATATTATCTACTGTACATAAAATATCAAATTTCACAAAATATATATTATATACTGTAGATAAAATATCAAATTTCACCAAATATATATTATATACTGTACATAAAATATCAAATTTCATGAAATATATTATATACTGTACATAAAATATGAAAGTACACCAAATATATATTATATACTGTACATAAAATATGAAAGTACCCCACATATATATAATATAATGTACATAAAATATCAAATTTCACCAAATATATATTATATACTCTACATAAAATATCAAATTCCACCAAATATATATTATCTACTGTACATAAAATATGAAAGTATGCCAAATATATATTATATACTGTACATAAAATATCAAATTTCAACAAATATATATTATATCCTCTACATAAAATATCAAAGTCCAAGAAATATATATTATCTACTGTACATAAAATACCAAATTTCACCAACTATATATTATATACTGTACATAAAATATCAAATTTCACCAAATATATATTATATACTATACATAAAATATGAAAGTCCACCAAATATATATCTACTGTACATTAAATATCAAATTTCACAAAATATATGTTATATACTGTTCATGAAATATCAAATTTCATCAAATATATTATACACTGTACATAAAATATGAAATTACACGAAATATATATTGTATACTGTACATAAAATATGAAAGTACAACATATATATATTATATACTGTACATAAAATATCAAATTTCACCAAATATGTATTATATACTCTACATAAAATATCAAATCCGCCAATTATATATTATCTACTGTACATAAAATATCAAATTTCACAAAATATATATTATATACTGCAGAAACAATATCAAATTTCACAAAATATATATTATATACTGTACATAAAATATCAAATTTCATCAAATATATTATATACTGTACATAAAATATGAAAGTACACCAAATATATATAATATACTGTACATAAAATACCAAATTTCACTAAATATATATTATATACTGTACATAAAATATCAAATTTCACGAAATATATATGATATACTGTACATAAAATATCAAATTTTATCAAATATATTATATACTGTATATAAAATATATAAGTACAGCAAATATATATTATATACTGTACATAAAATATCAAATTTCATCAAATATATATTATATACTCTACATAAAATATGAAAGTCCGCCAAATATATATTATCTACTGTTCATAAAATATCAAAATTCACCAAATATATATTATACACTGTACAGAAAATATCAAATTTCACCAAATATATATTATATACTCTATATATAATATCAAAGTCCACCAAATATATATTATCTACTCTACGTAAAATGTCAAATTTCACAAAATATATGTTATATACGGTTCATGAAATATCAAATTTCATCAAATATATTATACACTGTTCATGAAATATGAAATTACGCCAAATATATATTATATACTGTACATAAAATATGAAAGTACACCAAATATATATTATATACTGTACATAAAATATCAAATTTCACCAAATATGTATTATATACTCCACATAAAATATCAAAGTCCACCAATTAAATATTATCTACTGTACATAAAATATCAAATTTCACCAAATATATATGATATACTGTAGATAAAATATCAAATTTCACCAAATATATATTTTATACTGTACATAAAATATCAAATTCCATCAAATATATTATATACTGTACATAAAATATGAAAGTACACCAAATATATATTATATACTGTACATAAAATATCAAATTTCACCAAATATGTATTATATACTCTACATAAAATATCAAAGTCCACCAATTATATATTATCTACTGTGCATAAAATATCAAATTTCACCAAATATATATTATATACTGTAGATAAAATATCAAATTTCACCAAATATATATTATATACTGTACATAAAATATCAAATTTCATCAAATATATTATATACTGTACATAAAATATGAAAGTCCACCAAATATATGTAATATACTGTACATAAAATACCAAATTTCACTAAATATATATTATATACTGTACATAAAATATCAAATTTCACCAAATATATATTATATACTGTACATAAAATATCAAATTTTATCAAATATATTATAAACTGTACATAAAATATGAAAGTACACCAAATATATATTATATACTGTACATATAATATGAAAGTACACCAAATATATATTATATACTGTACATAAAATATCAAATTTCACCAAATATATATTATATACTCTACATAAAATATCAAATTCCACCAAATATATATTATCTACTGTACATAAAATATGAAAGTACGCCAAGTATATATGATATACTGTATATAAAATATCAAATTTAACAATATATATTATATACTGTACATAAAATATCAAATATCACCAGATATATATTATATACTGTACATAAAATATCAAATTTTATCAAATATATTATATACTGTACATAAAATATGAAAGTACAGCAAATATATATTATATACTGTATATAAAATATCAAATTTCAACAAATATATATTATATCCTGTACATAAAATATCAAAGTCCACGAAATATATATTATCTACTGTACATTAAATATCAAATTTCACCAAATATATATTATATACTGTACATAAAATATCAAATTTCACCAGATATATATTATATACTGTACATAAAATATCAAATTTCACCAGATATATATTATAAACTGTACATAAAATATCAGATTTTATCAAATATATTATATACTGTACATAAAATATGTAAGTACAGCAAATATATATTATATACTGTACATAAAATATCAAATTTCAACAAATATATATTATATCGTCTACATAAAATATCAAAGTCCACGAAATATATATTATCTACTGTACATAAAATATCAAATTTCACCAAATATATATTATATACTGTACATAAAATATCAAATTTCACCAAATATATATTATATACTCTACATAAAATATGAAAGTCCACCTAATATATATTATCTACTGTACATTAAATATCAAATTTCACAAAATATATGTAATATACTGTTCATGAAATATCAAATTTCATCAAATATATTATACACTGAACATGAAATATGAAAGTACACCATATATATATTATATACTGCACATAAAATATGAAAGTACACCAAATATATATTAGATACTGTACATAAAATATCAAATTTCACCAAATATGTATTATATACTCTACATAAAATATCAAAGTCCACGTATTATATATTATCTACTGTACATAAAATATCAAAATTCACCAAATATATATTATACACTGTAGATAAAATATCAAATTTCACCAAATATATATTATATACTGTACATAAAATATCAAATTTCATCAAATATATTATATACTGTACATAAAATATGAAAGTACACCAAATACATATAATATACTGTACATAAAATATCAAATTTCACAAAATATATATAATATACTGTCGATAAAATATCAAATTTCACCAAATATATATTATATACTGTACATAAAATATCAAATTTTATCATATATATTATTTACTGTACATAAAATATGAAAGTCTGCCAAATATATATTATATACTGTATATAAAATATCAAATTTAACAATATATATTATATACTGTACATAAAATATCAAATTTCACCAGATATATATTATATACTGTACATAAAATATCAAATTTTATCAAATATATTATACACTGTACATAAAATATGAAATTACACCAAATATATATTGTATACTGTACATAAAATATGAAAGTACAACTTATATATATTATGTACTGTACATAAAATATCAAATTTCACCAAATACGTATTATATACTCTACATAAAATATGAAAGTCCACCAAATATATATTATCTACTGTACATTAAATATCAAATTTCACAAAATATATGTTATATACTGTTCATGAAATATCAAATTTCATCAAATATATTATACACTGTACATAAAATATGAAATTACACCAAATATATATTGTATACTGTACATAAAATATGAAAGTACAACATATATATGTTATATACTGTACATAAAATATCAAATTTCACCAAATATGTATTATATACTCTACGTAAAATATCAAAGTCCACCAATTATATATTATCTACTGTACATAAAATCTCAAATTTCACCAAATATATATTATATACTGTAGATACAATATCAAATTTCACAAAATATATATTATATACTGTACATAAAATATCAAATTTCATCAAATATATTATATACTGTACATAAAATATGAAAGTACACAAAATATATATAATATACTGTACATAAAATACCAAATTTCACTAAATATATATTATATACTGTACATAAAATATCAAATTTCACCAGATATATATTATATACTGTACATAAAATATCAAATTTTATCAAATATATTATATACTGTACATAAAATATGAAAGTACAGCAAATATATATTATATACTGTACATAAAATATAAAATTTCAACAAATATATATTATATCCTCTACATAAAACATCAAAGTCCAAGAAATATATATTATCTACTGTACATAAAATGTCAAATTTCACCAAATATATATTATATACTCTACATAAAATATGAAAGTCCACCAAATATATATTATCTACTGTACATTAAATATCAAATTTCACAAAATATATGTTATATACTGTTCATGAAATATCAAATTTCATCAAATATATAATACACTGTACATAAAATATGAAATTACACCAAATATATATAGTATACTGTACATAAAATATGAAAGTACACCAAATATATATTATATACTGTACATAAAATATCAAATTTCACCAAATATGTATTATATACTCCACATAAAATATCAAAGTCCACCAATTATATATTATCTACTGTACATAAAATATCAAATTTCACCAAATATATATTATATACTGTACAGAAAATATCAAATTTCACGAAATATATATTATATACTCTACATAAAATATCAAAGTCCACCAAATATATATTATCTACTGTACGAAAAATGTCAAATTTCACAGAATATATGTTATATACTGTTCATTAAATATCAAATTTCATCAAATATATAATACACTGTACATGAAATATGAAATTACACCAAATATATATTATATACTGTACATAAAATATGAAAGTACACCAAATATATATTATATACTGTACATAAAATATCAAATTTCACCAAATATGTATTATATACTCCACATAAAATATCAAAGTCCACCAATTATATATTATCTACTGTACATAAAATATCAAATTTCACCAAATATATATTATATACTGTAGATGAAATATCAAATTTCACCAAATATATATTATATACTGTACATAAAATATCAAATTCCATCAAATATATTATATACTGTACATAAAATATGAAAGTACACCACATATATATTATATACTGTACATAAAATATCAAATTTCACCAACTAAATTATATACTCTACATAAAATATCAAATTCCACCAAATATGTATTATCTACTGTACATAAAATATGAAAGTACGCCAAATATATATTATATACTGTATATAAAATATCAAATTTGACAATATATATTATCTACTGTACATAAAATATGAAAGTACAGCAAATATATATTATATACTGTTCATAAAATATCAAATTTCAACAAATATGTATTATATACTCTAAATAATATATCAAAGTCCACCAAAAATATATTATCTACTGTACATAAAATATCAAATTTCACCAAATATATATTATATACTGTACAGAAAATATCAAATTTCACCAAATATATATTATATACTCTACATAAAATATCAAAGTCCACCAAATATATATTATCTACTGTACGAAAAATGTCAAATTTCACAGAATATATGTTATATACTGTTCATTAAATATCAAATTTCATCAAATATATAATACACTGTACATGAAATATGAAATTACACCAAATATATATTATATACTGTACATAAAATATGAAAGTACACCAAATATATATTATATACTGTACATAAAATATCAAATTTCACCAAATATGTATTATATACTCCACATAAAATATCAAAGTCCACCAATTATATATTATCTACTGTACATAAAATATCAAATTTCACCAAATATATATTATATACTGTAGATAAAATATCAAATTACACCAAATATATATTATATACTGTACATAAAATATCAAATTCCATCAAATATATTATATACTGTACATAAAATATGAAAGTACACCACATATATATTATATACTGTGCATAAAATATCAAATTTCACCAACTATATTATATACTCTACATAAAATATCAAATTCCACCAAATATGTATTATCTACTGTACATAAAATATGAAAGTACGCCAAATATATATTATATACTGTATATAAAATATCAAATTTAACAATATATATTATCTACTGTACATAAAATATGAAAGTACAGCAAATATATATTATATACTGTTCATAAAATATCAAATTTCAACAAATATGTATTATATACTCTAAATAAAATATCAAAGTCCACCAAAAATATATTATCTACTGTACATAAAATATCAAATTTCACCAAATATATATTATGTACTGTACATAAAATATCAAATTTCAACAAATATATATTATATACTCTACATAAAATATGAAAGTCCACCAAATATATATTAACTACTGTACGTAAAATGTCAAATTTCACAAAATATATGTTATATACTGTTCATGAAATATCAAATTTCATCGAATATATTATACACTGTACAAGAAATATGAAATTACACCAAATATATATTATATACTGTACATAAAATATGAAAGTACACCAAATATATATTATATACTGTACATAAAATATCAAATTTCACCAAATATGTATTATGTACTCCACATAAAATATCAAAGTCCACCAATTATATATTATCTACTGTACATAAAATATCAAATTTCACAAAATATATATTATATACTGTAGATAAAATATCAAATTTCACCAAATATATATTATATACTGTACATAAAATATCAAATTTCATGAAATATATTATATACTGTACATAAAATATGAAAGTACACCAAATATATATTATATACTGTACATAAAATATGAAAGTACCCCACATATATATAATATAATGTACATAAAATATCAAATTTCACCAAATATATATTATATACTCTACATAAAATATCAAATTCCACCAAATATATATTATCTACTGTACATAAAATATGAAAGTACGCCAAATATATATTATATACTGTACATAAAATATCAAATTTCAACAAATATATATTATATCCTCTACATAAAATATCAAAGTCCAAGAAATATATATTATCTACTGTACATAAAATACCAAATTTCACCAACTGTATATTATATACTGTACATAAAATATCAAATTTCACCAAATATATATTATATACTATACATAAAATATCAAAGTCCACCAAATATATATCTACTGTACATTAAATATCAAATTTCACAAAATATATGTTATATACTGTTCATGAAATATCAAATTTCATCAAATATATTATACACTGTACATAAAATATGAAATTACACGAAATATATATTGTATACTGTACATAAAATATGAAAGTACAACATATGTATATTATATACTGTACATAAAATATCAAATTTCACCAAATATGTATTATATACTCTACATAAAATATCAAATCCGCCAATTATATATTATCTACTGTACATAAAATATCAAATTTCACAAAATATATATTATATACTGCAGATACAATATCAAATTTCACAAAATATATATTATATACTGTACATAAAATATCAAATTTCATCAAATATATATTATATACTCTACATAAAATATGAAAGTCCGCCAAATATATATTATCTACTGTTCATAAAATATCAAATTTCACCAAATATATATTATACACTGTACAGAAAATATCAAATTTCACCAAATATATATTATATACTCTACATATAATATCAAAGTCCACCAAATATATATTATCTACTCTACGTAAAATGTCAAATTTCACAAAATATATGTTATATACGGTTCATGAAATATCAAATTTCATCAAATATATTATACACTGTTCATGAAATATGAAATTACGCCAAATATATATTATATACAGTACATAAAATATGAAAGTACACCAAATATATATTATTATATTGTACATAAAATATCAAATTTCACCAAATATGTATTATATACTCCACATAAAATATCAAAGTCCACCAATTAAATATTATCTACTGTACATAAAATATCAAATTTCACCAAATATATATTATATACTGTAGATAAAATATCAAATTTCACCAAATATATATTTTATACTGTACATAAATTATCAAATTCCATCAAATATATTATATACTGTACATAAAATATGAAAGTACACCAAATATATATTATATACTGTACATAAAATATCAAATTTCACCAAATATGTATTATATACTCTACATAAAATATCAAAGTCCACCAATTATATATTATCTACTGTGCATAAAATATCAAATTTCACCAAATATATATTATATACTGTAGATAAAATATCAAATTTCACCAAATATATATTATATACTGTACATAAAATATCAAATTTCATCAAATATATTATATACTGTACATAAAATATGAAAGTACACCAAATATATGTAATATACTGTACATAAAATACCAAATTTCACTAAATATATATTATATACTGTACATAAAATATCAAATTTCACCAAATATATATTATATACTGTACATAAAATATCAAATTTTATCAAATATATTATAAACTGTACATAAAATATGAAAGTACACCAAATATATATTATATACTGTACATATAATATGAAAGTACACCAAATATATATTATATACTGTACATAAAATATCAAATTTCACCAAATATATATTATATACTCTACATAAAATATCAAATTCCACCAAATATATATTATCTACTGTACATAAAATCTGAAAGTAGGCCAAATATATATTATATACTGTATATAAAATATCAAATTTAACAATATATATTATATACTGTACATAAAATATGAAATTTCACCAAATATATATTATATACTGTACATAAAATATCAAATTTTATCAAATATATTATATACTGTACATAAAATATGAAAGTACAGCAAATATATATTATATACTGTACATAATATATCAAATTTCAACAAATATATATTATATCCTCTACATAAAATATCAAAATCCACGAAATATATATTATCTACTGTACATAAAATGTCAAATTTCACCAAATATATATTATATACTGTACATAAAATATCAAATTCCACCAAATATATATTATCTACTGTACATAAAATATGAAAGTACGCCAAATATATATTATATACTGTATGTAAAATATCAAATTTAACAATATATATTATATACTGTACATAAAATATCAAATTTCACCAGATATACCTTATATACTGTACATAAAATATCAAATTTCACCAGATATATATTATATACTGTACATAAAATATCAAATTTTAACAAATATATTATATACTGTACATAAAATATGAAAGTACAGCAAATATATATTATATACTGTACATAAAATATCAAATTTCACCAAATATATATTATATACTCTACATAAAATATCAAATTTCACCAAATGTATATTATATACACTACATAATATATGAAAGTCCACCTAATATATATTACCTACTGTACATTAAATATGAAGTTTCACAAAATATATGTTA
Organism: Gorilla gorilla gorilla; assembly: GCF_029281585.2. Taxonomy (NCBI): domain Eukaryota; kingdom Metazoa; phylum Chordata; class Mammalia; order Primates; family Hominidae; genus Gorilla; species Gorilla gorilla. Next base: position 3,330,668 of record NC_073236.2, read on the forward strand.
TCTACTGTTCATGAAATATCAAATTTCATCAATTATATTATACACTGTACATGAAATATGAAATTACACCAAATATATATTATATACTGTACATAAAATATGAAAGTACACCAAATATATATTATATACTGTACATAAAATATCAAATTTCACCAAATATATATTATATACTCTACATAATATATGAAAGTCCACCTAATATATATTATCTACTGTACATTAAATATCAAGTTTCACAAAATATATGTTATCTAATGTTCATGAAATATCAAATTTCATCAATTATATTATACACTGTACATGAAATATGAAATTACACCAAATATATATTATATACTGTACATAAAATATGAAAGTACACCAAATATATATTATATACTGTACATAAAATGTCAAATTTCACCAAATATGTATTATATACTCTACATAAAATATCAAAGTCCACCAATTATATATTATCTACTGTACATTAAATATGAAAGTAGGCCAAATATATATTATATACTGTATGTAAAATATCAAATTTAACAATATATATTATATACTGTATATAAAATATCAAATTTCACCAGATATATATTATATACTGTAGATAAAATATCAAATTTCACCAAATATATATTATATACTGTACATAAAATATCAAATTTCATCAAATATATTATATACTGTACATAAAATATGAAAGTACACCACATATATATTATATACTGTACATAAAATATCAAATTTCACCAAATATATATTATATACTCTACATAAAATATCAAATTCCACCAAATATATATTATCTACTGTACATTAAATATGAAAGTAGGCCAAATATATATTATATACTGTATGTAAAATATCAAATTTAACAATATATATTATATACTGTATATAAAATATCAAATTTCACCAGATATATATTATATACTCTACATAAAATATGAAAGTCCACCAAATATATATTATCTACTGTACATTAAATATCAAATTTCACAAAATATATGTTATATACTGTTCATGAAATATCAAATTTCATCAAATATATTATACACTGTACATAAAATATGAAATTACACCAAATATTTATTGTATACTGTACATAAAATATGAAAGTACAACATATATATTATATACTGTACATAAAATATGAAATTTCAAAAAATTTGTATTATATACTCTACATAAAATATGAAAGTTCACCAAATATATATTATCTACTGTACATTAAATATCAACTTTCACAAAATATATGTTACATACTGTTCATGAAATATCAAATTTCATCAAATATATTATACACTGTACATAAAATATGAAATTACACCAAATATATATAGTATACTGTACATAAAATATGAAAGTACAACATATATATATTATATACTGTACATAAAATATCAAATTTCACCAAATATGTATTATATACTCTACATAAAATATCAAAGTCCACCAATTATATATTATCTACTGTACATAAAATATCAAATTTCACCAAATATATATTATATACTGTAGATACAATATCAAATTTCACAAAATATATATTATATACTGTACATAAAATATCAAATTTCATCAAATATATTATATACTGTACATAAAATATGAAAGTACACCAAATATATGTAATATACTGTACATAAAATACCAAATTTCACTAAATATATATTATATACTGTACATAAAATATCAAATTTCACCAAATATATATTATATACTGTACATAAAATATCAAATTTTATCAAATATATTATATACTGTACATAAAATATGAAAGTACAGCAAATATATATTATATACTGTACATAAAATATAAAATTTCAACAAATATATATTATATCCTCTACATAAAACATCAAAGTCCAAGAAATATATATTATCTACTGTACATAAAATGTCAAATTTCACCAAATATATATTATATACTCTACATAAAATATGAAAGTCCACCAAATATATATTATCTACTGTACATTAAATATCAAATTTCACAAAATATGTGTTATATACTGTTCATGAAATATCAAATTTCATCAAATATATAATACACTGTACATAAAATATGAAATTACACCAAATATATATAGTATACTGTACATAAAATATGAAAGTACACCAAATATATATTATATACTGTACATAAAATATCAAATTTCACCAAATATGTATTATATACTCCACATAAAATATCAAAGTCCACCAATTATATATTATCTACTGTACATAAAATATCAAATTTCACCAAATATATATTATATACTGTACAGAAAATATCAAATTTCACGAAATATATATTATATACTCTACATAAAATATCAAAGTCCACCAAATATATATTATCTACTGTACGAAAAATGTCAAATTTCACAGAATATATGTTATATACTGTTCATTAAATATCAAATTTCATCAAATATATAATACACTGTACATGAAATATGAAATTACACCAAATATATATTATATACTGTACATAAAATATGAAAGTACACCAAATATATATTATATACTGTACATAAAATATCAAATTTCACCAAATATGTATTATATACTCCACATAAAATATCAAAGTCCACCAATTATATATTATCTACTGTACATAAAATATCAAATTTCACCAAATATATATTATATACTGTAGATAAAATATCAAATTTCACCAAATATATATTATATACTGTACATAAAATATCAAATTCCATCAAATATATTATATACTGTACATAAAATATGAAAGTACACCACATATATATTATATACTGTACATAAAATATCAAATTTCACCAACTAAATTATATACTCTACATAAAATATCAAATTCCACCAAATATGTATTATCTACTGTACATAAAATATGAAAGTACGCCAAATATATATTATATACTGTATATAAAATATCAAATTTGACAATATATATTATCTACTGTACATAAAATATGAAAGTACAGCAAATATATATTATATACTGTTCATAAAATATCAAATTTCAACAAATATGTATTATATACTCTAAATAATATATCAAAGTCCACCAAAAATATATTATCTACTGTACATAAAATATCAAATTTCACCAAATATATATTATATACTGTACAGAAAATATCAAATTTCACCAAATATATATTATATACTCTACATAAAATATCAAAGTCCACCAAATATATATTATCTACTGTACGAAAAATGTCAAATTTCACAAAATATATGTTATATACTGTTCATGAAATATCAAATTTCATCGAATATATTATACACTGTACAAGAAATATGAAATTACACCAAATATATATTATATACTGTACATAAAATATGAAAGTACACCAAATATATATTATATACTGTACATAAAATATCAAATTTCACCAAATATGTATTATGTACTCCACATAAAATATCAAAGTCCACCAATTATATATTATCTACTGTACATAAAATATCAAATTTCACAAAATATATATTATATACTGTAGATAAAATATCAAATTTCACCAAATATATATTATATACTGTACATAAAATATCAAATTTCATGAAATATATTATATACTGTACATAAAATATGAAAGTACACCAAATATATATTATATACTGTACATAAAATATGAAAGTACCCCACATATATATATTATAATGTACATAAAATATCAAATTTCACCAAATATATATTATATACTCTACATAAAATATCAAATTCCACCAAATATATATTATCTACTGTACATAAAATATGAAAGTATGCCAAATATATATTATATACTGTACATAAAATATCAAATTTCAACAAATATATATTATATCCTCTACATAAAATATCAAAGTCCAAGAAATATATATTATCTACTGTACATAAAATACCAAATTTCACCAACTATATATTATATACTGTACATAAAATATCAAATTTCACCAAATATATATTATATACTATACATAAAATATGAAAGTCCACCAAATATATATCTACTGTACATTAAATATCAAATTTCACAAAATATATGTTATATACTGTTCATGAAATATCAAATTTCATCAAATATATTATACACTGTACATCAAATATGAAATTACACGAAATATATATCGTATACTGTACATAAAATATGAAAGTACAACATATATATATTATATACTGTACATAAAATATCAAATTTCACCAAATATGTATTATATACTCTACATAAAATATCAAATCCGCCAATTATATATTATCTACTGTACATAAAATATCAAATTTCACAAAATATATATTATATACGGCTGATACAATATCAAATTTCACAAAATATATATTATATACTGTACATAAAATATCAAATTTCATCAAATATATTATATACTGTACATAAAATATGAAAGTACACCAAATATATATAATATACTGTACATAAAATACCAAATTTCACTAAATATATATTATATACTGTACATAAAATATCAAATTTCGTGAAATATATATTATATACTGTACATAAAATATCAAATTTTATCAAATATATTATATACTGTATATAAAATATATAAGTACAGCAAATATATATTATATACTGTACATAAAATATCAAATTTCATCAAATATATATTATATACTCTACATAAAATATGAAAGTCCGCCGAATATATATTATCTACTGTTCATAAAATATCAAATTTCACCAAATATATATTATACACTGTACAGAAAATATCAAATTTCACCAAATATATATTATATACTCTACATATAATATCAAAGTCCACCAAATATATATTATCTACTCTACGTAAAATGTCAAATTTCACAAAATATATGTTATATACGGTTCATGAAATATCAAATTTCATCAAATATATTATACACTGTTCATGAAATATGAAATTACGCCAAATATATATTATATACTGTACATAAAATATGAAAGTACACCAAATATATATTATATACTGTACATAAAATATCAAATTTCACCAAATATGTATTATATACTCCACATAAAATATCAAAGTCCACCAATTAAATATTATCTACTGTACATAAAATATCAAATTTCACCAAATATATATTATATACTGTAGATAAAATATCAAATTTCACCAAATATATATTTTATACTGTACATAAAATATCAAATTCCATCAAATATATTATATACTGTACATAAAATATGAAAGTACACCAAATATATATTATATACTGTACATAAAATATCAAATTTCACCAAATATGTATTATATACTCTACATAAAATATCAAAGTCCACCAATTATATATTATCTACTGTGCATAAAATATCAAATTTCACCAAATATATATTATATACTGTAGATAAAATATCAAATTTCACCAAATATATATTATATACTGTACATAAAATATCAAATTTCATCAAATATATTATATACTGTACATAAAATATGAAAGTACACCAAATATATGTAATATACTGTACATAAAATACCAAATTTCACTAAATATATATTATATACTGTACATAAAATATCAAATTTCACCAAATATATATTATATACTGTACATAAAATATCAAATTTTATCAAATATATTATAAACTGTACATAAAATATGAAAGTACACCAAATATATATTATATACTGTACATATAACATGAAAGTACACCAAATATATATTATATACTGTACATAAAATATCAAATTTCACCAAATATATATTATATACTCTACATAAAATATCAAATTCCACCAAATATATATTATCTACTGTACATAAAATATGAAAGTACGCCAAGTATATATGATATACTGTATATAAAATATCAAATTTAACAATATATATTATATACTGTACATAAAATATCAAATATCACCAGATATATATTATATACTGTACATAAAATATCAAATTTTATCAAATATATTATATACTGTACATAAAATATGAAAGTACAGCAAATATATATTATATACTGTATATAAAATATCAAATTTCAACAAATATATATTATATCCTGTACATAAAATATCAAAGTCCACGAAATACATATTATCTACTGTACATTAAATATCAAATTTCACCAAATATATATTATATACTGTACATAAAATATCAAATTTCACCAGATATATATTATATACTGTACATAAAATATCAAATTTCACCAGATATATATTATAAACTGTACATAAAATATCAAATTTTATCAAATATATTATATACTGTACATAAAATATGTAAGTACAGCAAATATATATTATATACTGTACATAAAATATCAAATTTCAACAAATATATATTATATCGTCTACATAAAATATCAAAGTCCACGAAATATATATTATCTACTGTACATAAAATATCAAATTTCACCAAATATATATTATATACTGTACATAAAATATCAAATTTCACCAAATATATATTATATACTCTACATAAAATATGAAAGTCCACCTAATATATATTATCTACTGTACATTAAATATCAAATTTCACAAAATATATGTAATATACTGTTCATGAAATATCAAATTTCATCAAATATATTATACACTGAACATGAAATATGAAAGTACATCATATATATATTATATACTGCACATAAAATATGAAAGTACACCAAATATATATTAGATACTGTACATAAAATATCAAATTTCACCAAATATGTATTATATACTCTACATAAAATATCAAAGTCCACGTATTATATATTATCTACTGTACATAAAATATCAAAATTCACCAAATATATATTATACACTGTAGATAAAATATCAAATTTCACCAAATATATATTATATACTGTACATAAAATATCAAATTTCATCAAATATATTATATACTGTACATAAAATATGAAAGTACACCAAATACATATAATATACTGTACATAAAATATCAAATTTCACAAAATATATATAAGATACTGTCGATAAAATATCAAATTTCACCAAATATATATTATATACTGTACATAAAATATCAAATTTTATCATATATATTATATACTGTACATAAAATATGAAAGTCTGCCAAATATATATTATATACTGTATATAAAATATCAAATTTAACAATATATATTATATACTGTACATAAAATATCAAATTTCACCAGATATATATTATATACTGTACATAAAATATCAAATTTTATCAAATATATTATACACTGTACATAAAATATGAAATTACACCAAATATATATTGTATACTGTACATAAAATATGAAAGTACAACATATATATATTATATACTGTACATAAAATATCAAATTTCACCAAATACGTATTATATACTCTACATAAAATATGAAAGTCCACCAAATATATATTATCTACTGTACATTAAATATCAAATTTCACAAAATATATGTTATATACTGTTCATGAAATATCAAATTTCATCAAATATATTATACACTGTACATAAAATATGAAATTACACCAAATATATATTGTATACTGTACATAAAATATGAAAGTACAACATATATATGTTATATACTGTACATAAAATATCAAATTTCACCAAATATGTATTATATACTCTACGTAAAATATCAAAGTCCACCAATTATATATTATCTACTGTACATAAAATCTCAAATTTCACCAAATATATATTATATACTGTAGATAAAATATCAAATTTCACCAAATATATATTATATACTGTACATAAAATATCAAATTCCATCAAATATATTATATACTGTACATAAAATATGAAAGTACACCACATATATATTATATACTGTACATAAAATATCAAATTTCACCAACTAAATTATATACTCTACATAAAATATCAAATTCCACCAAATATGTATTATCTACTGTACATAAAATATGAAAGTACGCCAAATATATATTATATACTGTATATAAAATATCAAATTTGACAATATATATTATCTACTGTACATAAAATATGAAAGTACAGCAAATATATATTATATACTGTTCATAAAATATCAAATTTCAACAAATATGTATTATATACTCTAAATAATATATCAAAGTCCACCAAAAATATATTATCTACTGTACATAAAATATCAAATTTCACCAAATATATATTATATACTGTACAGAAAATATCAAATTTCACCAAATATATATTATATACTCTACATAAAATATCAAAGTCCACCAAATATATATTATCTACTGTACGAAAAATGTCAAATTTCACAGAATATATGTTATATACTGTTCATTAAATATCAAATTTCATCAAATATATAATACACTGTACATGAAATATGAAATTACACCAAATATATATTATATACTGTACATAAAATATGAAAGTACACCAAATATATATTATATACTGTACATAAAATATCAAATTTCACCAAATATGTATTATATACTCCACATAAAATATCAAAGTCCACCAATTATATATTATCTACTGTACATAAAATATCAAATTTCACCAAATATATATTATATACTGTAGATAAAATATCAAATTACACCAAATATATATTATATACTGTACATAAAATATCAAATTCCATCAAATATATTATATACTGTACATAAAATATGAAAGTACACCACATATATATTATATACTGTACATAAAATATCAAATTTCACCAACTATATTATATACTCTACATAAAATATCAAATTCCACCAAATATGTATTATCTACTGTACATAAAATATGAAAGTACGCCAAATATATATTATATACTGTATATAAAATATCAAATTTAACAATATATATTATCTACTGTACATAAAATATGAAAGTACAGCAAATATATATTATATACTGTTCATAAAATATCAAATTTCAACAAATATGTATTATATACTCTAAATAAAATATCAAAGTCCACCAAAAATATATTATCTACTGTACATAAAATATCAAATTTCACCAAATATATATTATATACTGTACATAAAATATCAAATTTCAACAAATATATATTATATACTCTACATAAAATATGAAAGTCCACCAAATATATATTATCTACTGTACGTAAAATGTCAAATTTCACAAAATATATGTTATATACTGTTCATGAAATATCAAATTTCATCGAATATATTATACACTGTACAAGAAATATGAAATTACACCAAATATATATTATATACTGTACATAAAATATGAAAGTACACCAAATATATATTATATACTGTACATAAAATATCAAATTTCACCAAATATGTATTATGTACTCCACATAAAATATCAAAGTCCACCAATTATATATTATCTACTGTACATAAAATATCAAATTTCACAAAATATATATTATATACTGTAGATAAAATATCAAATTTCACCAAATATATATTATATACTGTACATAAAATATCAAATTTCATGAAATATATTATATACTGTACATAAAATATGAAAGTACACCAAATATATATTATATACTGTACATAAAATATGAAAGTACCCCACATATATATAATATAATGTACATAAAATATCAAATTTCACCAAATATATATTATATACTCTACATAAAATATCAAATTCCACCAAATATATATTATCTACTGTACATAAAATATGAAAGTACGCCAAATATATATTATATACTGTACATAAAATATCAAATTTCAACAAATATATATTATATCCTCTACATAAAATATCAAAGTCCAAGAAATATATATTATCTACTGTACATAAAATACCAAATTTCACCAACTATATATTATATACTGTACATAAAATATCAAATTTCACCAAATATATATTATATACTATACATAAAATATGAAAGTCCACCAAATATATATCTACTGTACATTAAATATCAAATTTCACAAAATATATGTTATATACTGTTCATGAAATATCAAATTTCATCAAATATATTATACACTGTACATAAAATATGAAATTACACGAAATATATATTGTATACTGTACATAAAATATGAAAGTACAACATATATATATTATATACTGTACATAAAATATCAAATTTCACCAAATATGTATTATATACTCTACATAAAATATCAAATCCGCCAATTATATATTATCTACTGTACATAAAATATCAAATTTCACAAAATATATATTATATACTGCAGAAACAATATCAAATTTCACAAAATATATATTATATACTGTACATAAAATATCAAATTTCATCAAATATATTATATACTGTACATAAAATATGAAAGTACACCAAATATATATAATATACTGTACATAAAATACCAAATTTCACTAAATATATATTATATACTGTACATAAAATATCAAATTTCACGAAATATATATTATATACTGTACATAAAATATCAAATTTTATCAAATATATTATATACTGTATATAAAATATATAAGTACAGCAAATATATATTATATACTGTACATAAAATATCAAATTTCATCAAATATATATTATATACTCTACATAAAATATGAAAGTCCGCCAAATATATATTATCTACTGTTCATAAAATATCAAAATTCACCAAATATATATTATACACTGTACAGAAAATATCAAATTTCACCAAATATATATTATATACTCTATATATAATATCAAAGTCCACCAAATATATATTATCTACTCTACGTAAAATGTCAAATTTCACAAAATATATGTTATATACGGTTCATGAAATATCAAATTTCATCAAATATATTATACACTGTTCATGAAATATGAAATTACGCCAAATATATATTATATACTGTACATAAAATATGAAAGTACACCAAATATATATTATATACTGTACATAAAATATCAAATTTCACCAAATATGTATTATATACTCCACATAAAATATCAAAGTCCACCAATTAAATATTATCTACTGTACATAAAATATCAAATTTCACCAAATATATATGATATACTGTAGATAAAATATCAAATTTCACCAAATATATATTTTATACTGTACATAAAATATCAAATTCCATCAAATATATTATATACTGTACATAAAATATGAAAGTACACCAAATATATATTATATACTGTACATAAAATATCAAATTTCACCAAATATGTATTATATACTCTACATAAAATATCAAAGTCCACCAATTATATATTATCTACTGTGCATAAAATATCAAATTTCACCAAATATATATTATATACTGTAGATAAAATATCAAATTTCACCAAATATATATTATATACTGTACATAAAATATCAAATTTCATCAAATATATTATATACTGTACATAAAATATGAAAGTACACCAAATATATGTAATATACTGTACATAAAATACCAAATTTCACTAAATATATATTATATACTGTACATAAAATATCAAATTTCACCAAATATATATTATATACTGTACATAAAATATCAAATTTTATCAAATATATTATAAACTGTACATAAAATATGAAAGTACACCAAATATATATTATATACTGTACATATAATATGAAAGTACACCAAATATATATTATATACTGTACATAAAATATCAAATTTCACCAAATATATATTATATACTCTACATAAAATATCAAATTCCACCAAATATATATTATCTACTGTACATAAAATATGAAAGTACGCCAAGTATATATGATATACTGTATATAAAATATCAAATTTAACAATATATATTATATACTGTACATAAAATATCAAATATCACCAGATATATATTATATACTGTACATAAAATATCAAATTTTATCAAATATATTATATACTGTACATAAAATATGAAAGTACAGCAAATATATATTATATACTGTATATAAAATATCAAATTTCAACAAATATATATTATATCCTGTACATAAAATATCAAAGTCCACGAAATATATATTATCTACTGTACATTAAATATCAAATTTCACCAAATATATATTATATACTGTACATAAAATATCAAATTTCACCAGATATATATTATATACTGTACATAAAATATCAAATTTCACCAGATATATATTATAAACTGTACATAAAATATCAAATTTTATCAAATATATTATATACTGTACATAAAATATGTAAGTACAGCAAATATATATTATATACTGTACATAAAATATCAAATTTCAACAAATATATATTATATCGTCTACATAAAATATCAAAGTCCACGAAATATATATTATCTACTGTACATAAAATATCAAATTTCACCAAATATATATTATATACTGTACATAAAATATCAAATTTCACCAAATATATATTATATACTCTACATAAAATATGAAAGTCCACCTAATATATATTATCTACTGTACATTAAATATCAAATTTCACAAAATATATGTAATATACTGTTCATGAAATATCAAATTTCATCAAATATATTATACACTGAACATGAAATATGAAAGTACACCATATATATATTATATACTGCACATAAAATATGAAAGTACACCAAATATATATTAGATACTGTACATAAAATATCAAATTTCACCAAATATGTATTATATACTCTACATAAAATATCAAAGTCCACGTATTATATATTATCTACTGTACATAAAATATCAAAATTCACCAAATATATATTATACACTGTAGATAAAATATCAAATTTCACCAAATGTATATTATATACTGTACATAAAATATCAAATTTCATCAAATATATTATATACTGTACATAAAATATGAAAGTACACCAAATACATATAATATACTGTACATAAAATATCAAATTTCACAAAATATATATAATATACTGTCGATAAAATATCAAATTTCACCAAATATATATTATATACTGTACATAAAATATCAAATTTTATCATATATATTATTTACTGTACATAAAATATGAAAGTCTGCCAAATATATATTATATACTGTATATAAAATATCAAATTTAACAATATATATTATATACTGTACATAAAATATCAAATTTCACCAGATATATATTATATACTGTACATAAAATATCAAATTTTATCAAATATATTATACACTGTACATAAAATATGAAATTACACCAAATATATATTGTATACTGTACATAAAATATGAAAGTACAACTTATATATATTATGTACTGTACATAAAATATCAAATTTCACCAAATACGTATTATATACTCTACATAAAATATGAAAGTCCACCAAATATATATTATCTACTGTACATTAAATATCAAATTTCACAAAATATATGTTATATACTGTTCATGAAATATCAAATTTCATCAAATATATTATACACTGTACATAAAATATGAAATTACACCAAATATATATTGTATACTGTACATAAAATATGAAAGTACAACATATATATGTTATATACTGTACATAAAATATCAAATTTCACCAAATATGTATTATATACTCTACGTAAAATATCAAAGTCCACCAATTATATATTATCTACTGTACATAAAATCTCAAATTTCACCAAATATATATTATATACTGTAGATACAATATCAAATTTCACAAAATATATATTATATACTGTACATAAAATATCAAATTTCATCAAATATATTATATACTGTACATAAAATATGAAAGTACACAAAATATATATAATATACTGTACATAAAATACCAAATTTCACTAAATATATATTATATACTGTACATAAAATATCAAATTTCACCAGATATATATTATATACTGTACATAAAATATCAAATTTTATCAAATATATTATATACTGTACATAAAATATGAAAGTACAGCAAATATATATTATATACTGTACATAAAATATAAAATTTCAACAAATATATATTATATCCTCTACATAAAACATCAAAGTCCAAGAAATATATATTATCTACTGTACATAAAATGTCAAATTTCACCAAATATATATTATATACTCTACATAAAATATGAAAGTCCACCAAATATATATTATCTACTGTACATTAAATATCAAATTTCACAAAATATATGTTATATACTGTTCATGAAATATCAAATTTCATCAAATATATAATACACTGTACATAAAATATGAAATTACAGCAAATATATATAGTATACTGTACATAAAATATGAAAGTACACCAAATATATATTATATACTGTACATAAAATATCAAATTTCACCAAATATGTATTATATACTCCACATAAAATATCAAAGTCCACCAATTATATATTATCTACTGTACATAAAATATCAAATTTCACCAAATATATATTATATACTGTACAGAAAATATCAAATTTCACGAAATATATATTATATACTCTACATAAAATATCAAAGTCCACCAAATATATATTATCTACTGTACGAAAAATGTCAAATTTCACAGAATATATGTTATATACTGTTCATTAAATATCAAATTTCATCAAATATATAATACACTGTACATGAAATATGAAATTACACCAAATATATATTATATACTGTACATAAAATATGAAAGTACACCAAATATATATTATATACTGTACATAAAATATCAAATTTCACCAAATATGTATTATATACTCCACATAAAATATCAAAGTCCACCAATTATATATTATCTACTGTACATAAAATATCAAATTTCACCAAATATATATTATATACTGTAGATAAAATATCAAATTTCACCAAATATATATTATATACTGTACATAAAATATCAAATTCCATCAAATATATTATATACTGTACATAAAATATGAAAGTACACCACATATATATTATATACTGTACATAAAATATCAAATTTCACCAACTAAATTATATACTCTACATAAAATATCAAATTCCACCAAATATGTATTATCTACTGTACATAAAATATGAAAGTACGCCAAATATATATTATATACTGTATATAAAATATCAAATTTGACAATATATATTATCTACTGTACATAAAATATGAAAGTACAGCAAATATATATTATATACTGTTCATAAAATATCAAATTTCAACAAATATGTATTATATACTCTAAATAATATATCAAAGTCCACCAAAAATATATTATCTACTGTACATAAAATATCAAATTTCACCAAATATATATTATATACTGTACAGAAAATATCAAATTTCACCAAATATATATTATATACTCTACATAAAATATCAAAGTCCACCAAATATATATTATCTACTGTACGAAAAATGTCAAATTTCACAGAATATATGTTATATACTGTTCATTAAATATCAAATTTCATCAAATATATAATACACTGTACATGAAATATGAAATTACACCAAATATATATTATATACTGTACATAAAATATGAAAGTACACCAAATATATATTATATACTGTACATAAAATATCAAATTTCACCAAATATGTATTATATACTCCACATAAAATATCAAAGTCCACCAATTATATATTATCTACTGTACATAAAATATCAAATTTCACCAAATATATATTATATACTGTAGATAAAATATCAAATTACACCAAATATATATTATATACTGTACATAAAATATCAAATTCCATCAAATATATTATATACTGTACATAAAATATGAAAGTACACCACATATATATTATATACTGTGCATAAAATATCAAATTTCACCAACTATATTATATACTCTACATAAAATATCAAATTCCACCAAATATGTATTATCTACTGTACATAAAATATGAAAGTACGCCAAATATATATTATATACTGTATATAAAATATCAAATTTAACAATATATATTATCTACTGTACATAAAATATGAAAGTACAGCAAATATATATTATATACTGTTCATAAAATATCAAATTTCAACAAATATGTATTATATACTCTAAATAAAATATCAAAGTCCACCAAAAATATATTATCTACTGTACATAAAATATCAAATTTCACCAAATATATATTATGTACTGTACATAAAATATCAAATTTCAACAAATATATATTATATACTCTACATAAAATATGAAAGTCCACCAAATATATATTAACTACTGTACGTAAAATGTCAAATTTCACAAAATATATGTTATATACTGTTCATGAAATATCAAATTTCATCGAATATATTATACACTGTACAAGAAATATGAAATTACACCAAATATATATTATATACTGTACATAAAATATGAAAGTACACCAAATATATATTATATACTGTACATAAAATATCAAATTTCACCAAATATGTATTATGTACTCCACATAAAATATCAAAGTCCACCAATTATATATTATCTACTGTACATAAAATATCAAATTTCACAAAATATATATTATATACTGTAGATAAAATATCAAATTTCACCAAATATATATTATATACTGTACATAAAATATCAAATTTCATGAAATATATTATATACTGTACATAAAATATGAAAGTACACCAAATATATATTATATACTGTACATAAAATATGAAAGTACCCCACATATATATAATATAATGTACATAAAATATCAAATTTCACCAAATATATATTATATACTCTACATAAAACATCAAATTCCACCAAATATATATTATCTACTGTACATAAAATATGAAAGTACGCCAAATATATATTATATACTGTACATAAAATATCAAATTTCAACAAATATATATTATATCCTCTACATAAAATATCAAAGTCCAAGAAATATATATTATCTACTGTACATAAAATACCAAATTTCACCAACTGTATATTATATACTGTACATAAAATATCAAATTTCACCAAATATATATTATATACTATACATAAAATATCAAAGTCCACCAAATATATATCTACTGTACATTAAATATCAAATTTCACAAAATATATGTTATATACTGTTCATGAAATATCAAATTTCATCAAATATATTATACACTGTACATAAAATATGAAATTACACGAAATATATATTGTATACTGTACATAAAATATGAAAGTACAACATATGTATATTATATACTGTACATAAAATATCAAATTTCACCAAATATGTATTATATACTCTACATAAAATATCAAATCCGCCAATTATATATTATCTACTGTACATAAAATATCAAATTTCACAAAATATATATTATATACTGCAGAAACAATATCAAATTTCACAAAATATATATTATATACTGTACATAAAATATCAAATTTCATCAAATATATTATATACTGTACATAAAATATGAAAGTACACCAAATATATATAATATACTGTACATAAAATACCAAATTTCACTAAATATATATTATATACTGTACATAAAATATCAAATTTCACGAAATATATATTATATACTGTACATAAAATATCAAATTTTATCAAATATATTATATACTGTATATAAAATATATAAGTACAGCAAATATATATTATATACTGTACATAAAATATCAAATTTCATCAAATATATATTATATACTCTACATAAAATATGAAAGTCCGCCAAATATATATTATCTACTGTTCATAAAATATCAAAATTCACCAAATATATATTATACACTGTACAGAAAATATCAAATTTCACCAAATATATATTATATACTCTATATATAATATCAAAGTCCACCAAATATATATTATCTACTCTACGTAAAATGTCAAATTTCACAAAATATATGTTATATACGGTTCATGAAATATCAAATTTCATCAAATATATTATACACTGTTCATGAAATATGAAATTACGCCAAATATATATTATATACTGTACATAAAATATGAAAGTACACCAAATATATATTATATACTGTACATAAAATATCAAATTTCACCAAATATGTATTATATACTCCACATAAAATATCAAAGTCCACCAATTAAATATTATCTACTGTACATAAAATATCAAATTTCACCAAATATATATGATATACTGTAGATAAAATATCAAATTTCACCAAATATATATTTTATACTGTACATAAAATATCAAATTCCATCAAATATATTATATACTGTACATAAAATATGAAAGTACACCAAATATATATTATATACTGTACATAAAATATCAAATTTCACCAAATATGTATTATATACTCTACATAAAATATCAAAGTCCACCAATTATATATTATCTACTGTGCATAAAATATCAAATTTCACCAAATATATATTATATACTGTAGATAAAATATCAAATTTCACCAAATATATATTATATACTGTACATAAAATATCAAATTTCATCAAATATATTATATACTGTACATAAAATATGAAAGTACACCAAATATATGTAATATACTGTACATAAAATACCAAATTTCACTAAATATATATTATATACTGTACATAAAATATCAAATTTCACCAAATATATATTATATACTGTACATAAAATATCAAATTTTATCAAATATATTATAAACTGTACATAAAATATGAAAGTACACCAAATATATATTATATACTGTACATATAATATGAAAGTACACCAAATATATATTATATACTGTACATAAAATATCAAATTTCACCAAATATATATTATATACTCTACATAAAATATCAAATTCCACCAAATATATATTATCTACTGTACATAAAATATGAAAGTACGCCAAGTATATATGATATACTGTATATAAAATATCAAATTTAACAATATATATTATATACTGTACATAAAATATCAAATATCACCAGATATATATTATATACTGTACATAAAATATCAAATTTTATCAAATATATTATATACTGTACATAAAATATGAAAGTACAGCAAATATATATTATATACTGTATATAAAATATCAAATTTCAACAAATATATATTATATCCTGTACATAAAATATCAAAGTCCACGAAATATATATTATCTACTGTACATTAAATATCAAATTTCACCAAATATATATTATATACTGTACATAAAATATCAAATTTCACCAGATATATATTATATACTGTACATAAAATATCAAATTTCACCAGATATATATTATAAACTGTACATAAAATATCAAATTTTATCAAATATATTATATACTGTACATAAAATATGTAAGTACAGCAAATATATATTATATACTGTACATAAAATATCAAATTTCAACAAATATATATTATATCGTCTACATAAAATATCAAAGTCCACGAAATATATATTATCTACTGTACATAAAATATCAAATTTCACCAAATATATATTATATACTGTACATAAAATATCAAATTTCACCAAATATATATTATATACTCTACATAAAATATGAAAGTCCACCTAATATATATTATCTACTGTACATTAAATATCAAATTTCACAAAATATATGTAATATACTGTTCATGAAATATCAAATTTCATCAAATATATTATACACTGAACATGAAATATGAAAGTACACCATATATATATTATATACTGCACATAAAATATGAAAGTACACCAAATATATATTAGATACTGTACATAAAATATCAAATTTCACCAAATATGTATTATATACTCTACATAAAATATCAAAGTCCACGTATTATATATTATCTACTGTACATAAAATATCAAAATTCACCAAATATATATTATACACTGTAGATAAAATATCAAATTTCACCAAATATATATTATATACTGTACATAAAATATCAAATTTCATCAAATATATTATATACTGTACATAAAATATGAAAGTACACCAAATACATATAATATACTGTACATAAAATATCAAATTTCACAAAATATATATAATATACTGTCGATAAAATATCAAATTTCACCAAATATATATTATATACTGTACATAAAATATCAAATTTTATCATATATATTATTTACTGTACATAAAATATGAAAGTCTGCCAAATATATATTATATACTGTATATAAAATATCAAATTTAACAATATATATTATATACTGTACATAAAATATCAAATTTCACCAGATATATATTATATACTGTACATAAAATATCAAATTTTATCAAATATATTATACACTGTACATAAAATATGAAATTACACCAAATATATATTGTATACTGTACATAAAATATGAAAGTACAACTTATATATATTATGTACTGTACATAAAATATCAAATTTCACCAAATACGTATTATATACTCTACATAAAATATGAAAGTCCACCAAATATATATTATCTACTGTACATTAAATATCAAATTTCACAAAATATATGTTATATACTGTTCATGAAATATCAAATTTCATCAAATATATTATACACTGTACATAAAATATGAAATTACACCAAATATATATTGTATACTGTACATAAAATATGAAAGTACAACATATATATGTTATATACTGTACATAAAATATCAAATTTCACCAAATATGTATTATATACTCTACGTAAAATATCAAAGTCCACCAATTATATATTATCTACTGTACATAAAATCTCAAATTTCACCAAATATATATTATATACTGTAGATACAATATCAAATTTCACAAAATATATATTATATACTGTACATAAAATATCAAATTTCATCAAATATATTATATACTGTACATAAAATATGAAAGTACACAAAATATATATAATATACTGTACATAAAATACCAAATTTCACTAAATATATATTATATACTGTACATAAAATATCAAATTTCACCAGATATATATTATATACTGTACATAAAATATCAAATTTTATCAAATATATTATATACTGTACATAAAATATGAAAGTACAGCAAATATATATTATATACTGTACATAAAATATAAAATTTCAACAAATATATATTATATCCTCTACATAAAACATCAAAGTCCAAGAAATATATATTATCTACTGTACATAAAATGTCAAATTTCACCAAATATATATTATATACTCTACATAAAATATGAAAGTCCACCAAATATATATTATCTACTGTACATTAAATATCAAATTTCACAAAATATATGTTATATACTGTTCATGAAATATCAAATTTCATCAAATATATAATACACTGTACATAAAATATGAAATTACACCAAATATATATAGTATACTGTACATAAAATATGAAAGTACACCAAATATATATTATATACTGTACATAAAATATCAAATTTCACCAAATATGTATTATATACTCCACATAAAATATCAAAGTCCACCAATTATATATTATCTACTGTACATAAAATATCAAATTTCACCAAATATATATTATATACTGTACAGAAAATATCAAATTTCACGAAATATATATTATATACTCTACATAAAATATCAAAGTCCACCAAATATATATTATCTACTGTACGAAAAATGTCAAATTTCACAGAATATATGTTATATACTGTTCATTAAATATCAAATTTCATCAAATATATAATACACTGTACATGAAATATGAAATTACACCAAATATATATTATATACTGTACATAAAATATGAAAGTACACCAAATATATATTATATACTGTACATAAAATATCAAATTTCACCAAATATGTATTATATACTCCACATAAAATATCAAAGTCCACCAATTATATATTATCTACTGTACATAAAATATCAAATTTCACCAAATATATATTATATACTGTAGATAAAATATCAAATTTCACCAAATATATATTATATACTGTACATAAAATATCAAATTCCATCAAATATATTATATACTGTACATAAAATATGAAAGTACACCACATATATATTATATACTGTACATAAAATATCAAATTTCACCAACTAAATTATATACTCTACATAAAATATCAAATTCCACCAAATATGTATTATCTACTGTACATAAAATATGAAAGTACGCCAAATATATATTATATACTGTATATAAAATATCAAATTTGACAATATATATTATCTACTGTACATAAAATATGAAAGTACAGCAAATATATATTATATACTGTTCATAAAATATCAAATTTCAACAAATATGTATTATATACTCTAAATAATATATCAAAGTCCACCAAAAATATATTATCTACTGTACATAAAATATCAAATTTCACCAAATATATATTATATACTGTACAGAAAATATCAAATTTCACCAAATATATATTATATACTCTACATAAAATATCAAAGTCCACCAAATATATATTATCTACTGTACGAAAAATGTCAAATTTCACAGAATATATGTTATATACTGTTCATTAAATATCAAATTTCATCAAATATATAATACACTGTACATGAAATATGAAATTACACCAAATATATATTATATACTGTACATAAAATATGAAAGTACACCAAATATATATTATATACTGTACATAAAATATCAAATTTCACCAAATATGTATTATATACTCCACATAAAATATCAAAGTCCACCAATTATATATTATCTACTGTACATAAAATATCAAATTTCACCAAATATATATTATATACTGTAGATAAAATATCAAATTACACCAAATATATATTATATACTGTACATAAAATATCAAATTCCATCAAATATATTATATACTGTACATAAAATATGAAAGTACACCACATATATATTATATACTGTGCATAAAATATCAAATTTCACCAACTATATTATATACTCTACATAAAATATCAAATTCCACCAAATATGTATTATCTACTGTACATAAAATATGAAAGTACGCCAAATATATATTATATACTGTATATAAAATATCAAATTTAACAATATATATTATCTACTGTACATAAAATATGAAAGTACAGCAAATATATATTATATACTGTTCATAAAATATCAAATTTCAACAAATATGTATTATATACTCTAAATAAAATATCAAAGTCCACCAAAAATATATTATCTACTGTACATAAAATATCAAATTTCACCAAATATATATTATGTACTGTACATAAAATATCAAATTTCAACAAATATATATCATATACTCTACATAAAATATGAAAGTCCACCAAATATATATTAACTACTGTACGTAAAATGTCAAATTTCACAAAATATATGTTATATACTGTTCATGAAATATCAAATTTCATCGAATATATTATACACTGTACAAGAAATATGAAATTACACCAAATATATATTATATACTGTACATAAAATATGAAAGTACACCAAATATATATTATATACTGTACATAAAATATCAAATTTCACCAAATATGTATTATGTACTCCACATAAAATATCAAAGTCCACCAATTATATATTATCTACTGTACATAAAATATCAAATTTCACAAAATATATATTATATACTGTAGATAAAATATCAAATTTCACCAAATATATATTATATACTGTACATAAAATATCAAATTTCATGAAATATATTATATACTGTACATAAAATATGAAAGTACACCAAATATATATTATATACTGTACATAAAATATGAAAGTACCCCACATATATATAATATAATGTACATAAAATATCAAATTTCACCAAATATATATTATATACTCTACATAAAATATCAAATTCCACCAAATATATATTATCTACTGTACATAAAATATGAAAGTACGCCAAATATATATTATATACTGTACATAAAATATCAAATTTCAACAAATATATATTATATCCTCTACATAAAATATCAAAGTCCAAGAAATATATATTATCTACTGTACATAAAATACCAAATTTCACCAACTGTATATTATATACTGTACATAAAATATCAAATTTCACCAAATATATATTATATACTATACATAAAATATCAAAGTCCACCAAATATATATCTACTGTACATTAAATATCAAATTTCACAAAATATATGTTATATACTGTTCATGAAATATCAAATTTCATCAAATATATTATACACTGTACATAAAATATGAAATTACACGAAATATATATTGTATACTGTACATAAAATATGAAAGTACAACATATGTATATTATATACTGTACATAAAATATCAAATTTCACCAAATATGTATTATATACTCTACATAAAATATCAAATCCGCCAATTATATATTATCTACTGTACATAAAATATCAAATTTCACAAAATATATATTATATACTGCAGATACAATATCAAATTTCACAAAATATATATTATATACTGTACATAAAATATCAAATTTCATCAAATATATATTATATACTCTACATAAAATATGAAAGTCCGCCAAATATATATTATCTACTGTTCATAAAATATCAAATTTCACCAAATATATATTATACACTGTACAGAAAATATCAAATTTCACCAAATATATATTATATACTCTACATATAATATCAAAGTCCACCAAATATATATTATCTACTCTACGTAAAATGTCAAATTTCACAAAATATATGTTATATACGGTTCATGAAATATCAAATTTCATCAAATATATTATACACTGTTCATGAAATATGAAATTACGCCAAATATATATTATATACAGTACATAAAATATGAAAGTACACCAAATATATATTATTATATTGTACATAAAATATCAAATTTCACCAAATATGTATTATATACTCCACATAAAATATCAAAGTCCACCAATTTAATATTATCTACTGTACATAAAATATCAAATTTCACCAAATATATATTATATACTGTAGATAAAATATCAAATTTCACCAAATATATATTTTATACTGTACATAAATTATCAAATTCCATCAAATATATTATATACTGTACATAAAATATGAAAGTACACCAAATATATATTATATACTGTACATAAAATATCAAATTTCACCAAATATGTATTATATACTCTACATAAAATATCAAAGTCCACCAATTATATATTATCTACTGTGCATAAAATATCAAATTTCACCAAATATATATTATATACTGTAGATAAAATATCAAATTTCACCAAATATATATTATATACTGTACATAAAATATCAAATTTCATCAAATATATTATATACTGTACATAAAATATGAAAGTACACCAAATATATGTAATATACTGTACATAAAATACCAAATTTCACTAAATATATATTATATACTGTACATAAAATATCAAATTTCACCAAATATATATTATATACTGTACATAAAATATCAAATTTTATCAAATATATTATAAACTGTACATAAAATATGAAAGTACACCAAATATATATTATATACTGTACATATAATATGAAAGTACACCAAATATATATTATATACTGTACATAAAATATCAAATTTCACCAAATATATATTATATACTCTACATAAAATATCAAATTCCACCAAATATATATTATCTACTGTACATAAAATCTGAAAGTAGGCCAAATATATATTATATACTGTATATAAAATATCAAATTTAACAATATATATTATATACTGTACATAAAATATGAAATTTCACCAAATATATATTATATACTGTACATAAAATATCAAATTTTATCAAATATATTATATACTGTACATAAAATGTGAAAGTACAGCAAATATATATTATATACTGTACATAATATATCAAATTTCAACAAATATATATTATATCCTCTACATAAAATATCAAAATCCACGAAATATATATTATCTACTGTACATAAAATGTCAAATTTCACCAAATATATATTATATACTGTACATAAAATATCAAATTCCACCAAATATATATTATCTACTGTACATAAAATATGAAAGTACGCCAAATATATATTATATACTGTATGTAAAATATCAAATTTAACAATATATATTATATACTGTACATAAAATATCAAATTTCACCAGATATACCTTATATACTGTACATAAAATATCAAATTTCACCAGATATATATTATATACTGTACATAAAATATCAAATTTTAACAAATATATTATATACTGTACATAAAATATGAAAGTACAGCAAATATATATTATATACTGTACATAAAATATCAAATTTCACCAAATATATATTATATACTCTACATAAAATATCAAATTTCACCAAATGTATATTATATACACTACATAATATATGAAAGTCCACCTAATATATATTACCTACTGTACATTAAATATGAAGTTTCACAAAATATATGTTATCTACTGTTCATGAAATATCAAATTTCATCAATTATATTATACACTGTACATGAAATATGAAATTACACCAAATATATATTATATACTGTACATAAAATATGAAAGTACACCAAATATATATTATATACTGTACATAAAATATCAAATTTCACCAAATATATATTATATACTCTACATAATATATGAAAGTCCACCTAATATATATTATCTACTGTACATTAAATATCAAGTTTCACAAAATATATGTTATCTAATGTTCATGAAATATCAAATTTCATCAATTATATTATACACTGTACATGAAATATGAAATTACACCAAATATATATTATATACTGTACATAAAATATGAAAGTACACCAAATATATATTATATACTGTACATAAAATGTCAAATTTCACCAAATATGTATTATATACTCTACATAAAATATCAAAGTCCACCAATTATATATTATCTACTGTACATTAAATATGAAAGTAGGCCAAATATATATTATATACTGTATGTAAAATATCAAATTTAACAATATATATTATATACTGTATATAAAATATCAAATTTCACCAGATATATATTATATACTGTAGATAAAATATCAAATTTCACCAAATATATATTATATACTGTACATAAAATATCAAATTTCATCAAATATATTATATACTGTACATAAAATATGAAAGTACACCACATATATATTATATACTGTACATAAAATATCAAATTTCACCAAATATATATTATATACTCTACATAAAATATCAAATTCCACCAAATATATATTATCTACTGTACATTAAATATGAAAGTAGGCCAAATATATATTATATACTGTATGTAAAATATCAAATTTAACAATATATATTATATACTGTATATAAAATATCAAATTTCACCAGATATATATTATATACTCTACATAAAATATGAAAGTCCACCAAATATATATTATCTACTGTACATTAAATATCAAATTTCACAAAATATATGTTATATACTGTTCATGAAATATCAAATTTCATCAAATATATTATACACTGTACATAAAATATGAAATTACACCAAATATTTATTGTATACTGTACATAAAATATGAAAGTACAACATATATATTATATACTGTACATAAAATATGAAATTTCAAAAAATTTGTATTATATACTCTACATAAAATATGAAAGTTCACCAAATATATATTATCTACTGTACATTAAATATCAACTTTCACAAAATATATGTTACATACTGTTCATGAAATATCAAATTTCATCAAATATATTATACACTGTACATAAAATATGAAATTACACCAAATATATATAGTATACTGTACATAAAATATGAAAGTACAACATATATATATTATATACTGTACATAAAATATCAAATTTCACCAAATATGTATTATATACTCTACATAAAATATCAAAGTCCACCAATTATATATTATCTACTGTACATAAAATATCAAATTTCACCAAATATATATTATATACTGTAGATACAATATCAAATTTCACAAAATATATATTATATACTGTACATAAAATATCAAATTTCATCAAATATATTATATACTGTACATAAAATATGAAAGTACACCAAATATATGTAATATACTGTACATAAAATACCAAATTTCACTAAATATATATTATATACTGTACATAAAATATCAAATTTCACCAAATATATATTATATACTGTACATAAAATATCAAATTTTATCAAATATATTATAAACTGTACATAAAATATGAAAGTACACCAAATATATATAATATACTGTACATAAAATACCAAATTTCACTAAATATATATTATATACTGTACATAAAATATCAAATTTCACCAAATATATAATATATACTGTAAATAAAATATCAAATTCCATCAAATATATTATATACTGTACATAAAATATGAAAGTACACCGCATATATATTATATACTGTACATAAAATATCAAATTTCACCAAATATATATTATATACTCTACATAAAATATCAAATTCCACCAAATATATATTATCTACTGTACATAAAATATGAAAGTACGCCAAATATATATTATATACTGGATATAAAATATCAAATTTAACAATATATATTATATACTGTACATAAAATATCAAATTTCACCAGATATATATTATATACTGTACATAAAATATCTAATTTTATCAAATATATTATATACTGTACATAAAATATGAAAGTACGCCAAATATATATTATATACTGTACATAATATATCAAATTTCAACAAATATATATTATATCCTCTACATAAAATATCAAAGTCCACGAAATATATATTATCTACTGTACATAAAATGTCAAATTTCACCAAATATATATTATATACTGTACATAAAATATCAAATTCCACCAAATATATATTATCTACTGTACATAAAATATGAAAGTACGCCAAATATATATTATATACTGTATGTAAAATATCAAATTTAACAATATATATTATATACTGTACATAAAATATCAAATTTCACCAGATATACCTTATATACTGTACATAAAATATCAAATTTCACCAGATATATATTATATACTGTACATAAAATATCAAATTTTAACAAATATATTATATACTGTACATAAAATATGAAAGTACAGCAAATATATCTTATATACTGTACATAAAATATCAAATTTCACCAAATATATATTATATACTCTACATAAAATATCAAATTTCACCAAATGTATATTATATACTCTACATAATATATGAAAGTCCACCTAATATATATTATCTACTGTACATTAAATATCAAGTTTCACAAAATATATGTTATCTACTGTTCATGAAATATCAAATTTCATCAATTATATTATACACTGTACATGAAATATGAAATTACACCAAATATATATTATATACTGTACATAAAATATGAAAGTACACCAAATATATATTATATACTGTACATAAAATACCAAATTTCACCAAATATATATTATATACTCTACATAAAATATCAAATTTCACCAAATATATATTATATACTCTACATAATATATGAAAGTCCACCTAATATATATTATCTACTGTACATTAAATATCAAGTTTCACAAAATATATGTTATCTACTGTTCATGAAATATCAAATTTCATCAATTATATTATACACTGTACATGAAATATGAAATTACACCAAATATATATTATATACTGTACATAAAATATGAAAGTACACCAAATATATATTATATACTGTACATAAAATATCAAATTTCACCAAATATGTATTATATACTCTACATAAAATATCAAAGTCCACCAATTATATATTATCTACTGTACATAAAATATCAAATTTCACCAAATATATATTATATACTGTAGATAAAATATCATATTTCACCAAATATATATTATATACTGTACATAAAATATCAAATTTCATCAAATATATTATATACTGTACATAAAATATGAAAGTACACCAAATATATATTATATACTGTACATAAAATATGAAAGTACACCAAATATATATTATAAACTGTACATAAAATATCAAATTTCACCAAATATATATTACATACTCTATATAAAATATCAAATTCCACCAAATATATATTATCTACAGTACATTAAATATGAAAGTAGGCCAAATATATATTATATACTGTATATAAAATATCAAATTTAACAATATATATTATATACTGTACATAAAATATCAAATTTCACCAGATATATATTATATACTGTACATAAAATATCAAATTTTATCAAATATATTATAAACTGTACATAAAATATGAAAGTACACCAAATATATATAATATACTGTACATAAAATACCAAATTTCACTAAATATATATTATATACTGTACATAAAATATCAAATTTCACCAAATATATATTATATACTGTAAATAAAATATCAAATTCCATCAAATATATTATATACTGTACATAAAATATGAAAGTACACCGCATATATATTATATACTGTACATAAAATATCAAATTTCACCAAATATATATTATATACTCTACATAAAATATCAAATTCCACCAAATATATATTATCTACTGTACATAAAATATGAAAGTACGCCAAATATATATTATATACTGGATATAAAATATAAAATTTAACAATATATATTATATACTGTACATAAAATATCAAATTTCACCAGATATATATTATATACTGTACATAAAATATCTAATTTTATCAAATATATTATATACTGTACATAAAATATGAAAGTACAGCAAATATATATTATATACTGTACATAATATATCAAATTTCAACAAATATATATTATATCCTCTACATAAAATATCAAAGTCCACGAAATATATATTATCAACTGTACATAAAATGTCAAATTTCACCAAATATATATTATATACTGTACATAAAATATCAAATTCCACCAAATATATATTATCTACTGTACATAAAATATGAAAGTACGCCAAATATATATTATATACTGTATGTAAAATATCAAATTTAACAATATATATTATATACTGTACATAAAATATCAAATTTCACCAGATATACCTTATATACTGTACATAAAATATCAAATTTCACCAGATATATATTATATACTGTACATAAAATATCAAATTTTAACAAATATATTATATACTGTACATAAAATATGAAAGTACAGCAAATATATATTATATACTGTACATAAAATATCAAATTTCACCAAATATATATTATATACTCTACATAAAATATCAAATTTCACCAAATGTATATTATATACTCTACATAATATATGAAAGTCCACCTAATATATATTACCTACTGTACATTAAATATGAAGTTTCACAAAATATATGTTATCTACTGTTCATGAAATATCAAATTTCATCAATTATATTATACACTGTACATGAAATATGAAATTACACCAAATATATATTATATACTGTACATAAAATATGAAAGTACACCAAATATATATTATATACTGTACATAAAATATCAAATTTCACCAAATATATATTATATACTCTACATAATATATGAAGGTCCACCTAATATATATTATCTACTGTACATTAAATATCAAGTTTCACAAAATATATGTTATCTACTGTTCATGAAATATCAAATTTCATCAATTATATTATACACTGTACATGAAATATGAAATTACACCAAATATATATTATATACTGTACATAAAATATGAAAGTACACCAAATATATATTATATACTGTACATAAAATGTCAAATTTCACCAAATATGTATTATATACTCTACATAAAATATCAAAGTCCACCAATTATATATTATCTACTGTACATTAAATATGAAAGTAGGCCAAATATATATTATATACTGTATGTAAAATATCAAATTTAACAATATATATTATATACTGTATATTAAATATCAAATTTCACCAGATATATATTATATACTGTAGATAAAATATCAAATTTCACCAAATATATATTATATACTGTACATAAAATATCAAATTTCATCAAATATATTATATACTGTACATAAAATATGAAAGTACACCACATATATATTATATACTGTACATAAAATATCAAATTTCACCAAATATATATTATATACTCTACATAAAATATCAAATTCCACCAAATATATATTATCTACTGTACATTAAATATGAAAGTAGGCCAAATATATATTATATACTGTATGTAAAATATCAAATTTAACAATATATATTATATACTGTATATAAAATATCAAATTTCACCAGATATATATTATATACTCTACATAAAATATGAAAGTCCACCAAATATATATTATCTACTGTACATTAAATATCAAATTTCACAAAATATATGTTATATACTGTTCATGAAATATCAAATTTCATCAAATATATTATACACTGTACATAAAATATGAAATTACACCAAATATATATTGTATACTGTACATAAAATATGAAAGTACAACATATATATTATATACTGTACATAAAATATCAAATTTCAAAAAATTTGTATTATATACTCTACATAAAATATGAAAGTTCACCAAATATATATTATCTACTGTACATTAAATATC
Source organism: Gorilla gorilla gorilla (assembly GCF_029281585.2). Classification (NCBI taxonomy): domain Eukaryota; kingdom Metazoa; phylum Chordata; class Mammalia; order Primates; family Hominidae; genus Gorilla; species Gorilla gorilla. The sequence goes on from NC_073236.2 coordinate 3,362,605, forward strand.
AACTTTCACAAAATATATGTTACATACTGTTCATGAAATATCAAATTTCATCAAATATATTATACACTGTACATAAAATATGAAATTACACCAAATATATATAGTATACTGTACATAAAATATGAAAGTACAACATATATATATTATATACTGTACATAAAATATCAAATTTCACCAAATATGTATTATATACTCTACATAAAATATCAAAGTCCACCAATTATATATTATCTACTGTACATAAAATATCAAATTTCACCAAATATATATTATATACTGTAGATACAATATCAAATTTCACAAAATATATATTATATACTGTACATAAAATATCAAATTTCATCAAATATATTATATACTGTACATAAAATATGAAAGTACACCAAATATATGTAATATACTGTACATAAAATACCAAATTTCACTAAATATATATTATATACTGTACATAAAATATCAAATTTCACCAAATATATATTATATACTGTACATAAAATATCAAATTTCACCAAATATATATTATATACTGTAAATAAAATATCAAATTCCATCAAATATATTATATACTGTACATAAAATATGAAAGTACACCGCATATATATTATATACTGTACATAAAATATCAAATTTCACCAAATATATATTATATACTCTACATAAAATATCAAATTCCACCAAATATATATTATCTACTGTACATAAAATATGAAAGTACGCCAAATATATATTATATACTGGATATAAAATATCAAATTTAACAATATATATTATATACTGTACATAAAATATCAAATTTCACCAGATATATATTATATACTGTACATAAAATATCTAATTTTATCAAATATATTATATACTGTACATAAAATATGAAAGTACAGCAAATATATATTATATACTGTACATAATATATCAAATTTCAACAAATATATATTATATCCTCTACATAAAATATCAAAGTCCACGAAATATATATTATCTACTGTACATAAAATGTCAAATTTCACCAAATATATATTATATACTGTACATAAAATATCAAATTCCACCAAATATATATTATCTACTGTACATAAAATATGAAAGTACGCCAAATATATATTATATACTGTATGTAAAATATCAAATTTAACAATATATATTATATACTGTACATAAAATATCAAATTTCACCAGATATACCTTATATACTGTACATAAAATATCAAATTTCACCAGATATATATTATATACTGTACATAAAATATCAAATTTTAACAAATATATTATATACTGTACATAAAATATGAAAGTACAGCAAATATATCTTATATACTGTACATAAAATATCAAATTTCACCAAATATATATTATATACTCTACATAAAATATCAAATTTCACCAAATGTATATTATATACTCTACATAATATATGAAAGTCCACCAAATATATATTATCTACTGTACATTAAATATCAAGTTTCACAAAATATATGTTATCTACTGTTCATGAAATATCAAATTTCATCAATTATATTATACACTGTACATGAAATATGAAATTACACCAAATATATATTATATACTGTACATAAAATATGAAAGTACACCAAATATATATTATATACTGTACATAAAATATCAAAATTCACCAAATATATATTATATACTCTACATAAAATATCAAATTTCACCAAATATATATTATATACTCTACATAATATATGAAAGTCCACCTAATATATATTATCTACTGTACATTAAATATCAAGTTTCACAAAATATATGTTATCTACTGTTCATGAAATATCAAATTTCATCAATTATATTATACACTGTACATGAAATATGAAATTACACCAAATATATATTATATACTGTACATAAAATATGAAAGTACACCAAATATATATTATATACTGTACATAAAATATCAAATTTCACCAAATATGTATTATATACTCTACATAAAATATCAAAGTCCACCAATTATATATTATCTACTGTACATAAAATATCAAATTTCACCAAATATATATTATATACTGTAGATAAAATATCATATTTCACCAAATATATATTATATACTGTACATAAAATATCAAATTTCATCAAATATATTATATACTGTACATAAAATATGAAAGTACACCAAATATATATTATATACTGTACATAAAATATGAAAGTACACCAAATATATATTATAAACTGTACATAAAATATCAAATTTCACCAAATATATATTATATACTCTATATAAAATATCAAATTCCACCAAATATATATTATCTACAGTACATTAAATATGAAAGTAGGCCAAATATATATTATATACTGTATATAAAATATCAAATTTAACAATATATATTATATACTGTACATAAAATATCAAATTTCACCAGATATATATTATATACTGTACATAAAATATCAAATTTTATCAAATATATTATAAACTGTACATAAAATATGAAAGTACACCAAATATATATTATATACTGTACATATAATATGAAAGTACACCAAATATATATTATATACTGTACATAAAATATCAAATTTCACCAAATATATATTATATACTCTACATAAAATATCAAATTCCACCAAATATATATTATCTACTGTACATAAAATATGAAAGTAGGCCAAATATATATTATATACTGTATATAAAATATCAAATTTAACAATATATATTATATACTGTACATAAAATATGAAATTTCACCAAATATATATTATATACTGTACATAAAATATCAAATTTTATCAAATATATTATATACTGTACATAAAATATGAAAGTACAACAAATATATATTATATACTGTACATAATATATCAAATTTCAACAAATATATATTATATCCTCTACATAAAATATCAAAGTCCACGAAATATATATTATCTACTGTACATAAAATATCAAATTTCACCAGATATATATTATATACTGTACATAAAATATCAAATTTTAACAAATATATTATATACTGTACATAAAATATGAAAGTACACCAAATATATATTATATACTGTACATAAAATATCAAATTTCACCAAATATATATTATATACTCTACATAAAATATCAAATTTCACCAAGTATATATTATATACTCTACATAATATATGAAAGTCCACCTAATATATATTATCTACTGTACATTAAATATCAAGTTTCACAAAATATATGTTATCTACTGTTCATGAAATATCAAATTTCATCAATTATATTATACACTGTACATGAAATATGAAATTACACCAAATATATATTATATACTGTACATAAAATATGAAAGTACACCAAATATATATTATATACTGTACATAAAATATCAAATTTCACCAAATATGTATTATATACTCTACATAAAATATCAAAGTCCAAGAAATATATGTTATCTACTGTACATAAAATGTCAAATATCACCAAATATATATTATATACTGTACATAAAATATCAAATTTCACCAAATATATATTATATACTGTAGATAAAATATAAAATTTCACCAAATATATATTATATACTGTACATAAAATATCAAATTTCGTCAAATATATTATATACTGTACATAAAATATGAAAGTACACCAAATATATATTATATACTGTACATAAAATATCAAATTTCACCAAATATATACTATATACTCTACATAAAATATCAAATTCCACCAAATATATATTATCTACTGTACATTAAATATGAAAGTAGGCCAAATATATATTATATACTGCATGTGAAATATCAAATTTAACAATATATATTGTATACTGTATATAAAATATCAAATTTCACCAGATATATATTATATACTCTATATAAAATATGAAAGTCCACCAAATATATATTATCTACTGTACATTAAATATCAAATTTCACAAAATATATGTTATATACTGTTCATGAAATATCAAATTTCATCAAATATATTATACACTGTACATAAAATATGAAATTACACCAAATATATATTGTATACTGTACATAAAATATGAAAGTACAACATATATATTATATACTGTACATAAAATATCAAATTTCAAAAAATTTGTATTATATACTCTACATAAAATATGAAAGTTCACCAAATATATATTATCTACTGTACATTAAATATCAACTTTCACAAAATATATGTTACATACTGTTCATGAAATATCAAATTTCATCAAATATATTATACACTGTACATAAAATATGAAATTACACCAAATATATATAGTATACTGTACATAAAATATGAAAGTACAACATATATATATTATATACTGTACATAAAATATCAAATTTCACCAAATATGTATTATATACTCTACATAAAATATCAAAGTCCACCAATTATATATTATCTACTGTACATAAAATATCAAATTTCACCAAATATATATTATATACTGTAGATACAATATCAAATTTCACAAAATATATATTATATACTGTACATAAAATATCAAATTTCATCAAATATATTATATACTGTACATAAAATATGAAAGTACACCAAATATATGTAATATACTGTACATAAAATACCAAATTTCACTAAATATATATTATATACTGTACATAAAATATCAAATTTCACCAAATATATATTATATACTGTACATAAAATATCAAATTTTATCAAATATATTATAAACTGTACATAAAATATGAAAGTACACCAAATATATATAATATACTGTACATAAAATACCAAATTTCACTAAATATATATTATATACTGTACATAAAATATCAAATTTCACCAAATATATATTATATACTGTAAATAAAATATCAAATTCCATCAAATATATTATATACTGTACATAAAATATGAAAGTACACCGCATATATATTATATACTGTACATAAAATATCAAATTTCACCAAATATATATTATATACTCTACATAAAATATCAAATTCCACCAAATATATATTATCTACTGTACATAAAATATGAAAGTACGCCAAATATATATTATATACTGGATATAAAATATCAAATTTAACAATATATATTATATACTGTACATAAAATATCAAATTTCACCAGATATATATTATATACTGTACATAAAATATCTAATTTTATCAAATATATTATATACTGTACATAAAATATGAAAGTACAGCAAATATATATTATATACTGTACATAATATATCAAATTTCAACAAATATATATTATATCCTCTACATAAAATATCAAAGTCCACGAAATATATATTATCTACTGTACATAAAATGTCAAATTTCACCAAATATATATTATATACTGTACATAAAATATCAAATTCCACCAAATATATATTATCTACTGTACATAAAATATGAAAGTACGCCAAATATATATTATATACTGTATGTAAAATATCAAATTTAACAATATATATTATATACTGTACATAAAATATCAAATTTCACCAGATATACCTTATATAATGTACATAAAATATCAAATTTCACCAGATATATATTATATACTGTACATAAAATATCAAATTTTAACAAATATATTATATACTGTACATAAAATATGAAAGTACAGCAAATATATATTATATACTGTACATAAAATATCAAATTTCACCAAATATATATTATATACTCTACATAAAATATCAAATTTCACCAAATGTATATTATATACTCTACATAATATATGAAAGTCCACCTAATATATATTATCTACTGTACATTAAATATGAAGTTTCACAAAATATATGTTATCTACTGTTCATGAAATATCAAATTTCATCAATTATATTATACACTGTACATGAAATATGAAATTACACCAAATATATATTATATACTGTACATAAAATATGAAAGTACACCAAATATATATTATATACTGTACATAAAATATCAAATTTCACCAAATATATATTATATACTCTACATAAAATATCAAATTTCACCAAATATATATTATATACTCTACATAATATATGAAAGTCCACCTAATATATATTATCTACTGTACATTAAATATCAAGTTTCACAAAATATATGTTATCTACTGTTCATGAAATATCAAATTTCATCAATTATATTATACACTGTACATGAAATATGAAATTACACCAAATATATATTATATACTGTACATAAAATATGAAAGTACACCAAATATATATTATATACTGTACATAAAATATCAAATTTCACCAAATATGTATTATATACTCTACATAAAATATCAAAGTCCACCAATTATATATTATCTACTGTACATAAAATATCAAATTTCACCAAATATATATTATATACTGTAGATAAAATATCATATTTCACCAAATATATATTATATACTGTACATAAAATATCAAATTTCATCAAATATATTATATACTGTACATAAAATATGAAAGTACACCAAATATATATTATATACTGTACATAAAATATGAAAGTACACCAAATATATATTATAAACTGTACATAAAATATCAAATTTCACCAAATATATATTATATACTCTATATAAAATATCAAATTCCACCAAATATATATTATCTACAGTACATTAAATATGAAAGTAGGCCAAATATATATTATATACTGTATATAAAATATCAAATTTAACAATATATATTATATACTGTACATAAAATATCAAATTTCACCAGATATATATTATATACTGTACATAAAATATCAAATTTTATCAAATATATTATATACTGTACATAAAATATGAAAGTACAGCAAATATATATTATATACTGTAAATAAAATATCAAATTTCAACAAATATATATTATATCCTCTACATAAAATATCAAAGTCCAAGAAATATATGTTATCTACTGTACATAAAATGTCAAATATCACCAAATATATATTATATACTGTACATAAAATATCAAATTTCACCAAATATATATTATATACTGTAGATAAAATATCAAATTTCACCAAATATATATTATATACTGTACATAAAATATCAAATTTCATCAAATATATTATATACTGTACATAAAATATGAAAGTACACCAAATATATATTATATACTGTACATAAAATATCAAATTTCACCAAATATATATTATATACCCTACATAAAATATCAAATTCCACCAAATATATATTATCTACTGTACATTAAATATGAAAGTAGGCCAAATATATATTATATACTGTATATAAAATATCAACTTTAACAATATATATTATATACTGTATATAAAATATCAAATTTCACCAGATATATATTATATACTCTACATAAAATATGAAAGTCCACCAAATATATATTATCTACTGTACATTAAATATCAAATTTCACAAAATATATGTTATACACTGTTCATGAAATATCAAATTTCATCAAATATATTATACACTGTACATAAAATATGAAATTACACCAAATATATATAGTATACTGTACATAAAATATGAAAGTACAACATATATATATTATATACTGTACATAAAATATCAAATTTCACCAAATATGTATTATATACTCTACATAAAATATCAAAGTCCACCAATTATATATTATCTACTGTACATAAAATATCAAATTTCACCAAATATATATTATATACTGTAGATACAATATCAAATTTCACAAAATATATATTATATACTGTACATAAAATATCAAATTTCATCAAATATATTATATACTGTACATAAAATATGAAAGTACACCAAATATATGTAATATACTGTACATAAAATACCAAATTTCACTAAATATATATTATATACTGTACATAAAATATCAAATTTCACCAAATATATATTATATACTGTACATAAAATATCAAATTTTATCAAATATATTATAAACTGTACATAAAATATGAAAGTACACCAAATATATATTATATACTGTACATATAATATGAAAGTACACCAAATATATATTATATACTGTACATAAAATATCAAATTTCACAAAATATATATTATATACTCTACATAAAATATCAAATTCCACCAAATATATATTATCTACTGTACATAAAATATGAAAGTAGGCCAAATATATATTATATACTGTATATAAAATATCAAATTTAACAATATATATTATATACTGTACATAAAATATGAAATTTCACCAAATATATATTATATACTGTACATAAAATATCAAATTTTATCAAATATATTATGTACTGTACATAAAATATGAAAGTACAGCAAATATATATTATATACTGTACATAATGTATCAAATTTCAACAAATATATATTATATCCTCTACATAAAATATCAAAGTCCACGAAATATATATTATCTACTGTACATAAAATGTCAAATTTCACCAAATATATATTATATACTGTACATAAAATATCAAATTCCACCAAATATATATTATCTACTGTACATAAAATATGAAAGTACGCCAAATATATATTATATACTGTATGTAAAATATCAAATTTAACAATATATATTATATACTGTACATAAAATATCAAATTTCACCAGATATACCATATATACTGTAAATAAAATATCAAATTTCACCAGATATATATTATATACTGTACATAAAATATCAAATTTTAACAAATATATTATATACTGTGCATAAAATATGAAAGTACACCAAATATATATTATATACTGTACATAAAATATCAAATTTCACCAAATATATATTATATACCCTACATAAAATATCAAATTTCACCAAATATATATTATATACTCTACATAATATATGAAAGTCCACCTAATATATATTATCTACTGTACATTAAATATCAAGTTTCACAAAATATATGTTATCTACTGTTCATGAAATATCAAATTTCATCAATTATATTATACACTGTACATGAAATATGAAATTACACCAAATATATATTATATACTGTACATAAAATATGAAAGTACACCAAATATATATTATATACTGTACATAAAATATCAAATTTCACCAAATATGTATTATATACTCTACATAAAATATCAAAGTCCACCAATTATATATTATCTACTGTACATAAAATATCAAATTTCACCAAATATATATTATATACTGTAGATAAAATATCATATTTCACCAAATATATATTATATACTGTACATAAAATATCAAATTTCATCAAATATATTATATACTGTACATAAAATATGAAAGTACACCAAATATATATTATATACTGTACATAAAATATGAAAGTACACCAAATATATATTATAAACTGTACATAAAATATCAAATTTCACCAAATATATATTATATACTCTATATAAAATATCAAATTCCACCAGATATATATTATCTACAGTACATTAAATATGAAAGTAGGCCAAATATATATTATATACTGTATATAAAATATCAAATTTAACAATATATATTATATACTGTACATAAAATATCAAATTTCACCAGATATATATTATATACTGTACATAAAATATCAAATTTTATCAAATATATTATATACTGTACATAAAATATGAAAGTACAGCAAATATATATTATATACTGTAAATAAAATATCAAATTTCTACAAATATATATTATATCCTCTACATAAAATATCAAAGTCCAAGAAATATATGTTATCTACTGTACATAAAATGTCAAATATCACCAAATATATATTATATACTGTACATAAAATATCAAATTTCACCAAATATATATTATATACTGTAGATAAAATATCAAATTTCACCAAGTATATATTATATACTGTACATAAAATATCAAATTTCATCAAATATATTATATACTGTACATAAAATATGAAAGTACACCAAATATATATTATATACTGTACATAAAATATCAAATTTCACCAAATATAGATTATATACCCTACATAAAATATCAAATTCCACCAAATATATATTATCTACTGTACATTAAATATGAAAGTAGGCCAAATATATATTATATACTGTATATAAAATATCAACTTTAACAATATATATTATATACTGTATATAAAATATCAAATTTCACCAGATATATATTATATACTCTACATAAAATATGAAAGTCCACCAAATATATATTATCTACTGTACATTAAATATCAAATTTCACAAAATATATGTTATATACTGTTCATGAAATATCAAATTTCATCAAATATATTATACACTGTACATAAAATATGAAATTACACCAAATATATATTGTATACTGTACATAAAATATGAAAGTACAACATATATATAATATACTGTACATAAAATATCAAATTTCAAAAAATTTGTATTATATACTCTACATAAAATATGAAAGTTCACCAAATATATATTATCTACTGTACATTAAATATCAACTTTCACAAAATATATGTTACATACTGTTCATGAAATATCAAATTTCATCAAATATATTATACACTGTACATAAAATATGAAATTACACCAAATATATATAGTATACTGTACATAAAATATGAAAGTACAACATATATATATTATATACTGTACATAAAATATCAAATTTCACCAAATATGTATTATATACTCTACATAAAATATCAAAGTCCACCAATTATATATTATCTACTGTACATAAAATATCAAATTTCACCAAATATATATTATATACTGTAGATACAATATCAAATTTCACAAAATATATATTATATACTGTACATAAAATATCAAATTTCATCAAATATATTATATACTGTACATAAAATATGAAAGTACACCAAATATATGTAATATACTGTACATAAAATACCAAATTTCACTAAATATATATTATATACTGTACATAAAATATCAAATTTCACCAAATATATATTATATACTGTACATAAAATATCAAATTTTATCAAATATATTATAAACTGTACATAAAATATGAAAGTACACCAAATATATATTATATACTGTACATATAATATGAAAGTACACCAAATATATATTATATACTGTACATAAAATATCAAATTTCACAAAATATATATTATATACTCTACATAAAATATCAAATTCCACCAAATATATATTATCTACTGTACATAAAATATGAAAGTAGGCCAAATATATATAATATACTGTATATAAAATATCAAATTTAACAATATATATTATATACTGTACATAAAATATGAAATTTCACCAAATATATATTATATACTGTACATAAAATATCAAATTTTATCAAATATATTATATACTGTACATAAAATATGAAAGTACAGCAAATATATATTATATACTGTACACAATGTATCAAATTTCAACAAATATATATTATATCCTCTACATAAAATATCAAAGTCCACGAAATATATATTATCTACTGTACATAAAATGTCAAATTTCACCAAATATATATTATATACTGTACATAAAATATCAAATTCCACCAAATATATATTATCTACTGTACATAAAATATGAAAGTACGCCAAATATATATTATATACTGTATGTAAAATATCAAATTTAACAATATATATTATATACTGTACATAAAATATCAAATTTCACCAGATATAGCTTATATACTGTAAATAAAATATCAAATTTCACCAGATATATATTATATACTGTACATAAAATATCAAATTTTAACAAATATATTATATACTGTGCATAAAATATGAAAGTACACCAAATATATATTATATACTGTACATAAAATATCAAATTTCACCAAATATATATTATATACCCTACATAAAATATCAAATTTCACCAAATATATATTATATACTCTACATAATATATGAAAGTCCACCTAATATATATTATCTACTGTACATTAAATATCAAGTTTCACAAAATATATGTTATCTACTGTTCATGAAATATCAAATTTCATCAATTATATTATACACTGTACATGAAATATGAAATTACACCAAATATATATTATATACTGTACATAAAATATGAAAGTACACCAAATATATATTATATACTGTACATAAAATATCAAATTTCACCAAATATGTATTATATACTCTACATAAAATATCAAAGTCCAAGAAATATATGTTATCTACTGTACATAAAATGTCAAATATCACCAAATATATATTATATACTGTACATAAAATATCAAATTCCACCAAATATATATTATCTACTGTACATAAAATATGAAGATACGCCAAATATATATTATATACTGTATGTAAAATATCAAATTTAACAATATATATTATATACTGTACATAAAATATCAAATTTCACCAGATATACCTTATATACTGTACATAAAATATCAAATTTCACCAGATATATATTATATACTGTACATAAAATATCAAATTTCACCAAATATATAATATATATTCTACATAAAATATCAAATTCCACCAAATATATATTATCTACTGTACATAAAATCTGAAAGTAGGCCAAATATATATTATATACTGTATATAAAATATCAAATTTAACAATATATATTATATACTGTACATAAAATATGAAATTTCACCAAATATATATTATATACTGTACATGAAATATCAAATTTTATCAAATATATTATATACTGTACATAAAATATGAAAGTACAGCAAATATATATTATATAATGTACATAAAATATCAAATTTCACCAAATATATATTATATACTCTACATAAAATATCAAATTTCACCAAATGTATATTATATACTCTACATAATATATGAAAGTCCACCTAATATATATTATCTACTGTACATTAAATATCAAGTTTCACAAAATATATGTTTTCTACTGTTCATGAAATATCAAATTTCATCAATTATATTATACACTGTACATGAAATATGAAATTACACCAAATATATATTATATACTGTACATAAAATATGAAAGTACACCAAATATATATTATATACTGTACATAAAATATCAAATTTCACCAAATATATATTATATACTCTACATAATATATGAAAGTCCACCTAATATATATTATCTACTGTACATTAAATATCGTTTCACAAAATATATGTTATCTACTGTTCATGAAATATCAAATTTCATCAATTATATTATACACTGTACATGAAATATGAAATTACACCAAATATATATTATATACTGTACATAAAATATGAAAGTACACCAAATATATATTATATACTGTACATAAAATGTCAAATTTCACCAAATATGTATTATATACTCTACATAATATATCAAAGTCCACCAATTATATATTATCTACTGTACATAAAATATCAAATTTCACCAAATATATATTATATACTGTAGATAAAATATCAAATTTCACCAAATATATATTATATACTGTACATAAAATATCAAATTTCATCAAATATATTATATACTGTACATAAAATATGAAAGTACACCAAATATATATTATATACTGTACATAAAATATCAAATTTCACCAAATATATATTATATACTCTACATAAAATATCAAATTCCACCAAATATATATTATCTACTGTACATTAAATATGAAAGTAGGCCAAATATATATTATATACTGTATGTAAAATATCAAATTTAACAATATATATTATATACTGTATATAAAATATCAAATTTCTCCAGATATATATTATATACTCTACATAAAATATGAAAGTCCACCAAATATATATTATCTACTGTACATTAAATATCAAATTTCACAAAATATATGTTATATACTGTTCATGAAATATCAAATTTCATCAAATATATTATACACTGTACATAAAATATGAAATTACACCAAATATATATTGTATACTGTACATAAAATATGAAAGTACAACATATATATTATATACTGTACATAAAATATCAAATTTCAAAAAATTTGTATTATATACTCTACATAAAATATGAAAGTTCACCAAATATATATTATCTACTGTACATTAAATATCAACTTTCACAAAATATACGTTACATACTGTTCATGAAATATCAAATTTCATCAAATATATTATACACTGTACATAAAATATGAAATTACACCAAATATATATAGTATACTGTACATAAAATATGAAAGTACAACATATATATATTATATACTGTACATAAAATGTCAAATTTCACCAAATATGTATTATATACTCTACATAAAATATCAAAGTCCACCAATTATATATTATCTACTGTACATAAAATATCAAATTTCACCAAATATATATTATATACTGTAGATAAAATATCAAATTTCACCAAATATATATTATATACTGTACATAAAATATCAAATTTCATCAAATATATTATATACTGTACATAAAATATGAAAGTACACCAAATATATATTATATACTGTACATAAAATATCAAATTTCACCAAATATATATTATATACTCTACATAAAATATCAAATTCCACCAAATATATATTATCTACTGTACATTAAATATGAAATTAGGCCAAATATATATTATATACTGTATGTAAAATATCAAATTTAACAATATATATTATATACTGTATATAAAATATCAAATTTCTCCAGATATATATTATATACTCTACATAAAATATGAAAGTCCACCAAATATATATTATCTACTGTACATTAAATATCAAATTTCACAAAATATATGTTATATACTGTTCATGAAATATCAAATTTCATCAAATATATTATACACTGTACATAAAATATGAAATTACACCAAATATATATTGTATACTGTACATAAAATATGAAAGTACAACATATATATTATATACTGTACATAAAATATCAAATTTCAAAAAATTTGTATTATATACTCTACATAAAATATGAAAGTTCACCAAATATATATTATCTACTGTACATTAAATATCAACTTTCACAAAATATATGTTACATACTGTTCATGAAATATCAAAATTCATCAAATATATTATACACTGTACATAAAATATGAAATTACACCAAATATATATAGTATACTGTACATAAAATATGAAAGTACAACATATATATATTATATACTGTACATAAAATGTCAAATTTCACCAAATATGTATTATATACTCTACATAAAATATCAAAGTCCACCAATTATATATTATCTACTGTACATAAAATATCAAATTTCACCAAATATATATTATATACTGTAGATAAAATATCAAATTTCACCAAATATATATTATATACTGTACATAAAATATCAAATTTCATCAAATATATTATATACTGTACATAAAATATGAAAGTACACCAAATATATATTATATACTGTACATAAAATATCAAATTTCACCAAATATATATTATATACTCTACATAAAATATCAAATTCCACCAAATATATATTATCTACTGTACATTAAATATGAAAGTAGGCCAAATATATATTATATACTGTATGTAAAATATCAAATTTAACAATATATATTATATACTGTATATAAAATATCAAATTTCTCCAGATATATATTATATACTCTACATAAAATATGAAAGTCCACCAAATATATATTATCTACTGTACATTAAATATCAAATTTCACAAAATATATGTTATATACTGTTCATGAAATATCAAATTTCATCAAATATATTATACACTGTACATAAAATATGAAATTACACCAAATATATATTGTATACTGTACATAAAATATGAAAGTACAACATATATATTATATACTGTACAAAAAATATCAAATTTCAAAAAATTTGTATTATATACTCTACATAAAATATGAAAGTTCACCAAATATATATTATCTACTGTACATTAAATATCAACTTTCACAAAATATATGTTACATACTGTTCATGAAATATCAAATTTCATCAAATATATTATACACTGTACATAAAATATGAAATTACACCAAATATATATAGTATACTGTACATAAAATATGAAAGTACAACATATATATATTATATACTGTACATAAAATATCAAATTTCACCAAATATGTATTATATACTCTACATAAAATATCAAAGTCCACCAATTATATATTATCTACTGTACATAAAATATCAAATTTCACCAAATATATATTATATACTGTAGATAAAATATCAAATTTCACAAAATATATATTATATACTGTACATAAAATATCAAATTTCATCAAATATATTATATACTGTACATAAAATATGAAAGTACACCAAATATATGTAATATACTGTACATAAAATACCAAATTTCACTAAATATATATTATATACTGTACATAAAATATCAAATTTCACCAAATATATATTATATACTGTACATAAAATATCAAATTTTATCAAATATATTATAAACTGTACATAAAATATGAAAGTACACCAAATATATATTATATACTGTACATATAATATGAAAGTACACCAAATATATATTATATACTGTACATAAAATATCAAATTTCACCAAATATATATTATATACTCTACATAAAATATCAAATTCCACCAAATATATATTATCTACTGTACATAAAATCTGAAAGTAGGCCAAATATATATTATATACTGTATATAAAATATCAAATTTAACAATATATATTATATACTGTACATAAAATATGAAATTTCACCAAATATATATTATATACTGTACATAAAATATCAAATTTTATCAAATATATTATATACTGTACATAAAATATGAAAGTACAGCAAATATATATTATATACTATACATAATATATCAAATTTCAACAAATATATATTATATCCTCTACATAAAATATCAAAGTCCACGAAATATATATTATCTACTGTACATAAAATGTCAAATTTCACCAAATATATATTATATACTGTACATAAAATATCAAATTCCACCAAATATATATTATCTACTGTACATAAAATATGAAAGTACGCCAAATATATATTCTATACTGTATGTAAAATATCAAATTTAACAATATATATTATATACTGTACATAAAATATCAAATTTCACCAGATATACCTTATATACTGTACATAAAATATCAAATTTCACCAGATATATATTATATACTGTACATAAAATATCAAATTTTAACAAATATATTATATACTGTACATAAAATATGAAAGTACAGCAAATATATATTATATACTGTACATAAAATATCAAATTTCACCAAATATATATTATATACTCTACATAAAATATCAAATTTCACCAAATGTATATTATATACTCTACATAATATATGAAAGTCCACCTAATATATATTATCTACTGTACATTAAATATGAAGTTTCACAAAATATATGTTATCTACTGTTCATGAAATATCAAATTTCATCAATTATATTATACACTGTACATGAAATATGAAATTACACCAAATATATATTATATACTGTACATAAAATATGAAAGTACACCAAATATATATTATATACTGTACATAAAATATCAAATTTCACCAAATATATATTATATACTCTACATAAAATATCAAATTTCACCAAATATATATTATATGCTCTACATAATATATGAAAGTCCACCTAATATATATTATCTACTGTACATAAAATATCAAGTTTCACAAAATATATGTTATCTACTGTTCATGAAATATCAAATTTCATCAATTATATTATACACTGTACATGAAATATGAAATTACACCAAATATATATTATATACTGTACATAAAATATGAAAGTACACCAAATATATATTATATAATGTACATAAAATATCAAATTTCACCAAATATATACTATATACTGTACATAAAATATCAAATTTCATCAAATATATTATATACTGTACATAAAATATGAAAGTACACCAAATATATATTATATACTGTACATAAAATATCAAATTTCACCAAATATATATTATATACTCTACATAAAATATCAAATTCCACCAATCATATATTATCTACTGTACATTAAATATGAAAGTAGGCCAAATATATATTATATACTGTATGTAAAATATCAAATTTAACAATATATATTATATACTGTATATAAAATATCAAATTTCTCCAGATATATATTATATACTCTACATAAAATATGAAAGTCCACCAAATATATATTATCTACTGTACATTAAATATCAAATTTCACAAAATATATGTTATATACTGTTCATGAAATATCAAATTTCATCAAATATATTATACACTGTACATAAAATATGAAATTACACCAAATATACATTGTATACTGTACATAAAATATGAAAGTACAACATATATATTATATACTGTACATAAAATATCAAATTTCAAAAAATTTGTATTATATACTCTACATAAAATATGAAAGTTCACCAAATATATATTATCTACTGTACATTAAATATCAACTTTCACAAAATATATGTTACATACTGTTCATGAAATATCAAATTTCATCAAATATATTATACACTGTACATAAAATATGAAATTACACCAAATATATATAGTATACTGTACATAAAATATGAAAGTACAACATATATATATTATATACTGTACATAAAATGTCAAATTTCACCAAATATGTATTATATACTCTACATAAAATATCAAAGTCCACCAATTATATATTATCTACTGTACATAAAATATCAAATTTCACCAAATATATATTATATACTGTAGATAAAATATCAAATTTCACCAAATATATATTATATACTGTACATAAAATATCAAATTTCATCAAATATATTATATACTGTACATAAAATATGAAAGTACACCAAATATATATTATATACTGTACATAAAATATCAAATTTCACCAAATATATATTATATACTCTACATAAAATATCAAATTCCACCAAATATATATTATCTACTGTACATTAAATATGAAAGTAGGCCAAATATATATTATATACTGTATGTAAAATATCAAATTTAACAATATATATTATATACTGTATATAAAATATCAAATTTCTCCAGATATATATTATATACTCTACATAAAATATGAAAGTCCACCAAATATATATTACCTACTGTACATTAAATATCAAATTTCACAAAATATATGTTATATACTGTTCATGAAATATCAAATTTCATCAAATATATTATACACTGTACATAAAATATGAAATTACACCA
The DNA here is from genome assembly GCF_029281585.2 of Gorilla gorilla gorilla. Lineage (NCBI taxonomy): Eukaryota > Metazoa > Chordata > Mammalia > Primates > Hominidae > Gorilla > Gorilla gorilla. The sequence continues at coordinate 3,381,536 of NC_073236.2, forward strand.
AATATATATTGTATACTGTACATAAAATATGAAAGTACAACATATATATTATATACTGTACATAAAATATCAAATTTCAAAAAATTTGTATTATATACTCTACATAAAATATGAAAGTTCAACAAATATATATTATCTACTGTACATTAAATATCAACTTTCACAAAATATATGTTACATACTGTTCATGAAATATCAAATTTCATCAAATATATTATACACTGTACATAAAATATGAAATTACACCAAATATATATAGTATACTGTACATAAAATATGAAAGTACAACATATATATATTATATACTGTACATAAAATATCAAATTTCACCAAATATGTATTATATACTCTACATAAAATATCAAAGTCCACCAATTATATATTATCTACTGTACATAAAATATCAAATTTCACCAAATATATATTATATACTGTAGATACAATATCAAATTTCACAAAATATATATTATATACTGTACATAAAATATCAAATTTCATCAAATACATTATATACTGTACATAAAATATGAAAGTACACCAAATATATGTAATATACTGTACATAAAATACCAAATTTCACTAAATATATATTATATACTGTACATAAAATATCAAATTTCACCAAATATATATTATATACTGTACATAAAATATCAAATTTTATCAAATATATTATAAACTGTACATAAAATATGAAAGTACACCAAATATATATTATATACTGTACATATAATATGAAAGTACACCAAATATATATTATATACTGTACATAAAATATCAAATTTCACCAAATATATATTATATACTCTACATAAAATATCAAATTCCACCAAATATATATTATCTACTGTACATAAAATATGAAAGTAGGCCAAATATATATTATATACTGTATATAAAATATCAAATTTAACAATATATATTATATACTGTACATAAAATATGAAATTTCACCAAATATATATTATATACTGTACATAAAATATCAAATTTTATCAAATATATTATATACTGTACATAAAATATGAAAGTACAGCAAATATATATTATATACTATACATAATATATCAAATTTCAACAAATATATATTATATCCTCTACATAAAATATCAAAGTCCACGAAATATATATTATCTACTGTACATAAAATGTCAAATTTCACCAAATATATATTATATACTGTACATAAAATATCAAATTCCACCAAATATATATTATCTACTGTACATAAAATATGAAAGTACGCCAAATATATATTATATACTGTATGTAAAATATCAAATTTAACAATATATATTATATACTGTACATAAAATATCAAATTTCACCAGATATACCTTATATACTGTACATAAAATATCAAATTTCACCAGATATATATTATATACTGTACATAAAATATCAAATTTTAACAAATATATTATATACTGTACATAAAATATGAAAGTACAGCAAATATATATTATATACTGTACATAAAATATCAAATTTCACCAAATATATATTATATACTCTACATAAAATATCAAATTTCACCAAATGTATATTATATACTCTACATAATATATGAAAGTCCACCTAATATATATTATCTACTGTACATTAAATATGAAGTTTCACAAAATATATGTTATCTACTGTTCATGAAATATCAAATTTCATCAATTATATTATACACTGTACATGAAATATGAAATTACACCAAATATATATTATATACTGTACATAAAATATGAAAGTACACCAAATATATATTATATACTGTACATAAAATATCAAATTTCACCAAATATATATTATATACTCTACATAAAATATCAAATTTCACCAAATATATATTATATACTCTACATAATATATGAAAGTCCACCTAATATATATTATCTACTGTACATAAAATATCAAGTTTCACAAAATATATGTTATCTACTGTTCATGAAATATCAAATTTCATCAATTATATTATACACTGTACATGAAATATGAAATTACACCAAATATATATTATATACTGTACATAAAATATGAAAGTACACCAAATATATATTATATAATGTACATAAAATATCAAATTTCACCAAATATGTATTATATACTCTACATAAAATATCAAAGTCCACCAATTATATATTATCTACTGTACATAAAATATCAAATTTCACCAAATATATATTATATACTGTAGATAAAATATCATATTTCACCAAATATATATTATATACTGTACATAAAATATCAAATTTCATCAAATATATTATATACTGTACATAAAATATGAAAGTACACCAAATATATATTATATACTGTACATAAAATATGAAAGTACACCAAATATATATTATAAACTGTACATAAAATATCAAATTTCACCAAATATATATTATATACTCTATATAAAATATCAAATTCCACCAAATATATATTATCTACTGTACATTAAATATGAAAGTAGGCCAAATATATACTATATACTGTATATGAAATATCAAATTTAACAATATATATTATATACTGTACATAAAATATCAAATTTCACCAGATATATATTATATACTGTACATAAAATATCAAATTTTATCAAATATATTATATACTGTACATAAAATATGAAAGTACAGCAAATATATATTATATACTGTAAATAAAATATCAAATTTCAACAAATATATATTATATCCTCTACATAAAATATCAAAGTCCAAGAAATATATGTTATCTACTGTACATAAAATGTCAAATATCACCAAATATATATTATATACTGTACATAAAATATCAAATTTCACCAAATATATATTATATACTGTAGATAAAATATCAAATTTCACCAAATATATATTATATACTGTACATAAAATATCAAATTTCATCAAATATATTATATACTGTACATAAAATATGAAAGTACACCAAATATATATTATATACTGTACATAAAATATCAAATTTCACCAAATATATATTATATACCCTACATAAAATATCAAATTCCACCAAATATATATTATCTACTGTACATTAAATATGAAAGTAGGCCAAATATATATTATATACTGTATATAAAATATCAACTTTAACAATATATATTATATACTGTATATAAAATATCAAATTTCACCAGATATATATTATATACTCTAAATAAAATATGAAAGTCCACCAAATATATATTATCTACTGTACATTAAATATCAAATTTCACAAAATATATGTTATATACTGTTCATGAAATATCAAATTTCATCAAATATATTATACACTGTACATAAAATATGAAATTACACCAAATATATATTGTATACTGTACATAAAATATGAAAGTACAACATATATATATTATATACTGTACATAAAATATCAAATTTCAAAAAATTTGTATTATATACTCTACATAAAATATGAAAGTTCACCAAATATATATTATCTACTGTACATTAAATATCAACTTTCACAAAATATATGTTACATACTGTTCATGAAATATCAAATTTCATCAAATATATTATACACTGTACATAAAATATGAAATTACACCAAATATATACAGTATACTGTACATAAAATATGAAAGTACAACATATATATATTATATACTGTACATAAAATATCAAATTTCACCAAATATGTATTATATACTCTACATAAAATATCAAAGTCCACCAATTATATATTATCTACTGTACATAAAATATCAAATTTCACCAAATATATATTATATACTGTAGATACAATATCAAATTTCACAAAATATATATTATATACTGTACATAAAATATCAAATTTCATCAAATATATTATATACTGTACATAAAATATGAAAGTACACCAAATATATGTAATATACTGTACATAAAATACCAAATTTCACTAAATATATATTATATACTGTACATAAAATATCAAATTTCACCAAATATATATTATATACTGTACATAAAATATCAAATTTTATCAAATATATTATAAACTGTACATAAAATATGAAAGTACACCAAATATATATTATATACTGTACATATAATATTAAAGTACACCAAATATATATTATATACTGTACATAAAATATCAAATTTCACCAAATATATATTATATACTCTACATAAAATATCAAATTCCACCAAATATATATTATCTACTGTACATAAAATATGAAAGTAGGCCAAATATATATTATATACTGTATATAAAATATCAAATTTAACAATATATATTATATACTGTACATAAAATATAAAATTTCACCAAATATATATTATATACTGTACATAAAATATCAAATTTTATCAAATATATTATATACTGTACATAAAATATGAAAGTACAGCAAATATATATTATATACTGTACATAATATATCAAATTTCAACAAATGTATATTATATCCTCTACATAAAATATCAAAGTCCACGAAATATATATTACCTACTGTACATAAAATGTCAAATTTCACCAAATATATATTATATGTTGTACATAAAATATCAAATTCCACCAAATATATATTATCTACTGTACATAAAATATGAAAGTACGCCAAATATATATTATATACTGTATGTAAAATATCAAATTTAACAATATATATTATATACTGTACATAAAATATCAAATTTCACCAGATATACCTTATATACTGTAAATAAAATATCAAATTTCACCAGATATATATTATATACTGTACATAAAATATCAAATTTTAACAAATATATTATATACTGTACATAAAATATGAAAGTACACCAAATATATATTATATACTGTACATAAAATATCAAATTTCACCAAATATATATTATATACTCTACATAAAATATCAAATTTCACCAAATATATATTATATACTCTACATAATATATGAAAGTCCACCTAATATATATTATCTACTGTATATTAAATATCAAGTTTCACAAAATATATGTTATCTACTGTTCATGAAATATCAAATTTCATCAATTATATTATACACTGTACATGAAATATGAAATTACACCAAATATATATTATATACTGTACATAAAATATGAAAGTACACCAAATATATATTATATACTGTACATAAAATATCAAATTTCACCAAATATGTATTATATACTCTACATAAAATATCAAAGTCCAAGAAATATATGTTATCTACTGTACATAAAATGTCAAATATCACCAAATATATATTATATACTGTACATAAAATATCAAATTTCACCAAATATATATTATATACTGTAGATAAAATATCAAATTTCACCAAATATATATTATATACTGTACATAAAATATCAAATTTCATCAAATATATTATATACTGTACATAAAATATGAAAGTACACCAAATATATATTATATACTGTACATAAAATATCAAATTTCACCAAATATATATTATATACTCTACATAAAATATCAAATTCCACCAAATATATATTATCTACTGTACATTAAATATGAAAGTAGGCCAAATATATATTATATACTGCATGTAAAATATCAAATTTAACAATATATATTATATACTGTATATAAAATATCAAATTTCACCAGATATATATTATATACTCTACATAAAATATGAAAGTCCACCAAATATATATTATCTACTGTACATTAAATATCAAATTTCACAAAATATATGTTATATACTGTTCATGAAATATCAAATTTCATCAAATATATTATACACTGTACATAAAATATGAAATTACACCAAATATATATTGTATACTGTACATAAAATATGAAAGTACAACATATATATTATATACTGTACATAAAATATCAAATTTCAAAAAATTTGTATTATATACTCTACATAAAATATGAAAGTTCACCAAATATATATTATCTACTGTACATTAAATATCAACTTTCACAAAATATATGTTACATACTGTTCATGAAATATCAAATTTCATCAAATATATTATACACTGTACATAAAATATGAAACTACACCAAATATATATAGTATACTGTACATAAAATATGAAAGTAAAACATATATATATTATATACTGTACATAAAATATCAAATTTCACCAAATATGTATTATATACTCTACATAAAATATCAAAGTCCACCAATTATATATTATCTACTGTACATAAAATATCAAATTTCACCAAATATATATTATATACTGTAGATACAATATCAAATTTCACAAAATATATATTATATACTGTACATAAAATATCAAATTTCATCAAATATATTATATACTGTACATAAAATATGAAAGTACACCAAATATATGTAATATACTGTACATAAAATACCAAATTTCACTAAATATATATTATATACTGTACATAAAATATCAAATTTCACCAAATATATATTATATGCTGTACATAAAATATCAAATTTTATCAAATATATTATAAACTGTACATAAAATATGAAAGTACACCAAATATATATTATATACTGTACATATAATATGAAAGTACACCAAATATATATTATATACTGTACATAAAATATCAAATTTCACCAAATATATATTATATACTCTACATAAAATATCAAATTCCACCAAATATATATTATCTACTGTACATAAAATATGAAAGTAGGCCAAATATATATTATATACTCTATATAAAATATCAAATTTAACAATATATATTATATACTGTACATAAAATATGAAATTTCAACAAATATATATTATATACTGTACATAAAATAACAAATTTTATCAAATATATTATATACTGTATATAAAATATGAAAGTACAGCAAATATATATTATATACTGTACATAATATATCAAATTTCAACAAATATATATTATATCCTCTACATAAAATATCAAAGTCCACGAAATATATATTATCTACTGTACATAAAATGTCAAATTTCACCAAATATATATTATATACTGTACATAAAATATCAAATTCCACCAAATATATATTATCTACTGTACATAAAATATGAAAGTACGCCAAATATATATTATATACTGTATGTAAAATATCAAATTTAACAATATATATTATATACTGTACATAAAATATCAAATTTCACCAGATATACCTTATATACTGTAAATAAAATATCAAATTTCACCAGATATATATTATATACTGTACATAAAATATCAAATTTTAACAAATATATTATATACTGTACATAAAATATGAAAGTACACCAAATATATATTTTATACTGTACATAAAATATCAAATTTCACCAAATATATATTATATACTCTACATAAAATATCAAATTTCACCAAATATATATTATATACTCTACATAATATATGAAAGTCCACCTAATATATATTATCTACTGTACATTAAATATCAAGTTTCACAAAATATATGTTATCTACTGTTCATGAAATATCAAATTTCATCAATTATATTATACACTGTACATGAAATATGAAATTACACCAAATATATATTATATACTGTACATAAAATATGAAAGTACACCAAATATATATTATATACTGTACATAAAATATCAAATTTCACCAAATATGTATTATATACTCTACATAAAATATCAAAGTCCAAGAAATATATGTTATCTACTGTACATAAAATGTCAAATATCACCAAATATATATTATATACTGTACATAAAATATCAAATTTCACCAAATATATATTATATACTGTAGATAAAATATCAAATTTCACAAAATATATTTTATATACTGTACATAAAATATCAAATTTCATCAAATATATTATATACTGTACATAAAATATGAAAGTACACCAAATATATATTATATACTGTACATAAAATATCAAATTTCACCAAATATATATTATATACTCTACATAAAATATCAAATTCCACCAAATATATATTATCTACTGTACATTAAATATGAAAGTAGGCCAAATATATATTATATACTGCATGTAAAATATCAAATTTAACAATATATATTATATACTGTATATAAAATATCAAATTTCACCAGATATATATTATATACTCTACATAAAATATGAAAGTCCACCAAATATATATTATCTACTGTACATTAAATATCAAATTTCACAAAATATATGTTATATACTGTTCATGAAATATCAAATTTCATCAAATATATTATACACTGTACATAAAATATGAAATTACACCAAATATATATTGTATACTGTGCATAAAATATGAAAGTACAACATATATATTATATACTGTACATAAAATATCAAATTTCAAAAAATTTGTATTATATACTCTACATAAAATATGAAAGTTGACCAAATATATATTATCTACTGTACATTAAATATCAACTTTCACAAAATATATGTTACATACTGTTCATGAAATATCAAATTTCATCAAATATATTATACACTGTACACAAAATATGAAATTACACCAAATATATATAGTATACTGTACATAAAATATGAAAGTAAAACATATATATATTATATACTGTACATAAAATATCAAATTTCACCAAATATGTATTATATACTCTACATAAAATATCAAAGTCCACCAATTATATATTATCTACTGTACATAAAATATCAAATTTCACCAAATATATATTATATACTGTAGATACAATATCAAATTTCACAAAATATATATTATATACTGTACATAAAATATCAAATTTCATCAAATATATTATATACTGTACATAAAATATGAAAGTACACCAAATATATATTATATACTGTACATAAAATACCAAATTTCACTTAATATATATTATATACTGTACATAAAATATCAAATTTCACCAAATATATATTATATACTGTACATAAAATATCAAATTTTATCAAATATATTATAAACTGTACATAAAATATGAAAGTACACCAAATATATATTATATACTGTACATATAATATGAAAGTACACCAAATATATATTATATACTGTACATAAAATATCAAATTTCACCAAATATATATTATATACTCTACATAAAATATCAAATTCCACCAAATATATATTATCTACTGTACATAAAATCTGAAAGTAGGCCAAATATATATTATATACTGTATATAAAATATCAAATTTAACAATATATATTATATACTGTACATAAAATATGAAATTTCACCAAATATATATTATATACTGTACATAAAATATCAAATTTTATCAAATATATTTTATACTGTACATAAAATATGAAAGTACAGCAAATATATATTATATACTGTACATAATATATCAAATTTCAACAAATATATATTATATCCTCTACATAAAATATCAAAGTCCACGAAATATATATTATCTACTGTACATAAAATGTCAAATTTCACCAAATATATATTATATACTGTACATAAAATATCAAATTCCACCAAATATATATTATCTACTGTACATAAAATATGAAAGTACGCCAAATATATATTATATACTGTATGTAAAATATCAAATTTAACAATATATATTATATACTGTACATAAAATATCAAATTTCACCAGATATACCTTATATACTGTACATAAAATATCAAATTTCACCAGATATATATTATATACTGTACATAAAATATCAAATTTTAACAAATATATTATATACTGTACATAAAATATGAAAGTACAGCAAATATATATTATATACTGTACATAAAATATCAAATTTCATCAAATATATATTATATACTCTACATAAAATATCAAATTTCACCAAATGTATATTATATACTCTACATAATATATGAAAGTCCACCCAATATATATTATCTACTGTACATTAAATATGAAGTTTCACAAAATATATGTTATCTACTGTTCATGAAATATCAAATTTCATCAATTATATTATACACTGTACATGAAATATGAAATTACACCAAATATATATTATATACTGTACATAAAATATGAAACTACACCAAATATATATTATATACTGTACATAAAATATCAAATTTCACCAAATATATATTATATACTCTACATAATATATGAAAGTCCACCTAATATATATTATCTACTGTACATTAAATATCAAGTTTCACAAAATATATGTTATCTACTGTTCATGAAATATCAAATTTCATCAATTATATTATACACTGTACATGAAATATGAAATTACACCAAATATATATTATATACTGTACATAAAATATGAAAGTACACCAAATATATATTATATACTGTACATAAAATGTCAAATTTCACCAAATATGTATTATATACTCTACATAAAATATCAAAGTCCACCAATTATATATTATCTACTGTACATAAAATATCAAATTTCACCAAATATATATTATATACTGTAGATAAAATATCAAATTTCAACAAATATATATTATATACTGTACATAAAATATCAAATTTCATCAAATATATTATATACTGTACATAAAATATGAAAGTACACCAAATATATATTATATACTGTACATAAAATATCAAATTTCACCAAATATATATTATATACTCTACATAAAATATCAAATTCCACCAAATATATATTATCTACTGTACATTAAATATGAAAGTAGGCCAAATATATATTATATACTGTATGTAAAATATCAAATTTAACAATATATATTATATACTGTATATAAAATATCAAATTTCTCCAGATATATATTATATACTCTACATAAAATATGAAAGTCCACCAAATATATATTATCTACTGTACATTAAATATCAAATTTCACAAAATATATGTTATACACTGTTCATGAAATATCAAATTTCATCAAATATATTATACACTGTACATAAAATATGAAATTGCACCAAATATATATTGTATACTGTACATAAAATATGAAAGTACAACATATATATATTATATACTGTACATAAAATATCAAATTTCAAAAAATTTGTATTATATACTCTACATAAAATATGAAAGTTCACCAAATATATATTATCTACTGTACATTAAATATCAACTTTCACAAAATATATGTTATATACTGTTCATGAAATATCAAATTTCATCAAATATATTATACACTGTACATAAAATATGAAATTACACCAAATATATATAGTATACTGTACATAAAATATGAAAGTACAACATATATATATTATATACTGTACATAAAATATCAAATTTCACCAAATATGTATTATATACTCTACATAAAATATCAAAGTCCACCAATTATATATTATCTACTGTACATAAAATATCAAATTTCACCAAATATATATTATATACTGTAGATACAATTTCAAATTTCACAAAATATATATTATATACTGTACATAAAATATCAAATTTCATCAAATATATTATATACTGTACATAAAATATGAAAGTACACCAAATATATGTAATATACTGTACATAAAATACCAAATTTCACTAAATATATATTATATACTGTACATAAAATATCAAATTTCACCAAATATATATTATATACTGTACATAAAATATCAAATTTTATCAAATATATTATAAACTGTACATAAAATATGAAAGTACACCAAATATATATTATATACTGTACATATAATATGAAAGTACACCAAATATATATTATATACTGTACATAAAATATCAAATTTCACAAAATATATATTATATACTCTACATAAAATATCAAATTCCACCAAATATATATTATCTACTGTACATAAAATATGAAAGTAGGCCAAATATATATTATATACTGTATATAAAATATCAAATTTAACAATATATATTATATACTGTACATAAAATATGAAATTTCACCAAATATATATTATATACTGTACATAAAATATCAAATTTTATCAAATATATTATATACTGTACATAAAATATGAAAGTACAGCAAATATATATTATATACTGTACATAATGTATCAAATTTCAACAAATATATATTATATCCTCTACATAAAATATCAAAGTCCACGAAATATATATTATCTACTGTACATAAAATGTCAGATTTCACCAAATATATATTATATACTGTACATAAAATATCAAATTCCACCAAATATATATTATCTACTGTACATAAAATATGAAAGTACGCCAAATATATATTATATACTGTATGTAAAATATCAAATTTAACAATATATATTATATACTGTACATAAAATATAAAATTTCACCAGATATACCTTATATACTGTAAATAAAATATCAAATTTCACCAGATATATATTATATACTGTACATAAAATATCAAATTTTAACAAATATATTATATACTGTGCATAAAATATGAAAGTACACCAAATATATATTATATACTGTACATAAAATATCAAATTTCACCAAATATATATTATATACCCTACATAAAATATCAAATTTCACCAAATATATATTATATACTCTACATAATATATGAAAGTCCACCTAATATATATTATCTACTGTACATTAAATATCAAGTTTCACAAAATATATGTTATCTACTGTTCATGAAATATCAAATTTCATCAATTATATTATACACTGTACATGAAATATGAAATTACACCAAATATATATTATATACTGTACATAAAATATGAAAGTACACCAAATATATATTATATACTGTACATAAAATATCAAATTTCACCAAATATGTATTATATACTCTACATAAAATATCAAAGTCCAAGAAATATATGTTATCTACTGTACATAAAATGTCAAATATCACCAAATATATATTATATACTGTACATAAAATATCAAATTTCACCAAATATATATTATATACTGTAGATAAAATATCAAATTTCACCAAATATATATTATATACTGTACATAAAATATCAAATTTCATCAAATATATTATATACTGTACATAAAATATGAAAGTACACCAAATATATATTATATACTGTACATGAAATATCAAATTTCACCAAATATATATTATATACTCTACATAAAATATCAAATTCCACCAAATATATATTATCTACTGTACATTAAATATGAAAGTAGGCCAAATATATATTATATACTGCATGTAAAATATCAAATTTAACAATATATATTATATACTGTATATAAAATATCAAATTTCACCAGATATATATTATATACTCTACATAAAATATGAAAGTCCACCAAATATATATTATCTACTGTACATTAAATATCAAATTTCACAAAATATATGTTATATACTGTTCATGAAATATCAAATTTCATCAAATATATTATACACAGTACATAAAATATGAAATTACACCAAATATATATTGTATACTGTACATAAAATATGAAAGTACAACATATATATTATATACTGTACATAAAATATCAAATTTCAAAGAATTTGTATTATATACTCTACATAAAATATGAAAGTTCACCAAATATATATTATCTACTGTACATTAAATATCAACTTTCACAAAATATATGTTACATACTGTTCATGAAATATCAAATTTCATCAAATATATTATACACTGTACATAAAATATGAAATTACACCAAATATATATAGTATACTGTACATAAAATATGAAAGTACAACATATATATATTATATACTGTACATAAAATATCAAATTTCACCAAATATGTATTATATACTCTACATAAAATATCAAAGTCCACCAATTATATATTATCTACTGTACATAAAATATCAAATTTCACCAAATATATATTATATACTGTAGATACAATATCAAATTTCACAAAATATATATTATATACTGTACATAAAATATCAAATTTCATCAAATATATTATATACTGTACATAAAATATGAAAGTACACCAAATATATGTAATATACTGTACATAAAATACCAAATTTCACTAAATATATATTATATACTGTACATAAAATATCAAATTTCACCAAATATATATTATATACTGTACATAAAATATCAAATTTTATCAAATATATTATAAACTGTACATAAAATATGAAAGTACACCAAATATATATTATATACTGTACATATATGAAAGTACACCAAATATATATTATATACTGTACATAAAATATCAAATTTCACCAAATATATATTATATACTCTACATAAAATATCAAATTCCACCAAATATATATTATCTACTGTACATAAAATCTGAAAGTAGGCCAAATATATATTATATACTGTATATAAAATATCAAATTTAAAAATATATATTATATACTGTACATAAAATATGAAATTTCACCAGATATATATTATATACTGTACATAAAATATCAAATTTTATCAAATATATTATATACTGTACATAAAATATGAAAGTACAGCAAATATATATTATATACTGTACATAATATATCAAATTTCAACAAATATATATTATATCCTCTACATAAAATATCAAAGTCCACGAAATATATATTATCTACTGTACATAAAATGTCAAATTTCACCAAATATATATTATATACTGTACATAAAATATCAAATTCCACCAAATATATATTATCTACTGTACATAAAATATGAAGGTACGCCAAATATATATTATATACTCTATGTAAAATATCAAATTTAACAATATATATTATATACTGTACATAAAATATCAAATTTCACCAGATATACCTTATATACTGTACATAAAATATCAAATTTCACCAGATATATATTATATACTGTACATAAAATATCAAATTTCACCAAATATATATTATATATTCTACATAAAATATCAAATTCCACCAAATATATATTATCTACTGTACATAAAATCTGAAAGTAGGCCAAATATATATTATATACTGTATATAAAATATCAAATTTAACAATATATATTATATACTGTACATAAAATATGAAATTTCACCAAATATATATTATATACTGTACATAAAATATCAAATTTTATCAAATATATTATATACTGTACATAAAATATGAAAGTACAGCAAATATATATTATATAATGTACATAAAATATCAAATTTCACCAAATATATATTATATACTCTACATAAAATATCAAATTTCACCAAATGTATATTATATACTCTACATAATATATGAAAGTCCACCTAATATATATTATCTACTGTACATTAAATATCAAGTTTCACAAAATATATGTTATCTACTGTTCATGAAATATCAAATTTCATCAATTATATTATACACTGTACATGAAATATGAAATTACACCAAATATATATTATATACTGTACATAAAATATGAAAGTACACCAAATATATATTATATACTGTACATAAAATGTCAAATTTCACCAAATATGTATTATATACTCTACATAAAATATCAAAGTCCACCAATTATATATTATCTACTGTACATAAAATATCAAATTTCACCAAATATATATTATATACTGTAGATAAAATATCAAATTTCAACAAATATATATTATATACTGTACATAAAATATCAAATTTCATCAAATATATTATATACTGTACATAAAATATGAAAGTACACCAAATATATATTATATACTGTACATAAAATATCAAATTTCACCAAATATATATTATATACTCTACATAAAATATCAAATTCCACCAAATATATATTATCTACTGTACATTAAATATGAAAGTAGGCCAAATATATATTATATACTGTATGTAAAATATCAAATTTAACAATATATATTATATACTGTATATAAAATATCAAATTTCTCCAGATATATATTATATACTCTACATAAAATATGAAAGTCCACCAAATATATATTATCTACTGTACATTAAATATCAAATTTCACAAAATATATGTTATACACTGTTCATGAAATATCAAATTTCATCAAATATATTATACACTGTACATAAAATATGAAATTGCACCAAATATATATTGTATACTGTACATAAAATATGAAAGTACAACATATATATATTATATACTGTACATAAAATATCAAATTTCAAAAAATTTGTATTATATACTCTACATAAAATATGAAAGTTCACCAAATATATATTATCTACTGTACATTAAATATCAACTTTCACAAAATATATGTTACATACTGTTCATGAAATATCAAATTTCATCAAATATATTATACACTGTACATAAAATATGAAATTACACCAAATATATATAGTATACTGTACATAAAATATGAAAGTACAACATATATATATTATATACTGTACATAAAATATCAAATTTCACCAAATATGTATTATATACTCTACATAAAATATCAAAGTCCACCAATTATATATTATCTACTGTACATAAAATATCAAATTTCACCAAATATATATTATATACTGTAGATACAATTTCAAATTTCACAAAATATATATTATATACTGTACATAAAATATCAAATTTCATCAAATATATTATATACTGTACATAAAATATGAAAGTACACCAAATATATGTAATATACTGTACATAAAATACCAAATTTCACTAAATATATATTATATACTGTACATAAAATATCAAATTTCACCAAATATATATTATATACTGTACATAAAATATCAAATTTTATCAAATATATTATAAACTGTACATAAAATATGAAAGTACACCAAATATATATTATATACTGTACATATAATATGAAAGTACACCAAATATATATTATATACTGTACATAAAATATCAAATTTCACAAAATATATATTATATACTCTACATAAAATATCAAATTCCACCAAATATATATTATCTACTGTACATAAAATATGAAAGTAGGCCAAATATATATTATATACTGTATATAAAATATCAAATTTAACAATATATATTATATACTGTACATAAAATATGAAATTTCACCAAATATATATTATATACTGTACATAAAATATCAAATTTTATCAAATATATTATATACTGTACATAAAATATGAAAGTACAGCAAATATATATTATATACTGTACATAATGTATCAAATTTCAACAAATATATATTATATCCTCTACATAAAATATCAAAGTCCACGAAATATATATTATCTACTGTACATAAAATGTCAAATTTCACCAAATATATATTATATACTGTACATAAAATATCAAATTCCACCAAATATATATTATCTACTGTACATAAAATATGAAAGTACGCCAAATATATATTATATACTGTATGTAAAATATCAAATTTAACAATATATATTATATACTGTACATAAAATATAAAATTTCACCAGATATACCTTATATACTGTAAATAAAATATCAAATTTCACCAGATATATATTATATACTGTACATAAAATATCAAATTTTAACAAATATATTATATACTGTGCATAAAATATGAAAGTACACCAAATATATATTATATACTGTACATAAAATATCAAATTTCACCAAATATATATTATATACCCTACATAAAATATCAAATTTCACCAAATATATATTATATACTCTACATAATATATGAAAGTCCACCTAATATATATTATCTACTGTACATTAAATATCAAGTTTCACAAAATATATGTTATCTACTGTTCATGAAATATCAAATTTCATCAATTATATTATACACTGTACATGAAATATGAAATTACACCAAATATATATTATATACTGTACATAAAATATGAAAGTACACCAAATATATATTATATACTGTACATAAAATATCAAATTTCACCAAATATGTATTATATACTCTACATAAAATATCAAAGTCCAAGAAATATATGTTATCTACTGTACATAAAATGTCAAATATCACCAAATATATATTATATACTGTACATAAAATATCAAATTTCACCAAATATATATTATATACTGTAGATAAAATATCAAATTTCACCAAATATATATTATATACTGTACATAAAATATCAAATTTCATCAAATATATTATATACTGTACATAAAATATGAAAGTACACCAAATATATATTATATACTGTACATGAAATATCAAATTTCACCAAATATATATTATATACTCTACATAAAATATCAAATTCCACCAAATATATATTATCTACTGTACATTAAATATGAAAGTAGGCCAAATATATATTATATACTGCATGTAAAATATCAAATTTAACAATATATATTATATACTGTATATAAAATATCAAATTTCACCAGATATATATTATATACTCTACATAAAATATGAAAGTCCACCAAATATATATTATCTACTGTACATTAAATATCAAATTTCACAAAATATATGTTATATACTGTTCATGAAATATCAAATTTCATCAAATATATTATACACAGTACATAAAATATGAAATTACACCAAATATATATTGTATACTGTACATAAAATATGAAAGTACAACATATATATTATATACTGTACATAAAATATCAAATTTCAAAGAATTTGTATTATATACTCTACATAAAATATGAAAGTTCACCAAATATATATTATCTACTGTACATTAAATATCAACTTTCACAAAATATATGTTACATACTGTTCATGAAATATCAAATTTCATCAAATATATTATACACTGTACATAAAATATGAAATTACACCAAATATATATAGTATACTGTACATAAAATATGAAAGTACAACATATATATATTATATACTGTACATAAAATATCAAATTTCACCAAATATGTATTATATACTCTACATAAAATATCAAAGTCCACCAATTATATATTATCTACTGTACATAAAATATCAAATTTCACCAAATATATATTATATACTGTAGATACAATATCAAATTTCACAAAATATATATTATATACTGTACATAAAATATCAAATTTCATCAAATATATTATATACTGTACATAAAATATGAAAGTACACCAAATATATGTAATATACTGTACATAAAATACCAAATTTCACTAAATATATATTATATACTGTACATAAAATATCAAATTTCACCAAATATATATTATATACTGTACATAAAATATCAAATTTTATCAAATATATTATAAACTGTACATAAAATATGAAAGTACACCAAATATATATTATATACTGTACATATATGAAAGTACACCAAATATATATTATATACTGTACATAAAATATCAAATTTCACCAAATATATATTATATACTCTACATAAAATATCAAATTCCACCAAATATATATTATCTACTGTACATAAAATCTGAAAGTAGGCCAAATATATATTATATACTGTATATAAAATATCAAATTTAAAAATATATATTATATACTGTACATAAAATATGAAATTTCACCAGATATATATTATATACTGTACATAAAATATCAAATTTTATCAAATATATTATATACTGTACATAAAATATGAAAGTACAGCAAATATATATTATATACTGTACATAATATATCAAATTTCAACAAATATATATTATATCCTCTACATAAAATATCAAAGTCCACGAAATATATATTATCTACTGTACATAAAATGTCAAATTTCACCAAATATATATTATATACTGTACATAAAATATCAAATTCCACCAAATATATATTATCTACTGTACATAAAATATGAAGGTACGCCAAATATATATTATATACTGTATGTAAAATATCAAATTTAACAATATATATTATATACTGTACATAAAATATCAAATTTCACCAGATATACCTTATATACTGTACATAAAATATCAAATTTCACCAGATATATATTATATACTGTACATAAAATATCAAATTTCACCAAATATATATTATATATTCTACATAAAATATCAAATTCCACCAAATATATATTATCTACTGTACATAAAATCTGAAAGTAGGCCAAATATATATTATATACTGTATATAAAATATCAAATTTAACAATATATATTATATACTGTACATAAAATATGAAATTTCACCAAATATATATTATATACTGTACATAAAATATCAAATTTTATCAAATATATTATATACTGTACATAAAATATGAAAGTACAGCAAATATATATTATATAATGTACATAAAATATCAAATTTCACCAAATATATATTATATACTCTACATAAAATATCAAATTTCACCAAATGTATATTATATACTCTACATAATATATGAAAGTCCACCTAATATATATTATCTACTGTACATTAAATATCAAGTTTCACAAAATATATGTTATCTACTGTTCATGAAATATCAAATTTCATCAATTATATTATACACTGTACATGAAATATGAAATTACACCAAATATATATTATATACTGTACATAAAATATGAAAGTACACCAAATATATATTATATACTGTACATAAAATGTCAAATTTCACCAAATATGTATTATATACTCTACATAAAATATCAAAGTCCACCAATTATATATTATCTACTGTACATAAAATATCAAATTTCATCAAATATATATTATATACTGTAGATAAAATATCAAATTTCACCAAATATATATTATATACTGTACATAAAATATCAAATTTCATCAAATATATTATATACTGTACATAAAATATGAAAGTACACCAAATATATATTATATACTGTACATAAAATATCAAATTTCACCAAATATATATTATATACTCTACATAAAATATCAAATTCCACCAAATATATATTATCTACTGTACATTAAATATGAAAGTAGGCCAAATATATATTATATACTGTATGTAAAATATCAAATTTAACAATATATATTATATACAGTATATAAAATATCAAATTTCTCCAGATATATATTATATACTCTACATAAAATATGAAAGTCCACCAAATATATATTATCTACTGTACATTAAATATCAAATTTCACAAAATATATGTTATATACTGTTCATGAAATATCAAATTTCATCAAATATATTATACACTGTACATAAAATATGAAATTACACCAAATATATATTGTATACTGTACATAAAATATGAAAGTACAACATATATATTATATACTGTACATAAATATCAAATTTCAAAAAATTTGTATTATATACTCTACATAAAATATGAAAGTTCACCAAATATATATTATCTACTGTACATTAAATATCAACTTTCACAAAATATATGTTACATACTGTTCATGAAATATCAAATTTCATCAAATAGATTATACACTGTACATAAAATATGAAATTACACCAAATATATATAGTATACTGTACATAAAATATGAAAGTACAACATATATATATTATATACTGTACATAAAATGTCAAATTTCACCAAATATGTATTATATACTCTACATAAAATATCAAAGTCCACCAATTATATATTATCTACTGCACATAAAATATCAAATTTCACCAAATATATATTATATACTGTAGATAAAATATCAAATTTCACCAAATATATATTATATACTGTACATAAAATATCAAATTTCATCAAATATATTATATACTGTACATAAAATATGAAAGTACACCAAATATATTTTATATACTGTACATAAAATATCAAATTTCACCAAATATATATTATATACTCTACATAAAATATCAAATTCCACCAAATATATATTATCTACTGTACATTAAATATGAAAGTAGGCCAAATATATATTATATACTGTATGTAAAATATCAAATTTAACAATATATATTATATACTGTATATAAAATATCAAATTTCTCCAGATATATATTATATACTCTACATAAAATATGAAAGTCCACCAAATATATATTATCTACTGTACATTAAATGTCAAATTTCACAAAATATATGTTATATACTGTTCATGAAATATCAAATTTCATCAAATATATTATACACTGTACATAAAATATGAAATTACACCAAATATATATTGTATACTGTACATAAAATATGAAAGTACAACATATATATTATATACTGTACATAAAATATCAAATTTCAAAAAATTTGTATTATATACTCTACATAAAATATGAAAGTTCACCAAATATATATTATCTACTGTACATTAAATATCAACTTTTACAAAATATATGTTACATACTGTTCATGAAATATCAAATTTCATCAAATATATTATACACTGTACATAAAATATGAAATTACACCAAATATATATAGTATACTGTACATAAAATATGAAAGTACAACATATATATATTATATACTGTACATAAAATGTCAAATTTCACCAAATATGTATTATATACTCTACATAAAATATCAAAGTCCACCAATTATATATTATCTACTGTACATAAAATATCAAATTTCACCAAATATATATTATATACTGTAGATAAAATATCAAATTTCACCAAATATATATTATATACTGTACATAAAATATCAAATTTCATCAAATATATTATATACTGTACATAAAATATGAAAGTACACCAAACATATATTATATACTGTACATAAAATATCAAATTTCACCAAATATATATTATATACTCTACATAAAATATCAAATTCCACCAAATATATATTATCTACTGTACATTAAATATGAAAGTAGGCCAAATATACATTATATACTGTATGTAAAATATCAAATTTAACAATATATATTATATACTGTATATAAAATATCAAATTTAAAAATATATATTATATACTGTACATAAAATATGAAATTTCACCAGATATATATTATATACTGTACATAAAATATCAAATTTTATCAAATATATTATATACTGTACATAAAATATGAAAGTACAGCAAATATATATTATATACTGTACATAATATATCAAATTTCAACAAATATATATTATATCCTCTACATAAAATATCAAAGTCCACGAAATATATATTATCTACTGTACATAAAATGTCAAATTTCACCAAATATATATTATATACTGTACATAAAATATCAAATTCCACCAAATATATATTATCTACTGTACATAAAATATGAAGGTACGCCAAATATATATTATATACTGTATGTAAAATATCAAATTTAACAATATATATTATATACTGTACATAAAATATCAAATTTCACCAGATATACCTTATATACTGTACATAAAATATCAAATTTCACCAGATATATATTATATACTGTACATAAAATATCAAATTTCACCAAATATATATTATATATTCTACATAAAATATCAAATTCCACCAAATATATATTATCTACTGTACATAAAATCTGAAAGTAGGCCAAATATATATTATATACTGTATATAAAATATCAAATTTAACAATATATATTATATACTGTACATAAAATATGAAATTTCACCAAATATATATTATATACTGTACATAAAATATCAAATTTTATCAAATATATTATATACTGTACATAAAATATGAAAGTACAGCAAATATATATTATATAATGTACATAAAATATCAAATTTCACCAAATATATATTATATACTCTACATAAAATATCAAATTTCACCAAATGTATATTATATACTCTACATAATATATGAAAGTCCACCTAATATATATTATCTACTGTACATTAAATATCAAGTTTCACAAAATATATGTTATCTACTGTTCATGAAATATCAAATTTCATCAATTATATTATACACTGTACATGAAATATGAAATTACACCAAATATATATTATATACTGTACATAAAATATGAAAGTACACCAAATATATATTATATACTGTACATAAAATGTCAAATTTCACCAAATATGTATTATATACTCTACATAAAATATCAAAGTCCACCAATTATATATTATCTACTGTACATAAAATATCAAATTTCATCAAATATATATTATATACTGTAGATAAAATATCAAATTTCACCAAATATATATTATATACTGTACATAAAATATCAAATTTCATCAAATATATTATATACTGTACATAAAATATGAAAGTACACCAAATATATATTATATACTGTACATAAAATATCAAATTTCACCAAATATATATTATATACTCTACATAAAATATCAAATTCCACCAAATATATATTATCTACTGTACATTAAATATGAAAGTAGGCCAAATATATATTATATACTGTATGTAAAATATCAAATTTAACAATATATATTATATACAGTATATAAAATATCAAATTTCTCCAGATATATATTATATACTCTACATAAAATATGAAAGTCCACCAAATATATATTATCTACTGTACATTAAATATCAAATTTCACAAAATATATGTTATATACTGTTCATGAAATATCAAATTTCATCAAATATATTATACACTGTACATAAAATATGAAATTACACCAAATATATATTGTATACTGTACATAAAATATGAAAGTACAACATATATATTATATACTGTACATAAATATCAAATTTCAAAAAATTTGTATTATATACTCTACATAAAATATGAAAGTTCACCAAATATATATTATCTACTGTACATTAAATATCAACTTTCACAAAATATATGTTACATACTGTTCATGAAATATCAAATTTCATCAAATAGATTATACACTGTACATAAAATATGAAATTACACCAAATATATATAGTATACTGTACATAAAATATGAAAGTACAACATATATATATTATATACTGTACATAAAATGTCAAATTTCACCAAATATGTATTATATACTCTACATAAAATATCAAAGTCCACCAATTATATATTATCTACTGCACATAAAATATCAAATTTCACCAAATATATATTATATACTGTAGATAAAATATCAAATTTCACCAAATATATATTATATACTGTACATAAAATATCAAATTTCATCAAATATATTATATACTGTACATAAAATATGAAAGTACACCAAATATATTTTATATACTGTACATAAAATATCAAATTTCACCAAATATATATTATATACTCTACATAAAATATCAAATTCCACCAAATATATATTATCTACTGTACATTAAATATGAAAGTAGGCCAAATATATATTATATACTGTATGTAAAATATCAAATTTAACAATATATATTATATACTGTATATAAAATATCAAATTTCTCCAGATATATATTATATACTCTACATAAAATATGAAAGTCCACCAAATATATATTATCTACTGTACATTAAATGTCAAATTTCACAAAATATATGTTATATACTGTTCATGAAATATCAAATTTCATCAAATATATTATACACTGTACATAAAATATGAAATTACACCAAATATATATTGTATACTGTACATAAAATATGAAAGTACAACATATATATTATATACTGTACATAAAATATCAAATTTCAAAAAATTTGTATTATATACTCTACATAAAATATGAAAGTTCACCAAATATATATTATCTACTGTACATTAAATATCAACTTTTACAAAATATATGTTACATACTGTTCATGAAATATCAAATTTCATCAAATATATTATACACTGTACATAAAATATGAAATTACACCAAATATATATAGTATACTGTACATAAAATATGAAAGTACAACATATATATATTATATACTGTACATAAAATGTCAAATTTCACCAAATATGTATTATATACTCTACATAAAATATCAAAGTCCACCAATTATATATTATCTACTGTACATAAAATATCAAATTTCACCAAATATATATTATATACTGTAGATAAAATATCAAATTTCACCAAATATATATTATATACTGTACATAAAATATCAAATTTCATCAAATATATTATATACTGTACATAAAATATGAAAGTACACCAAACATATATTATATACTGTACATAAAATATCAAATTTCACCAAATATATATTATATACTCTACATAAAATATCAAATTCCACCAAATATATATTATCTACTGTACATTAAATATGAAAGTAGGCCAAATATACATTATATACTGTATGTAAAATATCAAATTTAACAATATATATTATATACTGTATATAAAATATCAAATTTCTCCAGATATATATTATATACTCTACATAAAATATGAAAGTCCACCAAATATATATTATCTACTGTACATTAAATATCAAATTTCACAAAATATATGTTATATACTGTTCATGAAATATCAAATTTCATCAAATATATTATACACTGTACATAAAATATGAAATTACACCAAATATATATTGTATACTGTACATAAAATATGAAAGTACAACATATATATTATATACTGTACATAAAATATCAAATTTCAAAAAATTTGTATTATATACTCTACATAAAATATGAAAGTTCACCAAATATATATTATCTACTGTACATTAAATATCAACTTTCACAAAATATATGTTACATACTGTTCATGAAATATCAAATTTCATCAAATATATTATACACTGTACATAAAATATGAAATTACACCAAATATATATAGTATACTGTACATAAAATATGAAAGTACAACATATATATATTATATACTGTACATAAAATATCAAATTTCACCAAATATGTATTATATACTCTACATAAAATATCAAAGGCCACCAATTATATATTATCTACTGTACATAAAATATCAAATTTCACCAAATATATATTATATACTGTAGATACAATATCAAATTTCACAAAATATATATTATATACTGTACATAAAATATCAAATTTCATCAAATATATTATATACTGTACATAAAATATGAAAGTACACCAAATATATGTAATATACTGTACATAAAATACCAAATTTCACTAAATATATATTATATACTGTACATAAAATATCAAATTTCACCAAATATATATTATATACTGTACATAAAATATCAAATTTTATCAAATATATTATAAACTGTACATAAAATATGAAAGTACACCAAATATATATTATATACTGTACATATAATATGAAAGTACACCAAATATATATTATATACTGTACATAAAATATCAAATTTCACCAAATATATATTATATACTCTACATAAAATATCAAATTCCACCAAATATATATTATCTACTGTACATAAAATATGAAAGTAGGCCAAATATATATTATATACTGTATATAAAATATCAAATTTAACAATATATATTATATACTGTACATAAAATATGAAATTTCACCAAATATATATTATATACTGTACATAAAATATCAAATTTTATCAAATATATTATATACTGTACATAAAATATGAAAGTACAGCAAATATATATTATATACTGCACATAATATATCAAATTTCAACAAATATATATTATATCCTCTACATAAAATATCAAAGTCCACGAAATATATATTATCTACTGTACATAAAATGTCAAATTTCACCAAATATATATTATATGTTGTACATAAAATATCAAATTCCACCAAATATATATTATCTACTGTACATAAAATATGAAAGTACGCCAAATATATATTATATACTGTATGTAAAATATCAAATTTAACAATATATATTATATACTGTACATAAAATATCAAATTTCACCAGATATACCTTATATACTGTAAATAAAATATCAAATTTCACCAGATATATATTATATACTGTACATAAAATATCAAATTTTAACAAATATATTATATACTGTACATAAAATATGAAAGTACACCAAATATATATTATATACTGTACATAAAATATCAAATTTCACCAAATATATATTATATACTCTACATAAAATATCAAATTTCACCAAATATATATTATATACTCTACATAATATATGAAAGTCCACCTAATATATATTATCTACTGTACATTAAATATCAAGTTTCACAAAATATATGTTATCTACTGTTCATGAAATATCAAATTTCATCAATTATATTATACACTGTACATGAAATATGAAATTACACCAAATATATATTATATACTGTACATAAAATATGAAAGTACACCAAATATATATTATATACTGTACATAAAATATCAAATTTCACCAAATATGTATTATATACTCTACATAAAATATCAAAGTCCAAGAAATATATGTTATCTACTGTACATAAAATGTCAAATATCACCAAATATATATTATATACTGTACATAAAATATCAAATTTCACCAAATATATATTATATACTGTAGATAAAATATCAAATTTCACCAAATATATATTATATACTGTACATAAAATATCAAATTTCATCAAATATATTATATACTGTACATAAAATATGAAAGTACACCAAATATATATTATATACTGTACATAAAATATCAAATTTCACCAAATATATATTATATACTCTACATAAAATATCAAATTCCACCAAATATATATTATCTACTGTACATTAAATATGAAAGTAGGCCAAATATATATTATATACTGCATGTAAAATATCAAATTTAACAATATATATTATATACTGTATATAAAATATCAAATTTCACCAGATATATATTATATACTCTACATAAAATATGAAAGTCCACCAAATATATATTATCTACTGTACATTAAATATCAAATTTCACAAAATATATGTTATATACTGTTCATGAAATATCAAATTTCATCAAATATATTATACACTGTACATAAAATATGAAATTACACCAAATATATATTGTATACTGTACATAAAATATGAAAGTACAACATATATATTATATACTGTACATAAAATATCAAATTTCAAAAAATTTGTATTATATACTCTACATAAAATATGAAAGTTCAAAAAATATATATTATCTACTGTACATTAAATATCAACTTTCACAAAATATATGTTACATACTGTTCATGAAATATCAAATTTCATCAAATATATTATACACTGTACATAAAATATGAAACTACACCAAATATATATAGTATACTGTACATAAAATATGAAAGTAAAACATATATATATTATATACTGTACATAAAATATCAAATTTCACCAAATATGTATTATATACTCTACATAAAATATCAAAGTCCACCAATTATATATTATCTACTGTACATAAAATATCAAATTTCACCAAATATATATTATATACTGTAGATACAATATCAAATTTCACAAAATATATATTATATACTGTACATAAAATATCAAATTTCATCAAATATATTATATACTGTACATAAAATATGAAAGTACACCAAATATATGTAATATACTGTACATAAAATACCAAATTTCACTAAATATATATTATATACTGTACATAAAATATCAAATTTCACCAAATATATATTATATACTGTACATAAAATATCAAATTTTATCAAATATATTATAAACTGTACATAAAATATGAAAGTACACCAAATATATATTATATACTGTACATATAATATGAAAGTACACCAAATATATATTATATACTGTACATAAAATATCAAATTTCACCAAATATATATTATATACTCTACATAAAATATCAAATTCCACCAAATATATATTATCTACTGTACATAAAATATGAAAGTAGGCCAAATATATATTATATACTCTATATAAAATATCAAATTTAACAATATATATTATATACTGTACATAAAATATGAAATTTCACCAAATATATATTATATACTGTACATAAAATATCAAATTTTATCAAATATATTATATACTGTATATAAAATATGAAAGTACAGCAAATATATATTATATACTGTACATAATATATCAAATTTCAACAAATATATATTATATCCTCTACATAAAATATCAAAGTCCACGAAATATATATTATCTACTGTACATAAAATGTCAAATTTCACCAAATATATATTATATACTGTACATAAAATATCAAATTCCACCAAATATATATTATCTACTGTACATAAAATATGAAAGTACGCCAAATATATATTATATACTGTATGTAAAATATCAAATTTAACAATATATATTATATACTGTACATAAAATATCAAATTTCACCAGATATACCTTATATACTGTAAATAAAATATCAAATTTCACCAGATATATATTATATACTGTACATAAAATATCAAATTTTAACAAATATATTATATACTGTACATAAAATATGAAAGTACACCAAATATATATTATATACTGTACATAAAATATCAAATTTCACCAAATATATATTATATACTCTACATAAAATATCAAATTTCACCAAATATATATTATATACTCTACATAATATATGAAAGTCCACCTAATATATATTATCTACTGTACATTAAATATCAAGTTTCACAAAATATATGTTATCTACTGTTCATGAAATATCAAATTTCATCAATTATATTATACACTGTACATGAAATATGAAATTACACCAAATATATATTATATACTGTACATAAAATATGAAAGTACACCAAATATATATTATATACTGTACATAAAATATCAAATTTCACCAAATTTGTATTATATACTCTACATAAAATATCAAAGTCCAAGAAATATATGTTATCTACTGTACATAAAATGTCAAATATCACCAAATATATATTATATACTGTACATAAAATATCAAATTTCACCAAATATATATTATATACTGTAGATAAAATATCAAATTTCACCAAATATATATTATATACTGTACATAAAATATCAAATTTCATCAAATATATTATATACTGAACATAAAATATGAAAGTACACCAAATATATATTATATACTGTACATAAAATATCAAATTTCACCAAATATATATTATATACTCTACATAAAATATCAAATTCCACCAAATATATATTATCTACTGTACATTAAATATGAAAGTAGGCCAAATATATATTATATACTGCATGTAAAATATCAAATTTAACAATATATATTATATACTGTATATAAAATATCAAATTTCACCAGATATATATTATATACTCTACATAAAATATGAAAGTCCACCAAATATATATTATCTACTGTACATTAAATATCAAATTTCACAAAATATATGTTATATACTGTTCATGAAATATCAAATTTCATCAAATATATTATACACTGTACATAAAATATGAAATTACACCAAATATATATTGTATACTGTACATAAAATATGAAAGTACAACATATATATTATATACTGTACATAAAATATCAAATTTCAAAAAATTTGTATTATATACTCTACATAAAATATGAAAGTTCAAAAAATATATATTATCTACTGTACATTAAATATCAACTTTCACAAAATATATGTTACATACTGTTCATGAAATATCAAATTTCATCAAATATATTATACACTGTACATAAAATATGAAACTACACCAAATATATATAGTATACTGTACATAAAATATGAAAGTAAAACATATATATATTATATACTGTACATAAAATATCAAATTTCACCAAATATGTATTATATACTCTACATAAAATATCAAAGTCCACCAATTATATATTATCTACTGTA
The DNA here is from genome assembly GCF_029281585.2 of Gorilla gorilla gorilla. Taxonomy (NCBI): domain Eukaryota; kingdom Metazoa; phylum Chordata; class Mammalia; order Primates; family Hominidae; genus Gorilla; species Gorilla gorilla. Next base: position 3,412,614 of record NC_073236.2, read on the forward strand.
CATAAAATATCAAATTTCACCAAATATATATTATATACTGTAGATACAATATCAAATTTCACAAAATATATATTATATACTGTACATAAAATATCAAATTTCATCAAATATATTATATACTGTACATAAAATATGAAAGTACACCAAATATATGTAATATACTGTACATAAAATACCAAATTTCACTAAATATATATTATATACTGTACATAAAATATCAAATTTCACCAAATATATATTATATACTGTACATAAAATATCAAATTTTATCAAATATATTATAAACTGTACATAAAATATGAAAGTACACCAAATATATATTATATACTGTACATATAATATGAAAGTACACCAAATATATATTATATACTGTACATAAAATATCAAATTTCACCAAATATATATTATATACTCTACATAAAATATCAAATTCCACCAAATATATATTATCTACTGTACATAAAATATGAAAGTAGGCCAAATATATATTATATACTCTATATAAAATATCAAATTTAACAATATATATTATATACTGTACATAAAATATGAAATTTCACCAAATATATATTATATACTGTACATAAAATATCAAATTTTATCAAATATATTATATACTGTATATAAAATATGAAAGTACAGCAAATATATATTATATACTGTACATAATATATCAAATTTCAACAAATATATATTATATCCTCTACATAAAATATCAAAGTCCACGAAATATATATTATCTACTGTACATAAAATGTCAAATTTCACCAAATATATATTATATACTGTACATAAAATATCAAATTCCACCAAATATATATTATCTACTGTACATAAAATATGAAAGTACGCCAAATATATATTATATACTGTATGTAAAATATCAAATTTAACAATATATATTATATACTGTACATAAAATATCAAATTTCACCAGATATACCTTATATACTGTAAATAAAATATCAAATTTCACCAGATATATATTATATACTGTACATAAAATATCAAATTTTAACAAATATATTATATACTGTACATAAAATATGAAAGTACACCAAATATATATTATATACTGTACATAAAATATCAAATTTCACCAAATATATATTATATACTCTACATAAAATATCAAATTTCACCAAATATATATTATATACTCTACATAATATATGAAAGTCCACCTAATATATATTATCTACTGTACATTAAATATCAAGTTTCACAAAATATATGTTATCTACTGTTCATGAAATATCAAATTTCATCAATTATATTATACACTGTACATGAAATATGAAATTACACCAAATATATATTATATACTGTACATAAAATATGAAAGTACACCAAATATATATTATATACTGTACATAAAATATCAAATTTCACCAAATTTGTATTATATACTCTACATAAAATATCAAAGTCCAAGAAATATATGTTATCTACTGTACATAAAATGTCAAATATCACCAAATATATATTATATACTGTACATAAAATATCAAATTTCACCAAATATATATTATATACTGTAGATAAAATATCAAATTTCACAAAATATATTTTATATACTGTACATAAAATATCAAATTTCATCAAATATATTATATACTGTACATAAAATATGAAAGTACACCAAATATATATTATATACTGTACATAAAATATCAAATTTCACCAAATATATATTATATACTCTACATAAAATATCAAATTCCACCAAATATATATTATCTACTGTACATTAAATATGAAAGTAGGCCAAATATATATTATATACTGCACGTAAAATATCAAATTTAACAATATATATTATATACTGTATATAAAATATCAAATTTCACCAGATATATATTATATACTCTACATAAAATATGAAAGTCCACCAAATATATATTATCTACTGTACATTAAATATCAAATTTCACAAAATATATGTTATATACTGTTCATGAAATATCAAATTTCATCAAATATATTATACACTGTACATAAAATATGAAATTACACCAAATATATATTGTATACTGTACATAAAATATGAAAGTACAACATATATATTATATACTGTACATAAAATATCAAATTTCAAAAAATTTGTATTATATACTCTACATAAAATATGAAAGTTCACCAAATATATATTATCTACCGTACATTAAATATCAACTTTCACAAAATATATGTTACATACAGTTCATGAAATATCAAATTTCATCAAATATATTATACACTGTACATAAAATATGAAATTACACCAAATATATATAGTATACTGTACATAAAATATGAAAGTAAAACATATATATATTATATACTGTACATAAAATATCAAATTTCACCAAATATGTATTATATACTCTACATAAAATATCAAAGTCCACCAATTATATATTATCTACTGTACATAAAATATCAAATTTCACCAAATATATATTATATACTGTAGATACAATATCAAATTTCACAAAATATATATTATATACTGTACATAAAATATCAAATTTCATCAAATATATTATATACTGTACATAAAATATGAAAGTACACCAAATATATATTATATACTGTACATAAAATACCAAATTTCACTAAATATATATTATATACTGTACATAAAATATCAAATTTCACCAAATATATATTATATACTGTACATAAAATATCAAATTTTATCAAATATATTTTAAACTGTACATAAAATATGAAAGTACACCAAATATATATTATATACTGTACATATAATATGAAAGTACACCAAATATATATTATATACTGTACATAAAATATCAAATTTCACCAAATATATATTATATACTCTACATAAAATATCAAATTCCACCAAATATATATTATCTACTGTACATAAAATCTGAAAGTAGGCCAAATATATATTATATACTGTATATAAAATATCAAATTTAACAATATATATTATATACTGTACATAAAATATGAAATTTCACCAAATATATATTATATACTGTACATAAAATATCAAATTTTATCAAATATATTTTATACTGTACATAAAATATGAAAGTACAGCAAATATATATTATATACTGTACATAATATATCAAATTTCAACAAATATATATTATATCCTCTACATAAAATATCAAAGTCCACGAAATATATATTATCTACTGTACATAAAATGTCAAATTTCACCAAATATATATTATATACTGTAAATAAAATATCAAATTCCACCAAATATATATTATCTACTGTACATAAAATATGAAAGTACGCCAAATATATATTATATACTGTATGTAAAATATCAAATTTAACAATATATATTATATACTGTACATAAAATATCAAATTTCACCAGATATACCTTATATACTGTACATAAAATATCAAATTTCACAAGACATATATTATATACTGTACATAAAATATCAAATTTTAACAAATATATTATATACTGTACATAAAATATGAAAGTACAGCAAATATATATTATATACTGTACATAAAATATCAAATTTCACCAAATATATATTATATACTCTACATAAAATATCAAATTTCACCAAATGTATATTATATACTCTACATAATATATGAAAGTCCACCTAATATATATTATCTACTGTACATTAAATATGAAGTTTCACAAAATATATGTTATCTACTGTTCATGAAATATCAAATTTCATCAATTATATTATACACTGTACATGAAATATGAAATTACACCAAATATATATTATATACTGTACATAAAATATGAAAGTACACCAAATATATATTATATACTGTACATAAAATATCAAATTTCACCAAATATATATTATATACTCTACATAATATATGAAAGTCCACCTAATATATATTATCTACTGTACATTAAATATCAAGTTTCACAAAATATATGTTATCTACTGTTCATGAAATATCAAATTTCATCAATTATATTATACACTGTACATGAAATATGAAATTACACCAAATATATATTATATACTGTACATAAAATATGAAAGTACACCAAATATATATTTTATACTGTACATAAAATGTCAAATTTCACCAAATATGTATTATATACTCTACATAAAATATCAAAGTCCACCAATTATATATTATCTACTGTACATAAAATATCAAATTTCACCAAATATATATTATATACTGTAGATAAAATATCAAATTTCACCAAATATATATTATATACTGTACATAAAATATCAAATTTTATCAAATATATTTTATACTGTACATAAAATATGAAAGTACAGCAAATATATATTATATACTGTACATTAAATATGAAAGTAGGCCAAATATATATTATATACTGTATATAAAATATCAAATTTCATCAAATATATTATATACTGTACATAAAATATGAAAGTACACCAAATATATATTATATACTGTACATAAAATATCAAATTTCACCAAATATATATTATATACTCTACATAAAATATCAAATTCCACCAAATATATATTATCTACTGTACATTAAATATGAAAGTAGGCCAAATATATATTATATACTGTATATAAAATATCAAATTTAACAATATATATTATATACTGTACATAAAATATGAAATTTCACCAAATATATATTATATACTGTACATAAAATATCAAATTTTATCAAATATATTTTATACTGTACATAAAATATGAAAGTACAGCAAATATATATTATATACTGTACATAATATATCAAATTTCAACAAATATATATTATATCCTCTACATAAAATATCAAAGTCCACGAAATATATATTATCTACTGTACATAAAATGTCAAATTTCACCAAATATATATTATATACTGTACATAAAATATCAAATTCCACCAAATATATATTATCTACTGTACATAAAATATGAAAGTACGCCAAATATATATTATATACTGTATGTAAAATATCAAATTTAACAATATATATTATATACTGTACATAAAATATCAAATTTCACCAGATATACCTTATATACTGTACATAAAATATCAAATTTCACAAGATATATATTATATACTGTACATAAAATATCAAATTTTAACAAATATATTATATACTGTACATAAAATATGAAAGTACAGCAAATATATATTATATACTGTACATAAAATATCAAATTTCACCAAATATATATTATATACTCTACATAAAATATCAAATTTCACCAAATGTATATTATATACTCTACATAATATATGAAAGTCCACCTAATATATATTATCTACTGTACATTAAATATGAAGTTTCACAAAATATATGTTATCTACTGTTCATGAAATATCAAATTTCATCAATTATATTATACACTGTACATGAAATATGAAATTACACCAAATATATATTATATACTGTACATAAAATATGAAAGTACACCAAATATATATTATATACTGTACATAAAATATCAAATTTCACCAAATATATATTATATACTCTACATAATATATGAAAGTCCACCTAATATATATTATCTACTGTACATTAAATATCAAGTTTCACAAAATATATGTTATCTACTGTTCATGAAATATCAAATTTCATCAATTATATTATACACTGTACATGAAATATGAAATTACACCAAATATATATTATATACTGTACATAAAATATGAAAGTACACCAAATATATATTTTATACTGTACATAAAATGTCAAATTTCACCAAATATGTATTATATACTCTACATAAAATATCAAAGTCCACCAATTATATATTATCTACTGTACATAAAATATCAAATTTCACCAAATATATATTATATACTGTAGATAAAATATCAAATTTCACCAAATATATATTATATACTGTACATAAAATATCAAATTTCATCAAATATATTATATACTGTACATAAAATATGAAAGTACACCAAATATATATTATATACTGTACATAAAATATCAAATTTCACCAAATATATATTATATACTCTACATAAAATATCAAATTCCACCAAATATATATTATCTACTGTACATTAAATATGAAAGTAGGCCAAATATATATTATATACTGTATATAAAATATCAAATTTAACAATATATATTATATACTGTACATAAAATATGAAATTTCACCAAATATATATTATATACTGTACATAAAATATGAAAGTACACCAAATATATATTTTATACTGTACATAAAATGTCAAATTTCACCAAATATGTATTATATACTCTACATAAAATATCAAAGTCCACCAATTATATATTATCTACTGTACATAAAATATCAAATTTCACCAAATATATATTATATACTGTAGATAAAATATCAAATTTCACCAAATATATATTATATACTGTACATAAAATATCAAATTTCATCAAATATATTATATACTGTACATAAAATATGAAAGTACACCAAATATATATTATATACTGTACATAAAATATCAAATTTCACCAAATATATATTATATACTCTACATAAAATATCAAATTCCACCAAATATATATTATCTACTGTACATTAAATATGAAAGTAGGCCAAATATATATTATATACTGTATATAAAATATCAAATTTAACAATATATATTATATACTGTACATAAAATATGAAATTTCACCAAATATATATTATATACTGTACATAAAATATCAAATTTTATCAAATATATTTTATACTGTACATAAAATATGAAAGTACAGCAAATATATATTATATACTGTACATAATATATCAAATTTCAACAAATATATATTATATCCTCTACATAAAATATCAAAGTCCACGAAATATATATTATCTACTGTACATAAAATGTCAAATTTCACCAAATATATATTATATACTGTACATAAAATATCAAATTCCACCAAATATATATTATCTACTGTACATAAAATATGAAAGTACGCCAAATATATATTATATACTGTATGTAAAATATCAAATTTAACAATATATATTATATACTGTACATAAAATATCAAATTTCACCAGATATACCTTATATACTGTACATAAAATATCAAATTTCACAAGATATATATTATATACTGTACATAAAATATCAAATTTTAACAAATATATTATATACTGTACATAAAATATGAAAGTACAGCAAATATATATTATATACTGTACATAAAATATCAAATTTCACCAAATATATATTATATACTCTACATAAAATATCAAATTTCACCAAATGTATATTATATACTCTACATAATATATGAAAGTCCACCTAATATATATTATCTACTGTACATTAAATATGAAGTTTCACAAAATATATGTTATCTACTGTTCATGAAATATCAAATTTCATCAATTATATTATACACTGTACATGAAATATGAAATTACACCAAATATATATTATATACTGTACATAAAATATGAAAGTACACCAAATATATATTATATACTGTACATAAAATATCAAATTTCACCAAATATATATTATATACTCTACATAATATATGAAAGTCCACCTAATATATATTATCTACTGTACATTAAATATCAAGTTTCACAAAATATATGTTATCTACTGTTCATGAAATATCAAATTTCATCAATTATATTATACACTGTACATGAAATATGAAATTACACCAAATATATATTATATACTGTACATAAAATATGAAAGTACACCAAATATATATTTTATACTGTACATAAAATGTCAAATTTCACCAAATATGTATTATATACTCTACATAAAATATCAAAGTCCACCAATTATATATTATCTACTGTACATAAAATATCAAATTTCACCAAATATATATTATATACTGTAGATAAAATATCAAATTTCACCAAATATATATTATATACTGTACATAAAATATCAAATTTCATCAAATATATTATATACTGTACATAAAATATGAAAGTACACCAAATATATATTATATACTGTACATAAAATATCAAATTTCACCAAATATATATTATATACTGTACATAAAATATCAAATTCCACCAAATATATATTATCTACTGTACATTAAATATGAAAGTAGGCCAAATATATATTATATACTGTATATAAAATATCAAATTTAACAATATATATTATATACTGTACATAAAATATGAAATTTCACCAAATATATATTATATACTGTACATAAAATATCAAATTTTATCAAATATATTTTATACTGTACATAAAATATGAAAGTACAGCAAATATATATTATATACTGTACATAATATATCAAATTTCAACAAATATATATTATATCCTCTACATAAAATATCAAAGTCCACGAAATATATATTATCTACTGTACATAAAATGTCAAATTTCACCAAATATATATTATATACTGTACATAAAATATCAAATTCCACCAAATATATATTATCTACTGTACATAAAATATGAAAGTACGCCAAATATATATTATATACTGTATGTAAAATATCAAATTTAACAATATATATTATATACTGTACATAAAATATCAAATTTCACCAGATATACCTTATATACTGTACATAAAATATCAAATTTCACAAGATATATATTATATACTGTACATAAAATATCAAATTTTAACAAATATATTATATACTGTACATAAAATATGAAAGTACAGCAAATATATATTATATACTGTACATAAAATATCAAATTTCACCAAATATATATTATATACTCTACATAAAATATCAAATTTCACCAAATGTATATTATATACTCTACATAATATATGAAAGTCCACCTAATATATATTATCTACTGTACATTAAATATGAAGTTTCACAAAATATATGTTATCTACTGTTCATGAAATATCAAATTTCATCAATTATATTATACACTGTACATGAAATATGAAATTACACCAAATATATATTATATACTGTACATAAAATATGAAAGTACACCAAATATATATTATATACTGTACATAAAATATCAAATTTCACCAAATATATATTATATACTCTACATAATATATGAAAGTCCACCTAATATATATTATCTACTGTACATTAAATATCAAGTTTCACAAAATATATGTTATCTACTGTTCATGAAATATCAAATTTCATCAATTATATTATACACTGTACATGAAATATGAAATTACACCAAATATATATTATATACTGTACATAAAATATGAAAGTACACCAAATATATATTTTATACTGTACATAAAATGTCAAATTTCACCAAATATGTATTATATACTCTACATAAAATATCAAAGTCCACCAATTATATATTATCTACTGTACATAAAATATCAAATTTCACCAAATATATATTATATACTGTAGATAAAATATCAAATTTCACCAAATATATATTATATACTGTACATAAAATATCAAATTTCATCAAATATATTATATACTGTACATAAAATATGAAAGTACACCAAATATATATTATATACTGTACATAAAATATCAAATTTCACCAAATATATATTATATACTCTACATAAAATATCAAATTCCACCAAATATATATTATCTACTGTACATTAAATATGAAAGTAGGCCAAATATATATTATATACTGTATATAAAATATCAAATTTAACAATATATATTATATACTGTACATAAAATATGAAATTTCACCAAATATATATTATATACTGTACATAAAATATGAAAGTACACCAAATATATATTTTATACTGTACATAAAATGTCAAATTTCACCAAATATGTATTATATACTCTACATAAAATATCAAAGTCCACCAATTATATATTATCTACTGTACATAAAATATCAAATTTCACCAAATATATATTATATACTGTAGATAAAATATCAAATTTCACCAAATATATATTATATACTGTACATAAAATATCAAATTTCATCAAATATATTATATACTGTACATAAAATATGAAAGTACACCAAATATATATTATATACTGTACATAAAATATCAAATTTCACCAAATATATATTATATACTCTACATAAAATATCAAATTCCACCAAATATATATTATCTACTGTACATTAAATATGAAAGTAGGCCAAATATATATTATATACTGTATATAAAATATCAAATTTAACAATATATATTATATACTGTACATAAAATATGAAATTTCACCAAATATATATTATATACTGTACATAAAATATCAAATTTTATCAAATATATTTTATACTGTACATAAAATATGAAAGTACAGCAAATATATATTATATACTGTACATAATATATCAAATTTCAACAAATATATATTATATCCTCTACATAAAATATCAAAGTCCACGAAATATATATTATCTACTGTACATAAAATGTCAAATTTCACCAAATATATATTATATACTGTACATAAAATATCAAATTCCACCAAATATATATTATCTACTGTACATAAAATATGAAAGTACGCCAAATATATATTATATACTGTATGTAAAATATCAAATTTAACAATATATATTATATACTGTACATAAAATATCAAATTTCACCAGATATACCTTATATACTGTACATAAAATATCAAATTTCACCAGATATATATTATATACTGTACATAAAATATCAAATTTTAACAAATATATTATATACTGTACATAAAATATGAAAGTACAGCAAATATATATTATATACTGTACATAAAATATCAAATTTCACCAAATATATATTATATACTCTACATAAAATATCAAATTTCACCAAATGTATATTATATACTCTACATAATATATGAAAGTCCACCTAATATATATTATCTACTGTACATTAAATATGAAGTTTCACAAAATATATGTTATCTACTGTTCATGAAATATCAAATTTCATCAATTATATTATACACTGTACATGAAATATGAAATTACACCAAATATATATTATATACTGTACATAAAATATGAAAGTACACCAAATATATATTATATACTGTACATAAAATATCAAATTTCACCAAATATATATTATATACTCTACATAATATATGAAAGTCCACCTAATATATATTATCTACTGTACATTAAATATCAAGTTTCACAAAATATATGTTATCTACTGTTCATGAAATATCAAATTTCATCAATTATATTATACACTGTACATGAAATATGAAATTACACCAAATATATATTATATACTGTACATAAAATATGAAAGTACACCAAATATATATTATATACTGTACATAAAATGTCAAATTTCACCAAATATGTATTATATACTCTACATAAAATATCAAAGTCCACCAATTATATATTATCTACTGTACATAAAATATCAAATTTCACCAAATATATATTATATACTGTAGATAAAATATCAAATTTCACCAAATATATATTATATACTGTACATAAAATATCAAATTTCATCAAATATATTATATACTGTACATAAAATATGAAAGTACACCAAATATATATTATATACTGTACATAAAATATCAAATTTCACCAAATATATATTATATACTCTACATAAAATATCAAATTCCACCAAATATATATTATCTACTGTACATTAAATATGAAAGTAGGCCAAATATATATTATATACTGTATGTAAAATATCAAATTTAACAATATATATTATATACTGTATATAAAATATCAAATTTCACCAGATATATATTATATACTCTACATAAAATATGAAAGTCCACCAAATATATATTATCTACTGTACATTAAATATCAAATTTCACAAAATATATGTTATATACTGTTCATGAAATATCAAATTTCATCAAATATATTATACACTGTACATAAAATATGAAATTACACCAAATATATATTGTATACTGTACATAAAATATGAAAGTACAACATATATATTATATACTGTACATAAAATATCAAATTTCAAAAAATTTGTATTATATACTCTACATAAAATATGAAAGTTCACCAAATATATATTATCTACAGTACATTAAATATCAACTTTCACAAAATATATGTTACATACTGTTCATGAAATATCAAATTTCATCAAATATATTATACACTGTACATAAAATATGAAATTACACCAAATATATATAGTATACTGTACATAAAATATGAAAGTACAACATATATATATTATATACTGTACATAAAATATCAAATTTCACCAAATATGTATTATATACTCTACATAAAATATCAAAGTCCACCAATTATATATTATCTACTGTACATAAAATATCAAATTTCACCAAATATATATTATATACTGTAGATACAATATCAAATTTCACAAAATATATATTATATACTGTACATAAAATATCAAATTTCATCAAATATATTATATACTGTACATAAAATATGAAAGTACACCAAATATATGTAATATACTGTACATAAAATACCAAATTTCACTAAATATATATTATATACTGTACATAAAATATCAAATTTCACCAAATATATATTATATACTGTACATAAAATATCAAATTTTATCAAATATATTATAAACTGTACATAAAATATGAAAGTACACCAAATATATATTATATACTGTACATATAATATGAAAGTACACCAAATATATATTATATACTGTACATAAAATATCAAATTTCACCAAATATATATTATATACTCTACATAAAATATCAAATTCCACCAAATATATATTATCTACTGTACATAAAATCTGAAAGTAGGCCAAATATATATTATATACCGTATATAAAATATCAAATTTAACAATATATATTATATACTGTACATAAAATATGAAATTTCACCAAATATATATTATATACTGTACATAAAATATCAAATTTTATCAAATATATTATATACTGTACATAAAATATGAAAGTACAGCAAATATATATTATATACTATACATAATATATCAAATTTCAACAAATATATATTATATCCTCTACATAAAATATCAAAGTCCACGAAATATATATTATCTACTGTACATAAAATGTCAAATTTCACCAAATATATATTATATACTGTACATAAAATATCAAATTCCACCAAATATATATTATCTACTGTACATAAAATATGAAAGTACGCCAAATATATATTATATACTGTATGTAAAATATCAAATTTAACAATATATATTATATACTGTACATAAAATATCAAATTTCACCAGATATACCTTATATACTGTACATAAAATATCAAATTTCACCAGATATATATTATATACTGTACATAAAATATCAAATTTTAACAAATATATTATATACTGTACATAAAATATGAAAGTACAGCAAATATATATTATATACTGTACATAAAATATCAAATTTCACCAAATATATATTATATACACTACATAAAATATCAAATTTCACCAAATGTATATTATATACTCTACATAATATATGAAAGTCCACCTAATATATATTATCTACTGTACATTAAATATGAAGTTTCACAAAATATATGTTATCTACTGTTCATGAAATATCAAATTTCATCAATTATATTATACACTGTACATGAAATATGAAATTACACCAAATATATATTATATACTGTACATAAAATATGAAAGTACACCAAATATATATTATATACTGTACATAAAATATCAAATTTCACCAAATATATATTATATACTCTACATAATATATGAAAGTCCACCTAATATATATTATCTACTGTACATTAAATATCAAGTTTCACAAAATATATGTTATCTACTGTTCATGAAATATCAAATTTCATCAATTATATTATACACTGTACATGAAATATGAAATTACACCAAATATATATTATATACTGTACATAAAATATGAAAGTACACCAAATATATATTTTATACTGTACATAAAATGTCAAATTTCACCAAATATGTATTATATACTCTACATAAAATATCAAAGTCCACCAATTATATATTATCTACTGTACATAAAATATCAAATTTCACCAAATATATATTATATACTGTAGATAAAATATCAAATTTCACCAAATATATATTATATACTGTACATAAAATATCAAATTTCATCAAATATATTATATACTGTACATAAAATATGAAAGTACACCAAATATATATTATATACTGTACATAAAATATCAAATTTCACCAAATATATATTATATACTCTACATAAAATATCAAATTCCACCAAATATATATTATCTACTGTACATTAAATATGAAAGTAGGCCAAATATATATTATATACTGTATATAAAATATCAAATTTAACAATATATATTATATACTGTACATAAAATATGAAATTTCACCAAATATATATTATATACTGTACATAAAATATCAAATTTTATCAAATATATTTTATACTGTACATAAAATATGAAAGTACAGCAAATATATATTATATACTGTACATAATATATCAAATTTCAACAAATATATATTATATCCTCTACATAAAATATCAAAGTCCACGAAATATATATTATCTACTGTACATAAAATGTCAAATTTCACCAAATATATATTATATACTGTACATAAAATATCAAATTCCACCAAATATATATTATCTACTGTACATAAAATATGAAAGTACGCCAAATATATATTATATACTGTATGTAAAATATCAAATTTAACAATATATATTATATACTGTACATAAAATATCAAATTTCACCAGATATACCTTATATACTGTACATAAAATATCAAATTTCACAAGATATATATTATATACTGTACATAAAATATCAAATTTTAACAAATATATTATATACTGTACATAAAATATGAAAGTACAGCAAATATATATTATATACTGTACATAAAATATCAAATTTCACCAAATATATATTATATACTCTACATAAAATATCAAATTTCACCAAATGTATATTATATACTCTACATAATATATGAAAGTCCACCTAATATATATTATCTACTGTACATTAAATATGAAGTTTCACAAAATATATGTTATCTACTGTTCATGAAATATCAAATTTCATCAATTATATTATACACTGTACATGAAATATGAAATTACACCAAATATATATTATATACTGTACATAAAATATGAAAGTACACCAAATATATATTATATACTGTACATAAAATATCAAATTTCACCAAATATATATTATATACTCTACATAATATATGAAAGTCCACCTAATATATATTATCTACTGTACATTAAATATCAAGTTTCACAAAATATATGTTATCTACTGTTCATGAAATATCAAATTTCATCAATTATATTATACACTGTACATGAAATATGAAATTACACCAAATATATATTATATACTGTACATAAAATATGAAAGTACACCAAATATATATTTTATACTGTACATAAAATGTCAAATTTCACCAAATATGTATTATATACTCTACATAAAATATCAAAGTCCACCAATTATATATTATCTACTGTACATAAAATATCAAATTTCACCAAATATATATTATATACTGTAGATAAAATATCAAATTTCACCAAATATATATTATATACTGTACATAAAATATCAAATTTCATCAAATATATTATATACTGTACATAAAATATGAAAGTACACCAAATATATATTATATACTGTACATAAAATATCAAATTTCACCAAATATATATTATATACTCTACATAAAATATCAAATTCCACCAAATATATATTATCTACTGTACATTAAATATGAAAGTAGGCCAAATATATATTATATACTGTATATAAAATATCAAATTTAACAATATATATTATATACTGTACATAAAATATGAAATTTCACCAAATATATATTATATACTGTACATAAAATATGAAAGTACACCAAATATATATTTTATACTGTACATAAAATGTCAAATTTCACCAAATATGTATTATATACTCTACATAAAATATCAAAGTCCACCAATTATATATTATCTACTGTACATAAAATATCAAATTTCACCAAATATATATTATATACTGTAGATAAAATATCAAATTTCACCAAATATATATTATATACTGTACATAAAATATCAAATTTCATCAAATATATTATATACTGTACATAAAATATGAAAGTACACCAAATATATATTATATACTGTACATAAAATATCAAATTTCACCAAATATATATTATATACTCTACATAAAATATCAAATTCCACCAAATATATATTATCTACTGTACATTAAATATGAAAGTAGGCCAAATATATATTATATACTGTATATAAAATATCAAATTTAACAATATATATTATATACTGTACATAAAATATGAAATTTCACCAAATATATATTATATACTGTACATAAAATATCAAATTTTATCAAATATATTTTATACTGTACATAAAATATGAAAGTACAGCAAATATATATTATATACTGTACATAATATATCAAATTTCAACAAATATATATTATATCCTCTACATAAAATATCAAAGTCCACGAAATATATATTATCTACTGTACATAAAATGTCAAATTTCACCAAATATATATTATATACTGTACATAAAATATCAAATTCCACCAAATATATATTATCTACTGTACATAAAATATGAAAGTACGCCAAATATATATTATATACTGTATGTAAAATATCAAATTTAACAATATATATTATATACTGTACATAAAATATCAAATTTCACCAGATATACCTTATATACTGTACATAAAATATCAAATTTCACAAGATATATATTATATACTGTACATAAAATATCAAATTTTAACAAATATATTATATACTGTACATAAAATATGAAAGTACAGCAAATATATATTATATACTGTACATAAAATATCAAATTTCACCAAATATATATTATATACTCTACATAAAATATCAAATTTCACCAAATGTATATTATATACTCTACATAATATATGAAAGTCCACCTAATATATATTATCTACTGTACATTAAATATGAAGTTTCACAAAATATATGTTATCTACTGTTCATGAAATATCAAATTTCATCAATTATATTATACACTGTACATGAAATATGAAATTACACCAAATATATATTATATACTGTACATAAAATATGAAAGTACACCAAATATATATTATATACTGTACATAAAATATCAAATTTCACCAAATATATATTATATACTCTACATAATATATGAAAGTCCACCTAATATATATTATCTACTGTACATTAAATATCAAGTTTCACAAAATATATGTTATCTACTGTTCATGAAATATCAAATTTCATCAATTATATTATACACTGTACATGAAATATGAAATTACACCAAATATATATTATATACTGTACATAAAATATGAAAGTACACCAAATATATATTTTATACTGTACATAAAATGTCAAATTTCACCAAATATGTATTATATACTCTACATAAAATATCAAAGTCCACCAATTATATATTATCTACTGTACATAAAATATCAAATTTCACCAAATATATATTATATACTGTAGATAAAATATCAAATTTCACCAAATATATATTATATACTGTACATAAAATATCAAATTTCATCAAATATATTATATACTGTACATAAAATATGAAAGTACACCAAATATATATTATATACTGTACATAAAATATCAAATTTCACCAAATATATATTATATACTGTACATAAAATATCAAATTCCACCAAATATATATTATCTACTGTACATTAAATATGAAAGTAGGCCAAATATATATTATATACTGTATATAAAATATCAAATTTAACAATATATATTATATACTGTACATAAAATATGAAATTTCACCAAATATATATTATATACTGTACATAAAATATCAAACTTTATCAAATATATTTTATACTGTACATAAAATATGAAAGTACAGCAAATATATATTATATACTGTACATAATATATCAAATTTCAACAAATATATATTATATCCTCTACATAAAATATCAAAGTCCACGAAATATATATTATCTACTGTACATAAAATGTCAAATTTCACCAAATATATATTATATACTGTACATAAAATATCAAATTCCACCAAATATATATTATCTACTGTACATAAAATATGAAAGTACGCCAAATATATATTATATACTGTATGTAAAATATCAAATTTAACAATATATATTATATACTGTACATAAAATATCAAATTTCACCAGATATACCTTATATACTGTACATAAAATATCAAATTTCACAAGATATATATTATATACTGTACATAAAATATCAAATTTTAACAAATATATTATATACTGTACATAAAATATGAAAGTACAGCAAATATATATTATATACTGTACATAAAATATCAAATTTCACCAAATATATATTATATACTCTACATAAAATATCAAATTTCACCAAATGTATATTATATACTCTACATAATATATGAAAGTCCACCTAATATATATTATCTACTGTACATTAAATATGAAGTTTCACAAAATATATGTTATCTACTGTTCATGAAATATCAAATTTCATCAATTATATTATACACTGTACATGAAATATGAAATTACACCAAATATATATTATATACTGTACATAAAATATGAAAGTACACCAAATATATATTATATACTGTACATAAAATATCAAATTTCACCAAATATATATTATATACTCTACAAAATATATGAAAGTCCACCTAATATATATTATCTACTGTACATTAAATATCAAGTTTCACAAAATATATGTTATCTACTGTTCATGAAATATCAAATTTCATCAATTATATTATACACTGTACATGAAATATGAAATTACACCAAATATATATTATATACTGTACATAAAATATGAAAGTACACCAAATATATATTTTATACTGTACATAAAATGTCAAATTTCACCAAATATGTATTATATACTCTACATAAAATATCAAAGTCCACCAATTATATATTATCTACTGTACATAAAATATCAAATTTCACCAAATATATATTATATACTGTAGATAAAATATCAAATTTCACCAAATATATATTATATACTGTACATAAAATATCAAATTTCATCAAATATATTATATACTGTACATAAAATATGAAAGTACACCAAATATATATTATATACTGTACATAAAATATCAAATTTCACCAAATATATATTATATACTCTACATAAAATATCAAATTCCACCAAATATATATTATCTACTGTACATTAAATATGAAAGTAGGCCAAATATATATTATATACTGTATATAAAATATCAAATTTAACAATATATATTATATACTGTACATAAAATATGAAATTTCACCAAATATATATTATCTACTGTACATAAAATATGAAAGTACACCAAATATATATTTTATACTGTACATAAAATGTCAAATTTCACCAAATATGTATTATATACTCTACATAAAATATCAAAGTCCACCAATTATATATTATCTACTGTACATAAAATATCAAATTTCACCAAATATATATTATATACTGTAGATAAAATATCAAATTTCACCAAATATATATTATATACTGTACATAAAATATCAAATTTCATCAAATATATTATATACTGTACATAAAATATGAAAGTACACCAAATATATATTATATACTGTACATAAAATATCAAATTTCACCAAATATATATTATATACTCTACATAAAATATCAAATTCCACCAAATATATATTATCTACTGTACATTAAATATGAAAGTAGGCCAAATATATATTATATACTGTATATAAAATATCAAATTTAACAATATATATTATATACTGTACATAAAATATGAAATTTCACCAAATATATATTATATACTGTACATAAAATATCAAATTTTATCAAATATATTTTATACTGTACATAAAATATGAAAGTACAGCAAATATATATTATATACTGTACATAATATATCAAATTTCAACAAATATATATTATATCCTCTACATAAAATATCAAAGTCCACGAAATATATATTATCTACTGTACATAAAATGTCAAATTTCACCAAATATATATTATATACTGTACATAAAATATCAAATTCCACCAAATATATATTATCTACTGTACATAAAATATGAAAGTACGCCAAATATATATTATATACTGTATGTAAAATATCAAATTTAACAATATATATTATATACTGTACATAAAATATCAAATTTCACCAGATATACCTTATATACTGTACATAAAATATCAAATTTCACCAGATATATATTATATACTGTACATAAAATATCAAATTTTAACAAATATATTATATACTGTACATAAAATATGAAAGTACAGCAAATATATATTATATACTGTACATAAAATATCAAATTTCACCAAATATATATTATATACTCTACATAAAATATCAAATTTCACCAAATGTATATTATATACTCTACATAATATATGAAAGTCCACCTAATATATATTATCTACTGTACATTAAATATGAAGTTTCACAAAATATATGTTATCTACTGTTCATGAAATATCAAATTTCATCAATTATATTATACACTGTACATGAAATATGAAATTACACCAAATATATATTATATACTGTACATAAAATATGAAAGTACACCAAATATATATTATATACTGTACATAAAATATCAAATTTCACCAAATATATATTATATACTCTACATAATATATGAAAGTCCACCTAATATATATTATCTACTGTACATTAAATATCAAGTTTCACAAAATATATGTTATCTACTGTTCATGAAATATCAAATTTCATCAATTATATTATACACTGTACATGAAATATGAAATTACACCAAATATATATTATATACTGTACATAAAATATGAAAGTACACCAAATATATATTATATACTGTACATAAAATGTCAAATTTCACCAAATATGTATTATATACTCTACATAAAATATCAAAGTCCACCAATTATATATTATCTACTGTACATAAAATATCAAATTTCACCAAATATATATTATATACTGTAGATAAAATATCAAATTTCACCAAATATATATTATATACTGTACATAAAATATCAAATTTCATCAAATATATTATATACTGTACATAAAATATGAAAGTACACCAAATATATATTATATACTGTACATAAAATATCAAATTTCACCAAATATATATTATATACTCTACATAAAATATCAAATTCCACCAAATATATATTATCTACTGTACATTAAATATGAAAGTAGGCCAAATATATATTATATACTGTATGTAAAGTATCAAATTTAACAATATATATTATATACTGTATATAAAATATCAAATTTCACCAGATATATATTATATACTCTACATAAAATATGAAAGTCCACCAAATATATATTATCTACTGTACATTAAATATCAAATTTCACAAAATATATGTTATATACTGTTCATGAAATATCAAATTTCATCAAATATATTATACACTGTACATAAAATATGAAATTACACCAAATATATATTGTATACTGTACATAAAATATGAAAGTACAACATATATATTATATACTGTACATAAAATATCAAATTTCAAAAAATTTGTATTATATACTCTACATAAAATATGAAAGTTCACCAAATATATATTATCTACAGTACATTAAATATCAACTTTCACAAAATATATGTTACATACTGTTCATGAAATATCAAATTTCATCAAATATATTATACACTGTACATAAAATATGAAATTACACCAAATATATATAGTATACTGTACATAAAATATGAAAGTACAACATATATATATTATATACTGTACATAAAATATCAAATTTCACCAAATATGTATTATATACTCTACATAAAATATCAAAGTCCACCAATTATATATTATCTACTGTACATAAAATATCAAATTTCACCAAATATATATTATATACTGTAGATACAATATCAAATTTCACAAAATATATATTATATACTGTACATAAAATATCAAATTTCATCAAATATATTATATACTGTACATAAAATATGAAAGTACACCAAATATATGTAATATACTGTACATAAAATACCAAATTTCACTAAATATATATTATATACTGTACATAAAATATCAAATTTCACCAAATATATATTATATACTGTACATAAAATATCAAATTTTATCAAATATATTATAAACTGTACATAAAATATGAAAGTACACCAAATATATATTATATACTGTACATATAATATGAAAGTACACCAAATATATATTATATACTGTACATAAAATATCAAATTTCACCAAATATATATTATATACTCTACATAAAATATCAAATTCCACCAAATATATATTATCTACTGTACATAAAATCTGAAAGTAGGCCAAATATATATTATATACCGTATATAAAATATCAAATTTAACAATATATATTATATACTGTACATAAAATATGAAATTTCACCAAATATATATTATATACTGTACATAAAATATCAAATTTTATCAAATATATTATATACTGTACATAAAATATGAAAGTACAGCAAATATATATTATATACTATACATAATATATCAAATTTCAACAAATATATATTATATCCTCTACATAAAATATCAAAGTCCACGAAATATATATTATCTACTGTACATAAAATGTCAAATTTCACCAAATATATATTATATACTGTACATAAAATATCAAATTCCACCAAATATATATTATCTACTGTACATAAAATATGAAAGTACGCCAAATATATATTATATACTGTATGTAAAATATCAAATTTAACAATATATATTATATACTGTACATAAAATATCAAATTTCACCAGATATACCTTATATACTGTACATAAAATATCAAATTTCACCAGATATATATTATATACTGTACATAAAATATCAAATTTTAACAAATATATTATATACTGTACATAAAATATGAAAGTACAGCAAATATATATTATATACTGTACATAAAATATCAAATTTCACCAAATATATATTATATACACTACATAAAATATCAAATTTCACCAAATGTATATTATATACTCTACATAATATATGAAAGTCCACCTAATATATATTATCTACTGTACATTAAATATGAAGTTTCACAAAATATATGTTATCTACTGTTCATGAAATATCAAATTTCATCAATTATATTATACACTGTATATGAAATATGAAATTACACCAAATATATATTATATACTGTACATAAAATATGAAAGTACACCAAATATATATTATATACTGTACATAAAATATCAAATTTCACCAAATATATATTATATACTCTACATAAAATATCAAATTTCACCAAATATATATTATATACTCTACATAATATATGAAAGTCCACCTAATATATATTATCTACTGTACATTAAATATCAAGTTTCACAAAATATATGTTATCTACTGTTCATGAAATATCAAATTTCATCAATTATATTATACACTGTACATGAAATATGAAATTACACCAAATATATATTATATACTGTACATAAAATATGAAAGTACACCAAATATATATTATATACTGTACATAAAATATCAAATTTCACCAAATATGTATTATATACTCTACATAAAATATCAAAGTCCACCAATTATATATTATCTACTGTACATAAAATATCAAATTTCACCAAATATATATTATATACTGTAGATAAAATATCATATTTCACCAAATATATATTATATACTGTACATAAAATATCAAATTTCATCAAATATATTATATACTGTACATAAAATATGAAAGTACACCAAATATATATTATATACTGTACATAAAATATGAAAGTACACCAAATATATATTATAAACTGTACATAAAATATCAAATTTCACCAAATATATATTATATACTATATATAAAATATCAAATTCCACCAAATATATATTATCTACAGTACATTAAATATGAAAGTAGGCCAAATATATATTATATACTGTATATAAAATATCAAATTTAACAATATATATTATATACTGTACATAAAATATCAAATTTCACCAGATATATATTATATACTGTACATAAAATATCAAATTTTATCAAATATATTATATACTGTACATAAAATATGAAAGTACAGCAAATATATATTATATACTGTACATAATATATCAAATTTCAACAAATATATATTATATCCTCTACATAAAATATCAAAGTCCACGAAATATATATTATCTACTGTACATAAAATGTCAAATTTCACCAAATATATATTATATACTGTACATAAAATATCAAATTCCACCAAATATATATTATCTACTGTACATAAAATATGAAAGTACGCCAAATATATATTATATACTGTATGTAAAATATCAAATTTAACAATATATATTATATACTGTACATAAAATATCAAATTTCACCAGATATACCTTATATACTGTACATAAAATATCAAATTTCACCAGATATATATTATATACTGTACATAAAATATCAAATTTTAACAAATATATTATATACTGTACATAAAATATGAAAGTACAGCAAATATATATTATATACTGTACATAAAATATCAAATTTCACCAAATATATATTATATACTCTACATAAAATATCAAATTTCACCAAATGTATATTATATCCTCTACATAATATATGAAAGTCCACCTAATATATATTATCTACTGTACATTAAATATGAAGTTTCACAAAATATATGTTATCTACTGTTCATGAAATATCAAATTTCATCAATTATATTATACACTGTACATGAAATATGAAATTACACCAAATATATATTATATACTGTACATAAAATATGAAAGTACACCAAATATATATTATATACTCTACATAAAATATCAAATTTCACCAAATATATATAATATACTCTACATAATATATGAAAGTCCACCTAATATATATTATCTACTGTACATTAAATATCAAGTTTCACAAAATATATGTTATCTACTGTTCATGAAATATCAAATTTCATCAATTATATTATACACTGTACATGAAATATGAAATTACACCAAATATATATTATATACTGTACATAAAATATGAAAGTACACCAAATACATATTATATACTGTACATAAAATGTCAAATTTCACCAAATATGTATTATATACTCTACATAAAATATCAAAGTCCACCAATTATATATTATCTACTGTACATAAAATATCAAATTTCACCAAATATATATTATATACTGTAGATAAAATATCAAATTTCACCAAATATATATTATATACTGTACATAAAATATCAAATTTCATCAAATATATTATATACTGTACATAAAATATGAAAGTACACCAAATATATATTATATACTGTACATAAAATATCAAATTTCACCAAATATATATTATATACTCTACATAAAATATCAAATTCCACCAAATATATATTATCTACTGTACATTAAATATGAAAGTAGGCCAAATATATATTATATACTGTATGTAAAATATCAAATTTAACAATATATATTATATACTGTATATAAAATATCAAATTTCACCAGATATATATTATATACTCTACATAAAATATGAAAGTCCACCAAATATATATTATCTACTGTACATTAAATATCAAATTTCACAAAATATATGTTATATACTGTTCATGAAATATCAAATTTCATCAAATATATTATACACTGTACATAAAATATGAAATTACACCAAATATATATTGTGTACTGTACATAAAATATGAAAGTACAACATATATATTATATACTGTACATAAAATATCAAATTTCAGCAAATATGTATTATATACTCTACATAAAATATGAAAGTTCACCAAATATATATTATCTACAGTACATTAAATATCAACTTTCACAAAATATATGTTACATACTGTTCATGAAATATCAAATTTCATCAAATATATTATACACTGTACATAAAATATGAAATTACACCAAATATATATAGTATACTGTACATAAAATATGAAAGTACAACATATATATATTATATACTGTACATAAAATATCAAATTTCACCAAATATGTATTATATACTCTACATAAAATATCAAAGTCCACCAATTATATATTATCTACTGTACATAAAATATCAAATTTCACCAAATATATATTATATACTGTAGATACAATATCAAATTTCACAAAATATATATTATATACTGTACATAAAATATCAAATTTCATCAAATATATTATATACTGTACATAAAATATGAAAGTACACCAAATATATGTAATATACTGTACATAAAATACCAAATTTCACTAAATATATATTATATACTGTACATAAAATATCAAATTTCACTAAATATATATTATATACTGTACATAAAATATCAAATTTTATCAAATATATTATAAACTGTACATAAAATATGAAAGTACACCAAATATATATTATATACTGTACATATAATATGAAAGTACACCAAATATATATTATATACTGTACATAAAATATCAAATTTCACCAAATATATATTATATACTCTACATAAAATATCAAATTCCACCAAATATATATTATCTACTGTACATAAAATCTGAAAGTAGGCCAAATATATATTATATACCGTATATAAAATATCAAATTTAACAATATATATTATATACTGTACATAAAATATGAAATTTCACCAAATATATATTATATACTGTACATAAAATATCAAATTTTATCAAATATATTATATACTGTACATAAAATATGAAAGTACAGCAAATATATATTATATACTATACATAATATATCAAATTTCAACAAATATATATTATATCCTCTACATAAAATATCAAAGTCCACGAAATATATATTATCTACTGTACATAAAATGTCAAATTTCACCAAATATATATTATATACTGTACATAAAATATCAAATTCCACCAAATATATATTATCTACTGTACATAAAATATGAAAGTACGCCAAATATATATTATATACTGTATGTAAAATATCAAATTTAACAATATATATTATATACTGTACATAAAATATCAAATTTCACCAGATATACCTTATATACTGTACATAAAATATCAAATTTCACCAGATATATATTATATACTGTACATAAAATATCAAATTTTAACAAATATATTATATACTGTACATAAAATATGAAAGTACAGCAAATATATATTATATACTGTACATAAAATATCAAATTTCACCAAATATATATTATATACTCTACATAAAATATCAAATTTCACCAAATGTATATTATATACTCTACATAATATATGAAAGTCCACCTAATATATATTATCTACTGTACATTAAATATGAAGTTTCACAAAATATATGTTATCTACTGTTCATGAAATATCAAATTTCATCAATTATATTATACACTGTACATGAAATATGAAATTACACCAAATATATATTGTATACTGTACATAAAATATGAAAGTACACCAAATATATATTATATACTGTACATAAAATATCAAATTTCACCAAATATATATTATATACTCTACATAAAATATCAAATTTCACCAAATATATATTATATACTCTACATAATATATGAAAGTCCACCTAATATATATTATCTACTGTACATTAAATATCAAGTTTCACAAAATATATGTTATCTACTGTTCATGAAATATCAAATTTCATCAATTATATTATACACTGTACATGAAATATGAAATTACACCAAATATATATTATATACTGTACATAAAATATGAAAGTACACCAAATATATATTATATACTGTACATAAAATATCAAATTTCACCAAATATGTATTATATACTCTACATAAAATATCAAAGTCCACCAATTATATATTATCTACTGTACATAAAATATCAAATTTCACCAAATATATATTATATACTGTAGATAAAATATCATATTTCACCAAATATATATTATATACTGTACATAAAATATCAAATTTCATCAAATATATTATATACTGTACATAAAATATGAAAGTACACCAAATATATATTATATACTGTACATAAAATATGAAAGTACACCAAATATATATTATAAACTGTACAAAAATATCAAATTTCACCAAATATATATTATATACTCTATATAAAATATCAAATTCCACCAAATATATATTATCTACAGTACATTAAATATGAAAGTAGGCCAAATATATATTATATACTGTATATAAAATATCAAATTTAACAATATATATTATATACTGTACATAAAATATCAAATTTCACCAGATATATATTATATACTGTACATAAAATATCAAATTTTATCAAATATATTATATACTGTACATAAAATATGAAAGTACAGCAAATATATATTATATACTGTAAATAAAATATCAAATTTCAACAAATATATATTATATCCTCTACATAAAATATCAAAGTCCAAGAAATATATATTATCTACTGTACATAAAATGTCAAATATCACCAAATATATATTATATACTGTACATAAAATATCAAATTTCACCAAATATATATTATATACTGTAGATAAAATATCAAATTTCACCAAATATATATTATATACTGTACAGAAAATATCAAATTTCATCAAATATATTATATACTGTAAATAAAATATGAAAGTACACCAAATATATATTATATACTATACATAAAATATCAAATTTCACCAAATATATATTATATACTCTACATAAAATATCAAATTCCACCAAATATATATTATCTACTGTACATTAAATATGAAAGTAGGCCAAATATATATTATATACTGTATATAAAATATCAAATTTAACAATATATATTATATATTGTATATAAAATATCAAATTTAACAATATATATTATATACTGTATATAAAATATCAAATTTCACCAGATATTTATTATATACTCTACATAAAATATGAAAGTCCACCAAATATATATTATCTAGTGTACATTAAATATCAAATTTCACAAAATATATATAATATACTGTACATAAAATATCAAATTTTCAAATATATTATATACTGTACATAAAATATGAAAGTACAGCAAATATATATTATATACTGTACATAAAATGTCAAATTTCAACAAATATATATTATATCCTCTACATAAAATATCAAAGTCCAAGAAATATATATTATCTACTGTACATAAAATGTCAAATTTCACCAAGTATATATTATATACTGTACATAAAATATCAAATTTCACCAAATATATATTATATACTCTACATAAAATATGAAAGTCCACCAAATATATATTATCTACTGTAGATTAAATATCAAATTTCACAAAATATCTGTTATATACTGTTCATGAAATATCAAATTTCATCAAATATATTATACACTGTACATAAAATATGAAATTACACCAAATATATATTGTATACTGTACATAAAATATGAAAGTACAACATAGATATATTATATACTGTACATAAAATATCAAATTTCACCAAATATGTATTATATACTCTACATAAAATATGAAAGTTCACCAAATATATATTATCTACTGTACATTAAATATCAAATTTCACAAAATATATGTTACATACTGTTCATGAAATATCAAATTTCATCAAATATATTATACACTGTACATAAAATATGAAATTACACCAAATATATATAGTATACTGTACATAAAATATGAAAGTACAACATATATATATTATATACTGTACAAAAATTTCAAATTTCTCCAAATATGTATTATATACTCTCCATAAAATATCAAAGTCCACCAATTATATATTATCTACTTTACATAAAATATCAAATTTCACCAAATATATATTATATACTGTAGATACAATATCAAATTTCACAAAATATATATTATATACTGTACATAAAATATCAAATTTCATCAAATATATTATATACTGTACATAAAATATGAAAGTACACCAAACATATGTATTATACTGTACATAAAATACCAAATTTCACTAAATATATATTATATACTGTACATAAAATATCAAATTTCACCAAATATATATTATATACTGTACATAAAATATCAAATTTTATCAAATATATTATAAACTGTACATAAAATATGAAAGTACACCAAATATATATTATATACTGTACATAAAATATGAAAGTACACCAAATATATATTATATACTGTACTTAAAATATCAAATTTCACCAAATATATATTATATACTCTACATAAATTATCAAATTCCACCAAATATATATTATCTACTGTACATAAAATATGAAAGTAGGCCAAATATATATTATATACTGTATATAAAATATCAAATTTAACAATATATATTATATACTGTACATAAAATATGAAATTTCACCAAATATATATTATATACTGTACATAAAATATCAAATTTTATCAAATATATTATATACTGTACATAAAATATGAAAGTACAGCAAATATATATTATATACTGTACATAATATATCAAATTTCAACAAATATATATTATATCCTCTACATCAAATATCAAAGTCCACGAAATATATATTATCTACTGTACATAAAATGTCAAATTTCACCAAATATATATTATATACTGTACATAAAATATCAAATTCGACCAAATATATATTATCTACTGTACATAAAATATGATATTACGCCAAATATATATTATATACTGTATGTAAAATATCAAATATAACAATATATATTATATACTGTACATAAAATATCAAATTTCACCAGATATACTTTATATACTGTACATAAAATATCAAATTTCACCAGATATATATTATATACTGTACATAAAATATCAAATTTTAACAAATATATTATATACTGTACATAAAATATGAAAGTACAGCAAATATATATTATATACTGTTCATAAAATATCAAATTTCACTAAATAAATATTATATACTCTACATAAAATATCAAATTTCACCAAATATATATTATATACTCTACATAATATATGAAAGTCCACCTAATATATATTATCTACTGTACATTAAATATCAAGTTTCACAAAATATATGTTATCTACTGTTCATGAAATATCAAATTTCATCAATTATATTATACACTGTACATGAAATATGAAATTACACCAAATATATATTATATACTGTACATAAAATATGAAAGGACACCAAATATATATTATATACTGTACATAAAATATCAAATTTCACCAAATATGTATTATATACTCTACATAAAATATCAAATTCCACCAATTATATATTATCTACTGTACATAAAATATCAAATTTCACCAAATATATATTATATACAGTAGATAAAATATCAAATTTCACCAAATATATATTATATACTGTACATAAAATATCAAATTTCATCAAATATATTATATACTGTACATAAAATATTAAAGTACACCAAATATATATTATATACTGTACATAAAATATGAAAGTACACCAAATATATATTATATACTGTACATAAAATATCAAATTTCACCAAATATATATTATACACTCTATATAAAATATCAAATTCCACCAAATATATATTATCTACTGTACATTAAATATGAAAGTAGGCCAAATATATATTATATACTGTATATAAAATATCAAATTTAACAATATATATTATATACTGTACATAAAATATCAAATTTCACCAGATATATATTATATACTGTACATAAAATATCAAATTTTATCAAATATATTATATACTGTACATAAATTATGAAAGTACAGCAAATATATATTATATACTGTAAATAAAATATCAAATTTCAACAAATATATATTATATCCTCTACATAAAATATCAAAGTCCAAGAAATATATATTATCTTCTGTACATTAAATGTCAAATATCACCAAATATATATTATATACTGTACATAAAATATCAAATTTCACCAAATATATATTATATACTCTACATAAAATATGAAAGTCCACCAAATATATATTATCTACTGTACATTAAATATCAAATTTCACAAAATATCTGTTATATACTGTTCATGAAATATCAAATTTCATCAAATATATTATACACTGTACATAAAATATGAAATTACACCAAATATATATTGTATACTGTACAGAAAATATGAAAGTACAACATATATATATTATATACTGTACATAAAATATCAAATTTCACCAAATATGTATTATATACTCTACATAAAATATCAAAGTCCACCAATTATATATTATCTACTGTACATAAAATATCAAATTTCACCAAATATATATTATATACTGTAGATACAATATCAAATTTCAAAAAATATATATTATATACTGTACATAAAATATCAAATTTCATCAAATATATTATATACTGTACATAAAATATGAAAGTACACCAAATATATATAATATACTCTACATAAAATACCAAATTTCACTAAATATATATTATATACTGTACATAAAATATCAAATTTCACCAAATATATATTATATATTGTACATAAAATATCAAATTTTATCAAATATATTATATACTGTACATAAAATATATAAGTACAGCAAATATATATTATATACTGTACATAAAATATCAAATTTCACCAAATATGTATTATATACTCTACATAAAATATCAAAGTCCACCAATTATATATTATCTACTGTACATAAAATATCAAATTTCACCAAATATATATTATATACTGTAGATAAAATATCAAATTTCACGAAATATATATTATATACTTTACATAAAATATCAAATTTCACCAAATATATATTATATACTCTACATAAAATATCAAATTCCAGCAAATATATATTATCTACTGTACATAAAATATGAAAGTACGCCAAATATATATTATGTACAGTAAGTAAAATATCAAATTTAACAATATATATTATATACTGTACATAAAATATCAAATTTCACCAGATATATATTATATACTGTACATAAAATATCAAATTTCACCATCTATATATTATATACTGTACATAAAATATCAAATTTTATCAAATATATTATATACTGTACATAAAATATGAAAGTACAGCAAATATATATTATATACTGTACATAAAATATCAAATTTCACCAAATATATATTATACAATCTACATAATATATGAACGTCCACCTAATATATATTATCTACTATACATTAAATATCAAGTTTCACAAAATATATGTTATATACTGTTCATGAAATATGAAATTTCGTCAATTATATTATACACTGTACACGAAATATGAAATTACATCAAATATATATTATATACTGTACATGAAATATGAAAGTACACCAAATATATATTATATACTGTACATAAAATATCAAATTTCACCAAATATGTATTATATACTCTACATAAAATATCAAAGTCCACCAATTATATATTATCTACTGTACATAAAATATCAAATTTCACCAAATATATATTATATACTGTAGATAAAATATCAAATTTCACCAAATATATATTATATACTGTACATAAAATATCAAATTTCAACAAATATATTATATACTGTACATAAAATATGAAAGTACACCAAATATATATTATATACTGTACATAAAATATCAAATTTCATCAAATATATATTATATACTCTACATAAAATATCAAATTCCACCAAATATATATTATCTACTGTACATTAAATATGAAAGTAGGCCAAATATATATTATATACTGTACATAAAATATCAAATTCCACAAAATATATATTATCTACTGTACATAAAATATGAAATTACGCCAAATATATATTATATACTGTATGTAAAATATCAAATATAACAATATATATTATATACTGTACATAAAATATCAAATTTCACCAGATATACTTTATATACTGTACATAAAATATCAAATTTCACCAGATATATATTATATACTGTACATAAAATATCAAATTTTAACAAATATATTATATACTGTACATAAAATATGAAAGTACAGCAAATATATATTATATACTGTTCATAAAATATCAAATTTCACTAAAAAAATATTATATACTCTACATAAAATATCAAATTTCACCAAATATATATTATATACTCTACATAATATATGAAAGTCCACCTAATATATATTATCTACTGTACATTAAATATCAAGTTTCACAAAATATATGTTATCTACTGTTCATGAAATATCAAATTTCATCAATTATATTATACACTGTACATGAAATATGAAATTACACCAAATATATATTATATACTGTACATAAAATATGAAAGGACACCAAATATATATTATATACTGTACATAAAATATCAAATTTCACCAAATATGTATTATATACTCTACATAAAATATCAAATTCCACCAATTATATATTATCTACTGTACATAAAATATCAAATTTCACCAAATATATATTATATACTGTACATAAAATATCAAATTTCATCAAATATATTATATACTGTACATAAAATATTAAAGTACACCAAATATATATTATATACTGTACATAAAATATGAAAGTACACCAAATATATATTATATACTGTACATAAAATATCAAATTTCACCAAATATATATTATACACTCTATATAAAATATCAAATTCCACCAAATATATATTATCTACTGTACATTAAATATGAAAGTAGGCCAAATATATATTATATACTGTATATAAAATATCAAATTTAACAATATATATTATATACTGTACATAAAATATCAAATTTCACCAGATATATATTATATACTGTACATAAAATATCAACTTTTATCAAATATATTATATACTGTACATAAATTATGAAAGTACAGCAAATATATATTATATACTGTAAATAAAATATCAAATTTCAACAAAGATATATTATATCCTCTACATAAAATATCAAAGTCCAAGAAATATATATTATCTACTGTACATTAAATGTCAAATATCACCAAATATATATTATATACTGTACATAAAATATCAAATTTCACCAAATATATATTATATACTCTACATAAAATATGAAAGTCCACCAAATATATATTATCTACTGTACATTAAATATCAAATTTCACAAAATATATGTTATATACTGTTCATGAAATATCAAATTTCATCAAATATATTATACACTGTACATAAAATATGAAATTACACCAAATATATATTGTATACTGTACATAAAATATGAAAGTACAACATATATATATTATATACTGTACATAAAATATCAAATTTCACCAAATATGTATTATATACTCTACATAAAATATCAAAGTCCACCAATTATATATTATCTACTGTACATAAAATATCAAATTTCACCAAATATATATTATATACTGTAGATACAATATCAAATTTCACAAAATATATATTATATACTGTACATAAAATATCAAATTTCATCAAATATATTATATACTGTACATAAAATATGAAAGTACACCAAATATATATAATATACTCTACATAAAATACCAAATTTCACTAAATATATATTATATAGTGTACATAAAATATCAAATTTCACCAAATATATATTATATATTGTACATAAAATATCAAATTTTATCAAATATATTATATACTGTACATAAAATATATAAGTACAGCAAATATATATTATATACTGTACATAAAATATCAAATTTCACCAAATATGTATTATATACTCTACATAAAATATCAAAGTCCACCAATTATATATTATCTACTGTACATAAAATATCAAATTTCACCAAATATATATTATATACTGTAGATAAAATATCAAATTTCACGAAATATATATTATATACTTTACATAAAATATCAAATTTCACCAAATATATATTATATACTCTACATAAAATATCAAATTCCAGCAAATATATATTATCTACTGTACATAAAATATGAAAGTACGCCAAATATATATTATGTACAGTAAGTAAAATATCAAATTTAACAATATATATTATATACTGTACATAAAATATCAAATTTCACCAGATATATATTATATACTGTACATAAAATATCAAATTTCACCATCTATATATTATATACTGTACATAAAATATCAAATTTTATCAAATATATTATATACTGTACATAAAATATGAAAGTACAGCAAATATATATTATATACTGTACATAAAATATCAAATTTCACCAAATATATATTATACAATCTACATAATATATGAACGTCCACCTAATATATATTATCTACTATACATTAAATATCAAGTTTCACAAAATATATGTTATATACTGTTCATGAAATATGAAATTTCGTCAATTATATTATACACTGTACACGAAATATGAAATTACATCAAATATATATTATATACTGTACATGAAATATGAAAGTACACCAAATATATATTATATACTGTACATAAAATATCAAATTTCACCAAATATGTATTATATACTCTACATAAAATATCAAAGTCCACCAATTATATATTATCTACTGTACATAAAATATCAAATTTCACCAAATATATATTATATACTGTAGATAAAATATCAAATTTCACCAAATATATATTATATACTGTACATAAAATATCAAATTTCAACAAATATATTATATACTGTACATAAAATATGAAAGTACACCAAATATATATTATATACTGTACATAAAATATCAAATTTCACCAAATATATATTATATACTCTACATAAAATATCAAATTCCACCAAATATATATTATCTACTGTACATTAAATATGAAAGTAGGCCAAATATATATTATATACTGTATATAAAGTATCAAATTTAACAATATATATTATATACTGTACATAAAATATCAAATTTCACCAGATATATATTATATACTCTACATAAAATATGAAAGTCCACCAAATATATATTATCTACTGTACATTAAATATCAAATTTCACAAAATATATGTTATATACTGTTCATGAAATATCAAATTTCATCAAATATATTATACACTGTACATAAAATATGAAATTACACCAAATATATATTGTATACTGTACATAAAATATGAAAGTACAACATATATATATTATATACTGTACATAAAATATCAAATTTCACCAAATATGTATTATATACTCTACATAAAATATGAAAGTTCACCAAATATATATTATCTACTGTACATTAAATATCAAATTTCACAAAATATATGTTACATACTGTTCATGAAATATCAAATTTCATCAAATATATTATACACTGTACATAAAATATGAAATTACACCAAATATATATAGTATACTGTACATAAAATATGAAAGTACAACATATATATATTATATACTGTACATAAAATATCAAATTTCACCAAATATGTATTATATACTCTACATAAAATATCAAAGTCCACCAATTATATATTATCTACTGTACATAAAATATCAAATTTCACCAAATATATATTATATACTGTAGATACAATATCAAATTTCACAAAATATATATTATATACTGTACATAAAATATCAAATTTCATCAAATATATTATATACTGTACATAAAATATGAAAGTACACCAAATATATGTAATATACTGTACGTAAAATACCAAATTTCACTAAATATATATTATATACTGTACATAAAATATCAAATTTCACCAAATATATATTATATACTGTACATAAAATATCAAATTTTATCAAATATATTATAAACTGTACATAAAATATGAAATTTCACCAAATATATATTATATACTGTACATAAAATATCAAATTTTATCAAATATATTTTATACTGTACATAAAATATGAAAGTACAGCAAATATATATTATATACTGTACATAATATATCAAATTTCAACAAATATATATTATATCCTCTACATAAAATATCAAAGTCCACGAAATATATATTATCTACTGTACATAAAATGTCAAATTTCACCAAATATATATTATATACTGTACATGAAATATCAAATTCCACCAAATATATATTATCTACTGTACATAAAATATGAAAGTACGCCAAATATATATTATATACTGTATGTAAAATATCAAATTTAACAATATATATTATATACGGTACATAAAATATCAACTTTCACCAGATATACCTTATATACTGTACATAAAATATCAAATTTCACCAGATATATATTATATACTGTACATAAAATATCAAATTTTAACAAATATATTATATACTGTACATAAAATATGAAAGTACAGCAAATATATATTATATACTGTACATAAAATATCAAATTTCACCAAATATATATTATATACTCTACATAAAATATCAAATTTCACCAAATGTATATTATATACTCTACATAATATATGAAAGTCCACCTAATATATATTATCTACTGTACATTAAATATGAAGTTTCACAAAATATATGTTATCTACTGTTCATGAAATATCAAATTTCATCAATTATATTATACACTGTACATGAAATATGAAATTACACCAAATATATATTGTATACTGTACATAAAATATGAAAGTACACCAAATATATATTATATACTGTACATAAAATATCAAATTTCACCAAATATATATTATATACTCTACATAAAATATCAAATTTCACCAAATATATATTATATACTCTACATAATATATGAAAGTCCACCTAATATATATTATCTACTGTACATTAAATATCAAGTTTCACAAAATATATGTTATCTACTGTTCATGAAATATCAAATTTCATCAATTATATTATACACTGTACATGAAATATGAAATTACACCAAATATATATTATATACTGTACATAAAATATGAAAGTACACTAAATATATATTATATACTGTACATAAAATATCAAATTTCACCAAATATGTATTATATACTCTACATAAAATATCAAAGTCCACCAATTATATATTATCTACTGTACATAAAATATCAAATTTCACCAAATATATATTATATACTGTAGATAAAATATCATATTTCACCAAATATATATTACATACTGTACATAAAATATCAAATTTCATCAAATATATTATATACTGTACATAAAATATGAAAGTACACCAAATATATATTATATACTGTACATAAAATATGAAAGTACACCAAATATATACTATAAACTGTACATAAAATATCAAATTTCACCAAATATATATTATATACTCTATATAAAATATCAAATTCCAACAAATATATATTATCTACAGTACATTAAATATGAAAGTAGGCCAAATATATATTATATACTGTATATAAAATATCAAATTTAACAATATATATTATATACTGTACATAAAATATCAAATTTCACCAGATATATATTATATACTGTACATAAAATATCAAATTTTATCAAATATATTATATACTGTACATAAAATATGAAAGTACAGCAAATATATATTATATACTGTAAATAAAATATCAAATTTCAACAAATATATATTATATCCTCTACATAAAATATCAAAGTCCAAGAAATATATATTATCTACTGTACATAAAATGTCAAATATCACCAAATATATATTATATACTGTACATAAAATATCAAATTTCACCAAATATATATTATATACTGTAGATAAAATATCAAATTTCACCAAATATATATTATATACTGTACATAAAATATCAAATTTCATCAAATATATTATATAGTGTAAATAAAATATGAAAGTACACCAAATATATATTATATACTATACATAAAATATCAAATTTCACCAAATATATATTATATACTCTACATAAAATATCAAATTCCACCAAATATATATTATGTACTGTACATTAAATATGAAAGTAGGCCAAATATATATTATATACTGTATATAAAATATCAAATTTAACAATATATATTATATATTGTATATAAAATATCAAATTTAACAATATATATTATATACTGTATATAAAATATCAAATTTCACCAGATATATATTATATACTCTACATAAAATATGAAAGTCCACCAAATATATATTATCTACTGTACATTAAATATCATATTTCACAAAATATATGTTATATACTGTTCATGAAATATCAAATTTCATCAAATATATTATACACTGTACATAAAATATGAAATTACACCAAATATATATTGTATACTGTACATAAAATATGAAAGTACAACATATATATAATATATACTGTACATAAAATATCAAATTTCACCAAATATGTATTATATACTCTACATAAAATATGAAAGTTCACCAAATATATATTATCTACTGTACATAAAATATCAAATTTCACAAAATATATGTTACATACTGTTCATGAAATATCAAATTTCATCAAATATATTATACACTGTACATAAAATATGAAATTACACCAAATATATATAGTATACTGTACATAAAATATGAAAGTACAACATATATATATTATATACTGTACAAAAATTTCAAATTTCACCAAATATGTATTATATACTCTCCATAAAATATCAAAGTCCACCAATTATACATTATCTACTTTACATAAAATATCAAATTTCACCAAATATATATTATATACTGTAGATACAATATCAAATTTCACAAAATATATATTATATACTGTACATAAAATATCAAATTTCATCAAATATATTATATACTGTACATAAAATATGAAAGTACACCAAACATATGTAATATACTGTACATAAAATACCAAATTTCACTAAATATATATTATATACTGTACATAAAATATCAAATTTCACCAAATATATATTATATACTGTACATAAAATATCAAATTTTATCAAATATATTATAAACTGTACATAAAATATGAAAGTACACCAAATATATATTATATACTGTACATAAAATATGAAAGTACACCAAATATATATTATATACTGTACATAAAATATCAAATGTCACCAAATATATATTATATACTCTACATAAATTATCAAATTCCACCAAATATATATTATCTACTGTACATAAAATATGAAAGTAGGCCAAATATATATTATATACTGTATATAAAATATCAAATTTAACAATATATATTATATACTGTACATAAAATATGAAATTTCACCAAATATATATTATATACTGTACATAAAATATCAAATTTTATCAAATATATTATATACTGTACATAAAATATGAAAGTACAGCAAATATATATTATATACTGTACATAATATATCAAATTTCAACAAATATATATTATATCCTCTACATCAAATATCAAAGTCCATGAAATATATATTATCTACTGTACATAAAATGTCAAATTTCACCAAATATATATTATATACTGTACATAAAATATCAAATTCCACCAAATATATATTATCTACTGTACATAAAATATGAAATTACGCCAAATATATATTATATACTGTATGTAAAATATCAAATATAACAATATATATTATATACTGTACATAAAATATCAAATTTCACCAGATATACTTTATATACTGTACATAAAATGTCAAATTTCACCAGATATATATTATATACTGTACATAAAATATCAAATTTTAACAAATATATTATATACTGTACATAAAATATGAAAGTACAGCAAATATATATTATATACTGTTCATAAAATATCAAATTTCACTAAATAAATATTATATACTCTACATAAAATATCAAATTTCACCAAATATATATTATATACTCTACATAATATATGAAAGTCCACCTAATATATATTATCTACTGTACATTAAATATCAAGTTTCACAAAATATATGTTATCTACTGTTCATGAAATATCAAATTTCATCAATTATATTATACACTGTACATGAAATATGAAATTACACCAAATATATATTATATACTGTACATAAAATATGAAAGGACACCAAATATATGTTATATACTGTACATAAAATATCAAATTTCACCAAATATGTATTATATACTCTACATAAAATATCAAATTCCACCAATTATATATTATCTACTGTACATAAAATATCAAATTTCACCAAATATATATTATATACAGTAGATAAAATATCAAATTTCACCAAATATATATTATATACTGTACATAAAATATCAAATTTCATCAAATATATTATATACTGTACAGAAAATATTAAAGTACACCAAATATATATTATATACTGTACATAAAATATGAAAGTACACCAAATATATATTATATACTGTACATAAAATATCAAATTTCACCAAATATATATTATACACTCTATATAAAATATCAAATTCCACCAAATATATATTATCTACTGTACATTAAATATGAAAGTAGGCCAAATATATATTATATACTGTATATAAAATATCAAATTTAACAATATATATTATATACTGTACATAAAATATCAAATTTCACCAGATATATATTATATACTGTACATAAAATATCAAATTTTATCAAATATATTATATACTGTACATAAATCATGAAAGTACAGCAAATATATATTATATACTGTAAATAAAATATCAAATTTCAACAAATATATATTATATACTCTACATAAAATATCAAAGTCCAAGAAATATATATTATCTACTGTACATTAAATGTCAAATATCACCAAATATATATTATATACTGTACATAAAATATCAAATTTCACCAAATATATATTATATACTCTACATAAAATATGAAAGTCCACCAAATATATATTATCTACTGTACATTAAATATCAAATTTCACAAAATATATGTTATATACTGTCCATGAAATATCAAATTTCATCAAATATATTATACAGTGTACATAAAATATGAAATTACACCAAATATATATTGTATACTGTACATAAAATATGAAAGTACAACATATATATATTATATACTGTACATAAAATATCAAATTTCACCAAATATGTATTATATACTCTACATAAAATATCAAAGTCCACCAATTATATATTATCTACTGTACATAAAATATCAAATTTCACCAAATATATATTATATACTGTAGATACAACATCAAATTTCACAAAATATATATTATATACTATACATAAAATATCAAATTTCATCAAATATATTATATACTGTACATAAAATATGAAAGTACACCAAATATATATAATATACTCTACATAAAATACCAAATTTCACTAAATATATATTATATACTGTACATAAAATATCAAATTTCACCAAATATATATTATATATTGTACATAAAATATCAAATTTTATCAAATATATTATATACTGTACATAAAATATATAAGTACAGCAAATATATATTATATACTGTACATAAAATATCAAATTTCACCAAATATGTATTATATACTCTACATAAAATATCAAAGTCCACCAATTATATATTATCTACTGTACATAAAATATCAAATTTCACCAAATATATATTATATACTGTAGATAAAATATCAAATTTCACGAAATATATATTATATACTTTACATAAAATATCAAATTTCACCAAATATATATTATATACTCTACATAAAATATCAAATTCCAGCAAATATATATTATCTACTGTACATAAAATATGAAAGTACGCCAAATATAT
The DNA here is from genome assembly GCF_029281585.2 of Gorilla gorilla gorilla. NCBI lineage: Eukaryota > Metazoa > Chordata > Mammalia > Primates > Hominidae > Gorilla > Gorilla gorilla. The sequence continues at coordinate 3,455,874 of NC_073236.2, forward strand.
ATTATATACAGTATGTAAAATATCAAATTTAACAATATATATTATATACTGTACATAAAATATCAAATTTCACCAGATATATATTATATACTGTACATAAAATATCAAATTTCACCATATATATATTATATACTGTACATAAAATATCAAATTTTATCAAATATATTATATACTGTACATAAAATATGAAAGTACAGCAATTATATATTATATACTGTACATAAAATATCAAATTTCACCAAATATATATTATACAATCTACATAATATATGAACGTCCACCTAATATATATTATCTACTATACATTAAATATCAAGTTTCACAAAATATATGTTATATACTGTTCATGAAATATGAAATTTCGTCAATTATATTATACACTGTACACGAAATATGAAATTACATCAAATATATATTATATACTGTACATGAAATATGAAAGTACACCAAATATATATTATATACTGTACATAAAATATCAAATTTCACCAAATATGTATTATATACTCTACATAAAATATCAAAGTCCACCAATTATATATTATCTACTGTACATAAAATATCAAATTTCACCAAATATATATTATATACTGTAGATAAAATATCAAATTTCACCAAATATATATTATATACTGTACATAAAATATCAAATTTCAACAAATATATTATATACTGTACATAAAATATGAAAGTACACCAAATATATATTATATACTGTACATAAAATATCAAATTTCACCAAATATATATTATATACTCTACATAAAATATCAAATTCCACCAAATATATATTATCTACTGTACATTAAATATGAAAGTAGGCCAAATATATATTATATACTGTATATAAAATATCAAATTTAACAATATATATTATATACTGTACATAAAATATCAAATTTCACCAGATATATATTATATACTCTACATAAAATATGAAAGTCCACCAAATATATATTATCTACTGTACATTAAATATCATATTTCACAAAATATATGTTATATACTGTTCATGAAATATCAAATTTCATCAAATATATTATACACTGTACATAAAATATGAAATTACACCAAATATATATTGTATACTGTACATAAAATATGAAAGTACAACATATATATATTATATACTGTACATAAAATATCAAATTTCACCAAATATGTATTATATACTCTACATAAAATATGAAAGTTCACCAAATATATATTATCTACTGTACATTAAATATCAAATTTCACAAAATATATGTTACATACTGTTCATGAAATATCAAACTTCATCAAATATATTATACACTGTACATAAAATATGAAATTACACCAAATATATATAGTATACTGTACATAAAATATGAAAGTACAACATATATATATTATATACTGTACAAAAATTTCAAATTTCACCAAATATGTATTATATACTCTCCATAAAATATCAAAGTCCACCAATTATATATTATCTACTTTACATAAAATATCAAATTTCACCAAATATATATTATATACTGTAGATACAATATCAAATTTCACAAAATATATATTATATACTGTACATAAAATATCAAATTTCATCAAATATATTATATACTGTACATAAAATATGAAAGTACACCAAACATATGTAATATACTGTACATAAAATACCAAATTTCACTAAATATATATTATATACTGTACATAAAATATCAAATTTCACCAAATATATATTATATACTGTACATAAAATATCAAATTTTATCAAATATATTATAAACTGTACATAAAATATGAAAGTACACCAAATATATATTATATACTGTACATAAAATATGAAAGTACACCAAATATATATTATATACTGTACATAAAATATCAAATTTCACCAAATATATATTATATACTCTACATAAATTATCAAATTCCACCAAATATATATTATCTACTGTACATAAAATATGAAAGTAGGCCAAATATATATTATATACTGTATATAAAATATCAAATTTAACAATATATATTATATACTGTACATAAAATATCAAATTTTATCAAATATATTATATACTGTACATAAAATATGAAAGTACAGCAAATATATATTATATACTGTACATAATATATCAAATTTCAACAAATATATATTATATCCTCTACATCAAATATCAAAGTCCACGAAATATATATTATCTACTGTACATAAAATGTCAAATTTCACCAAATATATATTATATACTGTACATAAAATATCAAATTCCACCAAACATATATTATCTACTGTACATAAAATATGAAATTACGCCAAATATATATTATATACTGTATGTAAAATATCAAATATAACAATATATATTATATACTGTACATAAAATATCAAATTTCACCAGATATACTTTATATACTGTACATAAAATATCAAATTTCACCAGATATATATTATATACTGTACATAAAATATCAAATTTTAACAAATATATTATATACTGTACATAAAATATGAAAGTACAGCAAATATATATTATATACTGTTCATAAAATATCAAATTTCACTAAATAAATATTATATACTCTACATAAAATATCAAATTTCACCAAATATATATTATATACTCTACATAATATATGAAAGTCCACCTAATATATATTATCTACTGTACATTAAATATCAAATTTCACAAAATATATGTTATATACTGTTCATGAAATATCAAATTTCATCAAATATATTATACACTGTACATAAAATATGAAATTACACCAAATATATCATGTATACTGTACATAAAATATGAAAGTACAACATATATATTATATACTGTATATAAAATATCAAATTTCACCAAATATGTATTATATTCTCTACATAAAATATCAAAGTCCACCAACTATATATTATCTACTGTACATAAAATATCAAATTTCACCAAATATATATTATATACCGTAGATACAATATCAAATTTCACAAAATATATATTATATACTGTACATAAAATATCAAATTTCATCAAATATATTATATACTGTACATAAAATATGAAAGTACACCAAATATATATAATATACTGTACATAAAATACCAAATTTCACTAAATATATATTATATACTGTACATAAAATGTCAAATTTCACCAAATATATATTATATACTGTACATAAAATATCAAATTTTATCAAATATATTATAAACTGTACATAAAATATGAAAGTACACCAAATATATATTATATACTGTACATAAAATATGAAAGTACACCAAATATATAATATATACTGTACATAAAATATCAAATTTCACCAAATATATATTATATACTCTACATAAAATATCAAATTCCACCAAATATATATTATCTACTGTACATAAAATACGAAAGTAGGCCAAATATATATTATATACTGCATATAAAATATCAAATTTAACAATATATATTATATACTGTACATAAAATATGAAATTTCACCAGATATATATTATATACTGTACATAAAATATCAAATTTTATCAAATATATTATATACTGTACATAAAATATGAAAGTACAGCAAATATATATTATATACTGTACATAAAATATCAAATTTCAACAAATATATATTATATCCTCTATATAAAATATCAAAGTCCACGAAATATATATTATCTACTGTACATAAAATGTCAAATTTCACCAAATATATATTATATACTGTACATAAAATATCAAATTTCACCAAATATATCTTATAAACTCTACATAAAATATGAAAGTCCACCAAATATATATTATCTACTGTACATTAAATATCAAAATTCACAAAATATATGTTATATACTGTTCATGAAATATCAAATTTCATCAAATATATTATACACTGTACATAAAATATGAAATTACACAAAATATATATTGTATACTGTACATAAAATATGAAAGTACAACATATATATATTATATATACTGTACATAAAATATCAAATTTCACCAAATATGTATTATATACTCTACATAAAATATCAAAGTCCACCAATTATATATTATCTAGTGTACATAAAATATCAAATTTCAACAAATATATATTATATACTGTAGATACAATATCAAATTTCACAAAATATATTTTATATACTGTACATAAAATATCAAATTTCATCAAATATATTATATACTGTACATAAAATATGAAAGTACACCAAATATATATAATATACTGTACATAAAATACCAAATTTCACTAAATATATATTATATACTGTACATAAAATATCAAATTTCACCAAATATATATTATATACTGTATGTAAAATATCAAATTTAACAATATATATTATATACTGTACATAAAATATCAAATTTCACCAGATATACCTTATATACTGTACATAAAATATCAAATTTCACCAGATATATATTATATACTGTACATAAAATATCAAATTTTATCAAATATATTATATACTGTACATAAAATATGAAAGTACACCAAATATATATAATATACTGTACATAAAATACCAAATTTCACTAAATATACATTATATACTGTACATAAAATATCAAATTTCACCAAATATATATTATATACTCTACATAAAATATCAAAGTCCACCAATTATATATTATCTACTGTATATAAAATATCAAATTTCACCAGATATATATTATATACTGTACATAAAATATCAAATTTTATCAAATATATTATATACTGTACATAAAATATGAAAGTACAGCAAATATATATTATATACTGTACATAAAATATCAAATTTAAACAAATATATATTATATCCTCTACATAAAATATCAAAGTCCACGAAATATATATTATCTACTGGACATAAAATATCAAATTTCACCAAATATATATTGTATACTGTACATAAAATATCAAATTTCACCAAATATATATTATATACTCTACATAAAATATGAAAGTCCACCAAATATATATTATCTACTGTATATTAAATATCAAATTTCACTAAATATATGTTATATACTGTTCATGAAATATCAAATTTCATCAAATATATTATACAATGTACATAAAATATGAAATTATACCAAATATATATTGTATACTGTACATAAAATATGAAAGTACAACATATATATATTATATACTGTATATAAAATATCAAATTTCACCAAATATGTATTATATACTCTACATAAAATATGAAAGTCCACCAAATATATATTATCTACTGTACCTAAAATATCAAATTTCACCAAATATATATTATATACTGTACATAAAATATTAAATTTAACAATATATATTATATACTGTACATAAAATATCAAATTTCACCAGATATATATTATATACTGTACATAAAATATCAAATTTTATCCAATATATTATATACAGTACATAAAATATGAAAGTACAGCAAATATATATTATATACTGTACATAAAATATCAAATTTCAACAAATATATATTATATCCTCTACATAAAATATCAAAGTCCATGAAATATATATTATCTCCTGTACATAAACTATCAAATTTCACCAAATATATATTATATACTGTACATAAAATATCAAATTTCACCAAATATATATTATATACTCTACATAAACTATGAAAGTCCACCTAATATATATTATCTACTGTACATTAAATATCAAATTTCACAAAATATATGTTATATATTGTTCATAAAATATCAAATTTCATCAAATATATTATACACTGTACGTGAAATATGAAATTACGCCAAATATATATTATATACTGTACATAAAATATGAAAGTACACCAAATATATACTATATACTGTAGATAAAATATCAAAATTCACCAAATATATATTATATACTGTACATAAAATATCAAATTTCATCAAATATATTATATACTGTACATAAAATATGAAAGTACACCTAATATATATAATATACTGTACATAAAATATCAAATTTCACAAAATATATATTATACACTGTACATGAAATATGAAATTACACCAAATATATATTTTATACTGTACATAAAATATGAAAGTACACCAAATATATATTATATACTGTACATAAAATATCAAATTTCACCAAATATATATTATATACTCTACATAAAATATCAAAGTCCACCAATTATATATTATCTACTGTATATAAAATATCAAATTTCACCAAATATATATTATATACAGTACATAAAATATCAAATTTTATCAAATATATTATATACTGTACATAAAATATGAAAGTACAGCAAATATATATTATATACTGTACATAAAATATCAAATTTCAACAAATATATATTATATCCTCTACATAAAATATCAAAGTCCACGAAATATATATTATCTACTAGACATAAAATATCAAATTTCACCAAATATATATTGTATACTGTACATAAAATATCAAATTTCACCAAATATATATTATATACTCTACATAAAATATGAAAGTCCACCAAATATATATTATCTACTGTACATTAAATATCAAATTTCACTAAATATATGTTATATACTGTTCATGAAATATCAAATTTCATCAAATATATTATACAATGTACATAAAATATGAAATTACACCAAATATATATAGTATACTGTACATAAAATATGAAAGTACAACATATATATATTATATACTGTACATAAAATATCAAATTTCACCAAATATGTATGATATACTCTACATAAAATATGAAAGTCCACCAAATATATATTATCTACTGTACATTAAATATCAAATTTCACAAAATATATGTTATATACTGTTCATGAAATATCAAATTTCATCAAATATATTATACACTGTACATAAAATATGAAATTACACCAAATATATATTATATACTGTACATAAAATATCAAATTTCACCAAATATATATTATATACTCTACATAAAATATCAAAGTCAACCAATTATATATTATCAACTGTACATAAAATATCAAATTTCACCAAATATATATTATAAACTGTACATAAAATATCAAATTTTATCAAATATATTATATACTGTACATAAAATATGAAAGTACAGCAAATATATATTACATACTGTACATAAAATATCAAATTTCAACAAATATATATTATATCCTCTACATAAAATATCAAAGTCCACGAAATATATATTATCTACTGGACATAAAATATCAAATTTCACCAAATATATATTGTATACTGTACATAAAATATCAAATTTCACCAAATATATATTATATACTCTACATAAAATATGAAAGTCCACCAAATATATATTTTCTACTGTATATTAAATATCAAATTTCACTAAATATATGTTATATACTGTTCATGAAATATCAAATTTAATCAAATATATTATACAATGTACATAAAATATGAAATTACACCAAATATATATTGTATACTGTACCTAAAATATGAAAGTACAACATATATATATTATATACTGTATATAAAATATCAAATTTCACCAAATATGTATTATATACTCTACATAAAATATGAAAGTCCACCAAATATATATTATCTACTGTACATTAAATATCAAATTTCACAAAATATATGTTATATACTGTTAATGAAATATCAAATTTCATCAAATATATTATACACTGTACATGAAATATGAAATTACACCAAATATATATTGTATACTGTACATAAAATATGAAAGTACAACATATATATATTATATACTGTACATAAAATATCAAATTTCACCAAATATGTATTATATACTCTACATAAAATATCAAAGTCCGCCAATTATATATTATCTACTGTACATAAAATATCAAATTTCACCAAATATATATTATATACTGTACAAAAAATATCAAATTTCATCAAATATATTATATACTGTACATAAAATATGAAAGTACACCAAATATATATAATATACTGTACATAAAATATCAAAATTCACAAAATATATATTATGTACTGTACATAAAATATCAAATTTCACCAAGTATATATTATATACTGTACATAAAATATCAAATTTTATCAAATATATTATATACTCTACATAAAATATGAAAGTACAGCAAATATATATTATATACTGTACATAATATATCAAATTTCATCAAATGTATATTATATACTCTACATAAAATATGAAAGTACACCAAATATATATTATCTACTGTACTGTTAAATATCAAATTTCACGAAATGTATATTATACACTGTACAAAAAATATCAAATTTCACCAAATATATATTATATACTCTACATAAAATATCAAATTCCACCAAATATATATTATCTACTGTACATAAAATATGAAATTATGCCAAATATATATTATATACTGTATATAAAATATCAAATTTAACAATATATATTATAAACTGTACATAAAATATCAAATTTCACCAGATATATATTATATACTGTACATAAAATATCAAATTTCACCAAATATGTGTTATATACTCTACATAAAATATCAAAGTCCACCAATTATAAATTATCTACTGTACATAAAATATCAAATTTCACCAAATATATATTATATACTGCAGATAAAATATCAAATTTCACGAAATATATATTATATACTGTACATAAAATATCAAATTTTATCAAATACATTATATACTGTACATAAAATATGAAAGTACAGCAAATATATATTATATACTGTACATAAAATATCAAATTTCATCAAATATATATTATATACTCTACATAAAATATGAAATTCCGCCAAATATATATTATCTACTGTACATAAAATATGAAAGTACGCCAAATATATATTACATACTGTATGTAAAATATCAAATTTAACAATATATATTATATACTGTACATAAAATATCAAATTTCACCAGATATACCTTATATACTGTACATAAAATATGAAATTTTATCAAATATATTATATAGTGTACATAAAATATGAAATTCCGCAAATATATATTATCTACTGTACATAAAATATCAAATTTCGCCAAATATATATTATACACTCTACAGAAAATATCAAATTTCACCAAATATATATTGTATACTCTACATAAAATATCAAAGTCCACCAAATATATATTATCTACTGTACTTAAAATGTCAAATTTCACAAAATATATGTTTTATACTGTTCATGAAATATCAAATTTCATCAAATATATTATACACTGTACAAGAAATATGAAATTACACCAAGTATATATTATATACTGTACATAAAATATGAAAGTACACCAAATATTTATTATATACTGTACATAAAATATCAAATTTCACCAAATATGTATTATATACTCTACATAAAATATCAAAGTCCACCAATTATATATTATCAACTGTACATAAAATATCAAATTTCACGAAATATATATTATATACTGTAGATAAAATATCAAATTTCACCAAATATATATTATATACTGTACATAAAATATCAAATTTCACCAAATATATATTATATACTCTACATAAAATATAAAATTCCACCAAATATATATTATCTACTGTACATAAAATATGAAAGTACACCAAATATATATTACATACTGTATGTAAAATATCAAATTTAACAATATATTTTATATACTGTACATAAAATATCAAATTTCACCAGATATATATTATATACTGTACATAAAATATCAAATTTCACCAGATATATATTATATACTGTACATAAAATATCAAATTTTATCAAATATATTATATACTGTACATAAAATATGAAAGTACAGCAAATATATATTATATACTGTACATAAAATATCAAATTTCAACAAATATATATTATATCCTCTACATAAAATATCAAAGTCCATGAAATAAATATCATCTACTGTACGTAAAATATCAAATTTCACCAAATATATGTTATATACTGTACATAAAATATCAAATTTCACCAAATATTTATTATATACTCTAAATAAAATATGAAACTCCACCTAATATATATTATCAACTGTACATTAAATATCAAATTTCACAAAATATATGTTATGTACTGTTCATGAAATATCAAATTTCATCAAATATATTATACATTGTACATGAAATATGAAATTACACCAAATATATAGTATGTACTGTACATAAAATATGAAAGTACAACATATATATATTATATACTGTACATAAAATATCAAATTTCACCAAATATATATTATATACTCTACATAAAATATCAAAGTCCACCAATTATATATTATCTACTGTACATAAAATATCAAATTTCACCAAATATATATTATATACTGTAGATACAATATCAAATTTCACAAAATATATGATATATACTGTACATAAAATATCAAATTTCATCAAGTAATTTATATACTGTACATAAAATATGAAAGTACACCAGATATATATATTATACTGTACATAAAATATCAAATTTCACAAAATATATATTATATACTGTACATAAAATTTCAAATTTCACCAAATATATATTATATACTGTACATAAAATATCAAATTTCAACAAATATATATTATATCCTCTATATAAAATATCAAAGTCCACGAAATATATATTATCTACTGTACATAAAATGTCAAATTTCAACAAATATATATTATATACTCTACATAAAATATCAAAGTCCACCAAATATATATTATCTACTGTACATAAAATATCAAATTTCACCAAATATATATTATATACTGTACATAAAATATCAAATTTCATCCAATATATTATATACTGAACATAAAATATGAAAGTACACCAAATATATATAATATACTGTACATAAAATATGAAAGTACAACACATATATATTTTATGGGGTACATAAAATATCAAATTTCACCAAATATATATTATATACTCTACATAAAATATCAAATTCCACCAAATATATATTATCTACTGTACATAAAATATGAAAGTACACCAAATATATATTATATACCGTATGTAAAATATCAAATTTAACAATATATTTTATATACTGTACATAAAATATCAAATTTCACCAGATATATATTATATACTGTACATAAAATATCAAATTTCACCAGATATATATTATATACTGTACATAAAATATCAAATTTTATCAAATATATTATATACTGTACATAAAATATGAAACTACAGCAAATATATATTATATACTGTACATAAAATATCAAATTTCAACAAATATATATTATATCCTCTACATAAAATATCAAAGTCCACGAAATATATATCATCTACTGTACGTAAAATATCAAATTTCACCAAATATATATTATATACTGTACATAAAATATCAAATTTCACCAAATATTTATTATATACTCTACATAAAATATGAAAGTCCACCTAATATATATTATCTACTGTACATTAAATATCAAATTTCACAAAATATATGTTATGTACTGTTCATGAAATATCAAATTTCATCAAATATATTATACATTGTACATGAAATATGAAATTACACCAAATATATAGTATGTACTGTACATAAAATATGAAAGTACAACATATATATATTATATACTGTACATAAAATATTAAATTTCACCAAATATGTATTATATACTCTACATAAAATATCAAAGTCCACCAATTATATATTATCTACTGTACATAAAATATCAAATTTCACCAAATATATATTATATACTGTAGATAAAATATCAAATTTCACAAAATATATGATATATACTGTACATAAAATATCAAATTTCACTAAATATATATTATATACAGTACACAAAATTTCAAATTTCACCAAATATATATTATATACTGTTCATAAAATATCAAATTTTATCAAATATATTATATACAGTACATAAAATATGAAACTACAGCAAATATATATTATATACTGTACATAAAATATCAAACTTCAACAAATATATATTATATACTCTACATAATATATCAAAGTCCACCAAATATATATTATCTACTGTACATAAAATATCAAATTTCACCAAATATATATTATATACTGTAGATACAATATCAAATTTCACAAAATATATGATATATACTGTACATAAAATATCAAATTTCATCAAATATATTTTGTACTGTACATAAAATATGAAAGTACACCAAATATATATAATATACTGTACATAAAATATCAAATTTCACTAAATATATTTTATATACAGTACACAAAATTTCAAATTTCACCAAATATATATTATATACTGTTCATACAATGTCAAATTTTATCAAATATATTATATACAGTACATAAAATATGAAACTACAGCAAATGTATATTATATACTGTACATAAAATATCAAACTTCAACAAATATATATTATATACTCTACATAAAATATCAAAGTCCACCAAATATATATTATCTACTGTACATAAAATATCAAATTTCACCAAATATATATTATATACTGTACTGAAAATATCAAATTTCACCAAATTTATATTATATACTCTACATAAAATATCAAAGTCCACCAAATATATATTATCTACTGTACGTAAAATGTCAAATTTCACAAAATATATGTTATATACTGTTTATGAAATATCAAATTTCATCAAATATATTATACACTGTACATGAAATATGAAATTACACCAAATATATATTATATACTGTACATAAAATATGAAAGTACACCAAATATGTATTATATTCTGTACATAAAATATCAAATTTCATCAAATATATTATATACTGTACAAAAAATATGAAAGTACACCAAATATATATAATATACTGTACATAAAATATCAAATTTCACCAAATATATATTATATACTGTAGATAAAATATCAAATTTCACCAAATATATATTATATACTGTACATAAAATATCAAATTTTATCAAATACATTATATACTGTACAAAAAATATGAAAGTACAGCAAATATATATTATATACTGCACATAAAATATCAAATTTCATCAAATATATATTATATACTCTACATAAAATATGAAATTCCGCAAATATATATTATCTACTGCACATAAAATATCAAATTTCACCAAATATATATTATACACTGTACAGAAAATATCAAATTTCACCAAATATATATTCTATACTCTACATAAAATATCAAAGTCCACCAAATATATATTATCTACTGTACTTAAAATGTCAAATTTCACAAAATATATGTTTTATACTGTTCATGAAATATCAAATTTCATCAAATATATTATACACTGTACAAGAAATATGAAATTACACCAAGTATGTATTATATACTGTACATAAAATATGAAAGTACACCAAATATATATTATATACTGTACATAAAATATCAAATTTCACCAAATATGTATTATATACTCTACATAAAATATCAAAGTACACCAATTATATATTATCTACTGTACATAAAATATCAAATTTCACCAAATATATATTATATACTGTAGATAAAATATCAAATTTCACCAAATATATATTATATACTGTACATAAAATATCAAATTTCACCAAATATATATTATATACTCTACATAAAATATCAAAGTCCACCAATTATATATTATCTACTGTACATAAAATATCAAATTTCACCAAATATATATTATATACTGTAGATACAATATCAAATTTCACAAAATATATGATATATACTGTACATAAAATATCAAATTTCAACAAGTAATTTATATACTGTACATAAAATATGAAAGTACACCAGATATATATATTATACTGTACATAAAATATCAAATTTCACAAAATATATATTATATACTGTACATTAAATTTCAAATTTCACCAAATATATATTATATACTGTACATAAAATATCAAATTTCAACAAATATATATTATATCCTCTATATAAAATATCAAAGTCCACGAAATATATATTATCTACTGTACATAAAATGTCAAATTTCAACAAATATATATTATATACTCTACATAAAATATCAAAGTCCACCAAATATATATTATCTACTGTACATAAAATATCAAATTTCACCAAATATATATTATATACTGTACATAAAATATCAAATTTCATCCAATATATTATATACTGAACATAAAATATGAAAGTACACCAAATATATATAATATACTGTACATAAAATATGAAAGTACAACACATATATATTTTATGCTGCACATAAAATATCAAATTTCACCAAATATATATTATATACTCTACATAAAATATCAAATTCCACCAAATATATATTATCTACTGTACATAAAATATGAAAGTACACCAAATATATATTATATACCGTATGTAAAATATCAAATTTAACAATATATTTTATATACTGTACATAAAATATCAAATTTCACCAGATATATATTATATACTGTACATAAAATATCAAATTTCACCAGATATATATTATATACTGTACATAAAATATCAAATTTTATCAAATATATTATATACTGTACATAAAATATGAAACTACAGCAAATATATATTATATACTGTACATAAAATATCAAATTTCAACAAATATATATTATATCCTCTACATAAAATATCAAAGTCCACGAAATATATATCATCTACTGTACGTAAAATATCAAATTTCACCAAATATATATTATATACTGTACATAAAATATCAAATTTCACCAAATATTTATTATATACTCTACATAAAATATGAAAGTCCACCTAATATATATTATCTACTGTACATTAAATATCAAATTTCACAAAATATATGTTATGTACTGTTCATGAAATATCAAATTTCATCAAATATATTATACATTGTACATGAAATATGAAATTACACCAAATATATAGTATGTACTGTACATAAAATATGAAAGTACAACATATATATATTATATACTGTACATAAAATATTAAATTTCACCAAATATGTATTATATACTCTACATAAAATATCAAAGTCCACCAATTATATATTATCTACTGTACATAAAATATCAAATTTCACCAAATATATATTATATACTGTAGATAAAATATCAAATTTCACAAAATATATGATATATACTGTACATAAAATATCAAATTTCACTAAATATATATTATATACAGTACACAAAATTTCAAATTTCACCAAATATATATTATATACTGTTCATAAAATATCAAATTTTATCAAATATATTATATACAGTACATAAAATATGAAACTACAGCAAATATATATTATATACTGTACATAAAATATCAAACTTCAACAAATATATATTATATACTCTACATAAAATATCAAAGTCCACCAAATATATATTATCTACTGTACATAAAATATCAAATTTCACCAAATATATATTATTTACTGTACAGAAAATATCAAATTTCACCAAATTTATATTATATACTCTACATAAAATATCAAAGTCCACCAAATATATATTATCTACTGTACGTAAAATGTCAAATTTCACAAAATATATGTTATATACTCTTCATGAAATATCAAATTTCATCAAATATATTATACACTGTACATGAAATATGATATTACACCAAATATATATTATAAACTGTACATAAAATATGAAAGTACACCAAATATGTATTATATTCTGTACATAAAATATCAAATTTCATCAAATATATTATATACTGTACATAAAATATGAAAGTACACCAAATATATATAATATACTGTACATAAAATATCAAATTTCACAAAATATATATTATATACTGTACATAAAATACCAAATTTCACCAAATATATATTATATACTGTACATAAAATATCAAATTTTATCAAGTACATTATATACTGTACATAAAATATGAAAGTACAGCAAATATATATTATATACTGTACATAAAATATCAAATTTCATCAAATATATATTATATACTCTACATAAAATATGAAATTCCGCCAAATATATATTATCTACTGTACATAAAATATCAAATTTCACCAAATATATATTATACACTGTACAGAAAATATCAAATTTCACCAAATATATATTGTATACTCTACATAAAATATCAAAGTCCTCCAAATATGTATTATCTACTGTACTTAAAATGTCAAATTTCACAAAATATATGTTATATACTCTTCATGAAATATCAAATTTCATCAAATATATTATACACTGTACATGAAATATGAAATTACACCAAGTATATATTATATACTGTACATAAAATATGAAAGTACACCAAATATATATTATATACTGTACATAAAATATCAAATTTCACCAAATATGTATTATATACTCTACATAAAATATCAAAGTCCACCAATTATATATTATCTACTGTACATAAAATATCAAATTTCACCAAATATATATTATATACTGTAGATAAAATATCAAATTTCACCAAATATATATTATATACTGTACATAAAATATCAAATTTCACCATATATATATTATATACTCTACATAAAATATCAAAGTCCACCAATTATATATTATCTACTGTACATAAAATATCAAATTTCACCAAATATATATTATATACTGTAGATAAAATATCAAATTTCACCAAATATATATTATATACTGCACATAAAATATTAAATTTCATCAAATATATTATATACTGTACATAAAATATGAAAGTACACCAAATATATATAATATACTGTACATAAAATATCAAATTTCACAAAATATATATTATATACTGTACATAAAATATCAAATTTCACCAAATATATATTATATACTGTACATAAAATATCAAATTTTATCAAATACATTATATACTGTACATAAAATATGAAAGTACAGCAAATAAATATTATATACTGTACATAAAATATCAAATTTCATCAAATATATATTATATACTCTACATAAAATATGAAATTCCGCCAAATATATATTATCTACTGTACATAAAATATCAAATTTCACCAAATATATATTATACACTGTACAGAAAATATCAAATTTCACCAAATATATATTGTATACTCTACATAAAATATCAAAGTCCACCAAATATATATTATCTACTGTACTTAAAATGTCAAATTTCACAAAATATATGTTATATACTCTTCATGAAATATCAAATTTCATCAAATATTTTATAAACTGTACATGAAATACGAAATTAAACCAAGTATATATTATATACTGTAAATAAAATATGAAAGTACACCAAATATATATTATATACTGTACATAAAATATCAAATTTCACCAAATATGTATTATATACTCTACATAAAATATCAAAGTCCACCAATTATATATTATCTACTGTACATAAAATATCAAATTTCACCAAATATATATTATATACTGAAGATATAATATCAAATTTCACCAAATATATATTATATACTGTACATAAAATATCAAATTTCACCAAATATATATTATATACTCTACATAAAATATCAAAGTCCACCAATTATATATTATCTACTGTACATAAAATATCAAATTTCACCAAATATATACTATATACTGCAGATAAAATATCAAATTTCACCAAATATATATTATATACTGTACATAAAATATTAAATTTCATCAAATATATTATATACTGAACATAAAATATGAAAGTACACCAAATATATATAATATACTGTACATAAAATATCAAATTTCACACAATATATATTATATACTGTACATAAAATATCAAATTTCACCAAATATATATTATATACTGTACATAAAATATCAAATTTCATCAAATACATTATATACTGAACATAAAATATGAAAGTACAGCAAATAAATATTATATACTGTACATAAAATATCAAATTTAATGAAATATATATTATATACTCTACATAAAATATGAAATTCCGCCAAATACATATTATCTACTGTACATAAAATATCAAATTTCACCAAATATATATTATACACTGTACAGAAAATATCAAATTTCACCAAATATATATTCTATACTCTACATAAAATATCAAAGTCCACCAAATATATATTATCTACTGTACTTAAAATGTCAAATTTCACAAAATATATGTTATATACTCTTCATGATATATCAAATTTCATCAAATATATTATTCACTGTACATGAAATATGAAATTACACCAAGTATATATTATATACTGTAAATAAAATATGAAAGTACACCAAATATATATTATATACTGTACATAAAATATCAAATTTCACGAAATATGTATTATATACTCTACATAAAATATCAAAGTCCACCAATTATATATTATCTACTGTACATAAAATATCAAATTTCACCAAATATATATTATATACTGTAGATAAAATATCAAATTTCACCAAATATATATTATATACTCTACACAAAATACCAAATTTTACCAAATATATATTATATACTCTACATAAAATATCAAAGTCCACTAATTATATATTATCTACTGTACATAAAATATCAAATTTCACCAAATATATATTATATACTGTAGATACAATATCAAATTTCACAAAATATATGATATATACTGTACATAAAATATCAAATTTCATCAAATATATTATATACTGTACATAAAATATGAAAGTACACCAAATATATATAATATACTGTACATAAAATATCAAATTTCACAAATATATATTACATACTGTACATAAAATTTCAAATTTCTGCAAATATGTATTATATACTGTACATAAAATATCAAATTTTATCAAATATATTATATACTGTACATAAAATATGAAAGTACAGCAAATATATATTATATACTGTACATAAAATATCAAACTTCAACAAATATATATTATATAGTCTACATACAATATCAAAGTCCACCAAATATATATTATCTACTGTAAATAAAATATCAAATTTCACCAAATATACATTATATACTGTACAGAAAATATCAAATTTCATCAAATATATTATATACTGTACATAAAATATGAAAGTACACCAAATATATATAATATACTCTACATAAAATATCAAATTTCACAAAATATATATTATATACTGTACATAAAATATCAAATTTCACCAAATATATATTATATACTGTACATAAAATATCAAATTTTATCAAATACATTATATACTGTACATAAAATATGAAAGTACAGCAAATATATATTATATACTGTACATAAAATATCAAATTTCATCAAATATATATTATATACTCTACAAAAAATATGAAATTCCGCCAAATATATATTATCTACTGTACATAAAATATCAAATTTCACCAAATATATATTATACACTGTACAGAAAATATCAAATTTCACCAAATATATATTGTATTCTCTACATAAAATATCAAAGTCCACCAAATATATATTATCTACTGTACTTAAAATGTCAAATTTCACAAAATATATGTTATATACTCTTCATGAAATATCAAATTTCATCAAATATATTATGCAGTGTACAAGAAATATGAATTTACACCAAGTATATATTATATACTGTACATAAAATATGAAAGTACACCAAATATATCTTATATACTGTACATAAAATATCAAATTTCACCAAATATGTATTATATACTCTACATAAAATATCAAAGTCCACCAATTATATATTACCTACTGTACATAAAATATCAAATTTCAACAAATATATATTATATACTGTAGACAAAATATCAAATTTCACCAAATATATATTATATACTGTACATAAAATATCAAATTTCACCAAATATATATTATATACTCTACATAAAATATTAAAGTCCACCAATTATATATTATCTACTGTATATAAAATATCAAATTTCACCAAATATATATTATATACTGTAGATACAATATCAAATTTCACAAAATATATGATATATACTGTACATAAAATATCAAATTTCATCAAATATATTATATACTGTACATAAAATATGAAAGTACACCAAATATATATAATATACTGTACATAAAATATCAAATTTCACAAAATATATATTATATACTGTACATAAAATTTCAAATTTCAACAAATATATATTATATACTGTACATAAAATATCAAATTTTATCAAATATATTATATACTGTACATAAAATATGAAAGTACAGCAAATATATATTATATACTGTACATAAAATATCAAACTTCAACAAATATATATAATATACTGTACATAAAATATCAAACTCCACCAAATATATATTATCTACTGTACATAAAATATCAAACTTCAACAAATATATATTATATACTCTACATAAAATATCAAACTCCACCAAATATATATTATCTACTGTACATAAAATATCAAATTTCACCAAATATATATTATATACTGTACAGAAAATATCAAATTTCACCAAATATATATTATATACTCTACATAAAATATCAAAGTCCACCAAATATATATTATATACTGTACGTAAAATGTCAAATTTCACAAAATATATGTTATATACTGCTTATGAAATATCAAATTTCATCAAATATATTATACACTGTACATGAAATATGAAATTACACCAAATATATAGTATATACTGTACATAAAATATGAAAGTACACCAAATATATATTATATACTGTACATAAAATATCAAATTTCACCAAATATGTATTATATACTCCACATAAAATATCAAAGTCCACCAATTATATATTATCTACTGTACATAAAATATCAAATTTCACCAAATATATATTATATACTGTTGATACAATATCAAATTTCACAAAATATACATTATATACTGTACATAAAATATCAAATTTCATCATATATATTATATACTGTACATAAAATATGAAAGTACACCAAATATATGTAATATACTGTACATAAAATATCAAATTTCACAAAATATATATTATATACTGTACATAAAATATGAAATTTCACCGAATATATATTATATACTGTACATAAAATATCAAATTTTATCAAATATATTATATACTGTACATAAAATATGAAAGTACAGCAAATATATATTATATACTGTACATAAAAAATCAAATTTCACCAAATATATATTATATCCTCTACATAAAATATCAAAGTCCACCAAATATATATTATCTACTGTACGTAAAATGTCAAATTTCACCATATATATATTATATACTGTACATAAAATATCAAATTTCACCAAATATATATTATATACTCTACATAAAATATGAAAGTCCGCCTAATATATATTATCTACTGTACATAAAATATCAAATTTCACAAAATATATGTTATATACTGTTCATGAAACATCAAATTTCATCAAATATATTATACACTGTACATGAAATATGAAATTACACCAAATATATAGTATATACTGTACATAAAATATGAAAGTACAACTTATATATATTATATACGGTACATAAAATATCAAATTTCACCAAATATGTATTATATACTCTACATAAAATATCAAAGTCCACCAATTATATATTATCTACTGTACATAAAATATCAAATTTCACCAAATATATATTATATACTGTTGATAAAATATCAAATTTCACCAAATATATATTATATACTGTACATAAAATATCAAATTTCATCAAATATATTATATACTGTACATAAAATATGAAAGTACACGAAATATATATAATATACTCTACATAAAATAACAAATTTCACTAAATATATATTATATACTGTACATAAAATATCAAATTTCACCAAATATATATTATATACTCTACATAAAATATGAAAGTCCACCAAATATTTATTATCTACTCTACATTAAATATCAAATTTCACAAAATATATGTTATATACTGTTGATGAAATATCAAATTTCATCAAATATATTATACACTGTACATAAAATATGAAATTACACCAAATATATATTGTATACTGTACATAAAATATGAAAGTACAACATATATATATTATATACTGTACATAAAACATCAAATTTCACCATATATGTATTATATACTCTACATAAAATATCAAAGTCCACCAATTATATATTATCTACTGTACATAAAATATCAAATTTCACCAAACATATATTATATACTGTAGATAAAATATCAAATTTCACAAAATATATATTATATACTGTACATAAAATATCAAATTTCATCAAATATATTATATACTGTACATAAAATATGAAAGTACACCAAATATATATAATATACTCTACATAAAATACCAAATTTCACTAAATATATATTATATACTGTACATAAAATATCAAATTTCACCAAATATATTTTATATACTGTACATAAAATATCAAATTTTATCAAATATATTATAAACTGTACATAAAATATGAAAGTACACCAAATATATATTATATACTGTACATAAAATATGAAAGTACACCAAATATATATTATATACTGTACATAAAATATCAAATTTCACCGAATATATATTATATAGTCTACAAAAAATATCAAATTCCACCAAATATATATTATCTACTGTACATAAAATATGAAAGTAGGCCAAATATATATTATATACTGTATATAAAATATCAAATTTAACAATATAGATTATATACTGTACATAAAATATGAAATTTCACCAGATATATATTATATAGTGTACATAAAATATCAAATTTTATCAAATATATTATATACTGTACATAAAATATGAAAGTACAGCAAATATATATTATATACTGTACATAAAATATCAAATTTCAACAAATATATAATATATCCTCTACATAAAATATCAAAGTCCACGAAATATATATTATCTACTGTACATAAAATGTCAAATTTCACCAAATATATGTTATATACTGTACATAAAATATCAAAATTCACCAAATATATATTATATACTCTACATAAAATATGAAAGTCCACCAAATATATATTATCTACTGTACATTAAATATCAAATTTCACAAAATATATGTTATATACTGTTCATGAAATATCAAATTTCATCAAATATATTATACACTGTACATAAAATATGAAATTACACCAAATGTATATTGTATACTGTACATAAAATATGAAAGTACAACATATATATATTATATACTGTACATAAAATATCAAATTTCAACAAATATGTATTATATACTCTACATAAAATATCAAAGTCCACCAATTATATATTATCTAGTGTACATAAAATATCAAATTTCACCAAATATATATTATATACTGTAGATACAATATCATATTTCACAAAATATATTTTATATACTGTACATAAAATATCAAATTTCATCAAATATATTATATACTGTACATAAAATATGAAAGTACACCAAATATATATAATATACTGTACATAAAATACCAAATTTCACTAAATATATATTATATACTGTACATAAAATATCAAATTTCACCAAATATATATTATATACTGTATATAAAATATCAAATTTAGCAATATATATTATATACTGTACATAAAATATCAAATTTCACCAGGTATATATTATATACTGTACATAAAATATCAAATTTTACCAAATATATTATATACTGTACATAAAATATGAAAGTACAGCAAATATATATTATATACTGTACATAAAATATCAAATTTCAACAAATATATATTATATCCTCTACATAAAATATCAAAGTCAAAGAAATATATATTATCTACTGTACATAAAATGTCAAATTTCACCAAATATATATTATATACTGTACATAAAATATCTAATTTCACCAAATATATATTATATACTGTACATAAAATATGAAAGTACACCAAATATATATTATATACTGTACATAAAATATGAAAGTACACCAAATATATATTATATACTGTACATAAAATATCAAATTTCACCGAATATATATTATATACTCTACATAAAATATCAAATTCCACCAAATATATATTATCTACTGTACATAAAATATGAAAGTAGGCCAAATATATATTATATACTGTATATAAAATATCAAATTTAACAATATATATTATATACTGTACATAAAATATGAAATTTCACCAGATATATATTATATACTGTACATAAAATATTAAATTTTATCAAATATATTATATACTGTACATAAAATATGAAAGTACAGCAAATATATATTATAAACTGTACATAAAATATCAAATTTCAACAAATATATATTATATCCTCTACATAAAATATCAAAGTCCACGAAATATATATTATCTACTGTACATAAAATGTCAAATTTCACCAAATATATATTATATACTGTACATAAAATAGCAAATTTCACCAAATATATATTATAGACTCTACATAAAATATTAAAGTCCACCAAATATATATTATCTACTGTACATTAAATATGAAATTTCACAAAATATATGTTATATACTGTTCATGAAATATCAAATTTCATCAATTATATTATACACTGTACATAAAATATGAAATTACCCCAAATATATATTGTATACTGTACATAAAATATGAAAGTACAACATATATATATTATATACTGTACATAAAATATCAAATTTCACCAAATATGTATTATATACTCTACATAAAATATCAAAGTCCACCAATTATATATTATCTACTGTACATAAAATATCAAATTTCACCAAATATATATTATATACTGTAGATAAAATATCAAATTTCACCAAATATATATTATATACTGTAGACAAAATATCAAATTTCATCAAATATATTATATACTGTACATAAAATATGAAAGTACACCAAATATATATTATATACTGTACATAAAATATGAAAGTACACCAAATATATATTATATACTGTACATAAAATATCAAATTTCACCAAATATATATTATATACTCTACATAAAATATCAAATTTCACCAAATATATATTATATACTCTACATAAAATATCAAATTCCACCAAATATATATTACCTACTGTACATAAAATATGAAAGTAGGCCAAATATATATTATATACTGTATGTAAAATATCAAATTTAAGAATATATATTATATACTGTATATAAAATATCAAATTTCACCAGATATATATTATATACTGTACATAAAATATCAAATTTTATCAAATATATTATATACTGTACATAAAATATGAAAGTACAGCAAATATATATTATATACTGTACATAAAATATCAAATTTCAACAAATATATATTATATCCTCTACATAAAATATCAAAGTCCACGAAATATATATTATCTACTGTACATAAAATGTCAAATTTCACCAAATATATATTATATACTGTACATAAAATATCAAATTTCACCAAATATATATTTTATACTCTACATAAAATATGAAAGTCCACGAAATATATATTATCTACTGTACATTAAATATCAAATTTCACAAATTATATGTTATATACTGTTCATGAAATATCAAATTTCATCAAATATATTATACACTGTACATAAAATATGAAATTACACCAAATATATATTGTATACTGTACATAAAACATGAAAGTACAACATATATATATTATATACTGTACATAAAATATCAAATTTCACCAAATATGTATTATATACTCTACATAAAATATCAAAGTCCACCAATTATTTATTATCTAGTGTACATAAAATATCAAATTTCACCAAATATATATTATATACTGTAGATACAATATCAAATTTCACAAAATATATTTTATATACTGTACATAAAATATCAAATTTCATCAAATATATTATATACTATACATAAAATATGAAAGTTCACCAAATATATATAATATACTGTACATAAAATACCAAATTTCACTAAATATATATTATATACTGTACATAAAATATCAAATTTCACCAAATATATATTATATACTGTACATAAAATATAAAATTTTATCAAATATATTATATACTGTACATAAAATATATAAGTACAGCAAATATATGTTATATACTGTACATAAAATATCAAATTTCATCAAATATATATTATATACTCTACATAAAATATGAAAGTCCGCCAAATATATATTATCTACTGTACATAAAATATCAAATTTCACCAAATATATATTATACACTGTACAGAAAATATCAAATTTCACCAAATATATATTATATACTCTACATAAAATATCAAAGTCCACCAAATATATATTATTTACGGTACATAAAATGTCAAATTTCACAGAATATATGTTATATACTGTTCATTAAATATCAAATTTCATCAGATATATTATACACTGTATATGAAATATGAAATTACACCAAATATATATTATATACTGTACATAAAATATGAAAGTACACCAATTATATATGATATACTGCACATAAAATATCAAATTTCACCAAATATGTATTATATACTCCACATAAAATATCAAAGTCCACCAATTATATATTATCTAGTGTACATAAAATATCAAATTTCACCAAATATATATTATATACTGTAGATAAAATATCAAATTTCACCAAATATATATTATATACTGTACATAAAATATCAAATTTCATCAAATATATTATATACTGTACATAAAATATGAAAGTACACAAAATATATATAATATACTCTACATAAAATACCAAATTTCACTAAATATATATTATATACTGTACATAAAATATCAAATTTCACCAAATATATATTATATACTGTACATAAAATACCAAATTTTATCAAATATATTATATACTGTACATAAAATATATAAGTACAGCAAATATATATTATATACTGTACATAAAATATCAAATTTCACCAAATATGTATTATATACTCTACATAAAATATCAAAGTCCACCAATTATATATTATCTACTGTACATAAAATATCAAATTTCACCAAATATATATTATATACTGTAGATAAAATATCAAATTTCATGAAATATATATTATATACTGTACATAAAATATCAAATTTCACCAAATATATATTATATACTCTACATAAAATATCATATTCCAGCAAATATATATTATCTACTGTACATAAAATATGAAAGTACGCCAAATATATATTATATACTGTATGTAAAATATCAAATTTAACAATATATATTATATACTGTACATAAAATATCAAATTTCACCAGATATATATTATATACTCTACATAAAGTATCAAATTTCACCAGATATATATTATATACTGTACATAAAATATCAAATTTTATCAAATATATTATATACTGTACATAAAATATGAAAGTACAGCAAATATATATTATATACTGTACATAAAATATCAAATTTCACCAAATATATATTATATGCTCTACATAATATATGAAAGTCCACCTAATATATATTATCTACTGTACATTAAATATCAAGTTTCACAAAATATATGTTATATACTGTTCATGAAATATCAAATTTCGTCAATTATATTATACACTGTACATGAAATATGAAATTACATCAAATATATATTATATACTGTACATAAAATATGAAAGTACACCAAATATATATTATATACTGTACATAAAATATCAAATTTCACCAGATATGTATTATATACTCTACATAAAATATCAAAGTCCACCAATTATATATTATCTACTGTACATAAAATATCAAATTTCACCAAATATATATTATATACTGTAGATAAAATATCAAATTTCACCAAATATATATTATATACTGTACATAAAATATCAAATTTCATCAAATATATTATATACTGTACATAAAATATGAAAGTACACCAAATATATATTATATACTGTACATAAAATACCAAATTTCACCAAATATATATTATATACTCTACATAAAATATCAAATTCCACCAAATATATATTATCTACTGTACATTAAATATGAAAGTACGCCAAATATATATTATATACTGTATATAAAATATCAAATTTAACAATATATATTATATACTGTACATAAAATATCAAATTTCACCAAATATATATTATATACTGTACATAAAATATCAAATTTCACCAAATATATATTATATACTCTACATAAAATATGAAAGTCCACCAAATATATATTATCTACTGTACATTAAATATCAAATTTCACAAAATATATGTTATATACTGTTCATGAAATATCAAATTCCATCATATATATTATACACTGTACATAAAATATGGAATTACACCAAATATGTATTGTATACTGTGCATAAAATATGAAAGTACAACATATATATATTATATACTGTACATAAAATATCAAATTTCACCAAATATGTATTATATACTCTACATAAAATATCAAAGTCCACCAATTATATATTATTTACTGTACATAAAATATCAAATTTCACCAAATATATATTATATACTGTACATAAAATATCAAATTTCATCAAATATATTATATACTGTACATAAAATATGAAAGTACACCAAATATGTATAATATACTCTACATAAAATACCAAATTTCACTAAATATATATTATATACTGTACATAAAATATCAAATTTCACCAAATATATATTATATATTGTACATAAAATATCAAATTTTATCAAATATATTATAAACTGTACATAAAATATGAAAGTACACCAAATATATATTATATACTGTACATAAAATATGAAAGTACACCAAATATATATTATATACTCTACATAAAATATCAAATTTCACCGAATACATATTATATACTGTACATAAAATATCAAATTCCACCAAATATATATTATCTACTGTACATAAAATATGAAAGTAGGACAAATATATATTATATACTGTATATAAAATATCAAATTTAACAATATATATTATATACTGTACATAAAATATGAAATTTCACCAGATATATATTATATACTGTACATAAAATAACAAATTTTATCAAATATATTATATACTGTACATAAAATATGAAAGTACAGCAAATATATATTATATACTCTACATAAAATATCAAATTTCAACAAATATATATTATATCCTCTACATAAAATATCAAAGTCCACGAAATATATATTATCTACTGTACATAAAATGTCAAATTTCACCAAATATATGTTATATACTGTACATAAAATATCATATTTCACCAAATATATATTATATACTCTACATAAAATATGAAAGTCCACCAAATATATATTATGTACTGTACATTAAATATCAAATTTCACAAAATATATGTTATATACTGTTCATGAAATATCAAATTTCATCAAATATATTATACACTGTACATAAAATATGAAATTACACCAAATATATATTGTATACTGTACATAAAATATGAAAGTACAACATATATATATTATATACTGTACATAAAATATCAAATTTCACCAAATATGTATTATATACTCTATATAAAATATCAAAGTCCACCAATTATATATTATCTAGTGTACATAAAATATCAAATTTCACCAAATATATATTATATACTGTAGATACAATATCAAATTTCACAAAATATATTTTATATACTGTACATAAAATATCAAATTTCATCAAATATATTATATACTGTACATAAAATATGAAAGTACACCAAATATATATAATATACTGTACATAAAATACCAAATTTCACTAAATATACATTATATATTGTACATAAAATATCAAATTTCACCAAATATATATTATATACTGTATATAAAATATCAAATTTAACAATATATATTATATACTGTACATAAAATATCAAATTTCACCAGATATATATTATATACTGTACATAAAATATCAAATTTTATCAAATATATTATATACAGTACATAAAATATGAAAGTACAGCAAATATATATTATATACTGTACATAAAATACCAAATTTCAACAAATATATATTATATACTGTACATAAAATTTTAAATTTCACCAAATATGTATTATATACTCTACATAAAATATCAAAGTCCACCAATTATATATTATCTGCTGTACATAAAATATCAAATTTCACCAAATATATATTATATACTATACATAAAATATCAAATTTCATCAAATATATTATATACTGTACATAAAATATGAAAGTACACCTAATATTTATAATATACTGTACATAAAATATCAAATTTCACAAAATATATAATATACAATGTACATGAAATATGAAATTACACCAAATATATATTATATACTGTACATAAAATATGAAAGTACACCAAATATGTATTATATACTGTACATAAAATGTCAAATTTCACCAAATATATATTATATACTGTATATAAAATATCAAATTTTATCAAATATATTATATACTGTACATAATATATGAAATCACAGCAAATATATATTATATACTGTACATAAAATATCAAATTTCAACAAATATATATTATATCCTCAACATAAAAAATATCAAAGTCCACGAAATATATATTATCTACTGGACATAAAATATCAAATTTCACCAAATATATATTATGTACTGTACATAAAATATCAAATTTCACCAAATATATATTATATACTCTACATAAAATATGAAAGTCCACCAAATATATATTATCTACTGTACATTAAATATCAAATTTCACAAAATATATGTTATATACTGTTCATGAAATATCAAATTTCATCAAATATATTATACACTGTACATAAAATATGAAATTACACCAAATATATAGTATACTGTACATAAAATATGAAAGTACAACATATATATATTATATACAGTATATAAAATATCAAATTTCACCAAATATGTATTATATACTCTACATAAAATATCAAAGTCC
Source organism: Gorilla gorilla gorilla (assembly GCF_029281585.2). Taxonomy (NCBI): domain Eukaryota; kingdom Metazoa; phylum Chordata; class Mammalia; order Primates; family Hominidae; genus Gorilla; species Gorilla gorilla. The sequence continues at coordinate 3,486,276 of NC_073236.2, forward strand.
ACCAATTTTATATTATCTACTGTACATAAAATATCAAATTTCACCAAATATATATTATATACTGTAGATAAAATATCAAAATTCACCAAATATATATTATATACTGTAAGTAAAATATCAAATTTCATCAAATATATAATATACTGTACATAAAATATGAAAGTACACCTAATATATATAATATACTGTACATAAAATATCAAATTTCACAAAATATATATTATACACTGCACATGAAATATGAAATTACACCAAATATATATTATATACTGTACATAAAATAAGAAAGTACACCAAATATATATTATATACTGTACATAAAATATCAAATTTCACCAAATATATACTATATACTCTACATAAAATATCAAAGTCCACCAATTATATATTATCTACTGTACATAAAATATCAAATTTCACCAAATATATATTATATACTGTACATAAAATATCAAATTTTATCAAATATATTATATACTGTACATAAAATATGAAAGTACAGCAAATATGTATTATATACTGTACATAAAATATCAAATTTCAACAAATATATATTATATCCTCTACATAAAATATCAAAGTCCACGAAATATATATTATCTGCTGGACATAAAATATCAAATTTCACCAAATATATATTATATACTGTACATAAAATATCAAATTTCACCAAATATATATTATATACTCTACATAAAATATGAAAGTCCACCAAATATATATTATCTACTGTATATTAAATATCAAATTTCACAAAATATATGTTATATAGTATTCATGAAATATCAAATTTCATCAAATATATTATACACTGTACATAAAATATGAAATTACACCAAATATATATAGTATTCTCTACATAAAATATGAAAGTACAACATATATATATTATATACTGTACATAAAATATCAAATTTCACCAAATATGTATTATATACTCTACATAAAATATCAAAGTCCACCAATTATATATTAACTACTGTACATAAAATATCAAATTTCACCAAATATATATTATATACTGTAGATACAATATCAAATTTCACAAAATATATATTATATACTGTAGATAAAATATCAAATTTCATCAAATATATTATATACTGTACATAAAATATGAAAGTACACCAAATATATATAATATACTGTACATAAAATACCAAATTTCACTAAATATATATTATATACTGTACATAAAATATCAAATTTCACCAAATATATATTATATACTGTACATAAAATATCAAATTTTATCAAATATATTATATACTGTACATAAAATATGAAAGTACACCAAATATATATAATATACTGTACATAAAATACCAAATTTCACTATATATATATTATATACTGTACATAAAATATCAAATTTCACCAGATATATATTATATACCGTACATAAAATATCAAATTTCAACAAATATATATTATATCCTCTACATAAAATATCAAAGTCCAAGAAATATATATTATCTACTGTACATAAAATGTCAAATTTCACCAAATATATATTATATACTGTACATAAAATATCAAATTTCACCAAATATATATTATATACTCTACATAAAATATGAAAGTCCACCAAATATATATTATCTACTGTACATTAAATATCAAATTTCACAAAATATATGTTATATACTGTTCATGAAATATCAAATTTCATCAAATATATTATACACTGTACATAAAATATGAAATTACACCAAATATATATTGTATACAGTACATAAAATATGAAAGTACAACATATATATATTATATACTATACATAAAATATCAAATTTCACGAAATATGTATTATATACTCTACATAAAATATGAACATCCACCAAATATATATTATCTACTGTACATTAAATATCAAATTTCACAAAATATATGTTATATACTGTTCATGAAATATCAAATTTCATCAAATATATTATACACTGTACATAAAATATGAAATTACACCAAATATATATTGTATACTGTACATAAAATATGAAAGTACAACATATATATATTATATACTGTACATAAAATATCAAATTTCACCAAATATGTTTTATATACTCTACATAAAATATCAAAGTCCACCAATTATATATTATCTACTGTACATAAAATATCAAATTTCACCAAATATATATTATATACTGTAGATACAATATCAAATTTCACAAAATATATATTATATACTGTAAATAAAATATCAAATTTTATCAAATATATTATATACTGTACATAAAATATGAAAGTACACCAAATATATATAATATACTGTACATAAAATACCAAATTTCACTAAATATATATTATATACTGTACATAAAATATCAAATTTCACCAAATATATATTATATACTGTACATAAAATAACAAATTCCATCAAATATATTATATTCTGTACATAAAATATGAAAGTACACCACATATATATTATATACTGTACATAAAATATCAAATTTCACCAAATATATATTATATACTCTACATAAAATATCAAATTCCACCAAATATATATCATCTACTGTACATAAAATATGAAAGTACGCCAAATATATATTATATACTGTATATAAAATATCAAATTTAACAATATATATTATATACTGTACATAAAATATCAAATTTCACCAGATATATATTATGTACTGTACATAAAATATCTAATTTTATCAAATATATTATATACTGTACATAAAATATGAAAGTACAGCAAATATATATTATATACCGTTCATAAAATATCAAATTTCAACAAATATATATTATATCCTCTACATAAAATATCAAAGTCCAAGAAATATATATTATCTACTGTACATAAAATGTCAAATTTCACCAAATATATATTATATACTGTACATAAAATATCAAATTTCACCAAATATATATTATATACTCTACATAAAATATGAAAGTCCACCAAATATATATTATCTACTGTACATTAAATATCAAATTGCACAAAATATATGTTATATACTGTTCATGAAATATCAAATTTCATCAAACATATTATACACTGTACATAAAATATGAAATTACACCAAATATATATTGTATACTGTACATAAAATATGAAAGTAAAACATATATATATTATATACTGTACATAAAATATTAAATTTCACCAAATATGTCTTATATACTCTACATAAAATATGAACGTCCACCAAATATATATTATCTACTGTACATTAAATATCAAATTTCACAAAATATATGTTATATACTGTTCATGAAATATCAAATTTCATCAAATATATTATACACTGTACATAAAATATGAAATTTCACCAAATATATATTGTATACTGTACATAAAATATGAAAGTACAACATATATATATTATATACTGTACATAAAATATCAAATTTAACCAAATATGTATTATATACTCTACATAAAATATTAAAGTCCACCAATTATATATTATCTACTGTACATAAAATATCAAATTTCATCAAATATATATTATATACTGTGGATACAATATCAAATTTCACAAAATATATATTATATACTGTACATAAAATATCAAATTTCAGCAAATATATTATATACTGTACATAAAATATGAAAGTACACCAAATATATATAATATACTGTACATAAAATACCAAATTTCACTAAATATATATTATATACTGTACATAAAATATCAAATTTCACCAAATATATATTATATACTGTACATAAAATATCAAATTCCATCAAATATATTATATACTGTACATAAAATATGAAAGTACACCACATATATATTATATACTGTACATAAAATATCAAATTTCACGAAATATATATTATATACTCTACATAAAATATCAAATTCCACCAAATATATATTATCTACTGTACATAAAATATGAAAGTACGCCAAATATATATTATATACTGTATATAAAATATCAAATTTAACAATATATATTATATACTGTACATAAAATATCAAATTTCACCAGATATATATTATATACTGTACATAAAATATCTAATTTTATCAAATATATTATATACTGTACATAAAATATGAAAGTCCACCAAATATATATTATCTACTGTACATTAAATATCAAATTGCACAAAATATATGTTATATACTGTTCATGAAATATCAAATTTCATCAAACATATTATACACTGTACATAAAATATGAAATTACACCAAATATATATTGTATACTGTACATAAAATATGAAAGTAAAACATATATATATTATATACTGTACATAAAATATTAAATTTCACCAAATATGTCTTATATACTCTACATAAAATATGAACGTCCACCAAATATATATTATCTACTGTACATTAAATATCAAATTTCACAAAATATATGTTATATACTGTTCATGAAATATCAAATTTCATCAAATATATTATACACTGTACATAAAATATGAAATTTCACCAAATATATATTGTATACTGTACATAAAATATGAAAGTACAACATATATATATTATATACTGTACATAAAATATCAAATTTAACCAAATATGTATTATATACTCTACATAAAATATTAAAGTCCACCAATTATATATTATCTACTGTACATAAAATATCAAATTTCATCAAATATATATTATATACTGTGGATACAATATCAAATTTCACAAAATATATATTATATACTGTACATAAAATATCAAATTTCAGCAAATATATTATATACTGTACATAAAATATGAAAGTACACCAAATATATATAATATACTGTACATAAAATACCAAATTTCACTAAATATATATTATATACTGTACATAAAATATCAAATTTCACCAAATATATATTATATACTGTACATAAAATATCAAATTCCATCAAATATATTATATACTGTACATAAAATATGAAAGTACACCACATATATATTATATACTGTACATAAAATATCAAATTTCACGAAATATATATTATATACTCTACATAAAATATCAAATTCCACCAAATATATATTATCTACTGTACATAAAATATGAAAGTACGCCAAATATATATTATATACTGTATATAAAATATCAAATTTAACAATATATATTATATACTGTACATAAAATATCAAATTTCACCAGATATATATTATATACTGTACATAAAATATCTAATTTTATCAAATATATTATATACTGTACATAAAATATGAAAGTACAGCAAATATATATTATATACCGTACATAAATTATCAAATTTCAACAAATATATATTAAATCCTGTACATAAAATATCAAAGTCCACAAAATATATATTATCTACTGTACATAAAATGTCAAATTTCACCAAATATATATTATATACTGTACATAAAATATCAAATTTCACCAAATATATATTATATACTCTACATAAAATATGAAAGTCCACCAAATATATATTATCTACTGTACGTTAAATATCAAATTTCACAAAATATATGTTATATACTGTTCATGAAATATCAAATTTCATCAAATATATTATACACTGTACATAAAATATGAAATTACACCAAATATATATTGTATACTGTACATAAAATATGAAAGTACTACATATATATATTATATACTGTACATATAATATCAAATTTCACCAAATATATATTATATACTCTACATAAAATATCAAAGTCCACCAATTATATATTATCTACTGTACATAAAATATCAAATTTCACCAAATATATATTATATACTGTAGATACAATATCAAATTTCACAAAATATATTTTATATACTGTACATAAAATATCAAATTTCATCAAATATATTATATACTGTACATAAAATAGGAAGTACACCAAATATATATAATATACTGTACATAAAATATCAAATTTCACCAAATATATATTATATACTGTACATAAAATATCAAATTTTGTCAAATATATTATATACTGTACATAAAATATATCTTATATACTGTACATAAAATATCAAATTTCATCAAATATATATTATATACTCTACATAAAATATGAAAGTCCTCCAAATATATATTATCTACTGTACATAAAATATCAAATTTCACCAAATATATATTATATACTGTTCAGAAAATATCAAATTTCACCAAATATATATTATGTACTCTACATAAAATATCAAAGTCCACCAAATATATATTATCTACTGTACATTAAATATCAAATTTCACAAAATATATGTTATATACTGTTCATGAAATATCAAATTTCATCAAATATATTATACACTGTACATAAAATATGAAATTACACCAAATATATATTGTATACTGTACATAAAATATGAAAGTACAACATATATATTATATACTGTACATAAAATATCAAATTTCAAAAAATTTGTATTATATACTCTACATAAAATATGAAAGTTCACCAAATATATATTATCTACTGTACATTAAATATCAACTTTCACAAAATATATGTTACATACTGTTCATGAAATATCAAATTTCATCAAATATATTATACACTGTACATAAAATATGAAATTACACCAAATATATATAGTATACTGTACATAAAATATGAAAGTACAACATATATATATTATATACTGTACATAAAATATCAAATTTCACCAAATATGTATTATATACTCTACATAAAATATCAAAGTCCACCAATTATATATTATCTACTGTACATAAAATATCAAATTTCACCAAATATATATTATATACTGTAGATACAATATCAAATTTCACAAAATATATATTATATACTGTACATAAAATATCAAATTTCATCAAATATATTATATACTGTACATAAAATATGAAAGTACACCAAATATATGTAATATACTGTACATAAAATACCAAATTTCACTAAATATATATTATATACTGTACATAAAATATCAAATTTCACCAAATATATATTATATACTGTACATAAAATATCAAATTTTATCAAATATATTATAAACTGTACATAAAATATGAAAGTACACCAAATATATATAATATACTGTACATAAAATACCAAATTTCACTAAATATATATTATATACTGTACATAAAATATCAAATTTCACCAAATATATATTATATACTGTAAATAAAATATCAAATTCCATCAAATATATTATATACTGTACATAAAATATGAAAGTACACCGCATATATATTATATACTGTACATAAAATATCAAATTTCACCAAATATATATTATATACTCTACATAAAATATCAAATTCCACCAAATATATATTATCTACTGTACATAAAATATGAAAGTACGCCAAATATATATTATATACTGGATATAAAATATAAAATTTAACAATATATATTATATACTGTACATAAAATATCAAATTTCACCAGATATATATTATATACTGTACATAAAATATCTAATTTTATCAAATATATTATATACTGTACATAAAATATGAAAGTACAGCAAATATATATTATATACTGTACATAATATATCAAATTTCAACAAATATATATTATATCCTCTACATAAAATATCAAAGTCCACGAAATATATATTATCTACTGTACATAAAATGTCAAATTTCACCAAATATATATTATATACTGTACATAAAATATCAAATTCCACCAAATATATATTATCTACTGTACATAAAATATGAAAGTACGCCAAATATATATTATATACTGTATGTAAAATATCAAATTTAACAATATATATTATATACTGTACATAAACTATCAAATTTCACCAGATATACCTTATATACTGTACATAAAATATCAAATTTCACCAGATATATATTATATACTGTACATAAAATATCAAATTTTAACAAATATATTATATACTGTACATAAAATATGAAAGTACAGCAAATATATATTATATACTGTACATAAAATATCAAATTTCACCAAATATATATTATATACTCTACATAAAATATCAAATTTCACCAAATGTATATTATATACTCTACATAATATATGAAAGTCCACCTAATATATATTATCTACTGTACATTAAATATCAAGTTTCACAAAATATATGTTATCTACTGTTCATGAAATATCAAATTTAATCAATTATATTATACACTGTACATGAAATATGAAATTACACCAACTATATATTATATACTGTACATAAAATATGAAAGTACACCAAATATATATTATATACTGTACATAAAATATCAAATTTCACCAAATATATATTATATACTCTACATAAAATATCAAATTTCACCAAATATATATTATATACTCTACATAATATATGAAAGTCCACCTAATATATATTATCTACTGTACATTAAATATCAAGTTTCACAAAATATATGTTATCTACTGTTCATGAAATATCAAATTTCATCAATTATATTATACACTGTACATGAAATATGAAATTACACCAAATATATATTATATACTGTACATAAAATATGAAAGTACACCAAATATATATTATATACTGTACATAAAATATCAAATTTCACCAAATATGTATTATATACTCTACATAAAATATCAAAGTCCACCAATTATATATTATCTACTGTACATAAAATATCAAATTTCACCAAATATATATTATATACTGTAGATAAAATATCATATTTCACAAAATATATATTATATACTGTACATAAAATATCAAATTTCATCAAATATATTATATACTGTACATAAAATATGAAAGTACACCAAATATATATTATATACTGTACATAAAATATGAAAGTACACCAAATATATATTATAAACTGTACATAAAATATCAAATTTCACCAAATATATATTATATACTCTATATAAAATATCAAATTCCACCAAATATATATTATCTACAGTACATTAAATATGAAAGTAGGCCAAATATATATTATATACTGTATATAAAATATCAAATTTAACAATATATATTATATACTGTACATAAAATATCAAATTTCACCAGATATATATTATATACTGTACATAAAATATCAAATTTTATCAAATATATTATAAACTGTACATAAAATATGAAAGTACACCAAATATATATTATATACTGTACATATAATATGAAAGTACACCAAATATATATTATATACTGTACATAAAATATCAAATTTCACCAAATATATATTATATACTCTACATAAAATATCAAATTCCACCAAATATATATTATCTACTGTACATAAAATATGAAAGTAGGCCAAATATATATTATATACTGTATATAAAATATCAAATTTAACTATATATTATATACTGTACATAAAATATGAAATTTCACCAAATATATATTATATACTGTACATAAAATATCAAATTTTATCAAATATATTATATACTGTACATAAAATATGAAAGTACAGCAAATATATATTATATACTGTACATAATATATCAAATTTCAACAAATATATATTATATCCTCTACATAAAATATCAAAGTCCACGAAATATATATTATCTACTGTACATAAAATGTCAAATTTCACCAAATATATATTATATACTGTACATAAAATATCAAATTCCACCAAATATATATTATCTACTGTACATAAAATATGAAAGTACGCCAAATATATATTATATACTGTATGTAAAATATCAAATTTAACAATATATATTATATACTGTACATAAAATATCAAATTTCACCAGATATACCTTATATACTGTACATAAAATATCAAATTTCACCAGATATATATTATATACTGTACATAAAATATCAAATTTTAACAAATATATTATATACTGTACATAAAATATGAAAGTACACCAAATATATATTATATACTGTACATAAAATATCAAATTTCACCAAATATATATTATATACTCTACATAAAATATCAAATTTCACCAAATATATATTATATACTCTACATAATATATGAAAGTCCACCTAATATATATTATCTACTGTACATTAAATATCAAGTTTCACAAAATATATGTTATCTACTGTTCATGAAATATCAAATTTCATCAATTATATTATACACTGTACATGAAATATGAAATTACACCAAATATATATTATATACTGTACATAAAATATGAAAGTACACCAAATATATATTATATACTGTACATAAAATATCAAATTTCACCAAATATGTATTATATACTCTACATAAAATATCAAAGTCCACCAATTATATATTATCTACTGTACATAAAATATCAAATTTCACCAAATATATATTATATACTGTAGATAAAATATCATATTTCACCAAATATATATTATATACTGTACATAAAATATCAAATTTCATCAAATATATTATATACTGTACATAAAATATGAAAGTACACCAAATATATATTATATACTGTACATAAAATATGAAAGTACACCAAATATATATTATAAACTGTACATAAAATATCAAATTTCACCAAATATATATTATATACTCTATATAAAATATCAAATTCCACCAAATATATATTATCTACAGTACATTAAATATGAAAGTAGGCCAAATATATATTATATACTGTATATAAAATATCAAATTTAACAATATATATTATATACTGTACATAAAATATCAAATTTCACCAGATATATATTATATACTGTACATAAAATATCAAATTTTATCAAATATATTATAAACTGTACATAAAATATGAAAGTACACCAAATATATATTATATACTGTACATATAATATGAAAGTACACCAAATATATATTATATACTGTACATAAAATATCAAATTTCACCAAATATATATTATATACTCTACATAAAATATCAAATTCCACCAAATATATATTATCTACTGTACATAAAATATGAAAGTAGGCCAAATATATATTATATACTGTATATAAAATATCAAATTTAACTATATATTATATACTGTACATAAAATATGAAATTTCACCAAATATATATTATATACTGTACATAAAATATCAAATTTTATCAAATATATTATATACTGTACATAAAATATGAAAGTACAGCAAATATATATTATATACTGTACATAATATATCAAATTTCAACAAATATATATTATATCCTCTACATAAAATATCAAAGTCCACGAAATATATATTATCTACTGTACATAAAATGTCAAATTTCACCTAATATATATTATATACTGTACATAAAATATCAAATTCCACCAAATATATATTATCTACTGTACATAAAATATGAAAGTACGCCAAATATATATTATATACTGTATGTAAAATATCAAATTTAACAATATATATTATATACTGTACATAAAATATCAAATTTCACCAGATATACCTTATATACTGTAAAAAAATATAAAATTTCACCAGATATATATTATATACTGTACATAAAATATCAAATTTTAACAAATATATTATATACTGTACATAAAATATGAAAGTACACCAAATATATATTATATACTGTACATAAAATATCAAATTTCACCAAATATATATTATATACTCTACATAAAATATCAAATTTCACCAAGTATATATTATATACTCTACATAATATATGAAAGTCCACCTAATATATATTATCTACTGTACATTAAATATCAAGTTTCACAAAATATATGTTATCTACTGTTCATGAAATATCAAATTTCATCAATTATATTATACACTGTACATGAAATATGAAATTACACCAAATATATATTATATACTGTACATAAAATATGAAAGTACACCAAATATATATTATATACTGTACATAAAATATCAAATTTCACCAAATATGTATTATATACTCTACATAAAATATCAAAGTCCAAGAAATATATGTTATCTACTGTACATAAAATGTCAAATATCACCAAATATATATTATATACTGTACATAAAATATCAAATTTCACCAAATATATATTATATACTGTAGATAAAATATAAAATTTCACCAAATATATATTATATACTGTACATAAAATATCAAATTTCGTCAAATATATTATATACTGTACATAAAACATGAAAGTACACCAAATATATATTATATACTGTACATAAAATATCAAATTTCACCAAATATATATTATATACTCTACATAAAATATCAAATTCCACCAAATATATATTATCTACTGTACATTAAATATGAAAGTAGGCCAAATATATATTATATACTGCATGTGAAATATCAAATTTAACAATATATATTGTATACTGTATATAAAATATCAAATTTCACCAGATATATATTATATACTCTACATAAAATATGAAAGTCCACCAAATATATATTATCTACTGTACATTAAATATCAAATTTCACAAAATATATGTTATATACTGTTCATGAAATATCAAATTTCATCAAATATATTATACACTGTACATAAAATATGAAATTACACCAAATATATATTGTATACTGTACATAAAATATGAAAGTACAACATATATATTATATACTGTACATAAAATATCAAATTTCAAAAAATTTGTATTATATACTCTACATAAAATATGAAAGTTCACCAAATATATATTATCTACTGTACATTAAATATCAACTTTCACAAAATATATGTTACATACTGTTCATGAAATATCAAATTTCATCAAATATATTATACACTGTACATAAAATATGAAATTACACCAAATATATATAGTATACTGTACATAAAATATGAAAGTACAACATATATATATTATATACTGTACATAAAATATCAAATTTCACCAAATATGTATTATATACTCTACATAAAATATCAAAGTCCACCAATTATATATTATCTACTGTACATAAAATATCAAATTTCACCAAATATATATTATATACTGTAGATATAATATCAAATTTCACAAAATATATATTATATACTGTACATAAAATATCAAATTTCATCAAATATATTATATACTGTACATAAAATATGAAAGTACACCAAATATATGTAATATACTGCACATAAAATACCAAATTTCACTAAATATATATTATATACTGTACATAAAATATCAAATTTCACCAAATATATATTATATACTGTACATAAAATATCAAATTTTATCAAATATATTATAAACTGTACATAAAATATGAAAGTACACCAAATATATATTATATACTGTACATATAATATGAAAGTACACCAAATATATATTATATACTGTACATAAAATATCAAATTTCACCAAATATATATTATATACTCTACATAAAATATCAAATTCCACCAAATATATATTATCTACTGTACATAAAATCTGAAAGTAGGCCAAATATATATTATATACTGTATATAAAATATCAAATTTAACAATATATATTATATACTGTACATAAAATATGAAATTTCACCAAATATATATTATATACTGTACATAAAATATCAAATTTTATCAAATATATTATATACTGTACATAAAATATGAAAGTACAGCAAATATATATTATATACTGTACATAATATATCAAATTTCAACAAATATATATTATATCCTCTACATAAAATATCAAAGTCCACGAAATATATATTATCTACTGTACATAAAATGTCAAATTTCACCAAATATATATTATATACTGTACATAAAATATCAAATTCCACCAAATATATATTATCTACTGTACATAAAATATGAAAGTACGCCAAATATATATTATATACTGTATGTAAAATATCAAATTTAACAATATATATTATATACTGTACATAAAATATCAAATTTCACCAGATATACCTTATATACTGTACATAAAATATCAAATTTCACCAGATATATATTATATACTGTACATAAAATATCAAATTTTAACAAATATATTATATACTGTACATAAAATATGAAAGTACAGCAAATATATATTATATACTGTACATAAAATATCAAATTTCACCAAATATATATTATATACTCTACATAAAATATCAAATTTCACCAAATGTATATTATATACTCTACATAATATATGAAAGTCCACCTAATATATATTATCTACTGTACATTAAATATCAAGTTTCACAAAATATATGTTATCTACTGTTCATGAAATATCAAATTTCATCAATTATATTATACACTGTACATGAAATATGAAATTACACCAAATATATATTATATACTGTACATAAAATATGAAAGTACACCAAATATATATTATATACTGTACATAAAATATCAAATTTCACCAAATATGTATTATATACTCTACATAAAATATCAAAGTCCACCAATTATATATTATCTACTGTACATAAAATATCAAATTTCACCAAATATATATTATATACTGTAGATAAAATATCATATTTCACCAAATATATATTATATACTGTACATAAAATATCAAATTTCATCAAATATATTATATACTGTACATAAAATATGAAAGTACACCAAATATATATTATATACTGTACATAAAATATGAAAGTACACCAAATATATATTATAAACTGTACATAAAATATCAAATTTCACCAAATATATATTATATACTCTATATAAAATATCAAATTCCACCAAATATATATTATCTACAGTACATTAAATATGAAAGTAGGCCAAATATATATTATATACTGTATATAAAATATCAAATTTAACAATATATATTATATACTGTACATAAAATATCAAATTTCACCAGATATATATTATATACTGTACATAAAATATCAAATTTTATCAAATATATTATAAACTGTACATAAAATATGAAAGTACACCAAATATATATTATATACTGTACATATAATATGAAAGTACACCAAATATATATTATATACTGTACATAAAATATCAAATTTCACCAAATATGTATTATATACTCTACATAAAATATCAAATTCCACCAAATATATATTATCTACTGTACATAAAATATGAAAGTAGGCCAAATATATATTATATACTGTATATAAAATATCAAATTTAACTATATATTATATACTGTACATAAAATATGAAATTTCACCAAATATATATTATATACTGTACATAAAATATCAAATTTTATCAAATATATTATATACTGCACATAAAATATGAAAGTACAGCAAATATATATTATATACTGTACATAATATATCAAATTTCAACAAATATATATTATATCCTCTACATAAAATATCAAAGTCCACGAAATATATATTATCTACTGTACATAAAATGTCAAATTTCACCTAATATATATTATATACTGTACATAAAATATCAAATTCCACCAAATATATATTATCTACTGTACATAAAATATGAAAGTACGCCAAATATATATTATATACTGTATGTAAAATATCAAATTTAACAATATATATTATATACTGTACATAAAATATCAAATTTCACCAGATATACCTTATATACTGTACATAAAATATCAAATTTCACCAGATATATATTATATACTGTACATAAAATATCAAATTTTAACAAATATATTATATACTGTACATAAAATATGAAAGTACACCAAATATATATTATATACTGTACATAAAATATCAAATTTCACCAAATATATATTATATACTCTACATAAAATATCAAATTTCACCAAGTATATATTATATACTCTACATAATATATGAAAGTCCACCTAATATATATTATCTACTGTACATTAAATATCAAGTTTCACAAAATATATGTTATCTACTGTTCATGAAATATCAAATTTCATCAATTATATTATACACTGTACATGAAATATGAAATTACACCAAATATATATTATATACTGTACATAAAATATGAAAGTACACCAAATATATATTATATACTGTACATAAAATATCAAATTTCACCAAATATGTATTATATACTCTACATAAAATATCAAAGTCCAAGAAATATATGTTATCTACTGTACATAAAATGTCAAATATCACCAAATATATATTATATACTGTACATAAAATATCAAATTTCACCAAATATATATTATATACTGTAGATAAAATATAAAATTTCACCAAATATATATTATATACTGTACATAAAATATCAAATTTCGTCAAATATATTATATACTGTACATAAAATATGAAAGTACACCAAATATATATTATATACTGTACATAAAATATCAAATTTCACCAAATATATATTATATACTCTACATAAAATATCAAATTCCACCAAATATATATTATATACTCTATATAAAATATCAAATTCCACCAAATATATATTATCTACAGTACATTAAATATGAAGGTAGGCCAAATATATATTATATACTGTATATAAAATATCAAATTTAACAATATATATTATATACTGTACATAAAATATCAAATTTCACCAGATATATATTATATACTGTACATAAAATATCAAATTTTATCAAATATATTATAAACTGTACATAAAATATGAAAGTACACCAAATATATATTATATACTGTACATATAATATGAAAGTACACCAAATATATATTATATACTGTACATAAAATATCAAATTTCACCAAATATGTATTATATACTCTACATAAAATATCAAATTCCACCAAATATATATTATCTACTGTACATAAAATATGAAAGTAGGCCAAATATATATTATATACTGTATATAAAATATCAAATTTAACTATATATTATATACTGTACATAAAATATGAAATTTCACCAAATATATATTATATACTGTACATAAAATATCAAATTTTATCAAATATATTATATACTGCACATAAAATATGAAAGTACAGCAAATATATATTATATACTGTACATAATATATCAAATTTCAACAAATATATATTATATCCTCTACATAAAATATCAAAGTCCACGAAATATATATTATCTACTGTACATAAAATGTCAAATTTCACCTAATATATATTATATACTGTACATAAAATATCAAATTCCACCAAATATATATTATCTACTGTACATAAAATATGAAAGTACGCCAAATATATATTATATACTGTATGTAAAATATCAAATTTAACAATATATATTATATACTGTACATAAAATATCAAATTTCACCAGATATACCTTATATACTGTACATAAAATATCAAATTTCACCAGATATATATTATATACTGTACATAAAATATCAAATTTTAACAAATATATTATATACTGTACATAAAATATGAAAGTACACCAAATATATATTATATACTGTACATAAAATATCAAATTTCACCAAATATATATTATATACTCTACATAAAATATCAAATTTCACCAAGTATATATTATATACTCTACATAATATATGAAAGTCCACCTAATATATATTATCTACTGTACATTAAATATCAAGTTTCACAAAATATATGATATCTACTGTTCATGAAATATCAAATTTCATCAATTATATTATACACTGTACATGAAATATGAAATTACACCAAATATATATTATATACTGTACATAAAATATGAAAGTACACCAAATATATATTATATACTGTACATAAAATATCAAATTTCACCAAATATGTATTATATACTCTACATAAAATATCAAAGTCCAAGAAATATATGTTATCTACTGTACATAAAATGTCAAATATCACCAAATATATATTATATACTGTACATAAAATATCAAATTTCACCAAATATATATTATATACTGTAGATAAAATATAAAATTTCACCAAATATATATTATATACTGTACATAAAATATCAAATTTCGTCAAATATATTATATACTGTACATAAAATATGAAAGTACACCAAATATATATTATATACTGTACATAAAATATCAAATTTCACCAAATATATATTATATACTCTACATAAAATATCAAATTCCACCAAATATATATTATCTACTGTACATTAAATATGAAAGTAGGCCAAATATATATTATATACTGCATGTGAAATATCAAATTTAACAATATATATTGTATACTGTATATAAAATATCAAATTTCACCAGATATATATTATATACTCTACATAAAATATGAAAGTCCACCAAATATATATTATCTACTGTACATTAAATATCAAATTTCACAAAATATATGTTATATACTGTTCATGAAATATCAAATTTCATCAAATATATTATACACTGTACATAAAATATGAAATTACACCAAATATATATTGTATACTGTACATAAAATATGAAAGTACAACATATATATTATATACTGTACATAAAATATCAAATTTCAAAAAATTTGTATTATATACTCTACATAAAATATGAAAGTTCACCAAATATATATTATCTACTGTACATTAAATATCAACTTTCACAAAATATATGTTACATACTGTTCATGAAATATCAAATTTCATCAAATATATTATACACTGTACATAAAATATGAAATTACACCAAATATATATAGTATACTGTACATAAAATATGAAAGTACAACATATATATATTATATACTGTACATAAAATATCAAATTTCACCAAATATGTATTATATACTCTACATAAAATATCAAAGTCCACCAATTATATATTATCTACTGTACATAAAATATCAAATTTCACCAAATATATATTATATACTGTAGATATAATATCAAATTTCACAAAATATATATTATATACTGTACATAAAATATCAAATTTCATCAAATATATTATATACTGTACATAAAATATGAAAGTACACCAAATATATGTAATATACTGCACATAAAATACCAAATTTCACTAAATATATATTATATACTGTACATAAAATATCAAATTTCACCAAATATATATTATATACTCTATATAAAATATCAAATTCCACCAAATATATATTATCTACAGTACATTAAATATGAAAGTAGGCCAAATATATATTATATACTGTATATAAAATATCAAATTTAACAATATATATTATATACTGTACATAAAATATCAAATTTCACCAGATATATATTATATACTGTACATAAAATATCAAATTTTATCAAATATATTATATACTGTACATAAAATATGAAAGTACAGCAAATATATATTATATACTGTAATAAAATATCAAATTTCAACAAATATATATTATATCCTCTACATAAAATAACAAAGTCCAAGAAATATATGTTATCTACTGTACATAAAATGTCAAATATCACCAAATATATATTATATACTGTACATAAAATATCAAATTTCACCAAATATATATTATATACTGTAGATAAAATATCAAATTTCACCAAATATATATTATATACTGTACATAAAATATCAAATTTCATCAAATATATTATATACTGTACATAAAATATGAAAGTACACCAAATATATATTATATACTGTACATAAAATATCAAATTTCACCAAATATATATTATATACCCTACATAAAATATCAAATTCCACCAAATATATATTATCTACTGTACATTAAATATGAAAGTAGGCCAAATATATATTATATACTATATATAAAATATCAACTTTAACAATATATATTATATACTGTGTATAAAATGTCAAATTTCACCAGATATATATTATATACTCTACATAAAATATGAAAGTCCACCAAATATATATTATCTACTGTACATTAAATATCAAATTTCACAAAATATATGTTATATACTGTTCATGAAATATCAAATTTCATCAAATATATTATACACTGTACATAAAATATGAAATTACACCAAATATATATTGTATACTGTACATAAAATATGAAAGTACAACATATATATATTATATCCTGTACATAAAATATCAAATTTCAAAAAATTTGTATTATATACTCTACATAAAATATGAAAGTTCACCAAATATATATTATCTACTGTACATTAAATATCAACTTTCACAAAATATATGTTACATACTGTTCATGAAATATCAAATTTCATCAAATATATTATACACTGTACATAAAATATGAAATTACACCAAATATATATAGTATACTGTACATAAAATATGAAAGTACAACATATATATATTATATACTGTACATAAAATATCAAATTTCACCAAATATGTATTATATACTCTACATAAAATATCAAAGTCCACCAATTATATATTATCTACTGTACATAAAATATCAAATTTCACCAAATATATATTATATACTGTAGATACAATATCAAATTTCACAAAATATGTATTATATACTGTACATAAAATATCAAATTTCATCAAATATATTATATACTGTACGTGAAATATGAAATTACACCAAATATATATTATATACTGTACATAAAATATGAAAGTACACCAAATATATATTATATACTGTACATAAAATATCAAATTTCACCAAATATATATTATATACTCTACATAAAATATCAAAGTCCACCAATTATATATTATCTACCGTACATAAAATATCAAATTTCACCAAATATATACTATATACTGTAGATAAAATATCAAATTTCACCAAATATATATTATATACTGTACATAAAATATCAAATTTCATCAAATATATTATATACTGTACATAAAATATGAAAGTACACCTAATATATATAATATACTGTACATAAAATATCAAATTTCACAAAATATATATTATACACTGTACATGAAATATGAAATTACACCAAATATATATTTTATACTGTACATAAAATATGAAAGTACACCGAATATATATTATATACTGTACATAAAATATCAAATTTCACCAAATATATATTATATACTCTACATAAAATATCAAAGTCCACCAATTATATATTATCTACTGTATATAAAATATCAAATTTCACCAAATATATATTATATACAGTACATAAAATATCAAATTTTATCAAATATATTATATACTGTACATAAAATATGAAAGTACAGCAAATATATATTATATACTGTACATAAAATATCAAATTTCAACAAATATATATTATATCCTCTACATAAAATATCAAAGTCCACGAAATATATATTATCTACTGGACATAAAATATCAAATTTCACCAAATATATATTGTATACTGTACATAAAATATCAAATTTCACCAAATATATATTATATACTCTACATAAAATATGAAAGTCCACCAAATATATATTATCTACTGTACATTAAATATCAAATTTCACTAAATATATGTTATATACTGTTCATGAAATATCAAATTTCATCAAATATATTATACAATGTACATAAAATTTGAAATTACACCAAATATATATTGTATACTGTACATAAAATATGAAAGTACAACATATATATATTATATACTGTACATAAAATATCAAATTTCACCAAATATGTATTATATACTCTACATAAAATATGAAAGTCCACCAAATATATATTATCTACTGTACATTAAATATCAAATTTCACAAAATATATGTTATATACTGTTCATGAAATATCAAATTTCATCAAATATATTATACACTGTACATAAAATATGAAATTACACCAAATATATATTATATACTGTACATAAAATATCAAATTTCACCAAATATATATTATATACTCTACATAAAATATTAAAGTCCACCAATTATATATTATCTACTGTACATAAAATATCAAATTTCACCAAATATATATTATAAACTGTACATAAAATATCAAATTTTATCAAATATATTATATACTGTACATAAAATATGAAAGTACAGCAAATATATATTATATACTGTACATAAAATATCAATTTTCAACAAATATATATTATATCCTCTACATAAAATATCAAAGTCCACGAAATATATATTATCTACTGGACATAAAATATCAAATTTCACCAAATATATATTGTATACTGTACATAAAATATCAAATTTCACGAAATATATATTATATACTCTACATAAAATATGAAAGTCCACCAAATATATATTATCTACTGTATATTAAATATCAAATTTCACTAAATATATGTTATATACTGTTCATGAAATATCAAATTTAATCAAATATATTATACAATGTACATAAAATATGAAATTACACCAAATATATATTGTATACTGTACATAAAATATGAAAGTACAACATATATATATTATATACTGTATATAAAATATCAAATTTCACCAAATATGTATTATATACTCTACATAAAATATGAAAGTCCACCAAATATATATTATCTACTGTACATTAAATATCAAATTTCACAAAATATATGTTATATACTGTTCATGAAATATCAAATTTCATCAAATATATTATACACTGTACATAAAATATGAAATTACACCAAATATATATTGTATACTGTACATAAAATATGAAAGTACAACATATATATATTATATACTGTACATAAAATATCAAATTTCACCAAATATGTATTATATACTCTACATAAAATATCAAAGTCCGCCAATTATATATTATCTACTGTACATAAAATATCAAATTTCACCAAATATATATTATATACTGTAGATACAATATCAAATTTCACAAAATATATATTATATACTGTACATAAAATATCAAATTTCATCAAATATATTATATACTGTACATAAAATATGAAAGTACACCAAATATATATAATATACTGTACATAAAATACCAAATTTCACTAAATATATATTATATACTGTACATTAAATATCAAATTTCACCAAATGTATATTATATACTGTACATAAAATATCAAATTTTATCAAATATATTATAAACTGTACATAAAATATGAAAGTACACCAAATATATATTGTATACTGTACATAAAATATGAAAGTACAACATATATATATTATATACTGTACATAAAATATCAAATTTCACCAAATATGTATTATATACTCTACATAAAATATGAAAGTCCACCAAATATATATTATCTACTGTACATTAAATATCAAATTTCACAAAATATATGTTATATACTGTTCATGAAATATCAAATTTCATCAAATATATTATACACTGTACATAAAATATGAAATTACACCAAATATATATTATATACTGTACATAAAATATCAAATTTCACCAAATATATATTATATACTCTACATAAAATATCAAAGTCCACCAATTATATATTATCTACTGTACATAAAATATCAAATTTCACCAAATATATATTATAAACTGTACATAAAATATCAAATTTTATCAAATATATTATATACTGTACATAAAATATGAAAGTACAGCAAATATATATTATATACTGTACATAAAATATCAATTTTCAACAAATATATATTATATCCTCTACATAAAATATCAAAGTCCACGAAATATATATTATCTACTGGACATAAAATATCAAATTTCACCAAATATATATTGTATACTGTACATAAAATATCAAATTTCACGAAATATATATTATATACTCTACATAAAATATGAAAGTCCACCAAATATATATTATCTACTGTATATTAAATATCAAATTTCACTAAATATATGTTATATACTGTTCATGAAATATCAAATTTAATCAAATATATTATACAATGTACATAAAATATGAAATTACACCAAATATATATTGTATACTGTACATAAAATATGAAAGTACAACATATATATATTATATACTGTATATAAAATATCAAATTTCACCAAATATGTATTATATACTCTACATAAAATATGAAAGTCCACCAAATATATATTATCTACTGTACATTAAATATCAAATTTCACAAAATATATGTTATATACTGTTCATGAAATATCAAATTTCATCAAATATATTATACACTGTACATAAAATATGAAATTACACCAAATATATATTGTATACTGTACATAAAATATGAAAGTACAACATATATATATTATATACTGTACATAAAATATCAAATTTCACCAAATATGTATTATATACTCTACATAAAATATCAAAGTCCGCCAATTATATATTATCTACTGTACATAAAATATCAAATTTCACCAAATATATATTATATACTGTAGATACAATATCAAATTTCACAAAATATATATTATATACTGTACATAAAATATCAAATTTCATCAAATATATTATATACTGTACATAAAATATGAAAGTACACCAAATATATATAATATACTGTACATAAAATACCAAATTTCACTAAATATATATTATATACCGTACATTAAATATCAAATTTCACCAAATGTATATTATATACTGTACATAAAATATCAAATTTTATCAAATATATTATAAACTGTACATAAAATATGAAAGTACACCAAATATATATTATATACTGTACATAAAATATGAAAGTCCACCAAATATATATTATCTACTGTACATTAAATATCAAATTTCACAAAATATATGTTATATACTGTTCATGAAATATCAAATTTCATCAAATATATTATACACTGTACATAAAATATGAAATTACACCAAATATATATTGTATACTGTATATAAAATATGAAAGTACAACATATATATATTACATACTGTACATAAAATATCAAATTTCACCAAATATGTATTATATACTCTACATAAAATATCAAATTTCACCAAATATATATTATAAACTGTACATAAAATATCAAATTTTATCAAATATATTATATACTGTACATAAAATATGAAAGTACAGCAAATATATATTATATACTGTACATAAAATATCAATTTTCAACAAATATATATTATATCCTCTACATAAAATATCAAAGTCCACGAAATATATATTATCTACTGGACATAAAATATCAAATTTCACCAAATATATATTGTATACTGTACATAAAATATCAAATTTCACGAAATATATATTATATACTCTACATAAAATATGAAAGTCCACCAAATATATATTATCTACTGTATATTAAATATCAAATTTCACTAAATATATGTTATATACTGTTCATGAAATATCAAATTTAATCAAATATATTATACAATGTACATAAAATATGAAATTACACCAAATATATATTGTATACTGTACATAAAATATGAAAGTACAACATATATATATTATATACTGTATATAAAATATCAAATTTCACCAAATATGTATTATATACTCTACATAAAATATGAAAGTCCACCAAATATATATTATCTACTGTACATTAAATATCAAATTTCACAAAATATATGTTATATACTGTTCATGAAATATCAAATTTCATCAAATATATTATACACTGTACATAAAATATGAAATTACACCAAATATATATTGTATACTGTACATAAAATATGAAAGTACAACATATATATATTATATACTGTACATAAAATATCAAATTTCACCAAATATGTATTATATACTCTACATAAAATATCAAAGTCCGCCAATTATATATTATCTACTGTACATAAAATATCAAATTTCACCAAATATATATTATATACTGTAGATACAATATCAAATTTCACAAAATATATATTATATACTGTACATAAAATATCAAATTTCATCAAATATATTATATACTGTACATAAAATATGAAAGTACACCAAATATATATAGTATACTGTACATAAAATACCAAATTTCACTAAATATATATTATATACTGTACATTAAATATCAAATTTCACCAAATGTATATTATATACTGTACATAAAATATCAAATTTTATCAAATATATTATAAACTGTACATAAAATATGAAAGTACACCAAATATATATTGTATACAGTACATAAAATATGAAAGTACAACATATATATATTATATACTGTACATAAAATATCAAATTTCACCAAATATATATTATATACTCTACATAAAATATGAAAGTCCACCAAATATATATTATCTACTGTACATTAAATATCAAATTTCACTAAATATATGTTATATACTGTTCATGAAATATCAAATTTCATCAAATATATTATACAATGTACATAAAATTTGAAATTACACCAAATATATATTGTATACTGTACATAAAATATGAAAGTACAACATATATATATTATATACTGTACATAAAATATCAAATTTCACCAAATATGTATTATATACTCTACATAAAATATGAAAGTCCACCAAATATATATTATCTACTGTACATTAAATATCAAATTTCACAAAATATATGTTATATACTGTTCATGAAATATCAAATTTCATCAAATATATTATACACTGTACATAAAATATGAAATTACACCAAATATATATTATATACTGTACATAAAATATCAAATTTCACCAAATATATATTATATACTCTACATAAAATATTAAAGTCCACCAATTATATATTATCTACTGTACATAAAATATCAAATTTCACCAAATATATATTATAAACTGTACATAAAATATCAAATTTTATCAAATATATTATATACTGTACATAAAATATGAAAGTACAGCAAATATATATTATATACTGTACATAAAATATCAATTTTCAACAAATATATATTATATCCTCTACATAAAATATCAAAGTCCACGAAATATATATTATCTACTGGACATAAAATATCAAATTTCACCAAATATATATTGTATACTGTACATAAAATATCAAATTTCACGAAATATATATTATATACTCTACATAAAATATGAAAGTCCACCAAATATATATTATCTACTGTATATTAAATATCAAATTTCACTAAATATATGTTATATACTGTTCATGAAATATCAAATTTAATCAAATATATTATACAATGTACATAAAATATGAAATTACACCAAATATATATTGTATACTGTACATAAAATATGAAAGTACAACATATATATATTATATACTGTATATAAAATATCAAATTTCACCAAATATGTATTATATACTCTACATAAAATATGAAAGTCCACCAAATATATATTATCTACTGTACATTAAATATCAAATTTCACAAAATATATGTTATATACTGTTCATGAAATATCAAATTTCATCAAATATATTATACACTGTACATAAAATATGAAATTACACCAAATATATATTGTATACTGTACATAAAATATGAAAGTACAACATATATATATTATATACTGTACATAAAATATCAAATTTCACCAAATATGTATTATATACTCTACATAAAATATCAAAGTCCGCCAATTATATATTATCTACTGTACATAAAATATCAAATTTCACCAAATATATATTATATACTGTAGATACAATATCAAATTTCACAAAATATATATTATATACTGTACATAAAATATCAAATTTCATCAAATATATTATATACTGTACATAAAATATGAAAGTACACCAAATATATATAATATACTGTACATAAAATACCAAATTTCACTAAATATATATTATATACTGTACATTAAATATCAAATTTCACCAAATGTATATTATATACTGTACATAAAATATCAAATTTTATCAAATATATTATAAACTGTACATAAAATATGAAAGTACACCAAATATATATTGTATACTGTACATAAAATATGAAAGTACAACATATATATATTATATACTGTACATAAAATATCAAATTTCACCAAATATGTATTATATACTCTACATAAAATATGAAAGTCCACCAAATATATATTATCTACTGTACATTAAATATCAAATTTCACAAAATATATGTTATATACTGTTCATGAAATATCAAATTTCATCAAATATATTATACACTGTACATAAAATATGAAATTACACCAAATATATATTATATACTGTACATAAAATATCAAATTTCACCAAATATATATTATATACTCTACATAAAATATCAAAGTCCACCAATTATATATTATCTACTGTACATAAAATATCAAATTTCACCAAATATATATTATAAACTGTACATAAAATATCAAATTTTATCAAATATATTATATACTGTACATAAAATATGAAAGTACAGCAAATATATATTATATACTGTACATAAAATATCAATTTTCAACAAATATATATTATATCCTCTACATAAAATATCAAAGTCCACGAAATATATATTATCTACTGGACATAAAATATCAAATTTCACCAAATATATATTGTATACTGTACATAAAATATCAAATTTCACGAAATATATATTATATACTCTACATAAAATATGAAAGTCCACCAAATATATATTATCTACTGTATATTAAATATCAAATTTCACTAAATATATGTTATATACTGTTCATGAAATATCAAATTTAATCAAATATATTATACAATGTACATAAAATATGAAATTACACCAAATATATATTGTATACTGTACATAAAATATGAAAGTACAACATATATATATTATATACTGTATATAAAATATCAAATTTCACCAAATATGTATTATATACTCTACATAAAATATGAAAGTCCACCAAATATATATTATCTACTGTACATTAAATATCAAATTTCACAAAATATATGTTATATACTGTTCATGAAATATCAAATTTCATCAAATATATTATACACTGTACATAAAATATGAAATTACACCAAATATATATTGTATACTGTACATAAAATATGAAAGTACAACATATATATATTATATACTGTACATAAAATATCAAATTTCACCAAATATGTATTATATACTCTACATAAAATATCAAAGTCCGCCAATTATATATTATCTACTGTACATAAAATATCAAATTTCACCAAATATATATTATATACTGTAGATACAATATCAAATTTCACAAAATATATATTATATACTGTACATAAAATATCAAATTTCATCAAATATATTATATACTGTACATAAAATATGAAAGTACACCAAATATATATAATATACTGTACATAAAATACCAAATTTCACTAAATATATATTATATACTGTACATTAAATATCAAATTTCACCAAATGTATATTATATACTGTACATAAAATATCAAATTTTATCAAATATATTATAAACTGTACATAAAATATGAAAGTACACCAAATATATATTATATACTGTACATAAAATATGAAAGTCCACCAAATATATATTATCTACTGTACATTAAATATCAAATTTCACAAAATATATGTTATATACTGTTCATGAAATATCAAATTTCATCAAATATATTATACACTGTACATAAAATATGAAATTACACCAAATATATATTGTATACTGTATATAAAATATGAAAGTACAACATATATATATTACATACTGTACATAAAATATCAAATTTCACCAAATATGTATTATATACTCTACATAAAATATCAAATTTCACCAAATATATATTATAAACTGTACATAAAATATCAAATTTTATCAAATATATTATATACTGTACATAAAATATGAAAGTACAGCAAATATATATTATATACTGTACATAAAATATCAATTTTCAACAAATATATATTATATCCTCTACATAAAATATCAAAGTCCACGAAATATATATTATCTACTGGACATAAAATATCAAATTTCACCAAATATATATTGTATACTGTACATAAAATATCAAATTTCACGAAATATATATTATATACTCTACATAAAATATGAAAGTCCACCAAATATATATTATCTACTGTATATTAAATATCAAATTTCACTAAATATATGTTATATACTGTTCATGAAATATCAAATTTAATCAAATATATTATACAATGTACATAAAATATGAAATTACACCAAATATATATTGTATACTGTACATAAAATATGAAAGTACAACATATATATATTATATACTGTATATAAAATATCAAATTTCACCAAATATGTATTATATACTCTACATAAAATATGAAAGTCCACCAAATATATATTATCTACTGTACATTAAATATCAAATTTCACAAAATATATGTTATATACTGTTCATGAAATATCAAATTTCATCAAATATATTATACACTGTACATAAAATATGAAATTACACCAAATATATATTGTATACTGTACATAAAATATGAAAGTACAACATATATATATTATATACTGTACATAAAATATCAAATTTCACCAAATATGTATTATATACTCTACATAAAATATCAAAGTCCGCCAATTATATATTATCTACTGTACATAAAATATCAAATTTCACCAAATATATATTATATACTGTAGATACAATATCAAATTTCACAAAATATATATTATATACTGTACATAAAATATCAAATTTCATCAAATATATTATATACTGTACATAAAATATGAAAGTACACCAAATATATATAATATACTGTACATAAAATACCAAATTTCACTAAATATATATTATATACTGTACATTAAATATCAAATTTCACCAAATGTATATTATATACTGTACATAAAATATCAAATTTTATCAAATATATTATAAACTGTACATAAAATATGAAAGTACACCAAATATATATTGTATACAGTACATAAAATATGAAAGTACAACATATATATATTATATACTGTACATAAAATATCAAATTTCACCAAATATGTATTATATACTCTACATAAAATATGAAAGTCCACCAAATATATATTATCTACTGTACATTAAATATCAAATTTCACAAAATATATGTTATATACTGTTCATGAAATATCAAATTTCATCAAATATATTATACACTGTACATAAAATATGAAATTACACCAAATATATATTATATACTGTACATAAAATATCAAATTTCACCAAATATATATTATATACTCTACATAAAATATCAAAGTCCACCAATTATATATTATCTACTGTACATAAAATATCAAATTTCACCAAATATATATTATAAACTGTACATAAAATATCAAATTTTATCAAATATATTATATACTGTACATAAAATATGAAAGTACAGCAAATATATATTATATACTGTACATAAAATATCAATTTTCAACAAATATATATTATATCCTCTACATAAAATATCAAAGTCCACGAAATATATATTATCTACTGGACATAAAATATCAAATTTCACCAAATATATATTGTATACTGTACATAAAATATCAAATTTCACGAAATATATATTATATACTCTACATAAAATATGAAAGTCCACCAAATATATATTATCTACTGTATATTAAATATCAAATTTCACTAAATATATGTTATATACTGTTCATGAAATATCAAATTTAATCAAATATATTATACAATGTACATAAAATATGAAATTACACCAAATATATATTGTATACTGTACATAAAATATGAAAGTACAACATATATATATTATATACTGTATATAAAATATC
The DNA here is from genome assembly GCF_029281585.2 of Gorilla gorilla gorilla. Taxonomy (NCBI): domain Eukaryota; kingdom Metazoa; phylum Chordata; class Mammalia; order Primates; family Hominidae; genus Gorilla; species Gorilla gorilla. The sequence goes on from NC_073236.2 coordinate 3,517,255, forward strand.
AAATTTCACCAAATATGTATTATATACTCTACATAAAATATGAAAGTCCACCAAATATATATTATCTACTGTACATTAAATATCAAATTTCACAAAATATATGTTATATACTGTTCATGAAATATCAAATTTCATCAAATATATTATACACTGTACATAAAATATGAAATTACACCAAATATATATTGTATACTGTACATAAAATATGAAAGTACAACATATATATATTATATACTGTACATAAAATATCAAATTTCACCAAATATGTATTATATACTCTACATAAAATATCAAAGTCCGCCAATTATATATTATCTACTGTACATAAAATATCAAATTTCACCAAATATATATTATATACTGTAGATACAATATCAAATTTCACAAAATATATATTATATACTGTACATAAAATATCAAATTTCATCAAATATATTATATACTGTACATAAAATATGAAAGTACACCAAATATATATAATATACTGTACATAAAATACCAAATTTCACTAAATATATATTATATACTGTACATTAAATATCAAATTTCACCAAATGTATATTATATACTGTACATAAAATATCAAATTTTATCAAATATATTATAAACTGTACATAAAATATGAAAGTACACCAAATATATATTATATACTGTACATAAAATATGAAAGTCCACCAAATATATATTATCTACTGTACATTAAATATCAAATTTCACAAAATATATGTTATATACTGTTCATGAAATATCAAATTTCATCAAATATATTATACACTGTACATAAAATATGAAATTACACCAAATATATATTGTATACTGTATATAAAATATGAAAGTACAACATATATATATTACATACTGTACATAAAATATCAAATTTCACCAAATATGTATTATATACTCTACATAAAATATCAAAGTCCACCAATTATATATTATCTACTGTACCTAAAATATCAAATTTCACCAAATATATATTATATAGTGTACATAAAATATTAAATTTAACAATATATATTATATACTGTACATAAAATATCAAATTTCACCAGATATATATTATATAATGTACATAAAATATCAAATTTTATCAAATATATTATATACAGTACATAAAATATGAAAGTACAGCAAATATATATTATATACTGTACATAAAATATCAAATTTCAACAAATATATATTATATCCTCTACATAAAATATCAAAGTCCATGAAATATATATTATCTCCTGTACATAAACTATCAAATTTCACCAAATATATATTATATACTGTACATAAAATATCAAATTTCACCAAATATATATTATATACTCTACATAAACTATGAAAGTCCACCTAATATATATTATCTACTGTACATTAAATATCAAATTTCACAAAATATATGTTATATATTGTTCATGAAATATCAAATTTCATCAAATATATTATACACTGTACGTGAAATATGAAATTACGCCAAATATATATTATATACTGTACATAAAATATGAAAGTACACCAAATATATATTATATACTGTACATAAAATATCAAATTTCACCAAATAGATATTATATACTCTACATAAAATATCAAAGTCCACCAATTATATATTATCTACTGTACATAAAATATCAAATTTCACCAAATATATATTATATACTGTAGATATAATATCAAATTTCACCAAATATATATTATATACTGTACATAAAATATCAAATTTCATCAAATATATTATATACTGTACATAAAATATGAAAGTACACCTAATATATATAATATACTGTACATAAAATATCAAATTTCACAAAATATATATTATACACTGTACATGAAATATGAAATTACACCAAATATATATTTTATACTGTACATAAAACTTGAAAGTACACCAAATATATATTATATACTGTACATAAAATATCAAATTTCACCAAATATATATTATATACTCTACATAAAATATCAAAGTCCACCAATTATATATTATCTACTGTATATAAAATATCAAATTTCACCAAATATATATTATATACTGTACATAAAATATCAAATTTTATCAAATATATTATATTCTGTACATAAAATATGAAAGTACAGCAAATATATGTTATATACTGTACATAAAATATCAAATTTCAACAAATATATATTATATCCTCTAAATAAAATATCAAAGTCCACGAAATATATATTATCTACTGGACATAAAATATCAAATTTCACCAAATATATATTGTATACTGTACATAAAATATCAAATTTCACCAAATATATATTATATACTCTACATAAAATATGAAAGTCCACCAAATATATATTATCTACTGTATATTAAATATCAAATTTCACTAAATATATGTGATATACTGTTCATGAAATATCAAATTTCATCGAATATATTATACAATCTACATAAAATATGAAATTACACCAAATATATATTGTATACTGTACATAAAATATGAAAGTACAACATATATATATTATATACTGTACATAAAATATCAAATTTTATCAAATATATTATAAACTGTACATAAAATATGAAAGTACACCAAATATATATTATATACTGTACATAAAATGTGAAAGTACACCAAATATATATTATATACTGTACATAAAATATCAAATTTCACCAAATATATATTATATACTCTACATAAAATATCAAATTCCACCAAATATATATTATCTACTGTACATAAAATATGAAAGTAGGCCAAATATATATTATATACCGTATATAAAATATCAAATTTAAGAATATATATTATATACTGTACATAAAATATGAAATTTCACCAAATATATAATATATACTGTACATAAAATATCAAATTTTATCAAATATATTATGTACTGTACATAAAATATGAAAGTACAGCAAATATATATTATATACTGTACATAAAATATCAAATTTCAACAAATATATATTATATCCTCTACATAAAATATCAAAGTCCACGAAATATATATTATCTACTGTACATAAAATGTCAAATTTCACCAAATATATATTATATACTCTACATAAAATATGAAAGTCCACCAAATATATATTATCTACTGTACATTAAATATCAAAATTCACAAAATATATGTTATATACTGTTCATGAAATATCAAATTTCATCAAATATATTATACACTGTACATAAAATATGAAATTACACAAAATATATATTGTATACTGTACATAAAATATGAAAGTACAACATATATATTATATACTGTACATAAAATATCAAATTTCACCAAATATGTATTATATACTCTACATAAAATATCAAAGTCCGCCAATTATATATTATCTAGTGTACATAAAATATCAAATTTCAACAAATATATATTATATACTGTAGATACAATATCAAATTTCACAAAGTATATTTTATATACTGTACATAAAATATCAAATTTCATCAAATATATTATATACTGTACATAAAATATGAAAGTACACCAAATATATATAATATACTGTACATAAAATACCAAATTTCACTAAATATATATTATATACTGTACATAAAATATCAAATTCACCAAATATATATTATATACTGTATATAAAATATCAAATTTAACAATATATATTATATACTGTACATAAAATATCCAATTTCACCAGATATATATTATATACTGTACATAGAATATCAAATTTTATCAAATATATTATATACTGTACATAAAATATGAAAGTACAGCAAATATATATTATTTACTGTACATAAAATGTCAAATTTCAACAAATATATATTATATCCTCTACATAAAATATCAAAGTCCAAGAAATATATATTATCTACTGTACATAAAATGTCAAATTTCACCAAATATATATTATATACTGTACATAAAATATCAAATTTCACCAAATATATATTATATACTCTACATAAAATATGAAAGTCCACCAAATATATATTATCTACTGTACATTAAATATCAAATTTAACAAAATATATGTTATATACTGTTCATGAAATATCAAATTCCATCAAATATATTATACACTGTACATAAAATATGGAATTACACCAAATATATATTGTATACTGTGCATAAAATATGAAAGTACAACATATACATATTATATACTGTACATAAAATATCAAATTTCAACAAATATGTATTATATACTCTACATAAAATATCAAAGTCCACCAATTATATATTATCTACTGTACATAAAATATCAAATTTCACCAAATATATATTATATACTGTACATAAAATATCAAATTTCATCAAATGTATTATATACTGTACATAAAATATGAAAGTACACCAAATATATATAATATACTGTACATAAAATACCAAATTTCACTAAATATATATTATATACTGTACATAAAATATCAAATTTCACCAAATATATATTATATACTGTACATAAAATATCAAATTTTATCAAATATATTATAAACTGTACATAAAATATGAAAGTACACCAAATATATATTATAAACTGTACATAAAATATGAAAGTACACCAAATATATATTATATACTGTACATAAAATATCAAATTTCACCAAATACATATTATATACTCTACATAAAATATAAAATTCCACCAAATATATATTATCTACTATACATAAAATATGAAAGTAGGCCAAATATATATTATATACTGTATATAAAATATCAAATTTAACAATATATATTATATACTGTACATAAAATATGAAATTTCACCAGATATATATTATATACTGTACATAAAATATCAAATTTCAACAAATATATATTATATCCTCTACATAAAATATCAAAGTCCACGAAATATATATTATCTACTGTACATAAAATGTCAAATTTCACCAAATATATATTATATACTGTACATAAAATATCAAATTTCACCAAATATATATTATATACTCTACATAAAATATGAAAGTCCACCAAATATATATTATCTACTGTACATTAAATATCAAATTTCACAAAATATATGTTATATACTGTTCATGAAATATCAAATTTCATCAAATATATTATACACTGTACATAAAATATGAAATTACACAAAATATATATTGTATACTGTACATAAAATGTGAAAGTACAACATATATATATTATATACTGTACATAAAATATCAAATTTCATCAAATATGTATTATATACTCTACATAAAATATCAAAGTCCACCAATTATATATCATCTACTGTACATAAAATATCAAATTTCACCAAATATATATTATATACTGTAGATACAATATCAAATTTCACAAAATATATTTTATATACTGTACATAAAATATCAAATTTCATCAAATATATTATATACTGTACATAAAATATGAAAGTACACCAAATATATATAATATACTGTACATAAAATACCAAATTTCACTAAATATACATTATATACTGTACATAAAATATCAAATTTCACCAAATATATATTATATACTGTATATAAAATATCAAATTTAACAATATATATTATATACTGTACATAAAATATCAAATTTCACCAGATATATATTATATACTGTACATAAAATATCAAATTTTATCAAATATATTATATACAGTACATGAAATATGAAAGTACAGCAAATATATATTGTATACTGTACATAAAATATCAAATTTCAACAAATATATATTATATCCTCTACATAAAATATCAAAGTCCACGAAATATATATTATCTACTGTACATAAACTATCAAACTTCACCAAATATATATTATATACTGTGCATACAATATCAAATTTCACCAAATATATATTACATACTCTAAATAAACTATGTAAGTCCACCTAATATATATTATCTACTGTACATTAAATATAAAATTTCACAAAATATATGTTATATACTGTTCATGAAATATCAAATTTCATCAAATATATTATACACTGTACGTGAAATATGAAATTATGCCAAATATATATTATATACTGTACATAAAATATGAAAGTACAACAAATATATATTATATACTGTACATAAAATATCAAATTTCATCAAATATGTATTATATACTCTACATAAAATATCAAAGTCCTCCAATTATATATTATCTACTGTACATAAAATATCAAATTTCACCAAATATATATTATACTGTAGATAAAATATCAAAATTCACCAAATATATATTATATACTGTATATAAAATATCAAATTTCATCAAATATATTATATACTGTACATAAAATATGAAAGTACACCTAATATATATAATATACTGTACATAAAATATCAAATTTCACAAAATATATATTATACACTGCACATGAAATATGAAATTACACCAAATATATATTATATACTGTACATAAAATATGAAAGTACACCAAATATATATTATATACTGTACATAAAATATCAAATTTCACCAAATACATATTATATACTCTACATAAAATATCAAAGTCCACCAATTATATATTATCTACAGTACATAAAATATCAAATTTCACCAAATAGATATTATATACTCTACATAAAATATCAAAGTCCACCAATTATATATTATCTACTGTACATAAAATATCAAATTTTATCAAATATATTATATACTGTACATAAAATATGAAAGTACATCAAATATATATTATATACTGTACATAAAATATCAAATTTCAACAAATATATATTATATCCTCTACATAAAATATCAAAGTCCACGAAATATATATTATCTACTGGACATAAAATATCAAATTTCACCAAATATATATTATATACTGTACATAAAATATCAAATTTCACCAAATATATATTATATACTCTACATAAAATATGAAAGTCCACCAAATATATATTATCTACTATATATTAAATATCAAATTTCACAAAATATATGTTATATACTGTTCATGAAATATCAAGTTTCATCAAATATATTATACACTGTACATAAAATATGAAATTACACCAAATATATATAGTATACTGTACATAAAATATGAAAGTACAACATATATATATTATATACTGTACATAAAATATCAAATTTCACCAAATATGTATTATATACTCTACATAAAATATCAAAGTCCACCAATTATATATTATCTACTGTACATAAAATATCAAATTTCACCAAATATATATTATATACTGTAGATACAATATCAAATTTCACAAAATATATATTATATACTGTACATACAATATCAAATTTCATCAAATATATTATATACTGTACATAAGATATGAAAGTACACCAAATATATATAATATACTGTACATAAAATACCAAATTTCACTAAATATATATTATATACTGTACATAAAATATCAAATTTCACCAAATATATTATATACTGTACATAAAATATGAAAGTACACCAAATATATATAATATACTGTACATAAAATACCAAATTTCACTAAATATATATTATATACTGTACATAAAATATCAAATTTCTCCAAATATATATTATATACTCTACATAAAATATGAAATTTTATCAAATATATTATAAACTGTACATAAAATATGAAAGTACACCAAATATATATTATACACTGTACATAAAATATGAAAGTACACCAAATATATATAATCTACTGTACATTAAATATCAAATTTCACAAAATATATGTTATATACTGTTCATGAAATATCAAATTTCATCAAATATATTATACACTGTACATAAAATATGAAATTACACCAAATATATATTGTATACTGTATATAAAATATGAAAGTACAACATATATATATTATATACTGTACATAAAATATCAAATTTTATCCAATATATTATATACAGTACATAAAATATGAAAATACAGCAAATATATATTATATACTGTACATAAAATATCAAATTTCACCAAATATATATTATATACTCTACATAAAATATCAAAGTCCACCAATTATATATTATCTACAGTACATAAAATATCAAATTTCACCAAATAGATATTATATACTCTACATAAAATATCAAAGTCCACCAATTATATATTATCTACTGTACATAAAATATCAAATTTTATCAAATATATTATATACTGTACATAAAATATGAAAGTACATCAAATATATATTATATACTGTACATAAAATATCAAATTTCAACAAATATATATTATATCCTCTACATAAAATTTCAAAGTCCACGAAATATATATAATCTACTGGACATAAAATATCAAATTTCACCAAATATATATTATATACTGTACATAAAATATCAAATTTCACCAAATATATATTGTATACTCTACATAAAATATGAAAGTCCACCAAATATATATTATCTACTATATATTAAATATCAAATTTCACAAAATATATGTTATATACTGTTCATGAAATATCAAATTTCATCAAATATATTATACACTGAACATAAAATATGAAATTACACCAAATATATATAGTATACTGTACATAAAATATGAAAGTACAACATATATATATTATATACTGTACATAAAATATCAAATTTCACCAAATATGTATTATATACTCTACATAAAATATCAAAGTCCACCAATTACATATTATCTACTGTACATAAAATATCAAATTTCACCAAATATATATTATATACTCTACATAAAATATTAAATTTAACAATATGTATTATATACTGTAGATAAAATATCAAATTTCACCAGATATATATTATATACTGTACATAAAATATCAAATTTTATCCAATATATTATATACAGTACATAAAATATGAAAGTACAGCAAATATATATTATATACTGTACATAAAATATCAAATTTCAACAAATATATATTATATCCTCTACATAAAATATCAAAGTCCATGAAATATATATTATCTACTGTACATAAACTATCAAATTTCACCAAAGATATATTATATACTGTACATAAAATATCAAATTTCACCAAATATATATTATACACTCTACATAAACTATGAAAGTCCACCTAATATATATTATCTACTGTACATTAAATATCAAATTTCACAAAATATATGTTATATATTGTTCATGAAATATCAAATTTCATCAAATATATTATACACTGTACGTGAAATATGAAATTACGCCAAATATATATTATATACTGTACATAAAATATGAAAGTACACCAAATATATATTATATACTGTACATAAAATATCAAATTTCACCAAATATATATTATATACTCTACATAAAATATCAAAGTCCACCAATTATATATTATCTACTGTACATAAAATATCAAATTTCACCAAATATATATTATATACTGTAGATAAAATATCAAATTTCACCAAATATATATTATATACTGTACATAAAATATCAAATTTCATCAAATATATTATATACTGTACATAAAATATGAAAGTACACCTAATATATATAATATACTGTACATAAAATATCAAATTTCACAAAATATATATTATACACTGTACATGAAATATGAAATTACACCAAATATATATTATATACTGTACATAAAATATGAAAGTACACAAAATATATATTATATACTGTACATAAAATATCAAATTTCACCAAATATATATTATATACTCTACATAAAATATCAAAGTCCACCAATTATATATTATCTACAGTACATAAAATATCAATTTTCACCAAATAGATATTATATACTCTACATAAAATATCAAAGTCCACCAATTATATATTATCTACTGTACATAAAATATCAAATTTCACCAAATATATATTATATACTGTAGATAAAATATCAAATTTCACCAAATATATATTATATACTGTACATAAAATATCAAATTTCATCAAATATATTATATACTGTACATAAAATATGAAAGTACACCTAATATATATAATATACTGTACATAAAATATCAAATTTCACAAAATATATATTATACACTGTACATGAAATATGAAATTACACCAAATATATATTATATACTGTACACAAAATATGAAAGTACACCAAATATATATTATATACTGTACATAAAATATCAAATTTCACCAAATATATATTATATACTCTACATAAAATATCAAAGTCCACCAATTATATATTATCTACAGTACATAAAATATCAATTTTCACCAAATAGATATTATATACTCTACATAAAATATCAAAGTCCACCAATTATATATTATCTACTGTACATAAAATATCAAATTTTATCAAATATATTATATACTGTACATAAAATATGAAAGTACATCAAATATATATTATATACTGTACATAAAATATCAAATTTCAACAAATATATATTATATCCTCTACATAAAATATCAAAGTCCACGAAATATATATTATCTACTGGACATAAAATATCAAATTTCACCAAATATATATTATATTCTGTACATAAAATATCAAATTTCACCAAATATATATTATATACTCTACATAAAATATGAAAGTCCACCAAATATATATTATCTACTATATATTAAATATCAAATTTCACAAAATATATGTTATATACTGTTCATGAAATATCAAATTTCATCAAATATATTATACCCTGTACATAAAATATGAAATTACACCATATATATATAGTATACTGTACATAAAATATGAAAGTACAACATATATATATTATATACTGTACATAAAATATCAAATTTCACCAAATATGTATTATATACTCTACATAAAATATCAAAGTCCACCAATTACATATTATCTACTGTACATAAAATATCAAATTTCACCAAATATATATTATATACTGTACATAAAATATTAAATTTAACAATATATATTATATACTGTACATAAAATATCAAATTTCACCAGATATATATTATATACTGTACATAAAATATCAAATTTTATCCAATATATTATATACAGTACATAAAATATGAAAGTACAGCAAATATATATTATATACTGTACATAAAATATCAAATTTCAACAAATATATATTATATCCTCTACATAAAATATCAAAGTCCATGAAATATATATTATCTACTGTACATAAACTATCAAATTTCACCAAAGATATATTATATACTGTACATAAAATATCAAATTTCACCAAATATATATTATACACTCTACATAAACTATGAAAGTCCACCTAATATATATTATCTACTGTACATTAAATATCAAATTTCACAAAATATATGTTATATATTGTTCATGAAATATCAAATTTCATCAAATATATTATACACTGTACGTGAAATATGAAATTACGCCAAATATATATTATATACTGTACATAAAATATGAAAGTACACCAAATATATATTATATACTGTACATAAAATATCAAATTTCACCAAATATATATTATATACTCTACATAAAATATCAAAGTCCACCAATTATATATTATCTACTGTACATAAAATATCAAATTTCACCAAATATATATTATATACTGTAGATAAAATATCAAATTTCACCAAATATATATTATATACTGTACATAAAATATCAAATTTCATCAAATATATTATATACTGTACATAAAATATGAAAGTACACCTAATATATATAATATACTGTACATAAAATATCAAATTTCACAAAATATATATTATACACTGTACATGAAATATGAAATTACACCAAATATATATTATATACTGTACATAAAATATGAAAGTACACAAAATATATATTATATACTGTACATAAAATATCAAATTTCACCAAATATATATTATATACTCCACATAAAATATCAAAGTCCACCAATTATATATTATCTATAGTACATAAAATATCAAATTTCACCAAATAGATATTATATACTCTACATAAAATATCAAAGTCCACCAATTATATATTATCTACTGTACATAAAATATCAAATTTTATCAAATATATTATATACTGTACATAAAATATGACAGTACATCAAATATATATTATATACTGTACATAAAATATCAAATTTCAACAAATATATATTATATACTCTACATAAAATATCAAAGTCCACCAATTATATATTATCTACTGTACATAAAATATCAAATTTCACCAAATATATATTATATACTGTAGATAAAATATCAAATTTCACCAAATATATATTATATACTGTACATAAAATATCAAATTTCATCAAATATATTATATACTGTACATAAAATATGAAAGTACACCTAATATATATAATATACTGTACATAAAATATCAAATTTCACAAAATATATATTATACACTGTACATGAAATATGAAATTACACCAAATATATATTATATACTGTACATAAAATATGAAAGTACACCAAATATATATTATATACTGTACATAAAATATCAAATTTCACCAAATATATATTATATACTCTATATAAAATATCAAAGTCCACCAATTATATATTATCTACAGTACATAAAATATCAAATTTCACCAAATAGATATTATATACTCTACATAAAATATCAAAGTCCACCAATTATATATTATCTACTGTACATAAAATATCAAATTTTATCAAATATATTATATACTGTACATAAAATATGAAAGTACATCAAATATATATTATATACTGTACATAAAATATCAAATTTCAACAAATATATATTATATCCTCTACATAAAATATCAAAGTCCACGAAATATATATTATCTACTGGACATAAAATATCAAATTTCACCAAATATATATTATATACTGTACATAAAATATCAAATTTCACCAAATATATATTATATACTCTACATAAAATATGAAAGTCCACCAAATATATATTATCTACTATATATTAAATATCAAATTTCACAAAATATATGTTATATACTGTTCATGAAATATCAAATTTCATCAAATATATTATACACTGTACATAAAATATGAAATTACACCAAATATATATAGTATACTGTACATAAAATATGAAAGTACAACATATATATATTATATACTGTACATAAAATATCAAATTTCACCAAATATGTATTATATACTCTACATAAAATATCAAAGTCCACCAATTATATATTATCTACTGTACATAAAATATCAAATTTCACCAAATATATATTATATACTGTAGATACAATATCAAATTTCAGAAAATATATATTATATACTGTACATAAAATATCAAATTTCACCAAATATATTATATACTGTACATAAAATATGAAAGTTCACCAAATATATATAATATACTGTACATAAAATACCAAATTTCACTAAATATATATTATATACTGTACATAAAATATCAAATTTCACCAAATATATATTATATACTGTACATAAAATATCAAATTTTATCAAATATATTATAAACTGTACATAAAATATGAAAGTACACCAAATATATATTATATACTGTACATAAAATATGAAAGTACACTAAATATATATTATCTACTGTACATTAAATATCAAATTTCACAAAATATATGTTATATACTGTTCATGAAATATCAAATTTCATCAAATATATTATACACTGTACATAAAATATGAAATTACACCAAATATATATTGTATACTGTATATAAAATATGAAAGTACAACATATATATATTACATACTGTACATAAAATATCAAATTTCACCAAATATGTATTATATACTCTACATAAAATATCAAAGTCCACCAATTACATATTATCTACTGTACATAAAATATCAAATTTCACTAAATATATATTATATACTGTACATAAAATATTAAATTTAACAATATATATTATATACTGTACATAAAATATCAAATTTCACCAGATATATATTATATACTGTACATAAAATATCAAATTTTATCCAATATATTATATACAGTACATAAAATATGAAAGTACAGCAAATATATATTATATACTGTACATAAAATATCAAATTTCAACAAATATATATTATATCCTCTACATAAAATATCAAAGTCCATGAAATATATATCTACTGTACATAAACTATCAAATTTCACCAAAGATATATTATATACTGTACATAAAATATCAAATTTCACCAAATATATATTATACACTCTACATAAACTATGAAAGTCCACCTAATATATATTATCTACTATACATTAAATATCAAATTTCACAAAATATATGTTATATATTGTTCATGAAATATCAAATTTCATCAAATATATTATACACTGTACGTGAAATATGAAATTACGCCAAATATATATTATATACTGTACATAAAATATGAAAGTACACCAAATATATATTATATACTGTACATAAAATATCAAATTTCACCAAATATGTATTATATACTCTACATAAAATATCAAAGTCCACCAATTATATATTATCTACTGTACATAAAATATCAAATTTCACCAAATATATATTATATACTGTAGATAAAATATCAAATTTCACCAAATATATATTATATACTGTACATAAAATATCAAATTTCATCAAATATATTATATACTGTACATAAAATATGAAAGTACACCTAATATATATAATATACTGTACATAAAATATCAAATTTCACAAAATATATATTATAAACTGCACATGAAATATGAAATTACACCAAATATATATTATATACTGTACATAAAATATGAAAGTACACCAAATATATATTATATACTGTACATAAAATATCAAATTTCACCAAATATATATTATATACTCTACATAAAATATCAAAGTCCACCAATTATATATTATCTACAGTACATAAAATATCAAATTTCACCAAATAGATATTATATACTCTACATAAAATATCAAAGTCCACCAATTATATATTATCTACTGTACATAAAATATCAAATTTTATCAAATATATTATATACTGTACATAAAATATGAAAGTACATCAAATATATATTATATACTGTACATAAAATATCAAATTTCAACAAATATATATTATATCCTCTACATAAAATATCAAAGTCCACGAAATATATATTATCTACTGGACATAAAATATCAAATTTCACCAAATATATATTATATACTGTACATAAAATATCAAATTTCACCAAATATATATTATATACTCTACATAAAATATGAAAGTCCACCAAATATATATTATCTACTATATATTAAATATCAAATTTCACAAAATATATGTTATATACTGTTCATGAAATATCAAATTTCATCAAATATATTATACACTGTACATAAAATATGAAATTACACCAAATATATATAGTATACTGTACATAAAATATGAAAGTACAACATATATATTATATACTGTACATAAAATATCAAATTTCACCAAATATGTATTATATACTCTACATAAAATATCAAAGTCCTCCAATTATATATTATCTACTGTACATAAAATATCAAATTTCACCAAATATATATTATATACTGTAGATACAATATCAAATTTCACAAAATATATATTATATACTGTACATACAATATCAAATTTCATCAAATACATTATATACTGTACATAAAATATGAAAGTACACCAAATATATATAATATACTGTACATAAAATACCAAATTTCACTAAAAATATATTATATACTGTACATAAAATATCAAATTTCACCAAATATATTATATACTGTACATAAAATATGAAAGTACACCAAATATATATAATATACTGTACATAAAATACCAAATTTCACTAAATATATATTATATACTGTACATAAAATATCAAATTTCACCAAATATATATTATATACTCTACATAAAATATCAAATTTTATCAAATATATTATAAACTGTACATAAAATATGAAAGTACACCAAATATATATTATATACTGTACATAAAATATGAAAGTACACCAAATATATATTATCTACTGTACATTAAATATCAAATTTCACAAAATATATGTTATATACTGTTCATGAAATATCAAATTTCATCAAATATATTATACACTGTACATAAAATATGAAATTACACCAAATATATATTGTATACTGTATATAAAATATGAAAGTACAACATATATATATTACATACTGTACATAAAATATCAAATTTCACCAAATATGTATTATATACTCTACATAAAATATCAAAGTCCACCAATTACATATTATCTACTGTACATAAAATATCAAATTTCACCAAATATATATTATATACTGTACATAAAATATTAAATTTAACAATATATATTATATACTGTACATAAAATATCAAATTTCACCAGATATATATTATATACTGTACATAAAATATCAAATTTTATCCAATATATTATATACAGTACATAAAATATGAAAGTACAGCAAATATATATTATATACTGTACATAAAATATCAAATTTCAACAAATATATATTATATCCTCTACATAAAATATCAAAGTCCATGAAATATATATCTACTGTACATAAACTATCAAATTTCACCAAAGATATATTATATACTGTACATAAAATATCAAATTTCACCAAATATATATTATACACTCTACATAAACTATGAAAGTCCACCTAATATATATTATCTACTATACATTAAATATCAAATTTCACAAAATATATGTTATATATTGTTCATGAAATATCAAATTTCATCAAATATATTATACACTGTACGTGAAATATGAAATTACGCCAAATATATATTATATACTGTACATAAAATATGAAAGTACACCAAATATATATTATATACTGTACATAAAATATCAAATTTCACCAAATATGTATTATATACTCTACATAAAATATCAAAGTCCACCAATTATATATTATCTACTGTACATAAAATATCAAATTTCACCAAATATATATTATATACTGTAGATAAAATATCAAATTTCACCAAATATATATTATATACTGTACATAAAATATCAAATTTCATCAAATATATTATATACTGTACATAAAATATGAAAGTACACCTAATATATATAATATACTGTACATAAAATATCAAATTTCACAAAATATATATTATACACTGCACATGAAATATGAAATTACACCAAATATATATTATATACTGTACATAAAATATGAAAGTACACCAAATATATATTATATACTGTACATAAAATATCAAATTTCACCAAATATATATTATATACTCTACATAAAATATCAAAGTCCACCAATTATATATTATCTACAGTACATAAAATATCAAATTTCACCAAATAGATATTATATACTCTACATAAAATATCAAAGTCCACCAATTATATATTATCTACTGTACATAAAATATCAAATTTTATCAAATATATTATATACTGTACATAAAATATGAAAGTACATCAAATATATATTATATACTGTACATAAAATATCAAATTTCAACAAATATATATTATATCCTCTACATAAAATATCAAAGTCCACGAAATATATATTATCTACTGGACATAAAATATCAAATTTCACCAAATATATATTATATACTGTACATAAAATATCAAATTTCACCAAATATATATTATATACTCTACATAAAATATGAAAGTCCACCAAATATATATTATCTACTATATATTAAATATCAAATTTCACAAAATATATGTTATATACTGTTCATGAAATATCAAATTTCATCAAATATATTATACACTGTACATAAAATATGAAATTACACCAAATATATATAGTATACTGTACATAAAATATGAAAGTACAACATATATATTATATACTGTACATAAAATATCAAATTTCACCAAATATGTATTATATACTCTACATAAAATATCAAAGTCCTCCAATTATATATTATCTACTGTACATAAAATATCAAATTTCACCAAATATATATTATATACTGTAGATACAATATCAAATTTCACAAAATATATATTATATACTGTACATACAATATCAAATTTCATCAAATACATTATATACTGTACATAAAATATGAAAGTACACCAAATATATATAATATACTGTACATAAAATACCAAATTTCACTAAAAATATATTATATACTGTACATAAAATATCAAATTTCACCAAATATATTATATACTGTACATAAAATATGAAAGTACACCAAATATATATAATATACTGTACATAAAATACCAAATTTCACTAAATATATATTATATACTGTACATAAAATATCAAATTTCACCAAATATATATTATATACTCTACATAAAATATCAAATTTTATCAAATATATTATAAACTGTACATAAAATATGAAAGTACACCAAATATATATTATATACTGTACATAAAATATGAAAGTACACCAAATATATATTATCTACTGTACATTAAATATCAAATTTCACAAAATATATGTTATATACTGTTCATGAAATATCAAATTTCATCAAATATATTATACACTGTACATAAAATATGAAATTACACCAAATATATATTGTATACTGTATATAAAATATGAAAGTACAACATATATATATTACATACTGTACATAAAATATCAAATTTCACCAAATATGTATTATATACTCTACATAAAATATCAAAGTCCACCAATTACATATTATCTACTGTACATAAAATATCAAATTTCACCAAATATATATTATATACTGTACATAAAATATTAAATTTAACAATATATATTATATACTGTACATAAAATATCAAATTTCACCAGATATATATTATATACTGTACATAAAATATCAAATTTTATCCAATATATTATATACAGTACATAAAATATGAAAGTACAGCAAATATATATTATATACTGTACATAAAATATCAAATTTCAACAAATATATATTATATCCTCTACATAAAATATCAAAGTCCATGAAATATATATTATCTACTGTACATAAACTATCAAATTTCACCAAAGATATATTACATACTGTACATAAAATATCAAATTTCACCAAATATATATTATACACTCTACATAAACTATGAAAGTCCACCTAATATATATTATCTACTGTACATTAAATATCAAATTTCACAAAATATATGTTATATATTGTTCATGAAATATCAAATTTCATCAAATATATTATACACTGTACGTGAAATATGAAATTACGCCAAATATATATTATATACTGTACATAAAATATGAAAGTACACCAAATATATATTATATACTGTACATAAAATATCAAATTTCACCAAATATATATTATATACTCTACATAAAATATCAAAGTCCACCAATTATATATTATCTACTGTACATAAAATATCAAATTTCACCAAATATATATTATATACTGTAGATAAAATATCAAATTTCACCAAATATATATTATATACTGTACATAAAATATCAAATTTCATCAAATATATTATATACTGTACATAAAATATGAAAGTACACCTAATATATATAATATACTGTACATAAAATATCAAATTTCACAAAATATATATTATACACTGTACATGAAATATGAAATTACACCAAATATATATTTTATACTGTACATAAAATATGAAAGTACACCTAATATATATTATATACTGTACATAAAATATCAAATTTCACCAAATATATATTATATACTCTACATAAAATATCAAAGTCCACCAATCATATATTATCTACTGTATATAAAATATCAAATTTCACCAAATATATATTATATACTGTACATAAAATATCAAATTTTATCAAATATATTATATACTGTACATAAAATATGAAAGTACAGCAAATATATATTATATACTGTACATAAAATATCAAATTTCAACAAATATATATTATATCCTCTACATAAAATATCAAAGTCCACGAAATATATATTATCTACTGGACATAAAATATCAAATTTCACCAAATATATATTGTATACTGTACATAAAATATCAAATTTCACCAAATATATATTATATACTCTACATAAAATATGAAAGTCCACCAAATATATATTATCTACTGTATATTAAATATCAAATTTCACTAAATATATGTTATATACTGTTCATGAAATATCAAATTTCATCAAATATATTATACAATGTACATAAAATATGAAATTATACCAAATATATATTGTATACTGTACATAAAATATGAAAGTACAACATATATATATTATATACTGTATATAAAATATCAAATTTCACCAAATATATATTATATACTCTACATAATATATGAAAGTCCACCAAATATATATTATCTACTGTACATTAAATATCAAATTTCACAAAATATATGTTATATACTGTTCATGAAATATCAAATTTCATCAAATATATTATACACTGTACATAAAATATGAAATTACACCAAATATATATTGTATACTGTACATAAAATATGAAAGTACAACATATATATATTATATACTGTACATAAAATATCAAATTTCACCAAATATGTATTATATACTCTACATAAAATATCAAAGTCCGCCAATTATATATTATCTACTGTACATAAAATATCAAATTTCACCAAATATATATTATATACTGTAGATACAATATCAAATTTCACAAAGTATATATTATATACTGTACATAAAATATCAAATTTCATCAAATATATTATATACTGTAAATAAAATATGAAAGTACACCAAATATATATAATATACTGTACATAAAATACAAAATTTCACTAAATATATATTATATACTGTACATTAAATATCAAATTTCACCAAATGTATATTATAAACTGTACATAAAATATCAAATTTTATCAAATATATTATAAACTGTACATAAAATATGAAAGTACACCAAATATATATTATATACTGTACATAAAATATGAAAGTCCACCAAATATATATTATCTACTGTACATTAAATATCAAATTTCACAAAATATATGTTATATACTGTACATGAAATATGAAATTTCATCAAATATATTATACACTGTACATGAAATATGAAATTACACCAAATATATATTGTATACTGTATATAAAATATGAAAGTACAACATATATATATTACATACTGTACATAAAATATCAAATTTCACCAAATATGTATTATATACTCTACATAAAATATCAAAGTTCACCATTTATATATTATCTAGTGTACATAAAATATCAAATTTCACCAAATATATATTATATACTGTACATAAAATATTAAATTTAACAATATATACTATATACTGTACATGAAATATCAAATTTCACCAGATATATATTATATACAGTACATAAAATATCAAATTTTATCCAATATATTATATACAGTACATAAAATATGAAAGTACAGCAAATATATATTATATACTGTACATAAAATATCAAATTTCAACAAATATATATTATATCCTCTACATAAAATATCAAAGTCCATGAAATATATATTATCTACTGTACATAAACTATCAAATTTCACCAAATATATATTATATACTGTACATAAAATATCAAATTTCACTAAATATATATTATATACTCTACATAAACTATGAAAGTCCACCTAATATATATTATCTACTGTACATTAAATATCAAATTTCACAAAATATGTGTTATATATTGTTCATGAAATATCAAATTTCATCAAATATATTATACACTGTACGTGAAATATGAAATTACGCCAAATATATATTATATACTGTACATAAAATATGAAAGTACACCAAATATATATTATATACTGTCCATAAAATATCAAATTTCACCAAATATATATTATATACTCTACATAAAATATCAAAGTCCACCAATTATATATTATCTACTGTACATAAAATATCAAATTTCATCAAATATATATCATATACTGTAGATAAAATATCAAATTTCACCAAATATATATTATATACTGTACATAAAATATCAAATTTCATCTCATATATTTTATACTGTACATAAAATATGAAAGTACACCTAATATATATAATATACTGTACATAAAATATCAAATTTCACCAAATATATATTATACACTGTACATGAAATATGAAATTACACCAAATATATATTATATACTGTACATAAAATATGAAAGTACACCAAATATATATTATATACTGTACATAAAATATCAAATTTCACCAAATATATATTATAAACTGTACATAAAATATCAAATTTTATCAAATATATTATATACTGTACATAAAATATGAAAGTACAGCAAATATATATTATATACTGTACATAAAATATCAAATTTCAACAAATATATATTAAATCCTCTACATAAAATATCAAAGTCCACGAAATATATATTATTTACTGGACATAAAATATCAAATTTCACCAAATATATATTGTATACTGTACATAAAATATCAAATTTCACCAAATATATATTATATACTCTACATAAAATATGAAAGTCCACCAAATATATATTATCTACTGTATATTAAATATCAAATTTCACTAAATATATGTTATATACTGTTCATGAAATATCAAATTTAATCAAATATATTATACAATGTACATAAAATATGAAATTACACCAAATATATATTGTATACTGTACATAAAATATGAAAGTACAACATATATATATTATATACTGTATATAAAATATCAAATTTCACCAAATATGTATTATATACTCTACATAAAATATGAAAGTCCACCAAATATATATTATCTACTGTACATTAAATATCAAATTTCACAAAATATATGTTATATACTGTTCATGAAATATCAAATTTCATGAAATATATTATACACTGTACATAAAATATGAAATTACAGCAAATATATATTGTATACTGTACATAAAATATGAAAGTACAACATAATTTATATTATAAACTGTACATAAAATATCAAATTTCACCAAATATGTATTATATACTCTACATAAAATATCAAAGTCCGCCAATTATATATTATCTACTGTACATAAAATATCAAATTTCACCAAATATATATTATATACTGTAGATACAATATCAAATTTCACAAAATATATATTATATACTGTACATAAAATATCAAATTTCATCAAATATATTATATACTGTACATAAAATATGAAAGTACACCAAATATATATAATATACTGTACATAAAATACCAAATTTCACTAAATATATATTATATACTGTACATTAAATATCAAATTTCACCAAATGTATATTATATACTGTACATAAAATATCAAATTTTATCAAATATATTATAAACTGTACATAAAATATGAAAGTACACCAAATATATATTATATACTGTACATATAATATGAAAGTACACCAAATATATATTATCTACTGTACATTAAATATCAAATTTCACAAAATATATGTTATATACTGTTCATGAAATATCAAATTTCATCAAATATATTATACACTGTACATAAAATATGAAATTACACCAAATATATATTGTATACTGTATATAAAATATGAAAGTACAACATATATATATTACATACTGTACATAAAATATCAAATTTCACCAAATATGTATTATATACTCTACATAAAATATCAAAGTCCACCAATTATATATTATCTACTGTACATAAAATATCAAATTTCACCAAATATATATTATATACTGTACATAAAATATTAAATTTAACAATATATATTATATACTGTACATAAAATATCAAATTTCACCAGATATATATTATATACTGTACATAAAATATCAAATTTTATCCAATATATTATATACAGTACATAAAATATGAAAGTACAGCAAATATATATTATATACTGTACATAAAATATCAAATTTCAACAAATATATATTATATCCTCTACATAAAATATCAAAGTCCATGAAATATATATTATCTACTGTACATAAACTATCAAATTTCACCAAATATATATTATATACTGTACATAAAATATCAAATTTCACCAAATATATATTATATACTCTACATAAACTATGAAAGTCCACCTAATATATATTATCTACTGTACATTAAATATCAAATTTCACAAAATACATGTTATATATTGTTCATGAAATATCAAATTTCATCAAATATATTATACACTGTACGTGAAATATTAAATTACACCAAATATATATTATATACTGTACATAAAATATGAAAGTACACCAAATATATATTATATACTGTACATAAAATATCAAATTTCACCAAATATATATTATATACTCTACATAAAATATCAAAGTCCACCAATTATATATTATCTACTGTACATAAAATATCAAATTTCACCAAATATATACTATATACTGTAGATAAAATATCAAAATTCACCAAATATATATTATATACTGTACATAAAATATCAAATTTCATCAAATATATTATATACTGTACATAAAATATGAAAGTACACCTAATATATATAATATACTGTACATAAAATATCAAATTTCACAAAATATATATTATACACTCTACATGAAATATGAAATTACACCAAATATATATTATATACTGTACATAAAATATGAAAGTACACCAAATATATATTATATACTGTACATAAAATATCAAATTTCACCAAATATATATTATATACTCTACATAAAATATCAAAGTCCACCAATTATATATTATCTACTGTATATAAAATATCAAATTTCACCGAATATATATAATATACAGTACATAAAATATCAAATTTTATCAAATATATTATATACTGTACATAAAATATGAAAGTACAGCAAATATATATTATGTACTGTACATAAAATATCAAATTTCAACAAATATATATTATATCCTCTACATAAAATATCAAAGTCCACGAAATATATATTATCTACTGGACATAAAATATCAAATTTCACCAAATATATATTGTATACTGTACATAAAATATCAAATTTCACCAAATATATATTATATACTCTACATAAAATATGAAAGTCCACCAAATATATATTATCTACTGTACATTAAATATCAAATTTC
Source organism: Gorilla gorilla gorilla (assembly GCF_029281585.2). Classification (NCBI taxonomy): domain Eukaryota; kingdom Metazoa; phylum Chordata; class Mammalia; order Primates; family Hominidae; genus Gorilla; species Gorilla gorilla. The sequence continues at coordinate 3,541,956 of NC_073236.2, forward strand.
ACTAAATATATGTTATATACTGTTCATGAAATATCAAATTTCACCAAATATATATTATATACTGTAGATACAATATCAAATTTCACAAAGTATATATTATATACTGTACATAAAATATCAAATTTCATCAAATATATTATATACTGTAAATAAAATATGAAAGTACACCAAATATATATAATATACTGTACATAAAATACAAAATTTCACTAAATATATATTATATACTGTACATTAAATATCAAATTTCACCAAATGTATATTATAAACTGTACATAAAATATCAAATTTTATCAAATATATTATAAACTGTACATAAAATATGAAAGTACACCAAATATATATTATATACTGTACATAAAATATGAAAGTCCACCAAATATATATTATCTACTGTACATTAAATATCAAATTTCACAAAATATATGTTATATACTGTACATGAAATATGAAATTTCATCAAATATATTATACACTGTACATGAAATATGAAATTACACCAAATATATATTGTATACTGTATATAAAATATGAAAGTACAACATATATATATTACATACTGTACATAAAATATCAAATTTCACCAAATATGTATTATATACTCTACATAAAATATCAAAGTTCACCATTTATATATTATCTAGTGTACATAAAATATCAAATTTCACCAAATATATATTATATACTGTACATAAAATATTAAATTTAACAATATATACTATATACTGTACATGAAATATCAAATTTCACCAGATATATATTATATACAGTACATAAAATATCAAATTTTATCCAATATATTATATACAGTACATAAAATATGAAAGTACAGCAAATATATATTATATACTGTACATAAAATATCAAATTTCAACAAATATATATTATATCCTCTACATAAAATATCAAAGTCCATGAAATATATATTATCTACTGTACATAAACTATCAAATTTCACCAAATATATATTATATACTGTACATAAAATATCAAATTTCACTAAATATATATTATATACTCTACATAAACTATGAAAGTCCACCTAATATATATTATCTACTGTACATTAAATATCAAATTTCACAAAATATGTGTTATATATTGTTCATGAAATATCAAATTTCATCAAATATATTATACACTGTACGTGAAATATGAAATTACGCCAAATATATATTATATACTGTACATAAAATATGAAAGTACACCAAATATATATTATATACTGTCCATAAAATATCAAATTTCACCAAATATATATTATATACTCTACATAAAATATCAAAGTCCACCAATTATATATTATCTACTGTACATAAAATATCAAATTTCATCAAATATATATCATATACTGTAGATAAAATATCAAATTTCACCAAATATATATTATATACTGTACATAAAATATCAAATTTCATCTCATATATTTTATACTGTACATAAAATATGAAAGTACACCTAATATATATAATATACTGTACATAAAATATCAAATTTCACCAAATATATATTATACACTGTACATGAAATATGAAATTACACCAAATATATATTATATACTGTACATAAAATATGAAAGTACACCAAATATATATTATATACTGTACATAAAATATCAAATTTCACCAAATATATATTATAAACTGTACATAAAATATCAAATTTTATCAAATATATTATATACTGTACATAAAATATGAAAGTACAGCAAATATATATTATATACTGTACATAAAATATCAAATTTCAACAAATATATATTAAATCCTCTACATAAAATATCAAAGTCCACGAAATATATATTATTTACTGGACATAAAATATCAAATTTCACCAAATATATATTGTATACTGTACATAAAATATCAAATTTCACCAAATATATATTATATACTCTACATAAAATATGAAAGTCCACCAAATATATATTATCTACTGTATATTAAATATCAAATTTCACTAAATATATGTTATATACTGTTCATGAAATATCAAATTTAATCAAATATATTATACAATGTACATAAAATATGAAATTACACCAAATATATATTGTATACTGTACATAAAATATGAAAGTACAACATATATATATTATATACTGTATATAAAATATCAAATTTCACCAAATATGTATTATATACTCTACATAAAATATGAAAGTCCACCAAATATATATTATCTACTGTACATTAAATATCAAATTTCACAAAATATATGTTATATACTGTTCATGAAATATCAAATTTCATGAAATATATTATACACTGTACATAAAATATGAAATTACAGCAAATATATATTGTATACTGTACATAAAATATGAAAGTACAACATAATTTATATTATAAACTGTACATAAAATATCAAATTTCACCAAATATGTATTATATACTCTACATAAAATATCAAAGTCCGCCAATTATATATTATCTACTGTACATAAAATATCAAATTTCACCAAATATATATTATATACTGTAGATACAATATCAAATTTCACAAAATATATATTATATACTGTACATAAAATATCAAATTTCATCAAATATATTATATACTGTACATAAAATATGAAAGTACACCAAATATATATAATATACTGTACATAAAATACCAAATTTCACTAAATATATATTATATACTGTACATTAAATATCAAATTTCACCAAATGTATATTATATACTGTACATAAAATATCAAATTTTATCAAATATATTATAAACTGTACATAAAATATGAAAGTACACCAAATATATATTATATACTGTACATATAATATGAAAGTACACCAAATATATATTATCTACTGTACATTAAATATCAAATTTCACAAAATATATGTTATATACTGTTCATGAAATATCAAATTTCATCAAATATATTATACACTGTACATAAAATATGAAATTACACCAAATATATATTGTATACTGTATATAAAATATGAAAGTACAACATATATATATTACATACTGTACATAAAATATCAAATTTCACCAAATATGTATTATATACTCTACATAAAATATCAAAGTCCACCAATTATATATTATCTACTGTACATAAAATATCAAATTTCACCAAATATATATTATATACTGTACATAAAATATTAAATTTAACAATATATATTATATACTGTACATAAAATATCAAATTTCACCAGATATATATTATATACTGTACATAAAATATCAAATTTTATCCAATATATTATATACAGTACATAAAATATGAAAGTACAGCAAATATATATTATATACTGTACATAAAATATCAAATTTCAACAAATATATATTATATCCTCTACATAAAATATCAAAGTCCATGAAATATATATTATCTACTGTACATAAACTATCAAATTTCACCAAATATATATTATATACTGTACATAAAATATCAAATTTCACCAAATATATATTATATACTCTACATAAACTATGAAAGTCCACCTAATATATATTATCTACTGTACATTAAATATCAAATTTCACAAAATACATGTTATATATTGTTCATGAAATATCAAATTTCATCAAATATATTATACACTGTACGTGAAATATTAAATTACACCAAATATATATTATATACTGTACATAAAATATGAAAGTACACCAAATATATATTATATACTGTACATAAAATATCAAATTTCACCAAATATATATTATATACTCTACATAAAATATCAAAGTCCACCAATTATATATTATCTACTGTACATAAAATATCAAATTTCACCAAATATATACTATATACTGTAGATAAAATATCAAAATTCACCAAATATATATTATATACTGTACATAAAATATCAAATTTCATCAAATATATTATATACTGTACATAAAATATGAAAGTACACCTAATATATATAATATACTGTACATAAAATATCAAATTTCACAAAATATATATTATACACTCTACATGAAATATGAAATTACACCAAATATATATTATATACTGTACATAAAATATGAAAGTACACCAAATATATATTATATACTGTACATAAAATATCAAATTTCACCAAATATATATTATATACTCTACATAAAATATCAAAGTCCACCAATTATATATTATCTACTGTATATAAAATATCAAATTTCACCGAATATATATAATATACAGTACATAAAATATCAAATTTTATCAAATATATTATATACTGTACATAAAATATGAAAGTACAGCAAATATATATTATGTACTGTACATAAAATATCAAATTTCAACAAATATATATTATATCCTCTACATAAAATATCAAAGTCCACGAAATATATATTATCTACTGGACATAAAATATCAAATTTCACCAAATATATATTGTATACTGTACATAAAATATCAAATTTCACCAAATATATATTATATACTCTACATAAAATATGAAAGTCCACCAAATATATATTATCTACTGTACATTAAATATCAAATTTCACTAAATATATGTTATATACTGTTCATGAAATATCAAATTTCATCAAATATATTATACAATGTACATAAAATATGAAATTACACCAAATATATATAGCAAACTGTACATAAAATATGAAAGTACAATATATATATATTATATACTGTACATAAAATATCAAATTTCACCAAATATGTATGATATACTCTACATAAAATATGAAAGTCCACCAAATATATATTATCTACTGTACATTAAATATCAAATTTCACAAAATATATGTTATATACTGTTCATGAAATATCAAATTTCATCAAATATATTATACACTGTACAGAAAATATGAAATTACACCAAATATATATTATATACTGTACATAAAATATCAAATTTCACCAAATATATATTATATACTCTACATAAAATATCAAAGTCCACCAATTATATATTATCTACTGTACATAAAATATCAAATTTCACCAAATATATATTATAAACTGTACATAAAATATCAAATTTTATCGAATATATTATATACTTTACATAAAATATGAAAGTACAGCAAATATATATTACATACTGTACATAAAATATCAAATTTCAACAAATATATATTATATCCTCTACATAAAATATCAAAGTCCACGAAATATATATTATCTACTGGACATAAAATATCAAATTTCACCAAATATATATTGTATACTGTACATAAAATATCAAATTTCACCAAATATATATTATATACTCTACATAAAATATGAAAGTCCACCAAATATATATTATCTACTGTATATTAAATATCAAATTTCACTAAATATATGTTATATACTGTTCATGAAATATCAAATTTAATCAAATATATTATACAATGTACATAAAATATGAAATTACACCAAATATATATTGTATACTGTACATAAAATATGAAAGTACAACATATATATATTATATACTGTATATAAAATATCAAATTTCACCAAATATGTATTATATACTCTACATAAAATATGAAAGTCCACCAAATATATATTATCTACTGTACATTAAATATCAAATTTCACAAAATATATGTTATATACTGTTCATGAAATATCAAATTTCATCAAATATATTATACACTGTACATAAAATATGAAATTACACCAAATATATATTGTATACTGTACATAAAATATGAAAGTACAACATATATATATTATATACTGTACATAAAATATCAAATTTCACCAAATATGTATTATATACTCTACATAAAATATCAAAGTCCGCCAATTATATATTATCTACTGTACATAAAATATCAAATTTCACCAAATATATATTATATACTGTACAAAAAATATCAAATTTCATCAAATATATTATATACTGTACATAAAATATGAAAGTACACCAAATATATATAATATACTGTACATAAAATATCAAAATTCACAAAATATATATTATGTACTGTACATAAAATATCAAATTTCACCAAGTATATATTATATACTGTACATAAAATATCAAATTTTATCAAATATATTATATACTGTACATAAAATATGAAAGTACAGCAAATATATATTATATACTGTACATAATATATCAAATTTCATCAAATGTATATTATATACTCTACAAAAAATATGAAAGTACACCAAATATATATTATCTACTGTACTGTTAAATATCAAATTTCACGAAATGTATATTATACACTGTACAGAAAATATCAAATTTCACCAAATATATATTATATACTCTACATAAAATATCAAATTCCACCAAATATATATTATCTACTGTACATAAAATATGAAATTATGCCAAATATATATTATATACTGTATATAAAATATCAAATTTAACAATATATATTATAAACTGTACATAAAATATCAAATTTCACCAGATATATATTATATACTGTACACAAAATATCAAATTTCACCAAATATGTGTTATATACTCTACATAAAATATCAAAGTCCACCAATTATATATTATCTACTGTACATAAAATATCAAATTTCACCAAATATATATTATATACTGCAGATAAAATATCAAATTTCACCAAATATATATTATATACTGTACATAAAATATCAAATTTTATCAAATACATTATATACTGTACATAAAATATGAAAGTACAGCAAATATATATTATATACTGTACATAAAATATCAAATTTCATCAAATATATATTATATACTCTACATAAAATATGAAATTCCGCCAAATACATATTATCTACTGTACATAAAATATGAAAGTACGCCAAATATATATTATATACTGTATGTAAAATATCAAATTTAACAATATATATTATATACTGTACATAAAATATCAAATTTCACCAGATATACCTTATATACTGTACATAAAATATCAAATTTTATCAAATATATTATATAGTGTACATAAAATATGAAATTCCGCAAATATATATTATCTACTGTACATAAAATATCAAATTTCACCAAATATATATTATACACTCTACAGAAAATATCAAATTTCACCAAATATATATTGTATCCTCTACATAAAATATCAAAGTCCACCAAATATATATTATCTACTGTACTTAAAATGTCAAATTTCACAAAATATATGTTTTATACTGTTCATGAAATATCAAATTTCATCAAATATATTATACACTGTACAAGAAATATGAAATTACACCAAGTATATATTATATACTGTACATAAAATATGAAAGTACACCAAATATTTATTATATACTGTACATAAAATATCAAATTTCACCAAATATGTATTATATACTCTACATAAAATATCAAAGTCCACCAATTATATATTATCTACTGTACATAAAATATCAAATTTCACGAAATATATATTATATACTGTAGATAAAATATCAAATTTCACCAAATATATATTATATACTGTACATAAAATATCAAATTTCACCAAATATATATTATATACTCTACATAAAATATAAAATTCCACCAAATATATATTATCTACTGTACATAAAATATGAAAGTACACCAAATATATATTACATACTGTATGTAAAATATCAAACTTAACAATATATTTTATATACTGTACATAAAATATCAAATTTCACCAAATATGTATGATATACTCTACATAAAATATGAAAGTCCACCAAATATATATTATCTACTGTACATTAAATATCAAATTTCACAAAATATATGTTATATACTGTTCATGAAATATCAAATTTCATCAAATATATTATACACTGTACATAAAATATGAAATTACACCAAATATATATTATATACTGTACATAAAATATCAAATTTCACCAAATATATATTATATACTCTACATAAAATATCAAAGTCCACCAATTATATATTATCTACTGTACATAAAATATCAAATTTCACCAAATATATATTATAAACTGTACATAAAATATCAAATTTTATCGAATATATTATATACTGTACATAAAACATGAAAGTACAGCAAATATATATTACATACTGTACATAAAATATCAAATTTCAACAAATATATATTATATCCTCTACATAAAATATCAAAGTCCACGAAATATATATTATCTACTGGACATAAAATATCAAATTTCACCAAATATATATTGTATACTGTACATAAAATATCAAATTTCACCAAATATATATTATATACTCTACATAAAATATGAAAGTCCACCAAATATATATTATCTACTGTATATTAAATATCAAATTTCACTAAATATATGTTATATACTGTTCATGAAATATCAAATTTAATCAAATATATTATACAATGTACATAAAATATGAAATTACACCAAATATATATTGTATACTGTACATAAAATATGAAAGTACAACATATATATATTATATACTGTATATAAAATATCAAATTTCACCAAATATGTATTATATACTCTACATAAAATATGAAAGTCCACCAAATATATATTATCTACTGTACATTAAATATCAAATTTCACAAAATATATGTTATATACTGTTCATGAAATATCAAATTTCATCAAATATATTATACACTGTACAGAAAATATGAAATTACACCAAATATATATTATATACTGTACATAAAATATCAAATTTCACCAAATATATATTATATACACTACATAAAATATCAAAGTCCACCAATTATATATTATCTACTGTACATAAAATATCAAATTTCACCAAATATATATTATAAACTGTACATAAAATATCAAATTTTATCGAATATATTATATACTTTACATAAAATATGAAAGTACAGCAAATATATATTACATACTGTACATAAAATATCAAATTTCAACAAATATATATTATATCCTCTACATAAAATATCAAAGTCCACGAAATATATATTATCTACTGGACATAAAATATCAAATTTCACCAAATATATATTGTATACTGTACATAAAATATCAAATTTCACCAAATATATATTATATACTCTACATAAAATATGAAAGTCCACCAAATATATATTATCTACTGTATATTAAATATCAAATTTCACTAAATATATGTTATATACTGTTCATGAAATATCAAATTTAATCAAATATATTATACAATGTACATAAAATATGAAATTACACCAAATATATATTGTATACTGTACATAAAATATGAAAGTACAACATATATATATTATATACTGTATATAAAATATCAAATTTCACCAAATATGTATTATATACTCTACATAAAATATGAAAGTCCACCAAATATATATTATCTACTGTACATTAAATATCAAATTTCACAAAATATCTGTTATATACTGTTCATGAAATATCAAATTTCATCAAATATATTATACACTGTATATAAAATATGAAATTACACCAAATATATATTGTATACTGTACATAAAATATGAAAGTACAACATATATATATTATATACTGTACATAAAATATCAAATTTCACCAAATATGTATTATATACTCTACATAAAATATCAAAGTCCGCCAATTATATATTATCTACTGTACATAAAATATCAAATTTCACCAAATATATATTATATACTGTACAAAAAATATCAAATTTCATCAAATATATTATATACTGTACATAAAATATGAAAGTACACCAAATATATATAATATACTGTACATAAAATATCAAAATTCACAAAATATATATTATGTACTGTACATAAAATATCAAATTTCACCAAGTATATATTATATACTGTACATAAAATATCAAATTTTATCAAATATATTATATACTGTACATAAAATATGAAAGTACAGCAAATATATATTATATACTGTACATAATATATCAAATTTCATCAAATGTATATTATATACTCTACATAAAATATGAAAGTACACCAAATATATATTATCTACTGTACTGTTAAATATCAAATTTCACGAAATGTATATTATACACTGTACAGAAAATATCAAATTTCACCAAATATATATTATATACTCTACATAAAATATCAAATTCCACCAAATATATATTATCTACTGTACATAAAATATGAAATTATGCCAAATATATATTATATACTGTATATAAAATATCAAATTTAACAATATATATTATAAACTGTACATAAAATATCAAATTTCACCAGATATATATTATATACTGTACATAAAATATCAAATTTCACCAAATATGTGTTATATACTCTACATAAAATATCAAAGTCCACCAATTATATATTATCTACTGTACATAAAATATCAAATTTCACCAAATATATATTATATACTGCAGATAAAATATCAAATTTCACCAAATATATATTATATACTGTACATAAAATATCAAATTTTATCAAATACATTATATACTGTACATAAAATATGAAAGTACAGCAAATATATATTATATACTGTACATAAAATATCAAATTTCATCAAATATATATTATATACTCTACATAAAATATGAAATTCCGCCAAATACATATTATCTACTGTACATAAAATATGAAAGTACGCCAAATATATATTATATACTGTATGTAAAATATCAAATTTAACAATATATATTATATACTGTACATAAAATATCAAATTTCACCAGATATACCTTATATACTGTACATAAAATATCAAATTTTATCAAATATATTATATAGTGTACATAAAATATGAAATTCCGCAAATATATATTATCTACTGTACATAAAATATCAAATTTCACCAAATATATATTATACACTCTACAGAAAATATCAAATTTCACCAAATATATATTGTATCCTCTACATAAAATATCAAAGTCCACCAAATATATATTATCTACTGTACTTAAAATGTCAAATTTCACAAAATATATGTTTTATACTGTTCATGAAATATCAAATTTCATCAAATATATTATACACTGTACAAGAAATATGAAATTACACCAAGTATATATTATATACTGTACATAAAATATGAAAGTACACCAAATATTTATTATATACTGTACATAAAATATCAAATTTCACCAAATATGTATTATATACTCTACATAAAATATCAAAGTCCACCAATTATATATTATCTACTGTACATAAAATATCAAATTTCACGAAATATATATTATATACTGTAGATAAAATATCAAATTTCACCAAATATATATTATATACTGTACATAAAATATCAAATTTCACCAAATATATATTATATACTCTACATAAAATATAAAATTCCACCAAATATATATTATCTACTGTACATAAAATATGAAAGTACACCAAATATATATTACATACTGTATGTAAAATATCAAATTTAACAATATATTTTATATACTGTACATAAAATATCAAATTTCACCAAATATGTATGATATACTCTACATAAAATATGAAAGTCCACCAAATATGTATTATCTACTGTACATTAAATATCAAATTTCACAAAATATATGTTATATACTGTTCATGAAATATCAAATTTCATCAAATATATTATACACTGTACATAAAATATGAAATTACACCAAATATATATTATATACTGTACATAAAATATCAAATTTCACCAAATATATATTATATACTCTACATAAAATATCAAAGTCCACCAATTATATATTATCTACTGTACATAAAATATCAAATTTCACCAAATATATATTATAAACTGTACATAAAATATCAAATTTTATCGAATATATTATATACTGTACATAAAACATGAAAGTACAGCAAATATATATTACATACTGTACATAAAATATCAAATTTCAACAAATATATATTATATCCTCTACATAAAATATCAAAGTCCACGAAATATATATTATCTACTGGACATAAAATATCAAATTTCACCAAATATATATTGTATACTGTACATAAAATATCAAATTTCACCAAATATATATTATATACTCTACATAAAATATGAAAGTCCACCAAATATATATTATCTACTGTATATTAAATATCAAATTTCACTAAATATATGTTATATACTGTTCATGAAATATCAAATTTAATCAAATATATTATACAATGTACATAAAATATGAAATTACACCAAATATATATTGTATACTGTACATAAAATATGAAAGTACAACATATATATATTATATACTGTATATAAAATATCAAATTTCACCAAATATGTATTATATACTCTACATAAAATATGAAAGTCCACCAAATATATATTATCTACTGTACATTAAATATCAAATTTCACAAAATATATGTTATATACTGTTCATGAAATATCAAATTTCATCAAATATATTATACACTGTACATAAAATATGAAATTACACCAAATATATATTGTATACTGTACATAAAATATGAAAGTACAACATATATATATTATATACTGTACATAAAATATCAAATTTCACCAAATATGTATTATATACTCTACATAAAATATCAAAGTCCGCCAATTATATATTATCTACTGTACATAAAATATCAAATTTCACCAAATATATATTATATACTGTACAAAAAATATCAAATTTCATCAAATATATTATATACTGTACATAAAATATGAAAGTACACCAAATATATATAATATACTGTACATAAAATATCAAAATTCACAAAATATATATTATGTACTGTACATAAAATATCAAATTTCACCAAGTATATATTATATACTGTACATAAAATATCAAATATTATCAAATATATTATATACTGTACATAAAATATGAAAGTACAGCAAATATATATTATATACTGTACATAATATATCAAATTTCATCAAATGTATATTATATACTCTACATAAAATATGAAAGTACACCAAATATATATTATCTACTGTACTGTTAAATATCAAATTTCACGAAATGTATATTATACACTGTACAGAAAATATCAAATTTCACCAAATATATATTATATACTCTACATAAAATATCAAATTCCACCAAATATATATTATCTACTGTACATAAAATATGAAATTATGCCAAATATATATTATATACTGTATATAAAATATCAAATTTAACAATATATATTATAAACTGTACATAAAATATCAAATTTCACCAGATATATATTATATACTGTACATAAAATATCAAATTTCACCAAATATGTGTTATATACTCTACATAAAATATCAAAGTCCACCAATTATATATTATCTACTGTACATAAAATATCAAATTTCACCAAATATATATTATATACTGCAGATAAAATATCAAATTTCACCAAATATATATTATATACTGTACATAAAATATCAAATTTTATCAAATACATTATATACTGTACATAAAATATGAAAGTACAGCAAATATATATTATATACTGTACATAAAATATCAAATTTCATCAAATATATATTATATACTCTACATAAAATATGAAATTCCGCCAAATACATATTATCTACTGTACATAAAATATGAAAGTACGCCAAATATATATTATATACTGTATGTAAAATATCAAATTTAACAATATATATTATATACTGTACATAAAATATCAAATTTCACCAGATATACCTTATATACTGTACATAAAATATCAAATTTTATCAAATATATTATATAGTGTATATAAAATATGAAATTCCGCAAATATATATTATCTACTGTACATAAAATATCAAATTTCACCAAATATATATTATACACTCTACAGAAAATATCAAATTTCACCAAATATATATTGTATCCTCTACATAAAATATCAAAGTCCACCAAATATATATTATCTACTGTACTTAAAATGTCAAATTTCACAAAATATATGTTTTATACTGTTCATGAAATATCAAATTTCATCAAATATATTATACACTGTACAAGAAATATGAAATTACACCAAGTATATATTATATACTGTACATAAAATATGAAAGTACACCAAATATTTATTATATACTGTACATAAAATATCAAATTTCACCAAATATGTATTATATACTCTACATAAAATATCAAAGTCCACCAATTATATATTATCTACTGTACATAAAATATCAAATTTCACGAAATATATATTATATACTGTAGATAAAATATCAAATTTCACCAAATATATATTATATACTGTACATAAAATATCAAATTTCACCAAATATATATTATATACTCTACATAAAATATAAAATTCCACCAAATATATATTATCTACTGTACATAAAATATGAAAGTACACCAAATATATATTACATACTGTATGTAAAATATCAAATTTAACAATATATTTTATATACTGTACATAAAATATCAAATTTCACCAGATATATATTATATACTGTACATAAAATATCAAATTTCACCAGATATATATTATATACTGTACATAAAATATCAAATTTTATCAAATATATTATATACTGTACATAAAATATGAAAGTACAGCAAATATATATTATATACTGTACATAAAATATCAAATTTCAACAAATATATATTATATCCTCTACATAAAATATCAAAGTCCATGAAATAAATATCATCTACTGTACGTAAAATATCAAATTTCACCAAATATATATTATATACTGTACATAAAATATCAAATTTCACCAAATATTTATTATATACTCTAAATAAAATATGAAAGTCCACCTAATATATATTATCAACTGTACATTAAATATCAAATTTCACAAAATATATGTTATGTACTGTTCATGAAATATCAAATTTCATCAAATATATTATACATTGTACATGAAATATGAAATTACACCAAATATATAGTGTGTACTGTACATAAAATATGAAAGTACAACATATATATATTATATACTGTACATAAAATATCAAATTTCACCATATATGTATTATATACTCTACATAAAATATCAAAGTCCACCAATTATATATTATCTACTGTACATAAAATATCAAATTTCACCAAATATATATTATATACTGTAGATACAATATCAAATTTCACAAAATATATGATATATACTGTACATAAAATATCAAATTTCATCAAATATATTATGTACTGTACATAAAATATGAAAGTACACCAAATTTATATAATATACTGTACATAAAATATCAAATTTCACTAAATATATATTATATACAGTACACAAAATTTCAAATTTCACCAAATATATATTATATACTGTTCATACAATGTCAAATTTTATCAAATATATTATATACAGTACATAAAATATGAAACTACAGCAAATGTATATTATATACTGTACATAAAATATCAAACTTCAACAAATATATATTATATACTCTACATAAAATATCAAAGTCCACCAAATATATATTATCTACTGTACATAAAATATCAAATTTCACCAAATATATATTATATACTGTACTGAAAATATCAAATTTCACCAAATTTATATTATATACTCTACATAAAATATCAAAGTCCACCAAATATATATTATCTACGGTACGTAAAATGTCAAATTTCACAAAATATATGTTATATACTGTTTATGAAATATCAAATTTCATCAAATATATTGTACACTGTACATGAAATATGAAATTACACCAAATATATATTATATACTGTACATAAAATATGAAAGTACACCAAATATGTATTATATTCTGTACATAAAATATCAAATTTCATCAAATATATTATATACTGTACAAAAAATATGAAAGTACACCAAATATATATAATATACTGTACATAAAATATCAAATTTCACCAAATATATATTATATACTGTAGATAAAATATCAAATTTCACCAAATATATATTATATACTGTACATAAAATATCAAATTTTATCAAATACATTATATACTGTACATAAAATATGAAAGTACAGCAAATATATATTATATACTGTACATAAAATATCAAATTTCATCAAATATATATTATATACTCTACATAAAATATGAAATTCCGCAAATATATATTATCTACTGTACATAAAATATCAAATTTCACCAAATATATATTATACACTGTACAGAAAATATCAAATTTCACCAAATATATATTGTATACTCTACATAAAATATCAAAGTCCACCAAAAATATATTATCTACTGTACTTAAAATATCAAATTTCACAAAATATATGATATATACTGTACATAAAATATCAAATTTCACTAAATATATATTATATACAGTACACAAAATTTCAAATTTCACCAAATATATATTATATACTGTTCATAAAATATCAAATTTTATCAAATATATTATATACAGTACATAAAATATGAAACTACAGCAAATATATATTATATACTGTACATAAAATATCAAACTTCAACAAATATATATTATATACTCTACATAAAATATCAAAGTCCACCAAATATATATTATCTACTGTACATAAAATATCAAATTTCACCAAATATATATTATTTACTGTACAGAAAATATCAAATTTCACCAAATTTATATTATATACTCTACATAAAATATCAAAGTCCACCAAATATATATTATCTACTGTACGTAAAATGTCAAATTTCACAAAATATATGTTATATACTGTTTATGAAATATCAAATTTCATCAAATATATTATACACTGTACATGAAATATGATATTACACCAAATATATATTATAAACTGTACATAAAATATGAAAGTACACCAAATATGTATTATATTCTGTACATAAAATATCAAATTTCATCAAATATATTATATACTGTACATAAAATATGAAAGTACACCAAATATATATAATATACTGTACATAAAATATCAAATTTCACAAAATATATATTATATACTGTACATAAAATACCAAATTTCACCAAATATATATTATATACTGTACATAAAATATCAAATTTTATCAAATACATTATATACTGTACATAAAATATGAAAGTACAGCAAATATATATTATATTCTGTACATAAAATATCAAATTTCATCAAATATATATTATATACTCTACATAAAATATGAAATTCCGCCAAATATATATTATCTACTGTACATAAAATATCAAATTTCACCAAATATATATTATACACTGTACAGAAAATATCAAATTTCACCAAATATATATTGTATACTCTACATAAAATATCAAAGTCCTCCAAATATATATTATCTACTGTACTTAAAATGTCAAATTTCACAAAATATATGTTATATACTCTTCATGAAATATCAAATTTCATCAAATATATTATACACTGTACAAGAAATATGAAATTACACCAAGTATATATTATATACTGTACATAAAATATGAAAGTACACCAAATATATATTATATACTGTACATAAAATATCAAATTTCACCAAATATGTATTATATACTCTACATAAAATATCAAAGTCCACCAATTATATATTATCTACTGTACATAAAATATCAAATTTCACCAAATATATATTATATACTGTAGATAAAATATCAAATTTCACCAAATATATATTATATACTGTACATAAAATATCAAATTTCACCATATATATATTATATACTCTACATAAAATATCAAAGTCCACCAATTATATATTATCTACTGTACATAAAATATCAAATTTCACCAAATATATATTATATACTGTAGATAAAATATCAAATTTCACCAAATATATATTATATACTGCACATAAAATATTAAATTTCATCAAATATATTATATACTGTACATAAAATATGAAAGTACCCCAAATATATATAATATACTGTACATAAAATATCAAATTTCACAAAATATATATTATATACTGTACATAAAATATCAAATTTCACCAAATATATATTATATACTGTACATAAAATATCAAATTTTATCAAATACATTATATACTGTACATAAAATATGAAAGTACAGCAAATAAATATTATATACTGTACATAAAATATCAAATTTCATCAAATATATATTATATACTCTACATAAAATATGAAATTCCGCCAAATATATAATATCTACTGTACATAAAATATCAAATTTCACCAAATATATATTATACACTGTACAGAAAATATCAAATTTCACCAAATATATATTGTATACTCTACATAAAATATCAAAGTCCACCAAATATATATTATCTACTGTACTTAAAATGTCAAATTTCACAAAATATATGTTATATACTCTTCATGAAATATCAAATTTCATCAAATATTTTATACACTGTACATGAAATATGAAATTACACCAAGTATATATTATATACTGTAAATAAAATATGAAAGTACACCAAATATATATTATATACTGTACATAAAATATCAAATTTCACCAAATATGTATTATATACTCTACATAAAATATCAAAGTCCACCAATTATATATTATCTACTGTACATAAAATATCAAATTTCACCAAATATATATTATATACTGAAGATATAATATCAAATTTCACCAAATATATATTATATACTGTACATAAAATATCAAATTTCACCAAATATATATTATATACTCTACATAAAATATCAAAGTCCACCAATTATATATTATCTACTGTACATAAAATATCAAATTTCACCAAATATATACTATATACTGCAGATAAAATATCAAATTTCACCAAATATATATTATATACTGTACATAAAATATTAAATTTCATCAAATATATTATATACTGAACATAAAATATGAAAGTACACCAAATATATATAATATACTGTACATAAAATATCAAATTTTGCACAATATATATTATATACTGTACATAAAATATCAAATTTCACCAAATATATATTATATACTGTACATAAAATATCAAATTTCATCAAATACATTATATACTGAACATAAAATATGAAAGTACAGCAAATAAATATTATATACTGTACATAAAATATCAAATTTCATGAAATATATATTATATACTCTACATAAAATATGAAATTCCGCCAAATACATATTATCTACTGTACATAAAATATCAAATTTCACCAAATATATATTATACACTGTACAGAAAATATCAAATTTCACCAAATATATATTCTATACTCTACATAAAATATCAAAGTCCACCAAATATATATTATCTACTGTACTTAAAATGTCAAATTTCACAAAATATATGTTATATACTCTTCATGAAATATCAAATTTCATCAAATATATTATTCACTGTACATGAAATATGAAATTACACCAAGTATATATTATATACTGTAAATAAAATATGAAAGTACACCAAATATATATTATATACTGTACATAAAATATCAAATTTCACGAAATATGTATTATATACTCTACATAAAATATCAAAGTCCACCAATTATATATTATCTACTGTACATAAAATATCAAATTTCACCAAATATATATTATATACTGTAGATAAAATATCAAATTTCACCAAATATATATTATATACTCTACACAAAATACCAAATTTTACCAAATATATAATATACTCTACATAAAATATCAAAGTCCACTAATTATATATTATCTACTGTACATAAAATATCAAATTTCACCAAATGTATATTATATACTGTAGATACAATATCAAATTTCACAAAATATATGATATATACCGTACATAAAATATCAAATTTCATCAACTATATTATGTACTGTACATAAAATATGAAAGTACACCAAATATATATAATATACTGTACATAAAATATCAAATTTCACTAAATATATATTATATACAGTACACAAAATTTCAAATTTCACCAAATATATATTATATGCTGTTCATACAATGTCAAATTTTATCAAATATATTATATACAGTACATAAAATATGAAACTACAGCAAATGTATATTATATACTGTACATAGAATATCAAACTTCAACAAATATATATTATATACTCTACGTAAAATATCAAAGTCCACCAAATATATATTATCTACTGTACATAAAATATCAAATTTCACCACATATATATTATATACTGTACTGAAAATATCAAATTTCACCAAATTTATATTATATACTCTACATAAAATATCAAAGTCCACCAAATATATATTATCTACTGTACGTAAAATGTCAAATTTCACAAAATATATGTTATATACTGTTTATGAAATATCAAATTTCATCAAATATATTATATACTGTACATGAAATATGAAATTACACCAAATATATATTATATACTGTACATAAAATATGAAAGTACACCAAATATGTATTATATTCTGTACATAAAATATCAAATTTCATCAAATATATTATATAATGTACAAAAAATATGAAAGTACACCAAATATATATAATATACTGTACATAAAATATCAAATTTCACCAAATATATATTATATACTGTAGATAAAATATCAAATTTCACCAAATATATATTATATACTGTAGATAAAATATCAAATTTTATCAAATACATTATATACTGTACATAAAATATGAAAGTACAGCAAATATATATTATATACTGCACATAAAATATCAAATTTCATCAAATATATATTATATACTCTACATAAAATATGAAATTCCGCAAATATATATTATCTACTGCACATAAAATATCAAATTTCACCAAATATATATTATACACTGTACAGAAAATATCAAATTTCACCAAATATATATTGTATACTCTACATAAAATATCAAAGTCCACCAAATATATATTATCTACTGTACTTAAAATGTCAAATTTCACAAAATATATGTTTTATACTGTTCATGAAATATCAAATTTCATCAAATATATTATACACTGTACAAGAAATATGAAATTACACCAAGTATGTATTATATACTGTACATAAAATATGAAAGTACACCAAATATATATTATATACTGTACATAAAATATCAAATTTCACCAAATATGTATTATATACTCTACATAAAATATCAAAGTCCACCAATTATATATTATCTACTGTACATAAAATATCAAATTTCACCAAATATATATTATATACTGTAGATAAAATATCAAATTTCACCAAATATATATTATATACTGTACATAACATATCAAATTTCACCAAATATATATTATATACTCTACATAAAATATCAAAGTCCACCAATTATATATTATCTACTGTACATAAAATATCAAATTTCACCAAATATATATTATATACTGTAGATACAATATCAAATTTCACAAAATATATGATATATACTGTACATAAAATATCAAATTTCATCAAGTAATTTATATACTGTACATAAAATATGAAAGTACACCAGATATATATATTATACTGTACATAAAATATCAAATTTCACAAAATATATATTATATACTGTACATAAAATTTCAAATTTCACCAAATATATATTATATACTGTACATAAAATATCAAATTTCAACAAATATATATTATATCCTCTATATAAAATATCAAAGTCCACGAAATATATATTATCTACTGTACATAAAATGTCAAATTTCAACAAATATATATTATATACTCTACATAAAATATCAAAGTCCACCAAATATATATTATCTACTGTACATAAAATATCAAATTTCACCAAATATATATTATATACTGTACATAAAATATCAAATTTCATCCAATATATTATATACTGAACATAAAATATGAAAGTACACCAAATATATATAATATACTGTACATAAAATATGAAAGTACAACACATATATATTTTATGCTGTACATAAAATATCAAATTTCACCAAATATATATTATATACTCTACATACAATATCAAATTCCACCAAATATATATTATCTACTGTACATAAAATATGAAAGTACACCAAATATATATTATATACTGTATGTAAAATATCAAATTTAACAATATATTTTATATACTGCACATAAAATATCAAATTTCACCAGATATATATTATATACTGTACATAAAATATCAAATTTCACCAGATATATATTATATACTGTACATAAAATATCAAATTTCACCAGATATATATTATATACTGTACATAAAATATCAAATTTTATCAAATATATTATATACTGTACATAAAATATGAAACTACAGCAAATATATATTATATACTGTACATAAAATATCAAATTTCAACAAATATATATTATATCCTCTACATAAAATATCAAAGTCCACGAAATATATATCATCTACTGTACGTAAAATATCAAATTTCACCAAATATATATTATATACTGTACATAAAATATCAAATTTCACCAAATATTTATTATATACTCTACATAAAATATGAAAGTCCACCTAATATATATTATCTACTGTACATTAAATATCAAATTTCACAAAATATATGTTATGTACTGTTCATGAAATATCAAATTTCATCAAATATATTATACATTGTACATGAAATATGAAATTACACCAAATATATAGTATGTACTGTACATAAAATATGAAAGTACAACATATATATATTATATACTGTACATAAAATATTAAATTTCACCAAATATGTATTATATACTCTACATAAAATATCAAAGTCCACCAATTATATATTATCTACTGTACATAAAATATCAAATTTCACCAAATATATATTATATACTGTAGATAAAATATCAAATTTCACAAAATATATGATATATACTGTACATAAAATATCAAATTTCATCAAATATATTATACACTGTACATAAAATATGAAATTACACCAAATATATATTGTATACTGTACATAAAATATGAAAGTACAACATATATATATTATATACTGTACATAAAATATCAAATTTCACCAAATATGTATTATATACTCTACATAAAATATCAAAGTCCACCAAATATATATTATCTACTGTACATAAAATATCAAATTTCACCAAATATATATTATATAATGTACAGAAAATATCAAATTTCACCAAATATATATTATATACTCTACATAAAATATCAAAGTCCACCAAATATATATTATCTACTGTACGTAAAATGTCAAATTTCACAGAATATATGTTATATACTGTTCATTAAATATCAAATTTCATCAAATATATTATACACTGTACATGAAATATGAAATTACACCAAATATATATTATATACTGTACATAAAATATGAAAGTACACCAAATATATATTATATACTGTACATAAAATATCAAATTTCACCAAATATGTATTATATACTCCACATAAAATATCAAAGTCCACCAATTATATATTATCTACTGTACATAAAATATCAAATTTCACCAAATATATATTATATACTGTAGATAAAATATCAAATTTCACCAAATATATATTATATACTGTACATAAAATATCAAATTCCATCAAATATATTATATACTGTACATAAAATATGAAAGTGCACCACATATATATTATATACTGTACATAAAATATCAAATTTCACCAGATATATATTATATACTGTACATAAAATATCAAATTTCATCAAATATATTATATACTGTACATAAAATATGAAAGTACACAAAATATATATAATATACTGTACATAAAATACCAAATTTCACTAAATATATATTATATACTGTACATAAAATATCAAATTTCACCAAATATATATTATATACTGTAGATAAAATATCAAATTTTATCAAATATATTATATACTGTACATAAAATATATAAGTACAGCAAATATATATTATATACTGTACATAAAATATCAAATTTCATCAAATATATATTATATACTCTACATAAAATATGAAAGTCCGCCAAATATACATTATCTACTGTTCATAAAATATCAAATTTCACCAAATATATATTATACACTGTACAGAAAATATCAAATTTCACCAAATATATATTATATACTCTACATATAATATCAAAGTCCACCAAATATATATTATCTACTGTACGTAAAATGTCAAATTTCACAAAATATAATTATATACTGTTCATGAAATATCAAATTTCATCAAATATATTATACACTGTACATGAAATATGAAATTACCCCAAATATATATTATATACTGTACATAAAATATGAAAGTACACCAAATATATATTATATACTGTACATAAAATATCAAATTTCACCATATATGTATTAAATACTCCACATAAAATATCAATGTCCACCAATTATATATTATCTACTGTACATAAAATATCAAATTTCACCAAATATATATTATATACTGTAGATAAAATATCAAATTTCACCAAATATATATTTTATACTGTACATAAAATATCAAATTCCATCAAATATATTATATACTGCACATAAAATATGAAAGTACACCAAATATATATTATATACTGTACATAAAATATGAAAGTACACCACATATATATTATATACTGTACATAAAATATCAAATTTCACCAAATATATAATATATACTCTACATAAAATATCAAATTCCACCAAATATATATTATCTACTGTACATAAAATATGAAAGTACGCCAAATATATATTATATACTGTACCTAAAATATCAAATTTCAACAAATATATATTATATCCTCTACATAAAATATCATACTCCACGAAATATATATTATCTACTGTACATAAAATACCAAATTTCACCAAATATATATTATATACTGTACATAAAATATCAAATTTCACCAAATATATATTATATACTCTACATAAAATATGAAAGTCCACCAAATATATATTATCTACTGTACATTAAATATCAAATTTCACAAAATATATGTTATATACTGTTCATGAAATATCAAATTTCATCAAATATATTATACACTTTACATAAAATATGAAATTACACCAAATATATATTGTATACTGTACATAAAATGTGAAGGTACAAGATATATATATTATATACTGTACATAAAATATCAAATTTCACCAAATATGTATTATATACTCTACATAAAATATCAAAGTCCACCAATTATATATTATCTACTGTACATAAAATATCAAATTTCACCAAATATATATTATATACTGCAGATAAAATATCAAATTTCACAAAATATATATTATATACTCTTCATAAAATATCAAATTTCATCAAATATATTAAATACTGTACATAAAATATGAAAGTACACCAAATATATATAATATACTGTACATAAAATACCAAATTTCACTAAATATATATTATATACTGTACATAAAATGTCAAATTTCACCAAATATATATTATATACTGTACATAAAATATCAAATTTTATCAAATATATTATAAACTGTACATAAAATATGAAAGTACACCAAATATATATTATATACTGTACATAAAATATGAAAGTACACCAAATATATATTATATACTGTACATAAAATATCAAATTTCACCAAATATATATTATATACTCTACATAAAATATCAAATTCCACCAAATATATATTATCTACTGTACATAAAATATGAAAGTATGCCAAATATATATTATATACTGTATATAAAATATCAAATTTAACAATATATATTATATACTGTACATAAAATACCAAATTTCACCAGATATATATTATATACTGTACATAAAATATCAAATTTTATCAAATATATTATATACTGTACATAAAATATGAAAGTACAGCAAATATATATTATATACTGTACATAAAATATCAAATTTCAACAAATATATATTATATCCTCTACATAAATTTTCAAAGTCCAAGAAATATATTTTATCTACTGTACATAAAATGTCAAATTTCACCAAATATATATTATATACTGTACATAAAATATCAAATTTCACCAAATATATATTATATACTCTACATAAAATATGAAAGTCCACCAAATATATATTATCTACTGTACATTAAATATCAAATTTCACAAAATATATGTTATATACTGTTCATGAAATATCAAATTTCATCAAATATATTATACACTGTACATAAAATATGAAATTACACCAATTATATATTGTATACTGTACATAAAATATGAAAGTACAACATATATATATTATATACTGTACATAAAATATCAAATTTCACCAAATATGTATTATATACACTACATAAAATATGAAAGTCCACCAAATATATATTATCTACTGTACATTAAATATCAAATTTCACAAAATATATGTTATATACTGTTCATGAAATATCAAATTTCATCAAATATATTATACACTGTACATAAAATATGAAATTACACCAAATATATATTGTATACTGAACATAAAATATGAAAGTACAACATATATATATTATATACTGTACATAAAATATCAAATTTCACCAAATATGTATTATATACTCTACATAAAATATCAAAGTCCACCAATTATATATTATGTACTGTACATAAAATATCAAATTTCACCAAATATATATTATGTACTGTACAGAAAATATCAAATTTCACCAAATATATATTATATACTCTACATAAAATATCAAAGTCCACCAAATATGTATTATCTACTGTACGTAAAATGTCAAATTTCACAGAATATATGTTATATACTGTTCATTAAATATCAAATTTCATCAAATATATTATACACTGTACATGAAATATGAAATTACACCAAATATATATTATATACTGTACATAAAATATGAAAGTACACCAAATATATATTATATAAGGTACATAAAATATCAAATTTCACCAAATATGTATTATATACTCCACATAAAATATCAAAGTCCACCAATTATATATTATCTACTGTACATAAAATATCAAATTTCACCAAATATATATTATATACTCTACATAAAATATGAAAGTCCACCAAATATATATTATCTACTGTACGTTAAATATCAAATTTCACAAAATATATGTTATATACTGTTCATGAAATATCAAATTTCATCAAATATATTATACACTGTACATAAAATATGAAATTACACCAAATATATATTGTATACTGTACATAAAATATGAAAGTACAACATATATATATTATATACTGTACATATAATATCAAATTTCACCAAATATATATTATATACTCTACATAAAATATCAAAGTCCACCAATTATATATTATCTAGTGTACATAAAATATCAAATTTCACCAAATATATATTATATACTGTAGATACAATATCAAATTTCACAAAATATATTTTATATACTGTACATAAAATATCAAATTTCATCAAATATATTATATACTGTACATAAAATATGAAAGTACACCAAATATATATAATATACTGTACATAAAATATGAAAGTACACCAAATATATATAATATACTGTACATAAAATATCAAATTTCACCAAATATATATTATATACTGTACATAAAATATCAAATTTTGTCAAATATATTATACACTGTACATAAAATATATATTATATACTGTACATAAAATATCAAATTTCATCAAATATATATTATATACTCTACATAAAATATGAAAGTCCGCCAAATATATATTATCTACTGTACATAAAATATCAAATTTCACCAAATATATATTATATACTGTACAGAAAATATCAAATTTCACCAAATATATATTATACACTCTACATAAAATATCAAAGTCCACCAAATATATATTATCTACTGTACATAAAATGTCAAATTTCACAGAATATATGTTATATACTGTTCATTAAATATCAAATTTCATCAAATATGTTAAACACTGTACATGAAATATGAAATTACACCAAATATATATTATATACTGTACATAAAATATGAAAGTACACCAAATATATATTATATACTGTACATAAAATATCAAATTTCACCAAATATGTATTATATACTCCACATAAAATATCAAAGTCAACCAATTATATATTATCTACTGTACATAAAATATCAAATTTCACCAAATATATATTATATACTGTAGATAAAATATCAAATTTCACCAAATATATATTATATACTGTACATAAAATATCAAATTCCATCAAATATATTATATACTGTACATAAAATATGAAAGTACACCACATATATATTATATACTGTACATGAAATATCAAATTTCACCAAATATATATTATATACTCTACATAAAATATCAAATTCCACCAAATATATATTATCTACTGTACATAAAATATGAAAGTACCCCAAATATATATTATATACTGTATATAAAATATCAAATTTAACAATATATATTATATACTGTACATAAAATATCAAATTTCACCAGATATATATTATATACTGTACATAAAATATAAAATTTTATCAAATATATTATATACTGTACATAAAATATGAAAGTACAGCAAATATATATTATATACTGTACATAAAATATCAAATTTCAACAAATATATATTATATCCTCTACATAAAATATAAAAGTCCAAGAAATATATATTATCTACTGTACATAAAATGTCAAATTTCACGAAATATATATTATATACTGTACATAAAATATCAAATTTCACCAAATATATATTATATACTCTACATAAAATAGGAAAGTCCACCAAATATATATTATCTACTGTACATTAAATATCAAATTTCACAAAATATATGTTATATACTGTTCATGAAATACCAAATTTCATCAAATATATTATACACTGTACATAAAATATGAAATTACACCAAATATATATTGTATACTGTACATAAAATATGAAAGTACAACATATATATATTATATACTGTACATAAAATATCAAATTTCACCAAAAATGTATTATATACTCTACATAAAATATGAAAGTCCACCAAATATATATTATCTACTGTACATTAAATATCAAATTTCACAAAATATATGTTATATACTGTTCATGAAATATCAAATTTCATCAAATATATTATACACTGTACATAAAATATGAAATTACACCAAATATATATTGTATACTGTACATAAAATATGAAAGTACAACATATATATATTATATACTGTACATAAAATATCAAATTTCACCAAATATGTATTATATACTCTACATAAAATATCAAAGTCCACCAATTATATATTATCTACTGTACATAAAATATCAAATTTCACCAAATATATATTATATAATGTACGGAAAATATCAAATTTCACCAAATATATATTATATACTCTACATAAAATATCAAAGTCCACCAAATATATATTATCTACTGTACGTCAAATGTCAAATTTCACAGAATATATGTTATATACTGTTCATTAAATATCAAATTTCATCAAATATATTATACACTGTACATGAAATATGAAATTACACCAAATATATATTATATACTGTACATAAAATATGAAAGTACACCAAATATATATTATATACTGTACATAAAATATCAAATTTCACCAAATATGTATTATATACTCCACATAAAATATCAAAGTCCACCAATTATATATTATCTACTGTACATAAAATATCAAATTTCACCAAATATATATTATATACTGTAGATAAAATATCAAATTTCACCAAATATATATTATATACTGTACATAAAATATCAAATTCCATCAAATATATTATATACTGTACATAAAATATGAAAGTGCACCACATATATATTATATACTGTACATAAAATATCAAATTTCACAAGATATATATTATATACTGTACATAAAATATCAAATTTCATCAAATATATTATATACTGTACATAAAATATGAAAGTACACAAAATATATATAATATACTGTACATAAAATACCAAATTTCACTAAATATATATTATATACTGTACATAAAATATCAAATTTCACCAAATATATATTATATACTGTAGATAAAATATCAAATTTTATCAAATATATTATATACTGTACATAAAATATATAAGTACAGCAAATATATATTATATACTGTACATAAAATATCAAATTTCATCAAATATATATTATATACTCTACATAAAATATGAAAGTCCGCCAAATATACATTATCTACTGTTCATAAAATATCAAATTTCACCAAATATATATTATACACTGTACAGAAAATATCAAATTTCACCAAATATATATTATATACTCTACATATAATATCAAAGTCCACCAAATATATATTATCTACTGTACGTCAAATGTCAAATTTCACAAAATATATGTTATATACTGTTCATGAAATATCAAATTTCATCAAATATATTATACACTGTACACGAAATATGAAATTACCCCAAATATATATTATATACTGTACATAAAATATGAAAGTACACCAAATATATATTATATACTGTACATAAAATATCAAATTTCACCATATATGTATTAAATACTCCACATAAAATATCAATGTCCACCAATTATATATTATCTACTGTACATAAAATATCAAATTTCACCAAATATATATTATATACTGTAGATAAAATATCAAATTTCACCAAATATATATTTTATACTGTACATAAAATATCAAATTCCATCAAATATATTATATACTGCACATAAAATATGAAAGTACACCAAATATATATTATATACTGTACATAAAATATGAAAGTACACCACATATATATTATATACTGTACATAAAATATCAAATTTCACCAAATATATAATATATACTCTACATAAAATATCAAATTACACCAAATATATATTATCTACTGTACATAAAATATGAAAGTACGCCAAATATATATTATATACTGTACCTAAAATATCAAATTTCAACAAATATATATTATATCCTCTACATAAAATATCAAAGTCCACGAAATATATATTATGTACTGTACATAAAATACCAAATTTCACCAAATATATATTATATACTGTACATAAAATATCAAATTTCACCAAATATATATTATATACTCTACATAAAATATGAAAGTCCACCAAATATATATTATCTACTGTACATTAAATATCAAATTTCACAAAATATATGTTATATACTGTTCATGAAATATCAAATTTCATCAAATATATTATACACTGTACATAAAATATGAAATTACACCAAATATATATTGTATACTGTACATAAAATGTGAAGGTACAAGATATATATATTATATACTGTACATAAAATATCAAATTTCACCAAATATGTATTATATACTCTACATAAAATATCAAAGTCCACCAATTATATATTCTCTACTGTACATAAAATATCAAATTTCACCAAATATATATTATATACTGCAGATAAAATATCAAATTTCACCAAATATATATTATATACTGTACAAAAAATATCAAATTTCATCAAATATATTAAATACTGTACATAAAATATGAAAGTACACCAAATATATATAATATACTGTACATAAAATACCAAATTTCACTAAATATATATTATATACTGTACATAAAATGTCAAATTTCACCAAACATATATAATATACTGTACATAAAATATCAAATTTTATCAAATATATTATAAACTGTACATAAAATATGAAAGTACACCAAATATGTATTATATACTGTACATAAAATATGAAAGTACACCAAATATATATTATATACTGTACATAAAATATCAAATTTCACCAAATATATATTTTATACTCTACATAAAATATCAAATTCCACCAAATATATATTATCTACTGTACATAAAATATGAAAGTAGGCCAAATATATATTATATACTGTATATAAAATATCAAATTTAACAATATATATTATATACTGTACATAAAATATCAAATTTCACCAGATATATATTATATACTGTACATAAAATATCAAATTTTATCAAATATATTATACCCTGTACATAAAATATGAAATTACACCAAATATATATTGTATACTGTACATAAAATATGAAAGTACACCACATATATATTATATACTGTACATAAAATATCAAATTTCACCAAATATGTATTATATACTCCACATAAAATATCAAAGTCCACCAATTATATATTATCTACTGTACATAAAATATCAAATTTCACAAAATATATATTATATACTGTAGATAAAATATCAAATTTCACCAAATATATATTATATCCTGACATAAAATTTCAAATTCCATCAAATATATTATATACTGCACATAAAATATGAAAGTACACCACTTATATATTATATACTGTACATAAAATATCAAATTTCACCAAATATATATTATATACTCTACATAAAATATCAAATTCCACCAAATATGTATTATCTACTGTACATAAAATATGAAAGTACGCCAAATATATATTATATACTGTATATAAAATATCAAATTTAACAATATATATTATATACTGTACATAAAATATCAAATTTCACCAAATATATATTATATACTGTACATAAAATATAAAATTTTATCAAATATATTATATACTGTACATAAAATATGAAAGTACAGCAAATATATATTATATACTGTACATAAAATATCAAATTTCACCAAATATGTATTATATACTCCACATAAAATATCAAAGTCCACCAATTATATATTATCTACTGTACATAAAATATCAAATTTCACAAAATATATATTATATACTGTAGATAAAATATCAAATTTCACCAAATATATATTATATCCTGACATAAAATTTCAAATTCCATCAAATATATTATATACTGCACATAAAATATGAAAGTACACCACTTATATATTATATACTGTACATAAAATATCAAATTTCACCAAATATATATTATATACTCTACATAAAATATCAAATTCCACCAAATATGTATTATCTACTGTACATAAAATATGAAAGTACGCCAAATATATATTATATACTGTATATAAAATATCAAATTTAACAATATATATTATATACTGTACATAAAATATCAATTTTCACCAAATATATATTATATACTGTACATAAAATAGAAAATTTTATCAAATATATTATATACTGTACATAAAATATGAAAGTACAGCAAATATATATTATATACTGTACATAAAATATCAAATTTCAACAAATATATATTATATCCTCTACATAAAATACACAAGTCCAAGAAATATATATTATCTACTGTACATAAAATGTCAAATTTCACCAAATATATATTATATACTGTACATAAAATATCAAATTTCACCAAATATATATTATATACTCTACATAAAATATGAAAGTCCACCAAATATATATTATCTACTGTACATTAAATATCAAATTTCACAAAATATATGTTATATACTGTTCATGAAATATCAAATTTCATCAAATATATTATACACTGTACATAAAATATGAAATTACACCAAATATTTATTGTATACTGTACATAAAATATGAAAGTACAACATATATATATTATATACTGTACATAAAATATCAAATTTCACCAAATATGTATTATATACTCTACATAAAATATGAAAGTCCACCAAATATATATTATCTACTGTACATTAAATATCAAATTTCACAAAATATATGTTATATACTGTTCATGAAATATCAAATTTCATCAAATATATTATACACTGTACATAAAATATGAAATTACACCAAATATATATTGTATACTGTACATAAAATATGAAAGTACAACATATACATATTATATACTGTACATAAAATATCAAATTTCACCAAATATGTATTATATACTCTACATAAAATATCAAAGTCCACCAATTATATATTATCTACTGTACATAAAATATCAAATTTCACCAAATACATATTATATACTGTAGATACAATATCAAATTTCACCAAATATATATTATATACTGTACATAAAATATCAAATTTCATCAAATATATTATATACTGTACATAAAATATGAAAGTACACCAAATATATATAATATACTGTACATAAAATACCAAATTTCACTAAATATATATTATACTGTACATAAAATGTCAAATTTCACCAAATATATATTATATACTGTACATAAAATATCAAATTTTATCAAATATATTATAAACTGTACATAAAATATGAAAGTACACCAGATATATATAATATACTGAACATAAAATATGCAAGTACACCAAATATATATTATATACTGTACATAAAATATCAAATTTCACCAAATATATATTATATACTCTACATAAAATATCAAATTCCACCAAATATATATTATCTACTGTACATAAAATATGAAAGTAGGCCAAATATATATTATATACTGTATATAAAATATCAAATTTAACAATATATATTATATATTGTACATAAAATATCAAATTTCTCCAGATATATATTATATACTGTACATAAAATATCACATTTTATCAAATATATTATATACTGTACATAAAATATGAAAGTACAGCAAATATATATTATATACTGTACATAAAATATCAAATTTCAACAAATATATATTATATCCTCTACATAAAATATCAAAGTCCACGAAATATATATTATCTACTGTACATAAAATGTCAAATTTCACCAAATATATATTATATACTGTACATAAAATATCAAATTTCACCAAATATATATTATATACTCTACATAAAATATGAAAGTCCACCAAATATATATTATCTACTGTACATTAAATATCAAATTTCACAAAATATATGTTATATACTGTTCATGAAATATCAAATTTCATCAAATATATTATACACTGTACATAAAATATGAAATTACACCAAATATATATTGTATACTGTACATAAAATATGAAAGTACAACATATATATATTATATACTGTACGTATACTATCAAATTTCACCAAATATGTATTATATACTCTACATAAAATATCAAAGTCCACCAATAATATATTATCTAGTGTACATAAAATATCAAATTTCACCAAATATATATTATATACTGTAGATACAATATCAAATTTCACAAAATATATTTTATATACTGTACATAAAATATCAAATTTCATCAAATATATTATATACAGTACATAAAATATGAAAGTACACCAAATATATATAATATACTGTACATAAAATATCAAATTTCACCAAATATATATTATATACTGTACAGAAAATATCAAATTTCCCCAAATATGAAAGTCCGCCAAATATATATTATCTACTGTACATAAAATATCAAATTTCACCAAATATATATTATATACTGTACAGAAAATATCAAATTTCACCAAATATATATTATATACTCTACATAAAATATCAAAGTCCACCAAATATATATTATCTACTGTACGTAAAATGTCAAATTTCACAGAATAAATGTTATATACTGTTCATTAAATATCAAATTTCATCAAATATATTAAACACTGTACATGAAATATGAAATTACACCAAATACATATTATATACTGTACATAAAATATGAAAGTACACCAAATATATATTATATACTGTACATAAAATATCAAATTTCACCAAATATGTATTATATACTCCACATAAAATATCAAAGTCCACCAATTATATATTATCTACTGTACATAAAATATCAAATTTCACCAAATATATATTATATACTGTAGATAAAATATCAAATTTCACCAAATATATATTATATACTGTACATAAAATATCAAATTCCATCAAATATATTATATACTGTACATAAAATATGAAAGTACACCACATATATATTATATACTGTACATGAAATATCAAATTTCACCAAATATATATTATATACTCTACATAAAATATCAAATTCCACCAAATATATATTATCTACTGTACATAAAATATGAAAGTACGCCAAATATATATTATATACTTTATATAAAATATCAAATTTAACAATATATATTATATACTGTACATAAAATATCAAATTTCACCAGATATATATTATATACTGTACATAAAATATAAAATTTTGTCAAATATATTATATACAGTACATAAAATATGAAAGTACAGCAAATATATATTATATACTGTACATAAAATATCAAATTTCAACAAATATATATTATATCCTCTACATAAAATATAAAAGTCCAAGAAATATATATTATCTACTGTACATAAAATGTCAAATTTCACCAAATATATATTATATACTGTACATAAAATATCAAATTTCACCAAATATATATTATATACTCTACATAAAATATGAAAGTCCACCAAATATATATTATCTACTGTACATTAAATATCAAATTTCACAAAATATATGTTATATACTGTTCATGAAATATCAAATTTCATCAAATATATTATACACTGTACTTAAAATATGAAATTACACCAAATATATATTGTGTACTGTACATAAAATATGAAGGTACAACATATATATATTATATACTGTACATAAAATATCAAATTTCACCAAATATGTATTATATACTCTACATAAAATATGAAAGTCCACCAAATATATATTATCTACTGTACATTAAATATCAAATTTCACAAAATATATGTTATATACTGTTCATGAAATATCAAATTTCATCAAATATATTATACACTGTACTTAAAATATGAAATTACACCAAATATATATTGTATACTGTACATAAAATATGAAAGTACAACATATATATATTATATACTGTACATAAAATATCAAATTTCACCAAATATGTATTATATACTCTACATAAAATATGAAAGTCCACCAAATATATATTATCTACTGTACATTAAATATCAAATTTCACAAAATATATGTTATATACTGTTCATGAAATATCAAATTTCATCAAATATATTATACACTGTACATAAA
Source organism: Gorilla gorilla gorilla (assembly GCF_029281585.2). NCBI lineage: Eukaryota > Metazoa > Chordata > Mammalia > Primates > Hominidae > Gorilla > Gorilla gorilla. The sequence continues at coordinate 3,578,274 of NC_073236.2, forward strand.
ATATGAAATTACACCAAATATATATTGTATACTGTACATAAAATATGAAAGTACAACATATATATATTATATACTGTACATAAAATATCAAATTTCACCAAATATGTATTATATACTCTACATAAAATATCAAAGTCCACCAATTATATATTATCTACTGTACATAAAATATCAAATTTCACCAAATATATGTTATATACTGTAGAGAAAATATCAAATTTCACCAAATATATATTATATACTCTACATAAAATATCAAAGTCCACCAAATATATATTATCTACTGTACGTCAAATGTCAAGTTTCACAGAATATATGTTATATACTGTTCATTAAATATCAAATTTCATCAAATATATTATACACTGTACATGAAATATGAAATTACACCAAATATATATTATATACTGTACATAAAATATGAAAGTACACCAAATATATATTATATACTGTACATAAAATATCAAATTTCACCAAATATGTATTATATACTCCACATAAAATATCAAAGTCCACCAATTATATATTATCTACTGTACATAAAATATCAAATTTCACCAAATATATATTATATACTGTAGATAAAATATCAAATTTCACCAAATATATATTATATACTGTACATAAAATATCAAATTCCATCAAATATATTATACACTGTACATAAAATATGAAAGTACACCACATATATATTATATACTGTACATAAAATATCAAATTTCACCAAATATATATTATATACTCTACATAAAATATCAAATTCCACCAAATATGTATTATCTACTGTACATAAAATATGAAAGTACGCCAAATATATATTATATACTGTATATAAAATATCAAATTTAACAATATATATTATATACTGTACATAAAATATCAAATTTCACCAGATATATATTATATACTGTACATAAAATATAAAATTTTATCAAATATATTATATACTGTACATAAAATATGAAAGTACAGCAAATATATATTATATACTGTACATAAAATATCAAATTTCAACAAATATATATTATATCCTCTACATAAAATACAAAAGTCCAAGAAATATATATTATCTACTGTACATAAAATGTCAAATTTCACCAAATATATATTATATACTGTACATAAAATATCAAATTTCACCAAATATATATTATATACTCTACATAAAATATGAAAGTCCACCAAATATATATTATCTACTGTACATTAAATATCAAATTTCACAAAATATATGTTATATACTGTTCATGAAATATCAAATTTCATCAAATATATTATACACTGTACATAAAATATGAAATTACACCAAATATATATTGTATACTGTACATAAAATATGAAAGTACAACATATATATATTATATACTGTACATAAAATATCAAATTTCACCAAATATGTATTATATACTCTACATAAAATATGAAAGTCCACCAAATATATATTATCTACTGTACATTAAATATCAAATTTCACAAAATATATGTTATATACTGTTCATGAAATATCAAATTTCATCAAATATATTATACACTGTACATAAAATATGAAATTACACCAAATATATATTGTATACTGTACATAAAATATGAAAGTACAACATATACATATTATATACTGTACATAAAATATCAAATTTCACCAAATATGTATTATATACTCTACATAAAATATCAAAGTCCACCAATTATATATTATCTACTGTACATAAAATATCAAATTTCACCAAATACATATTATATACTGTAGATACAATATCAAATTTCACCAAATATATATTATATACTGTACATAAAATATCAAATTTCATCAAATATATTATATACTGTACATAAAATATGAAAGTACACCAAATATATATAATATACTGTACATAAAATACCAAATTTCACTAAATATATATTATATACTGTACATAAAATGTCAAATTTCACCAAATATATATTATATACTGTACATAAAATATCAAATTTTATCAAATATATTATAAACTGTACATAAAATATGAAAGTACACCAGATATATATTATATACTGAACATAAAATATGCAAGTACACCAAATATATATTATATACTGTACATAAAATATCAAATTTCACCAAATATATATTATATACTCTACATAAAATATCAAATTCCACCAAATATATATTATCTACTGTACATAAAATATGAAAGTAGGCCAAATATATATTATATACTGTATATAAAATATCAAATTTAACAATATATATTATACATTGTACATAAAATATCAAATTTCACCAGATATATATTATATACTGTACATAAAATATTACATTTTATCAAATATATTATATACTGTACATAAAATATGAAAGTACAGCAAATATATATTATATACTGTACATAAAATATCAAATTTCAACAAATATATATTATATCCTCTACATAAAATATCAAAGTCCACGAAATATATATTATCTACTGTACATAAAATGTCAAATTTCACTAAATATATATTATATACTGTACATAAAATATCAAATTTCACCAAATATATATTATATACTCTACATAAAATATGAAAGTCCACCAAATATATATTATCTACTGTACATTAAATATCAAATTTCACAAAATATATGTTATATACTGTTCATGAAATATCAAATTTCATCAAATATATTATACACTGTACATAAAATATGAAATTACACCAAATATATATTGTATACTGTACATAAAATATGAAAGTACAACATATATATATTATATACTGTACGTATACTATCAAATTTCACCAAATATGTATTATATACTCTACATAAAATATCAAAGTCCACCAATAATATATTATCTAGTGTACATAAAATATCAAATTTCACCAAATATATATTATATACTGTAGATACAATATCAAATTTCACAAAATATATTTTATATACTGTACATAAAATATCAAATTTCATCAAATATATTATATACTGTACATAAAATATGAAAGTACACCAAATATATATAATATACTGTACATAAAATATCAAATTTCACCAAATATATATTATATACTGTACAGAAAATATCAAATTTCCCCAAATATGAAAGTCCGCCAAATATATATTATCTACTGTACATAAAATATCAAATTTCACCAAATATATATTATATACTGTACAGAAAATATCAAATTTCACCAAATATATATTATATACTCTACATAAAATATCAAAGTCCACCAAATATATATTATCTACTGTGCGTAAAATGTCAAATTTCACAGAATAAATGTTATATACTGTTCATTAAATATCAAATTTCATCAAATATATTAAACACTGTACATGAAATATGAAATTACACCAAATACATATTATATACTGTACATAAAATATGAAAGTACACCAAATATATATTATATACTGTACATAAAATATCAAATTTCACCAAATATGTATTATATACTCCACATAAAATATCAAAGTCCACCAATTATATATTATCTACTGTACATAAAATATCAAATTTCACCAAATATATATTATATACTGTAGATAAAATATCAAATTTCACCAAATATATATTATATACTGTACATAAAATATCAAATTCCATCAAATATATTATATACTGTACATAAAATATGAAAGTACACCACATATATATTATATACTGTACATGAAATATCAAATTTCACCAAATATATATTATATACTCTACATAAAATATCAAATTCCACCAAATATATATTATCTACTGTACATAAAATATGAAAGTACGCCAAATATATATTATATACTGTATATAAAATATCAAATTTAACAATATATATTATATACTGTACATAAAATATCAAATTTCACCAGATATATATTATATACTGTACATAAAATATAAAATTTTGTCAAATATATTATATACAGTACATAAAATATGAAAGTACAGCAAATATATATTATATACTGTACATAAAATATCAAATTTCAACAAATATATATTATATCCTCTACATAAAATATAAAAGTCCAAGAAATATATATTATCTACTGTACATAAAATGTCAAATTTCACCAAATATATATTATATACTGTACATAAAATATCAAATTTCACCAAATATATATTATATACTCTACATAAAATATGAAAGTCCACCAAATATATATTATCTACTGTACATTAAATATCAAATTTCACAAAATATATGTTATATACTGTTCATGAAATATCAAATTTCATCAAATATATTATACACTGTACTTAAAATATGAAATTACACCAAATATATATTGTATACTGTACATAAAATATGAAAGTACAACATATATATATTATATACTGTACATAAAATATCAAATTTCACCAAATATGTATTATATACTCTACATAAAATATGAAAGTCCACCAAATATATATTATCTACTGTAGATTAAATATCAAATTTCACAAAATATCTGTTATATACTGTTCATGAAATATCAAATTTCATCAAATATATTATACACTGTACATAAAATATGAAATTACACCAAATATATATTGTATACTGTACATAAAATATGAAAGTACAACATATATATATTATATACTGTACATAAAATATCAAATTTCACCAAATATGTATTATATACTCTACATAAAATATCAAAGTCCACCAATAATATATTATCTAGTGTACATAAAATATCAAATTTCACCAAATATATATTATATACTGTAGATACAATATCAAATTTCACAAAATATATTTTATATACTGTACATAAAATATCATATTTCATCAAATATATTATATACTGTACATAAAATATGAAAGTACACCAAATATATATAATATACTCTACATAAAATATCAAATTTCACCAAATATATATTATATACTGTACAGAAAATATCAAATTTCACCAAATATGAAAGTCCGCCAAATATATATTATCTACTGTACATAAAATATCAAATTTCACAAAATATATGTTATATACTGTTCATGAAATATCAAATTTCATCAAATATATTATACACTGGACATAAAATATGAAATTACACCAAATATATATTGTATACTGTACATAAAATATGAAAGTACAACATATATATATTATATACTGTACATAAAATATCAAATTTCACCAAATATGTATTATATACTCTACATAAAATATGAAAGTCCACCAAATATATATTATCTAGTGTACATTAAATATCAAATTTCACAAAATATATGTTATATACTGTTCATGAAATATCAAATTTCATCAAATATATTATACACTGTACATAAAATATGAAATTACACCAAATATATATTGTATACTGTACATAAAATATGAAAGTACAATATATATATATTATATACTGTACATAAAATATCAAATTTCACCAAATATGTATTATATACTGTACATAAAATACCAAATTTCACTAAATATATATTATATACTGTACATAAATTATCAAATTTCACCAAATATATATTATATACTGTACAGAAAATATCAAATTTCACCAAATATATATTATATACTCTACATAAAATATCAAAGTCCACCAAATATATATTATCTACTGTACGTAAAATGTCAAATTTCACAGAATATATGTTATATAATGTTCATGAAATATCAAATTTCATCAAATATATTATACACTGTACATGAAATATGAAATTACACCAGATATATATTATATACTGTACATAAAATATGAAAGTACACCAAATATATATTATATACTGTACATAAAATATCAAATTTCACCAAATATGTATTATATACTCCACATAAAATATCAAAGTCCACCAATTATATATTATCTACTGTACATAAAATATCAAATTTCACCAAATATATATTATATACTGTAGATAAAATATCAAATTTCACCAAATATATATTATATACTGTACATAAAATATCAAATTCCATCAAATATATTATATACTGTACATAAAATATGAAAGTACACCACATATATATTATATACTGTACATAAAATATCAAATTTCACCCAATATATATTATATACTCTACATAAAATATCAAATTCCACCAAATATGTATTATCTACTGTACATAAAATATGAAAGTACGCCAAATATATATTATATACTGTATATAAAATATCAAATTTAACAATATATATTATATACTGTACATGAAATATCAAATTTCACCAGATATATATTATATACTGTACATAAAATACCAAATTTTATCAAATATATTATATACTGTACATAAAATATGAAAGTACAGCAAATATATATTATATACTGTACATAAAATATCAAATTTCAACAAATATATATTATATCCTCTACATAAAATATCAAAGTCCAAGAAATATATATTATCTACTGTACATAAAACGTCAAATTTCACCAAATATATATTATATACTGTACATAAAATATCAAATTTCACCAAATATATATTATATACTCTACATAAAATATGAAAGTCCACCAAATATATATTATCTACTGTACATTAAATATCAAATTTCACAAAATATATGTTATATACTGTTCATGAAATATCAAATTTCATCAAATATGTTATACACTGTACATAAAATATGAAATTACACCAAATATATATTGTATACTGTACATAAAATATGAAAGTACAACATATATATATTATATACTGTACATAAAATATCAAATTTCACCAAATATGTATTATATACTCTACATAAAATATCAAAGTCCACCAATTATATATTATCTACTGTACACAAAATATCAAATTTCACCAAATATATATTATATACTGTAGATACAATATCAAATTTCACAAAATATATATTATATACTGTACATAAAATAACAAATTTCATCAAATATATTATATACTGTACATAAAATATGAAAGTACACCAAATATATATAATATACTGTACATAAAATACCAAATTTCACTAAATATATATTATATACTGTACATAAAATATCAAATTTCACCAAATATATATTATATACTGTACATAAAATATCAAATTTTATCAAATATATTATATACTGTACATAAAATATATAAGTACAGCAAATATATATTATATACTGTACATAAAATATCAAATTTCATCAAATATATATTATATACTCTAAATAAAATATGAAAGTCCGCCAAATATATATTATCTACTGTACATAAAATATCAAATTTCACCAAATATATATTATATACTCTACATAAAATATCAAAGTCCACCAAATATATATTATCTATTGTACGTCAAATGTCAAATTTCACAGAATATATGTTGTATACTGTTCATTAAATATCAAATTTCATCAAATATATTATACACTGTACATGAAATATGAAATTACACCAAATATATATTATATACTGTACATAAAATATGAAAGTTCACCAAATATATATTATATACTGTACATAAAATATCAAATTTCAACAAATATATATTATATCCTCTACATAAAATATCAAAGTCCAAGAAATATATATTATCTACTGTACATAAAATGTCAAATTTAACCAAATATATATTATATACTGTACATAAAATATCAAATATCACCAAATATATATTATATACTCTACATAAAATATGAAAGTCCACCAAATATATATTATCTACTGTACATTAAATATCAAATTTCAAAAAATATATGTTATATACTGTTCATGAAATATCAAATTTCATCAAATATGTTATACACTGTACATAAAATATGAAATTACACCAAATATATATTGTATACTGTACATAAAATATGTAAGTACAACATATATATATTATATACTGTACATAAAATATCAAATTTCACCAAATATGTATTATATACTCTACATAAAATATCAAAGTCCACCAATTATATATTATCTACTGTACATAAAATATCAAATTTCACCAAATATATATTATATACTGTAGATACAATATCAAATTTCACAAAATATACGTTATATACTGTCCATAAAATATCAAATATCATCAAATATATTATATACTGTACATAAAATATGAAAGTACACCAAATATATATAATATACTGTACATAAAATACCAAATTTCACTAAATATATATTATATACTGTACATAAAATATCAAATTTCACCAAATATATATTATATACTGTACATAAAATATCAAATTTTATCAAATATATTATATACTGTACATAAAATATATAAGTACAGCAAATATATATTATATACTGTACATAAAATATCAAATTTCATCAAATATATATTATATACTCTGCATAAAATATGAAAGTCGGCCAAATATATATTATCTACTGTACATAAAATATCAAATTTCACCAAATATATATTATATACTCTACATAAAATATCAAAGTCCACCAAATATATATTATCTACTGTACGTAAAATGTCAAATTTCACAAAATATATGTTATATACTGTTCATGAAATATCAAATTTCATCAAATATATTATACTCTGTTCATGAAATATGAAATTACACCAAATATATATTATATACTGTACATAAAATATGAAAGTACACCAAATATATATTATATACTGTACATAAAATATCAAATTTCACCAAATATGTATTACATACTCCACATAAAATATCAAAGTCCACGAATTATATATTATCTACTGTACATAAAATACCAAATTTCACTAAATATATATTATATACTGTACATAAAATATCAAATTTCACCAAATATATATTATATACTGTACATAAAATATCAAATTTTATCAAATATATTATATACTGTACATAAAATATATAAGTACAGCAAATATATATTATATACTGTACATAAAATATCAAATTTCACCAAATATGTATTACATACTCCACATAAAATATCAAAGTCCACCAATTATATATTATCTACTGTACATTAAATATCAAATTTCACAAAATATATGTTTTATACTGTTCATGAAATATCAAATTTCGTCAAATATATTATACACTGTACATAAAATATGAAATTACACCAAATATATATTGTATACTGTACATAAAATATGAAAGTACAACAAATATATATTATATACTGTACATAAAATATCAAATTTCACCAAATATTTATTATATACTGTACATAAAATACCAAATTTCACTAAATATATAATATATACTGTACATAAAATATCAAATTTCACCAAATATATATTATATACTGTACAGAAAATATCAAATTTCACCAAATATATATTATATACTCTACATAAAATATCAAAGTCCACCAAATATATATTATCTACTGTACGTAAAATGTCAAATTTCACAGAATATATGTTATATACTGTTCATGAAATATCAAATTTCATCAAATATATTATACACTGTACATGAAATATGAAATTACACAAAATATATATTATATACTGTACATAAAATATGAAAGTACACCAAATATATATTATATACTGTACATAAAATATCAAATTTCACCAAATATGTATTATATTCTCCACATAAAATATCAAAGTCCACCAATTATATATTATCTACTGTACATAAAATATCAAATTTCACCAAATATATATTATATACTGTAGACAAAATATCAAATTTCACCAAATATATATTATATACTGTACATAAAATATCAAATTCCATCAAATATATTATATACTGTACATAAAATATGAAAGTACACCACATATATATTATATACTGTACATAAAATATCAAATTTCACCAAATATATATTATATACTCTACATAAAATACCAAATTCCACCAAATATGTATTATCTACTGTACATAAAATATGAAAGTACGCCAAATATATATTATATACTGTATATAAAATATCAAATTTAACAATATATATTATATACTGCACATAAAATATCAAATTTCACCAGATATATATTATATACTGTACATAAAATACCAAATTTTATCAAACATATTATATACTGTACATAAAATATGAAAATACAGCAAATATATATTATATACTGTACATAAAATATCAAATTTCAACAAATATATATTATATCCTCTACATGAAATATCAAAGTCCAAGAAATATATATTATCTACTGTACATAAAATGTCAAATTTCACCAAATATATATTATATACTGTACATAAAATATCAAATATCTCCAAATATATATTATATAGTCTACATAAAATATGAAAGTCCACCAAATATATATTATCTACTGTACATTAAATAGCAAATTTCACAAAATATATGTTATATACCATTCATGAAATATCAAATTTCATCAAATATGTTATACACTGTACATAAAATATGAAATTACACCAAATATATATTGTATACTGTACATAAAATATGAAAGTACAACATATATATATTATATACTCTACATAAAATACCAAATTTCACCAAATATGTATTACATACTCTACATAAAATATCAAAGTCCACCAATTATATATTATCTACTGTACATAAAATATCAAATTTCACCAAATATATATTATATACTGTAGATACAATATCAAATTTCACAAAATATATATTATATACTGTACATAAAATATCAAATTTCATCAAATATATTATATACTCTACATAAAATATGAAAGTACACCAAATATATATAATATACTGTACATAAAATACCAAATTTCACTAAATATGTATTACATACTCTACATAAAATATCAAAGTCCACCAATTATATATTATCTACTGTACATAAAATATCAAATTTCACCAAATATATATTATATACTGTACATAAAATATCAAATTTTATCAAATATATTATACACTGTACATAAAATATATAAGTACAGCCAATATATATTATATACTGTACATAAAATATCAAATTTCATCAAATATATATTATATACTCTACATAAAATATGAATTCCGCCAAATATATATTATCTAGTGTTCATAAAATATCAAATTTCACCAAATATATATTATACACTGTACAGAAAATATCAAATTTCACCAAACATATATTATATACTCTACATATAATATCAAAGTCCACCAAATATATATTATCTACTGTACGTAAAATGTCAAATTTCACAAAAAATATGTTATATGCGGTTCATTAAATATCAAATTTCATCAAATATATTATTCACTGTACATGAAATATGAAATTACACCAAATATATATTATGTACTGTACATAAAATATGAAAGTACACCAAATATATATTATATACTGTACATAAAATATCAAATTTCACGAAATCTGTATTATGTACTCTACATAAAATATCATAGTCCACCAATTATATATTATCTACTGTACATAAAATATCAAATTTCACCAAATATATATTATATACTGTAGATAAAATATCAAATTTCAACAAATATATATTATATACTGGAGATAAAATATCAAATTTCACCAAATATATATATTTATACAGTACATAAAATATCAAATTCCATCAAATATATTATATACTGTACATAAAATATGAAAGTACACCAAATATATAAAATATACTGTACATGAAATATGAAAGTACACCACAGATATATTATATACTGTACATAAAATATCAAATTTCACCAAATATATATTATATACTCTACATAAAATATCAAATTCCACCAAATATATATTATCTACTATTCATAAAATATGAAAGTACGCCAAATATATATTATATACTGTACATAAAATATCAAATTTCAACAAATATATGTTATATCCTCTACATAAGATATCAAATTGCACGAAATATATATTATCTACTGTACATAAAATACCAAATTTCAACAAATATATATTATATACTGTATATAAAATATCAAATTTAACCAAATATATATTATATACTCTACATAAAATATGAAAGTCCACCAAATATATTTTATCTACTGTACATTAAATATCAAATTTCACAAAATATCTGTTATATACTGTTCATGAAATATCAAATTTCATCAAATATATTATACACTGTACATAAAATATGAAATTACACGAAATATATATTGTATACTGTACATAAAATATGAAAGTACAACATATATATATTATATACTGTACATAAAATATCAAACTTCACCAAATATGTATTATATACTCTACATAAAATATCAAATCCACCAATTATATATTATCTACTGTACATAAAATATCAAATTCCACCAAATATATATTATATACTGTAGATACAATATCAAATTTCACAAAATATATATTATATACTGTACATAAAATATCAAATTTCATCAAATATATTATATACTGTACATAAAATATGAAAGTACTCCAAATATATATAATATACTGTACATAAAGTACCAAATTTCACTAAATATATATTATACACTGTACATAAAATATCAAATTTCACCAAATATATATTATATACTGTACATAAAATATCAAATTTTATCAAATATATTATATACTGTACATAAAATATATAAGTACAGCAAATATATGTTATATACTGTACATAAAATATCAAATTTCATCAAATATATATTATATACTCTACATAAAATATGAAAGTCCGCCAAATATATATTATCTACTGTACATAAAATATCAAATTTCACAAAATATATATTATACACTGTACAGAAAATATCAAATTTCAACAAATATATATTATATACTCTACATAAAATATCAAAGTCCACCAAATATATATTATCTACTGTACGTAGAATGTCAAATTTCACAAAATATATGTTATATACTGTTCATGAAATATCAAATTTCATCAAATATATTATACACTGTACATGAAATATGAAATTACACCAAATATATATTATATACTGTACATAAAATATGAAAGTACACCAAATATATATTATATACTGTACATAAAAGATCAAATTTCACCAAAGATGTATTATATACTCCACATAAAATATCAAAGTCCACCAATTATATATTATCTACTGTACATAAAATATCAAATTTCACCAAATATATATTATCTACTGTACATAAAATATCAAATTTCACCAAATATATATTATGTACTGTACATAAAATATCAAATTTCATCAAATATTTATATAGTGTAAATAAAATATGAAAGTACACCAAATATATATTATATACTGTACATAAAATATGAAAGTACACCACATATATATTATATACTGTACATAAAATATGAAATTTCACCAAATATATATTATATACTCTACATAAAATATCAAATTCCACCAAATATATATTATCTACTGTACATAAAATATGAAATTACGCCAAATATATATTATATACGGTATATAAAATATCAAATTTAACAATATATATTATATACTGTACATAAAATATCAAATTTCACCAGATATATATTATATACTATACATAAAATATCAAATGTTATCAAATATATTATATACAGTACATAAAATATGAAAGTACAGCAAATATATATTATATACTGTACAGAAAATATCAAATTTCACCAGGTATATATTATATACTGTACATAAAATATCAAATTTTATCAAATATATTATATACTGTACATAAAATATGAAAGTACAGCAAATATATATTATATACTGTACATAAAATATCAAATTTCAACAAATATATATTATATCCTCTACATAAAATATCAAAGTCCAAGAAATATATATTATCTACTGTACATAAAATGTCAAATTTCACCAAATATATATTATATACTGTACATAAAATATCAAATTTCACCAAATATATATTATATACTCTACATAAAATATGAAAGTCCACCAAATATATATTATCTACTGTACATTAAATATCAAATTTCACAAAATATATGTTATATACTGTTCATGAAATATCAAATTTCATCAAATATATTATACACTGTTCATGAAATATGAAATTACACCAAATATATATTATATACAGTACATAAAATATGAAAGTACACCAAATATATATTATATACTGTACATAAAATATCAAATTTCACCAAATATGTATTACATACTCCACATAAAATATCAAAGTCCACCAATTATATATTATCTACTGTACATTAAATATCAAATTTCACAAAATATATGTTATATACTGTTCATGAAATATCAAATTTCATCAAATATATTATACACTGTACATAAAATATGAAATTACACCAAATATATATTGTATACTGTACATAAAATATGAAAGTACAACATATATATATTATATACTGTACATAAAATATCAAATTTCACCAAATATGTATTATATACTCTACATAAAGTATGAAAGTCCACCAAATATATATTATCTAGTGTACATTAAATATCAAATTTCACAAAATATATGTTATATACTGTTCATGAAATATCAAATTTCATCAAATATATTATACACTGTACATAAAATATGAAATTACACCAAATATATATTGTATACTGTACATAAAATATGAAAGTACAACATATATATATTATATACTGTACATAAAATATCAAATTTCACCAAATATGCATTATATACTCTACATAAAATATCAAAGTCCACCAATTATATATTATCTACTGTACATAAAATATCAAATTTCACCATATATATATTATATACTGTACAGAAAATATCAAATTTCACCAAATATATATTATATACTCTACATAAAATATCAAAGTCCACCAAATATATATTATCTACTGTACGTAAAATGTCAAATTTCACAGAATATATGTTATATACTGTTCATGAAATATCAAATTTCATCAAATATATTATACACTGTACATAAAATATGAAATTACACCAAATATATATTGTATACTGTACATAAAATATGAAAGTACAACATATATATATTATATACTGTACATAAAATATCAAATTTCACCAAATATGTATTATATTCTCTACATAAAATATCAAAGTCCACCAATTATATATTATCTACTGTACATAAAATATCATATTTCACCATATATATATTATATACTGTACAGAAAATATCAAATTTCACCAAATATATATTATATACTCTACATAAAATATCAAAGTCCACCAAATATATATTATCTACTGTACGTAAAATGTCAAATTTCACAGAATATATGTTATATACTGTTCATTAAATATCAAATTTCATCAAATATATATTATATACTCTACATAAAATATGAAAGTCCACCAAATATATATTATCTACTGTACATTAAATATCAAATTTCTCAAAATATATGTTATATACTGTTCATGAAATATCAAATTTCATCAAATATATTATACACTGTACATGAAATATGAAATTACACCAAATATATATTATATACTGTACATAAAATATGAAAGTACACCAAATATATATTATATACTGTACATAAAATATCAAATTTCACCAAATATATATTATATACTCCACATAAAATATCAAAGTCCACCAATTATATATTATCTACTGTACATAAAATATAAAATTTCACCAAATATATATTATATACTGTAGATAAAATATCAAATTTCACCAAATATATATTATATACTGTACATAAAATATCAAATTCCATCAAATATATTATATACTGTACATAAAATATGAAAGTACACCACATATATATTATATACTGTACATAAAATATCAAATTTCACCAAATATATATTATATACTCTACATAAAATATCAAATTCCACCAAATATGTATTATCTACTGTACATAAAATATGAAAGTACGCCAAATATATATTATATACTGTATATAAAATATCAAATTTAACAATATATATTATATACTGTACATAAAATATCAAATTTCACGAGATATATATTATATACTGTACATAAAATACCAAATTTTATCAAATATATTATATACTGTACATAAAATATGAAAGTACAGCAAATATATATTATATACTGTACATAAAATATCAAATTTCAACAAATATATATTATATCCTCTACATAAAATATCAAAGTCCAAGAAATATATATTATCTACTGTACATAAAATGTCAAATTTCACCAAATATATATTATATACTGTACATAAAATATCAAATTTCACCAAATATATATTATATACTCTACACAAAATATGAAAGTCCACCAAATATATATTATCTACTGTTCATTAAATATCAAATTTCACAAAATATATGTTTTATACTGTTCATGAAATATCAAATTTCATCAAATATATTATACACTGTTCATGAAATATGAAATTACACCAAATATATATTATATACTGTACATAAAATATGAAAGTACACCAAATATATATTATATACTGTACATAAAATATCAATTTTCACCAAATATGTGTTACATACTCCACATAAAATATCAAAGTCCACCAATTATATATTATCTACTGTACATTAAATATCAAATTTCACAAAATATATGTTATATACTGTTCATGAAATATCAAATTTCATCAAATATATTATACACTGTACATAAAATATGAAATTACACCAAATATATATTGTATACTGTACATAAAATATGAAATTACAACATATATATATTATATACTGTACATAAAATATCAAATTTCACCAAATATGTATTATATACTCTACATAAAATATCAAAGTCCACCAAATATATATTATCTAGTGTACATTAAATATCAAATTTCACAAAATATATGTTATATACTGTTCATGAAATATCAAATTTCATCAAATATATTATACACTGTACATAAAATATGAAATTACACCAAATATATATTGTTTACTGTACATAAAATATGAAAGTACAACATATATATATTATATACTGTACATAAAATATCAAATTTCACCAAATATGTATTATATACTCTACATAAAATATCAAAGTCCACCAATTATATATTATCTACTGTACATAAAATATCAAATTTCACCATATATATATTATATACTGTACAGAAAATATCAAATTTCACCAAATATATATTATGTACTCTACATAAAATATCAAAGTCCACCAAATCTATATTATCTACTGTACGTAAAATGTCAAATTTCACAAAATATATGTCATATACTGTTCATGAAATATCAAATTTCATCAAATATATTATACACTGTTCATGAAATATGAAATTACACCAAATATATATTATATACTGTACATAAAATATGAAAGTACACCAAATATATATTATATACTGTACATAAAATATCAAATTTCACCAAATATGTATTACATACTCCACATAAAATATCAAAGTCCACCAATTATATATTATCTACTGTACATTAAATATCAAATTTCACAAAATATATGTTATATACTGTTCATGAAATATCAAATTTCATCAAATATATTATACACTGTACATAAAATATGAAATTACACCAAATATATATTGTATACTGTACATAAAATATGAAAGTACAACATATATATATTATATACTGTACATAAAATATCAAATTTCACCAAATATGTATTATATACTCTACATAAAATATAAAAGTCCACCAAATATATATTATCTAGTGTACATTAAATATCAAATTTCACAAAATATATGTTATATACTGTTCATGAAATATCAAATTTCATCAAATATATTATACACTGTACATAAAATATGAAATTACACCAAATATATATTGTATACTGTACATAAAATATGAAAGTACGCCAAATATATATTATATACTGTACATAAAATATCAAATTTCACCAAATATGTATTATATACTCCACATAAAATATCAAAGTCCACCAATTATATATTATCTACTGTACATAAAATATCAAATTTCACCATATATATATTATATACTGTACAGAAAATATCAAATTTCACCAAATATATATTATATACTCTACATAAAATATCAAAGTCCACCAAATATATATTATCTACTGTACGTAAAATGTCAAATTTCACAGAATATATGTTATATACTGTTCATTAAATATCAAATTTCATCAAATATATATTATATACTCTACATAAAATATGAAAGTCCACCAAATATATATTATCTACTGTACATTAAATATCAAATTTCACAAAATACATGTTATATACTGTTCATGAAATATCAAATTTCATCAAATATATTATACACTGTACTTAAAATATGAAATTACACCAAATATATATTGTATACTGTACATAAAATATGAAAGTACAACATATATATATTATATACTGTACATAAAATATCAAATTTCACCAAATATGTATTATATACTCTACATAAAATATGAAAGTCCACCAAATATATATTATCTACTGTACATTAAATATCAAATTTCACAAAATATATGTTATATACTGTTCATGAAATATCAAATTTCATCAAATATATTATACACTGTACATAAAATATGAAATTACACCAAATATATATTGTATACTGTACATAAAATATGAAAGTACAACATATATATATTATATACTGTACATAAAATATCAAATTTCACCAAATATGTATTATATACTCTACATAAAATATCAAAGTCCACCAATTATATATTATCTACTGTACATAAAATATCAAATTTCACCAAATATAAATTATATACTGTAGAGAAAATATCAAATTTCACCAAATATATATTATATACTCTACATAAAATATCAAAGTCCACCAAATATATATTATCTACTGTACATAAAATGTCAAGTTTCACAGAATATATGTTATATACTGTTCATTAAATATCAAATTTCATCAAATATATTATACACTGTACATGAAATATGAAATTACACCAAATATATATTATATACTGTACATAAAATATGAAAGTACAACATATATATATTATATACTGTACATAAAATATCAAATTTCACCAAATATGTATTATATACTCTACATAAAATATCAAAGTCCACCAATTATATATTATCTACTGTACATAAAATATCAAATTTCACCATATATATATTATATACTGTACAGAAAATATCAAATTTCACCAAATATATATTATATACTCTACATAAAATATCTAAGTCCACCAAATATATATTATCTACTGTACGTAAAATGTCATATTTCACAGAATATATGTTATATACTGTTCATTAAATATCAAATTTCATCAAATATATTATACACTGTACATGAAATATGAAATTACACCAAATATATATTATATACTGTACATAAAATATGAAAGTACACCAAATATATATTATATACTGTACATAAAATATCAAATTTCACCAAATATGTATTATATACTCCACATAAAATATCAAAGTCCACCAATTATATATTATCTACTGTACATAAAATATAAAATTTCACCAAATATATATTATATACTGTAGATAAAATATCAAATTTCATCAAATATATATTATATACTGTACATAAAATATCAAATTTCACCAAATATATATTATATACTCCACATAAAATATGAAAGTCCACCAAATATATATTATCTACTGTACATTAAATATCAAATTTCACAAAATATATGTTATATACTGTTCATGAAATATCAAATTTCATCAAATATATTATACACTGTTCATGAAATATGAAATTACACCAAATATATATTATATACTGTACATAAAATATGAAAGTACACCAAATATATATTATATACTGTATATAAAATATCACATTTCACCAAATATGTATTACATACTCCACATAAAATATCAAAGTCCACCAATTATATATTATCTACTGTACATTAAATATCAAATTTCACAAAATATATGTTATATACTGTTCATGAAATATCAAATTTCATCAAATATATTATACACTGTACATAAAATATGAAATTACACCACATATATATTGTATACTGTACATAAAATATGAAAGTACAACATATATATATTATATACTGTACATAAAATATCAAATTTCACCAAATATGTATTATATACTCTACATAAAGTATGAAAGTCCACCAAATATATATTATCTAGTGTACATTAAATATCAAATTTCACAAAATATATGTTATATACTGTTCATGAAATATCAAATTTCATCAAATATATTATACACTGTACATAAAATATGAAATTACACCAAATATATATTGTATACTGTACATAAAATATGAAAGTACAACATATATATATTATATACTGTACATAAAATATCAAATTTCACCAAATATGTATTATATTCTCTACATAAAATATCAAAGTCCACCAATTATATATTATCTACTGTACATAAAATATCAAATTTCACCATATATATATTATATACTGTACAGAAAATATCAAATTTCACCAAATATATATTATATACTCTACATAAAATATCAAAGTCCACCAAATATATATTATCTACTGTACGTAAAATGTCAAATTTCACAGAATATATGTTATATACTGTTCATTAAATATCAAATTTCATCAAATATATATTATATACTCTACATAAAATATGAAAGTCCACCAAATATATATTATCTACTGTACATTACATATCAAATTTCACAAAATATATGTTATATACTGTTCATGAAATATCAAATTTCATCAAATATATTATACACTGTACTTGAAATATGAAATTACACCAAATATATATTGTATACTGTACATAAAATATGAAAGTACAACATATATATATTATATACTGTACATAAAATATCAAATTTCACCAAATATGTATTATATACTCTACATAAAATATGAAAGTCCACCAAATATATATTATCTACTGTACATTAAATATCAAATTTCACAAAATATATGTTATATACTGTTCATGAAATATCAAATTTCATCAAATATATTATACACTGTACATAAAATATGAAATTACACCAAATATATATTGTATACTGTACATAAAATATGAAAGTACAACATATATATATTATATACTGTACATAAAATATCAAATTTCACCAAATATGTATTATATACTCTACATAAAATATCAAAGTCCACCAATTATATATTATCTACTGTACATAAAATATCAAATTTCACCAAATATAAATTATATACTGTAGAGAAAATATCAAATTTCACCAAATATATATTATATACTCTACATAAAATATCAAAGTCCACCAAATATATATTATCTACTGTACGTAAAATGTCAAGTTTCACAGAATATATGTTATATACTGTTCATTAAATATCAAATTTCATCAAATATACACTGTACATGAAATATGAAATTACACCAAATATATATTATATACTGTACATAAAATATGAAAGTACAACATATATATATTATATACTGTACATAAAATATCAAATTTCACCAAATATGTATTATATACTCTACATAAAATATCAAAGTCCACCAATTATATATTATCTACTGTACATAAAATATCAAATTTCACCATATATATATTATATACTGTACAGAAAATATCAAATTTCACCAAATATATATTATATACTCTACATAAAATATCAAAGTCCACCAAATATATATTATCTACTGTACGTAAAATGTCAAATTTCACAGAATATATGTTATATACTGTTCATTAAATATCAAATTTCATCAAATATATTATACACTGTAAATGAAATATGAAATTACACCAAATATATATTATACACTGTACATAAAATATGAAAGTACAACATATATATATTATATACTGTACATAAAATATCAAATTTCACCAAATATGTATTATATACTCTACATAAAATATCAAAGTCCACCAATTATATATTATCTACTGTACATAAAATATCAAATTTCACCATATATATATTATATACTGTACAGAAAATATCAAATTTCACCAAATATATATTATATACTCTACATAAAATATCAAAGTCCACCAAATATATATTATCTACTGTACGTAAAATGTCAAGTTTCACAGAATATATGTTATATACTGTTCATTAAATATCAAATTTCATCAAATATATTATACACTGTACATGAAATATGAAATTACACCAAATATATATTATATACTGTACATAAAATATGAAAGTACAACATATATATATTATATACTGTACATAAAATATCAAATTTCACCAAATATGTATTATATACTCTACATAAAATATCAAAGTCCACCAATTATATATTATCTACTGTACATAAAATATCAAATTTCACCATATATATATTATATACTGTACAGAAAATATCAAATTTCACCAAATATATATTATATACTCTACATAAAATATCAAAGTCCACCAAATATATATTATCTACTGTACGTAAAATGTCAAGTTTCACAGAATATATGTTATATACTGTTCATTAAATATCAAATTTCATCAAATATATTATACACTGTACATGAAATATGAAATTACACCAAATATATATTATATACTGTACATAAAATATGAAAGTACACCAAATATATATTATATACTGTACATAAAATATCAAATTTCACCAAATATGTATTATATACTCTACATAAAATATCAAAGTCCACCAATTATATATTATCTACTGTACATAAAATATCAAATTTCACCATATATATATTATATACTGTACAGAAAATATCAAATTTCACCAAATATATATTATATACTCTACATAAAATATCAAAGTCCACCAAATATATATTATCTACTGTACGTAAAATGTCAAATTTCACAGAATATATGTTATATACTGTTCATTAAATATCAAATTTCATCAAATATATTATACACTGTATATGAAATATGAAATTACACCAAATATATATTATATACTGTACATAAAATATGAAAGTACACCAAATATATATTATATACTGTACATAGAATATCAAATTTCACCAAATATGTATTATATACTCCACATAAAATATCAAAGTCCACCAATTATATATTATCTACTGTACATAAAATATCAAATTTCACCAAATATATATTATATACTGTAGATAAAATACAAAAATACATAAAATATCAAAGTCCAAGAAATATATATTATCTACTGTACATAAAATGTCAAATTTCACCAAATATATATTATATCCTCTACATAAAAAATCAAAGTCGAAGAAATATATATTATCTACTGTACATATAATGTCAAATTTCACCAAATATATATTATATACTGTACATAAAATATCAAATTTCACCAAATATATATTATATACTCTACATAAAATATCAAAGTCCACCAAATATATATTATCTACTGTACGTAAAATGTCAAGTTTCACAGAATATATGTTATATACTGTTCATTAAATATCAAATTTCATCAAATATATTATACACTGTACATGAAATATGAAATTACACCAAATATATATTATATACTGTACATAAAATATGAAAGTACAACATATATATATTATATACTGTACATAAAATATCAAATTTCACCAAATATGTATTATACACTCTACATAAAATATCAAAGTCCACCAAATATATATTATCTACTGTACGTAAAATGTCAAATTTCACAGAATATATGTTATATACTGTTCATTAAATATCAAATTTCATCAAATATATTATACACTGTACATGAAATATGAAATTACAGCAAATATATATTATATACTGTACATAAAATATGAAAGTACACCAAATATATATTATATACTGTACATAAAATATCAAATTTCACCAAATATGTATTATATACTCCACATAAAATATCAAAGTCCACCAATTATATATTATCTACTGTACATAAAATATCAAATTTCACCAAATATAAATTATATACTGTAGAGAAAATATCAAATTTCACCAAATATATATTATATACTCTACATAAAATATCAAAGTCCACCAAATATATATTATCTACTGTACGTAAAATGTCAAGTTTCACAGAATATATGTTATATACTGTTCATTAAATATCAAATTTCATCAAATATATTATACACTGTACATGAAATATGAAATTACACCAAATATATATTATATACTGCACATAAAATATGAAAGTACACCAAATATATATTATATACTGTACATAAAATATCAAATTTCACCAAATATGTATTATATACTCCACATAAAATATCAAAGTCCACCAATTATATATTATCTACTGTACATAAAATATCAAATTTCACCAAATATATATTATATACTGTAGATAAAATACAAAAATACATAAAATATCAAAGTCCAAGAAATATATATTATCTACTGTACATAAAATGTCAAATTTCACCAAATATATATTATATCCTCTACATAAAAAATCAAAGTCCAAGAAATATATATTATCTACTGTACATATAATGTCAAATTTCACCAAATATATATCATATACTGTACATAAAATATCAAATTTCACCAAATATATATTATATACTCTACATAAAATATCAAAGTCCACCAATTATATATTATCTACTGTACATAAAATATCAAATTTCACCATATATATATTATATACTGTACAGAAAATATCAAATTTCACCAAATATATATTATGTACTCTACATAAAATATCAAAGTCCACCAAATATATATTATATACTGTACGTAAAATGTCAAATTTCACAGAATATATGTTATATACTGTTCATTAAATATCAAATTTCATCAAATATATTATACACTGTACATGAAATATGAAAGTACACCAAATATATATTATATACTGTACATAAAATATCAAATTTCACCAAATATGTATTATATACTCCACATAAAATATCAAAGTCCACCAATTATATATTATCTACTGTACATAAAATATAAAATTTCACCAAATATATATTATATACTGTAGATAAAATATCAAATTTCACCAAATATATATTATATACTGTACATAAAATATCAAATTTCACCAAATATATATTATATACTCCACATAAAATATGAAAGTCCACCAAATATACATTATCTACTGTACATATAATGTCAAATTTCACCAAATATATATTATATACTGTACATAAAATATCAAATTTCACCAAATATATATTATATACTCTACATAAAATATCAAAGTCCACCAATTATATATTATCTACTGTACATAAAATATCAAATTTCACCATATATATATTATATACTGTACAGAAAATATCAAATTTCACCAAATATATATTATGTACTCTACATAAAATATCAAAGTCCACCAAATATATATTATATACTGTACGTAAAATGTCAAATTTCACAGAATATATGTTATATACTGTTCATTAAATATCAAATTTCATCAAATATATTATACACTGTACATGAAATATGAAATTACACCAAATATATATTATATACTGTACATAAAATATGAAAGTACACCAAATATATATTATATACTGTACATAAAATATCAAATTTCACCAAATATGTATTATATACTCCACATAAAATATCAAAGTCCACCAATTATATATTATCTACTGTACATAAAATATAAAATTTCACCAAATATATATTATATACTGTAGATAAAATATCAAATTTCACCAAATATATATTATATACTGTACATAAAATATCAAATTTCACCAAATATATATTATATACTCCACATAAAATATGAAAGTCCACCAAATATATATTATCTACTGTACATTAAATATCAAATTTCACAAAATATATGTTATATACTTTCATGAAATATCAAATTTCATCAAATATATTATACACTGTTCATGAAATATGAAATTACACCAAATATATATTATATACTGTACATAAAATATGAAAGTACACCAAATATATATTATATACTGTACATAAAATATCAAATTTCACCAAATATGTATTACATACTCCACATAAAATATCAAAGTCCACCAATTATATATTATCTACTATACATAAAATATCAAATTTCACCAAATATAAATTATATACTGTAGAGAAAATATCAAATTTCACCAAATATATATTATATACTCTACATAAAATATCAAAGTCCACCAAATATATATTATCTACTGTACGTAAAATATAAAATTTCACCAAATATATATTATATACTGTAGATAAAATATCAAATTTCACCAAATATATATTATATACTGTACATAAAATATCAAATTTCACCAAATATATATTATATACTCCACATAAAATATGAAAGTCCACCAAATATATATTATCTACTGTACATAAAATGTCAAATTTCACCAAATATATATTATATCCTCTACATAAAAAATCAAAGTCGAAGAAATATATATTATCTACTGTACATATAATGTCAAATTTCACCAAATATATATTATATACTGTACATAAAATATCAAATTTCACCAAATATATATTATATACTCTACATAAAATATCAAAGTCCACCAATTATATATTATCTACTGTACATAAAATATCAAATTTCACCATATATATATTATATACTGTACAGAAAATATCAAATTTCACCAAATATATATTATGTACTCTACATAAAATATCAAAGTCCACCAAATATATATTATATACTGTACGTAAAATGTCAAATTTCACAGAATATATGTTATATACTGTTCATTAAATATCAAATTTCATCAAATATATTATACACTGTACATGAAATATGAAATTACACCAAATATATATTATATACTGTACATAAAATATGAATGTACACCAAATATATATTATATACTGTACATAAAATATCAAATTTCACCAAATATGTATTATATACTCCA
This sequence comes from Gorilla gorilla gorilla, assembly GCF_029281585.2. NCBI lineage: Eukaryota > Metazoa > Chordata > Mammalia > Primates > Hominidae > Gorilla > Gorilla gorilla. Next base: position 3,604,656 of record NC_073236.2, read on the forward strand.
CATAAAATATCAAAGTCCACCAATTATATATTATCTACTGTACATAAAATATAAAATTTCACCAAATATATATTATATACTGTAGATAAAATATCAAATTTCACCAAATATATATTATATACTGTACATAAAATATCAAATTTCACCAAATATATATTATATACTCCACATAAAATATGAAAGTCCACCAAATATATATTATCTACTGTACATTAAATATCAAATTTCACAAAATATATGTTATATACTGTTCATGAAATATCAAATTTCATCAAATATATTATACACTGTTCATGAAATATGAAATTACACCAAATATATATTATATACTGTACATAAAATATGAAAGTACACCAAATATATATTATATACTGTACATAAAATATCAAATTTCACCAAATATGTATTACATACTCCACATAAAATATCAAAGTCCACCAATTATATATTATCTACTGTACATAAAATATCAAATTTCACCAAATATAAATTATATACTGTAGAGAAAATATCAAATTTCACCAAATATATATTATATACTCTACATAAAATATCAAAGTCCACCAAATATATATTATCTACTGTACGTAAAATGTCAAGTTTCACAGAATATATCTTATATACTGTTCATTAAATATCAAATTTCATCAAATATATTATACACTGTACATGAAATATGAAATTACACCAAATATATATTATATACTGTACATAAAATATGAAAGTACAACATATATATATTATATACTGTACATAAAATATCAAATTTCACCAAATATGTATTATATACTCTACATAAAATATCAAAGTCCACCAAATATATATTATCTACTGTACCTAAAATGTCAAATTTCACAGAATATATGTTATATACTGTTCATTAAATATCAAATTTCATCAAATATATTATACACTGTACATGAAATATGAAATTACACCAAATATATATTATATACTGTACATAAAATATGAAAGTACAACATATATATATTATATACTGTACATAAAATATCAAATTTCACCAAATATGTATTGTATACTCTATATAAAACATCAAAGTCCACCAATTATATATTATCTACTGTACATAAAATATCAAATTTCACCATATATATATTATATACTGTACAGAAAATATCAAATTTCACCAAATATATATTATATACTCTACATAAAATATCAAAGTCCACCAAATATATATTATCTACTGTACGTAAAATGTCAAATTTCACAGAATATATGTTATATACTGTTCATTAAATATCAAATTTCATCAAATATATTATACACTGTACATGAAATATGAAATTACACCAAATATATATTATATACTGTACATAAAATATGAAAGTACACCAAATATATATTATATACTGTACATAAAATATCAAATTTCACCAAATATGTATTATATACTCCATATAAAATATCAAAGTCCACCAATTATATATTATCTACTGTACATAAAATATCAAATTTCACCAAATATAAATTATATACTGTAGAGAAAATATCAAATTTCACCAAATATATATTATATACTCTACATAAAATATCAAAGTCCACCAAATATATATTATCTACTGTACGTAAAATGTCAAGTTTCACAGAATATATGTTATATACTGTTCATTAAATATCAAATTTCATCAAATATATTATACACTGTACATGAAATATGAAATTACACCAAATATATATTATATACTGTACATAAAATATGAAAGTACAACATATATATATTATATACTGTACATAAAATATCAAATTTCACCAAATATGAATTATATACTCTACATAAAATATCAAAGTCCACCAATTATATATTATCTACTGTACATAAAATATCAAATTTCACCATATATATATTATATACTGTACAGAAAATATCAAATTTCACCAAATATATATTATATACTCTACATAAAATATCAAAGTCCACCAAATATATATTATCTACTGTACGTAAAATGTCAAATTTCACAGAATATATGTTATATACTGTTCATTAAATATCAAATTTCATCAAATATATTATACACTGTACATGAAATATGAAATTACACCAAATATATATTATATACTGTACATAAAATATGAAAGTACACCAAATATATATTATATACTGTACATAAAATATCAAATTTCACCAAATATGTATTATATACTCCACATAAAATATCAAAGTCCACCAATTATATATTATCTACTGTACATAAAATATCAAATTTCACCAAATATATATTATATACTGTAGATAAAATACAAAAATACATAAAATATCAAAGTCCAAGAAATATATATTATCTACTGTACATAAAATGTCAAATTTCACCAAATATATATTATATCCTCTACATAAAAAATCAAAGTCGAAGAAATATATATTATCTACTGTACATATAATGTCAAATTTCACCAACTATGTATTATATACTGTACATAAAATATCAAATTTCACCAAATATATATTATATACTCTACATAAAATATCAAAGTCCACCAAATATATATTATCTACTGTACGTAAAATGTCAAGTTTCACAGAATATATGTTATATACTGTTCATTAAATATCAAATTTCATCAAATATATTATACACTGTACATGAAATATGAAATTACACCAAATATATATTATATACTGTACATAAAATATGAAAGTACAACATATATATATTATATACTGTACATAAAATATCAAATTTCACCAAATATGTATTATATACTCTACATAAAATATCAAAGTCCACCAATTATATATTATCTACTGTACATAAAATATCAAATTTCACCATATATATATTATATACTGTACAGAAAATATCAAATTTCACCAAATATATATTATATACTCTACATAAAATATCAAAGTCCACCAAATATATATTATCTACTGTACGTAAAATGTCAAATTTCACAGAATATATGTTATATACTGTTCATTAAATATCAAATTTCATCAAATATATTATACACTGTACATGAAATATGAAATTACACCAAATATATATTATATACTGTACATAAAATATGAAAGTACACCAAATATATATTATATACTGTACATAAAATATCAAATTTCACCAAATATGTATTATATACTCCACATAAAATATCAAAGTCCACCAATTATATATTATCTACTGTACATAAAATATCAAATTTCACCAAATATAAATTATATACTGTAGAGAAAATATCAAATTTCACCAAATATATATTATATACTCTACATAAAATATCAAAGTCCACCAAATATATATTATCTACTGTACGTAAAATGTCAAGTTTCACAGAATATATGTTATATACTGTTCATTAAATATCAAATTTCATCAAATATATTATACACTGTACATGAAATATGAAATTACACCAAATATATATTATATACTGTACATAAAATATGAAAGTACAACATATATATATTATATACTGTACATAAAATATCAAATTTCACCAAATATGTATTATATACTCTACATAAAATATCAAAGTCCACCAATTATATATTATCTACTGTACATAAAATATCAAATTTCACCATATATATATTATATACTGTACAGAAAATATCAAATTTCACCAAATATATATTATATACTCTACATAAAATATCAAAGTCCACCAAATATATTTTATCTACTGTACGTAAAATGTCAAATTTCACAGAATATATGTTATATACTGTTCATTAAATATCAAATTTCATCAAATATATTATACACTGTACATGAAATATGAAATTACACCAAATATATATTATATACTGTACATAAAATATGAAAGTACACCAAATATATATTATATACTGTACATAAAATATCAAATTTCACCAAATATGTATTATATACTCCACATAAAATATCAAAGTCCACCAATTATATATTATCTACTGTACATAAAATATCAAATTTCACCAAATATATATTATATACTGTAGATAAAATACAAAAATACATAAAATATCAAAGTCCAAGAAATATATATTATCTACTGTACATAAAATGTCAAATTTCACCAAATATATATTATATCCTCTACATAAAAAATCAAAGTCGAAGAAATATATATTATCTACTGTACATATAATGTCAAATTTCACCAAATATATATTATATACTGTACATAAAATATCAAATTTCACCAAATATATATTATATACTCTACATAAAATATCAAAGTCCACCAAATATATATTATCTACTGTACGTAAAATGTCAAGTTTCACAGAATATATGTTATATACTGTTCATTAAATATCAAATTTCATCAAATATATTATACACTGTACATGAAATATGAAATTACACCAAATATATATTATATACTGTACATAAAATATGAAAGTACAACATATATATATTATATACTGTACATAAAATATCAAATTTCACCAAATATGTATTATATACTCTACATAAAATATCAAAGTCCACCAATTATATATTATCTACTGTACATAAAATATCAAATTTCACCATATATATATTATATACTGTACAGAAAATATCAAATTTCACCAAATATATATTATATACTCTACATAAAATATCAAAGTCCACCAAATATATATTATCTACTGTACGTAAAATGTCAAATTTCACAGAATATATGTTATATACTGTTCATTAAATATCAAATTTCATCAAATATATTATACACTGTACATGAAATATGAAATTACACCAAATATATATTATATACTGTACATAAAATATGAAAGTACACCAAATATATATTATATACTGTACATAAAATATCAAATTTCACCAAATATGTATTATATACTCCACATAAAATATCAAAGTCCACCAATTATATATTATCTACTGTACATAAAATATCAAATTTCACCAAATATAAATTATATACTGTAGAGAAAATATCAAATTTCACCAAATATATATTATATACTCTACATAAAATATCAAAGTCCACCAAATATATATTATCTACTGTACGTAAAATGTCAAGTTTCACAGAATATATGTTATATACTGTTCATTAAATATCAAATTTCATCAAATATATTATACACTGTACATGAAATATGAAATTACACCAAATATATATTATATACTGTACATAAAATATGAAAGTACAACATATATATATTATATACTGTACATAAAATATCAAATTTCACCAAATATGTATTATATACTCTACATAAAATATCAAAGTCCACCAATTATATATTATCTACTGTACATAAAATATCAAATTTCACCATATATATATTATATACTGTACAGAAAATATCAAATTTCACCAAATATATATTATATACTCTACATAAAATATCAAAGTCCACCAAATATATTTTATCTACTGTACGTAAAATGTCAAATTTCACAGAATATATGTTATATACTGTTCATTAAATATCAAATTTCATCAAATATATTATACACTGTACATGAAATATGAAATTACACCAAATATATATTATATACTGTACATAAAATATGAAAGTACACCAAATATATATTATATACTGTACATAAAATATCAAATTTCACCAAATATGTATTATATACTCCACATAAAATATCAAAGTCCACCAATTATATATTATCTACTGTACATAAAATATCAAATTTCACCAAATATATATTATATACTGTAGATAAAATACAAAAATACATAAAATATCAAAGTCCAAGAAATATATATTATCTACTGTACATAAAATGTCAAATTTCACCAAATATATATTATATCCTCTACATAAAAAATCAAAGTCGAAGAAATATATATTATCTACTGTACATATAATGTCAAATTTCACCAAATATATATTATATACTGTACATAAAATATCAAATTTCACCAAATATATATTATATACTCTACATAAAATATCAAAGTCCACCAAATATATATTATCTACTGTACGTAAAATGTCAAGTTTCACAGAATATATGTTATATACTGTTCATTAAATATCAAATTTCATCAAATATATTATACACTGTACATGAAATATGAAATTACACCAAATATATATTATATACTGTACATAAAATATGAAAGTACAACATATATATATTATATACTGTACATAAAATATCAAATTTCACCAAATATGTATTATATACTCTACATAAAATATCAAAGTCCACCAATTATATATTATCTACTGTACATAAAATATCAAATTTCACCATATATATATTATATACTGTACAGAAAATATCAAATTTCACCAAATATATATTATATACTCTACATAAAATATCAAAGTCCACCAAATATATATTATCTACTGTACGTAAAATGTCAAATTTCACAGAATATATGTTATATACTGTTCATTAAATATCAAATTTCATCAAATATATTATACACTGTACATGAAATATGAAATTACACCAAATATATATTATATACTGTACATAAAATATGAAAGTACACCAAATATATATTATATACTGTACATAAAATATCAAATTTCACCAAATATGTATTATATACTCCACATAAAATATCAAAGTCCACCAATTATATATTATCTACTGTACATAAAATATCAAATTTCACCAAATATAAATTATATACTGTAGAGAAAATATCAAATTTCACCAAATATATATTATATACTCTACATAAAATATCAAAGTCCACCAAATATATATTATCTACTGTACGTAAAATGTCAAGTTTCACAGAATATATGTTATATACTGTTCATTAAATATCAAATTTCATCAAATATATTATACACTGTACATGAAATCTGAAATTACACCAAATATATATTATATACTGTACATAAAATATGAAAGTACAACATATATATATTATATACTGTACATAAAATATCAAATTTCACCAAATATGTATTATATACTCTACATAAAATATCAAAGTCCACCAATTATATATTATCTACTGTACATAAAATATCAAATTTCACCCTATATATATTATATACTGTACAGAAAATATCAAATTTCACCAAATATATATTATATACTCTACATAAAATATCAAAGTCCACCAAATATATTTTATCTACTGTACGTAAAATGTCAAATTTCACAGAATATATGTTATATACTGTTCATTAAATATCAAATTTCATCAAATATATTATACACTGTACATGAAATATGAAATTACACCAAATATATATTATATACTGTACATAAAATATGAAAGTACAACATATATATATTATATACTGTACATAAAATATCAAATTTCACCAAATATGTATTATATACTCTACATAAAATATCAAAGTCCACCAATTATATATTATCTACTGTACATAAAATATCAAATTTCACCATATATATATTATATACTGTACAGAAAATATCAAATTTCACCAAATATATATTATATACTCTACATAAAATATCAAAGTCCACCAAATATATATTATCTACTGTACGTAAAATGTCAAATTTCACAGAATATATGTTATATACTGTTCATTAAATATCAAATTTCATCAAATATATTATACACTGTACATGAAATATGAAATTACACCAAATATATATTATATACTGTACATAAAATATGAAAGTACACCAAATATATATTATATACTGTACATAAAATATCAAATTTCACCAAATATGTATTATATACTCCACATAAAATATCAAAGTCCACCAATTATATATTATCTACTGTACATAAAATATCAAATTTCACCAAATATATATTATATACTGTAGATAAAATACAAAAATACATAAAATATCAAAGTCCAAGAAATATATATTATCTACTGTACATAAAATGTCAAATTTCACCAAATATATATTATATCCTCTACATAAAAAATCAAAGTCAAAGAAATATATATTATCTACTGTACATATAATGTCAAATTTCACCAAATATATATTATATACTGTACATAAAATATCAAATTTCACCAAATATATATTATATACTCTACATAAAATATCAAAGTCCACCAAATATATATTATCTACTGTACGTAAAATGTCAAGTTTCACAGAATATATGTTATATACTGTTCATTAAATATCAAATTTCATCAAATATATTATACACTGTACATGAAATATGAAATTACACCAAATATATATTATATACTGTACATAAAATATGAAAGTACAACATATATATATTATATACTGTACATAAAATATCAAATTTCACCAAATATGTATTATATACTCTACATAAAATATCAAAGTCCACCAATTATATATTATCTACTGTACATAAAATATCAAATTTCACCATATATATATTATATACTGTACAGAAAATATCAAATTTCACCAAATATATATTATATACTCTACATAAAATATCAAAGTCCACCAAATATATATTATCTACTGTACGTAAAATGTCAAGTTTCACAGAATATATGTTATATACTGTTCATTAAATATCAAATTTCATCAAATATATTATACACTGTACATGAAATATGAAATTACACCAAATATATATTATATACTGTACATAAAATATGAAAGTACACCAAATATATATTATATACTGTACATAAAATATCAAATTTCACCAAATATGTATTATATACTCCACATAAAATATCAAAGTCCACCAATTATATATTATCTACTGTACATAAAATATCAAATTTCACCAAATATAAATTATATACTGTAGAGAAAATATCAAATTTCACCAAATATATATTATATACTCTACATAAAATATCAAAGTCCACCAAATATATATTATCTACTGTACGTAAAATGTCAAGTTTCACAGAATATATGTTATATACTGTTCATTAAATATCAAATTTCATCAAATATATTATACAATGTACATGAAATATGAAATTACACCAAATATATATTATATACTGTACATAAAATATGAAAGTACAACATATATATATTATATACTGTACATAAAATATCAAATTTCACCAAATATGTATTATATACTCTACATAAAATATCAAAGTCCACCAATTATATATTATCTACTGTACATAAAATATCAAATTTCACCATATATATATTATATACTGTACAGAAAATATCAAATTTCACCAAATATATATTATATACTCTACATAAAATATCAAAGTCCACCAAATATATATTATCTACTGTACGTAAAATGTCAAATTTCACAGAATATATGTTATATACTGTTCATTAAATATCAAATTTCATCAAATATATTATACACTGTACATGAAATATGAAATTACACCAAATATATATTATATACTGTACATAAAATATGAAAGTACAACATATATATATTATATACTGTACATAAAATATCAAATTTCACCAAATATGTATTATATACTCTACATAAAATATCAAAGTCCACCAATTATATATTATCTACTGTACATAAAATATCAAATTTCACCAAATATATATTATATACTGTACAGAAAATATCAAATTTCACCAAATATATATTATATACTCTACATAAAATATCAAAGTCCACCAAATATATATTATCTACTGTACGTAAAATGTCAAGTTTCACAGAATATATGTTATATACTGTTCATTAAATATCAAATTTCATCAAATATATTATACACTGTACATGAAATATGAAATTACACCAAATATATATTATATACTGTACATAAAATATGAAAGTACAACATATATATATTATATACTGTACATAAAATATCAAATTTCACCAAATATGTATTATATACTCTACATAAAATATCAAAGTCCACCAATTATATATTATCTACTGTACATAAAATATCAAATTTCACCATATATATATTATATACTGTACAGAAAATATCAAATTTCACCAAATATATATTATATACTCTACATAAAATATCAAAGTCCACCAAATATATATTATCTACTGTACGTAAAATGTCAAGTTTCACAGAATATATGTTATATACTGTTCATTAAATATCAAATTTCATCAAATATATTATACACTGTACATGAAATATGAAATTACACCAAATATATATTATATACTGTACATAAAATATGAAAGAACAACATATATATATTATATACTGTACATAAAATATCAAATTTCACCAAATATGTATTATATACTCCACATAAAATATCAAAGTCCACCAATTATATATTATCTACTGTACATAAAATATCAAATTTCACCAAATATATATTATATACTGTAGATAAAATACAAAAATACATAAAATATCAAAGTCCAAGAAATATATATTATCTACTGTACATAAAATGTCAAATTTCACCAAATATATATTATATCCTCTACATAAAAAATCAAAGTCGAAGAAATATATATTATCTACTGTACATATAATGTCAAATTTCACCAAATATATATTATATACTGTACATAAAATATCAAATTTCACCAAATATATATTATATACTCTACATAAAATATCAAAGTCCACCAAATATATATTATCTACTGTACGTAAAATGTCAAGTTTCACAGAATATATGTTATATACTGTTCATTAAATATCAAATTTCATCAAATATAGTATACACTGTACATGAAATATGAAATTACACCAAATACATATTATATACTGTACATAAAATATGAAAGTACAACATATATATATTATATACTGTACATAAAATATCAAATTTCACCAAATATGTATTATATACTCTACATAAAATATCAAAGTCCACCAATTATATATTATCTACTGTACATAAAATATCAAATTTCACCATATATATATTATATACTGTACAGAAAATATCAAATTTCACCAAATATATATTATATACTCTACATAAAATATCAAAGTCCACCAAATATATATTATCTACTGTACGTAAAATGTCAAATTTCACAGAATATATGTTATATACTGTTCATTAAATATCAAATTTCATCAAATATATTATACACTGTACATGAAATATGAAATTACACCAAATATATATTATATACTGTACATAAAATATGAAAGTACACCAAATATATATTATATACTGTACATAAAATATCAAATTTCACCAAATATGTATTATATACTCCACATAAAATATCAAAGTCCACCAATTATATATTATCTACTGTACATAAAATATCAAATTTCACCATATATATATTATATACTGTACAGAAAATATCAAATTTCACCAAATATATATTATATACTCTACATAAAATATCAAAGTCCACCAAATATATATTATCTACTGTACGTAAAATGTCAAATTTCACAGAATATATGTTATATACTGTTCATTAAATATCAAATTTCATCAAATATATTATACACTGTACATGAAATATGAAATTACACCAAATATATGTTATATACTGTACATAAAATATGAAAGTACACCAAATATATATTATATACTGTACATAAAATATCAAATTTCACCAAATATGTATTATATACTCCACATAAAATATCAAAGTCCACCAATTATATATTATCTACTGTACATAAAATATCAAATTTCACCAAATATATATTATATACTGTAGATAAAATACAAAAATACATAAAATATCAAAGTCCAAGAAATATATATTATCTACTGTACATAAAATGTCAAATTTCACCAAATATATATTATATCCTCTACATAAAAAATCAAAGTCGAAGAAATATATATTATCTACTGTACATATAATGTCAAATTTCACCAAATATATATTATATACTGTACATAAAATATCAAATTCCACCAAATATATATTATATACTCTACATAAAATATCAAAGTCCACCAAATATATATTATCTACTGTACGTAAAATGTCAAGTTTCACAGAATATATGTTATATACTGTTCATTAAATATCAAATTTCATCAAATATATTATACACTGTACATGAAATATGAAATTACACCAAATACATATTATATACTGTACATAAAATATGAAAGTACAACATATATATATTATATACTGTACATAAAATATCAAATTTCACTAAATATGTATTATATACTCTACATAAAATATCAAAGTCCACCAATTATATATTATCTACTGTACATAAAATATCAAATTTCACCATATATATTATATACTGTACAGAAAATATCAAATTTCACCAAATATATATTATATACTCTACATAAAATATCAAAGTCCACCAAATATATATTATCTACTGTACGTAAAATGTCAAATTTCACAGAATATATGTTATATACTGTTCATTAAATATCAAATTTCATCAAATATATTATACACTGTACATGAAATATGAAATTACACCAAATATATATTATATACTGTACATAAAATATGAAAGTACACCAAATATATATTATATACTGTACATAAAATATCAAATTTCACCAAATATGTATTATATACTCCACATAAAATATCAAAGTCCACCAATTATATATTATCTACTGTACATAAAATATCAAATTTCACCAAATATAAATTATATACTGTAGAGAAAATATCAAATTTCACCAAATATATATTATATACTCTACATAAAATATCAAAGTCCACCAAATATATATTATCTACTGTACGTAAAATGTCAAGTTTCACAGAATATATGTTATATACTGTTCATTAAATATCAAATTTCATCAAATATATTATACACTGTACATGAAATATGAAATTACACCAAATATATATTATATACTGTACATAAAATATGAAAGTACAACATATATATATTATATACTGTACATAAAATATCAAATTTCACCAAATATGTATTATATACTCTACATAAAATATCAAAGTCCACCAATTATATATTATCTACTGTACATAAAATATCAAATTTCACCATATATATATTATATACTGTACAGAAAATATCAAATTTCACCAAATATATATTATATACTCTACATAAAATATCAAAGTCCACCAAATATATATTATCTACTGTACGTAAAATGTCAAATTTCACAGAATATATGTTATATACTGTTCATTAAATATCAAATTTCATCAAATATATTATACACTGTACATGAAATATGAAATTACACCAAATATATATTATATACTGTACATAAAATATGAAAGTACAACATATATATATTATATACTGTACATAAAATATCAAATTTCACCAAATATGTATTATATACTCTACATAAAATATCAAAGTCCACCAATTATATATTATCTACTGTACATAAAATATCAAATTTCACCATATATATATTATATACTGTACAGAAAATATCAAATTTCACCAAATATATATTATATACTCTACATAAAATATCAAAGTCCACCAAATATATATTATCTACTGTACGTAAAATGTCAAGTTTCACAGAATATATGTTATATACTGTTCATTAAATATCAAATTTCATCAAATATATTATACACTGTACATGAAATATGAAATTACACCAAATATATATTATATACTGTACATAAAATATGAAAGAACAACATATATATATTATATACTGTACATAAAATATCAAATTTCACCAAATATGTATTATATACTCTACATAAAATATCAAAGTCCACCAATTATATATTATCTACTGTACATAAAATATCAAATTTCACCATATATATATTATATACTGTACAGAAAATATCAAATTTCACCAAATATATATTATATACTCTACATAAAATATCAAAGTCCACCAAATATATATTATCTACTGTACGTAAAATGTCAAGTTTCACAGAATATATGTTATATACTGTTCATTAAATATCAAATTTCATCAAATATATTATACACTGTACATGAAATATGAAATTACACCAAATATATATTATATACTGTACATAAAATATGAAAGAACAACATATATATATTATATACTGTACATAAAATATCAAATTTCACCAAATATGTATTATATACTCTACATAAAATATCAAAGTCCACCAATTATATATTATCTACTGTACATAAAATATCAAATTTCACCATATATATATTATATACTGTACAGAAAATATCAAATTTCACCAAATATATATTATATACTCTACATAAAATATCAAAGTCCACCAAATATATATTATCTACTGTACGTAAAATGTCAAATTTCACAGAATATATGTTATATACTGTTCATTAAATATCAAATTTCATCAAATATATTATACACTGTACATGAAATATGAAATTACACCAAATATATGTTATATACTGTACATAAAATATGAAAGTACACCAAATATATATTATATACTGTACATAAAATATCAAATTTCACCAAATATGTATTATATACTCTACATAAAATATCAAAGTCCACCAATTATATATTATCTACTGTACATAAAATATCAAATTTCACCATATATATATTATATACTGTACAGAAAATATCAAATTTCACCAAATATATATTATATACTCTACATAAAATATCAAAGTCCACCAAATATATATTATCTACTGTACGTAAAATGTCAAGTTTCACAGAATATATGTTATATACTGTTCATTAAATATCAAATTTCATCAAATATATTATACACTGTACATGAAATATGAAATTACACCAAATATATATTATATACTGTACATAAAATATGAAAGTACAACATATATATATTATATACTGTACATAAAATATCAAATTTCACCAAATATGTATTATATACTCTACATAAAATATCAAAGTCCACCAATTATATATTATCTACTGTACATAAAATATCAAATTTCACCATATATATATTATATACTGTACAGAAAATATCAAATTTCACCAAATATATATTATATACTCTACATAAAATATCAAAGTCCACCAAATATATATTATCTACTGTACGTAAAATGTCAAATTTCACAGAATATATGTTATATACTGTTCATTAAATATCAAATTTCATCAAATATATTATACACTGTACATGAAATATGAAATTACACCAAATATATATTATATACTGTACATAAAATATGAAAGTACAACATATATATATTATATACTGTACATAAAATATCAAATTTCACCAAATATGTATTATATACTCTACATAAAATATCAAAGTCCACCAATTATATATTATCTACTGTACATAAAATATCAAATTTCACCATATATATATTATATACTGTACAGAAAATATCAAATTTCACCAAATATATATTATATACTCTATATAAAATATCAAAGTCCACCAAATATATATTATCTACTGTACGTAAAATGTCAAATTTCACAGAATATATGTTATATACTGTTCATTAAATATCAAATTTCATCAAATATATTATACACTGTACATGAAATATGAAATTACACCAAATACATATTATATACTGTACATAAAATATGAAAGTACAACATATATATATTATATACTGTACATAAAATATCAAATTTCACCAAATATGTATTATATACTCTACATAAAATATCAAAGTCCACCAATTATATATTATCTACTGTACATAAAATATCAAATTTCACCATATATATATTATATACTGTACAGAAAATATCAAATTTCACGAAATATATATTATATACTCTACATAAAATATCAAAGTCCACCAAATATATATTATCTACTGTACGTAAAATGTCAAATTTCACAGAATATATGTTATATACTGTTCATTAAATATCAAATTTCATCAAATATATTATACACTGTACATGAAATATGAAATTACACCAAATATATATTATATACTGTACATAAAATATGAAAGTACACCAAATATATATTATATACTGTACATAAAATATCAAATTTCACCAAATTTGTATTATATACTCCACATAAAATATCAAAGTCCACCAATTATATATTATCTACTGTACATAAAATATCAAATTTCACCAAATATAAATTATATACTGTAGAGAAAATATCAAATTTCACCAAATATATATTATATACTCTACATAAAATATCAAAGTCCACCAAATATATATTATCTACTGTACGTAAAATGTCAAGTTTCACAGAATATATGTTATATACTGTTCATTAAATATCAAATTTCATCAAATATATTATACACTGTACATGAAATATGAAATTACACCAAATATATATTATATACTGTACATAAAATATGAAAGTACAACATATATATATTATATACTGTACATAAAATATCAAATTTCACCAAATATGTATTATATACTCTACATAAAATATCAAAGTCCACCAATTATATATTATCTACTGTACATAAAATATCAAATTTCACCATATATATATTATATACTGTACAGAAAATATCAAATTTCACCAAATATATATTATATACTCTACATAAAATATCAAAGTCCACCAAATATATATTATCTACTGTACGTAAAATGTCAAATTTCACAGAATATATGTTATATACTGTTCATTAAATATCAAATTTCATCAAATATATTATACACTGTACATGAAATATGAAATTACACCAAATATATATTATATACTGTACATAAAATATGAAAGTACAACATATATATATTATATACTGTACATAAAATATCAAATTTCACCAAATATGTATTATATACTCTACATAAAATATCAAAGTCCACCAATTATATATTATCTACTGTACATAAAATATCAAATTTCACCATATATATATTATATACTGTACAGAAAATATCAAATTTCACCAAATATATATTATATACTCTACATAAAATATCAAAGTCCACCAAATATATATTATCTACTGTACGTAAAATGTCAAATTTCACAGAGTATATGTTATATACTGTTCATTAAATATCAAATTTCATCAAATATATTATACACTGTACATGAAATATGAAATTACACCAAATATATATTATATACTGTACATAAAATATGAAAGTACACCAAATATATATTATATACTGTACATAAAATATCAAATTTCACCAAATATGTATTATATACTCCACATAAAATATCAAAGTCCACCAATTATATATTATCTACTGTACATAAAATATCAAATTTCACCAAATATATATTATATACTGTAGAGAAAATATCAAATTTCACCAAATATATATTATATACTCTACATAAAATATCAAAGTCCACGAAATATATATTATCTACTGTACGTAAAATGTCAAGTTTCACAGAATATATGTTATATACTGTTCATTAAATATCAAATTTCATCAAATATATTATACACTGTACATGAAATATGAAATTACACCAAATATATATTATATACTGTACATAAAATATGAAAGTACAACATATATATATTATATACTGTACATAAAATATCAAATTTCACCAAATATGTATTATATACTCTACATAAAATATCAAAGTCCACCAATTATATATTATCTACTGTACATAAAATATCAAATTTCACCATATATATATTATATACTGTACAGAAAATATCAAATTTCACCAAATATATATTATATACTCTACATAAAATATCAAAGTCCACCAAATATATATTATCTACTGTACGTAAAATGTCAAGTTTCACAGAATATATGTTATATACTGTTCATTAAATATCAAATTTCATCAAATATATTATACACTGTACATGAAATATGAAATTACACCAAATATATATTATATACTGTACATAAAATATGAACGTACAACATATATATAATATACTGTACATAAAATATCAAATTTCACCAAATATGTATTATATACTCTACATAAAATATCAAAGTCCACCAATTATATATTATCTACTGTACATAAAATATCAAATTTCACCATATATATATTATATACTGTACAGAAAATATCAAATTTCACCAAATATATATTATATACTCTACATAAAATATCAAAGTCCACCAAATACATATTATCTACTGTACGTAAAATGTCAAGTTTCACAGAATATATGTTATATACTGTTCATTAAATATCAAATTTCATCAAATATATTATACACAGTACATGAAATATGAAATTACACCAAATATATATTACTGTACATAAAATATGAAAGTACAACATATATATATTATATACTGTACATAAAATATCAAATTTCACCAAATATGTATTATATACTCTACATAAAATATCAAAGTCCACCAATTATATATTATCTACTGTACATAAAATATCAAATTTCACCATATATATATTATATACTGTACAGAAAATATCAAATTTCACCAAATATATATTATATACTCTACATAAAATATCAAAGTCCACCAAATATATATTATCTACTGTACGTAAAATGTCAAATTTCACAGAATATATGTTATATACTGTTCATTAAATATCAAATTTCATCAAATATATTATACACTGTACATGAAATATGAAATTACACCAAATATATATTATATACTGTACATAAAATATGAAAGTACAACATATATATATTATATACTGTACATAAAATATCAAATTTCACCAAATATGTATTATATACTCTACATAAAATATCAAAGTCCACCAATTATATATTATCTACTGTACATAAAATATCAAATTTCACCATATATATATTATATACTGTACAGAAAATATCAAATTTCACCAAATATATATTATATACTCTACATAAAATATCAAAGTCCACCAAATATATATTATCTACTGTACGTAAAATGTCAAGTTTCACAGAATATATGTTATATACTGTTCATTAAATATCAAATTTCATCAAATATATTATACACTGTACATGAAATATGAAATTACACCAAATATATATTATATACTGTACATAAAATATGAAAGTACAACATATATATATTATATACTGTACATAAAATATCAAATTTCACCAAATATGTATTATATACTCTACATAAAATATCAAATTCCACCAATTATATATTATCTACTGTACATAAAATATCAAATTTCACCATATATATATTATATACTGTACAGAAAATATCAAATTTCACCAAATATATATTATATACTCTACATAAAATATCAAAGTCCACCAAATATATATTATCTACTGTACGTAAAATGTCAAATTTCACAGAATATATGTTATATACTGTTCATTAAATATCAAATTTCATCAAATATATTATACACTGTACATGAAATATGAAATTACACCAAATATATATTATATACTGTACATAAAATATGAAAGTACACCAAATATATATTATATACTGTACATAAAATATCAAATTTCACCAAATATGTATTATATACTCCACATAAAATATCAAAGTCCACCAATTATATATTATCTACTGTACATAAAATATCAAATTTCACCAAATATATATTATATACTGTAGACAAAATACAAAAATACATAAAATATCAAAGTCCAAGAAATATATATTATCTACTGTACATAAAATGTCAAATTTCACCAAATATATATTATATCCTCTACATAAAAAATCAAAGTCGAAGAAATATATATTATCTACTGTACATATAATGTCAAATTTCACCAAATATATATTATATACTGTACATAAAATATCAAATTTCACCAAATATATATTATATACTCTACATAAAATATCAAAGTCCACCAATTATATATTATCTACTGTACATAAAATATCAAATTTCACCATATATATATTATATACTGTACAGAAAATATCAAATTTCACCAAATATATATTATGTACTCTACATAAAATATCAAAGTCCACCAAATATATATTATATACTGTACGTAAAATGTCAAATTTCACAGAATATATGTTATATACTGTTCATTAAATATCAAATTTCATCAAATATATTATACACTGTACATGAAATATGAAATTACACCAAATATATATTATATACTGTACATAAAATATGAAAGTACACCAAATATATATTATATACTGTACATAAAATATCAAATTTCACCAAATATGTATTATATACTCCACATAAAATATCAAAGTCCACCAATTATATATTATCTACTGTACATAAAATATCAAATTTCACCAAATATAAATTATATACTGTAGAGAAAATATCAAATTTCACCAAATATATATTATATACTCTACATAAAATATCAAAGTCCACCAAATATATATTATCTACTGTACGTAAAATGTCAAGTTTCACAGAATATATGTTATATACTGTTCATTAAATATCAAATTTCATCAAATATATTATACACTGTACATGAAATATGAAATTACACCAAATATATATTATATACTGTACATAAAATATGAAAGTACAACATATATATATTATATACTGTACATAAAATATCAAATTTCACCAAATATGTATTATATACTCTACATAAAATATCAAAGTCCACCAATTATATATTATCTACTGTACATAAAATATCAAATTTCACCATATATATATTATATACTGTACAGAAAATATCAAATTTCACCAAATATATATTATATACTCTACATAAAATATCAAAGTCCACCAAATATATATTATCTACTGTACGTAAAATGTCAAATTTCACAGAATATATGTTATATACTGTTCATTAAATATCAAATTTCATCAAATATATTATACACTGTACATGAAATATGAAATTACACCAAATATATATTATATACTGTACATAAAATATGAAAGTACACCAAATATATATTATATACTGTACATAAAATATCAAATTTCACCAAATATGTATTATATACTCCACATAAAATATCAAAGTCCACCAATTATATATTATCTACTGTACATAAAATATCAAATTTCACCAAATATAAATTATATACTGTAGAGAAAATATCAAATTTCACCAAATATATATTATATACTCTACATAAAATATCAAAGTCCACCAAATATATATTATCTACTGTACGTAAAATGTCAAGTTTCACAGAATATATGTTATATACTGTTCATTAAATATCAAATTTCATCAAATATATTATACACTGTACATGAAATATGAAATTACACCAAATATATATTATATACTGTACATAAAATATGAAAGTACAACATATATATATTATATACTGTACATAAAATATCAAATTTCACCAAATATGTATTATATACTCTACATAAAATATCAAAGTCCACCAAATATATATTATCTACTGTACATAAAATATCAAATTTCACCATATATATATTATATACTGTACAGAAAATATCAAATTTCACCAAATATATATTATATACTCTACATAAAATATCAAAGTCCACCAAATATATATTATCTACTGTACGTAAAATGTCAAATTTCACAGAATATATGTTATATACTGTTCATGAAATATCAAATTTCATCAAATATATTATACACTGTACATGAAATATGAAATTACACCAAATATATATTATATACTGTACATAAAATATCAAATTTCACCAAATATGTATTATATACTCCACATAAAATATCAAAGTCCACCAATTATATATTATCTACTGTACATAAAATATCAAATTTCACCAAATATATATTATATACTGTAGATAAAATATCAAATTTCACCAAATATATATTATATACTGTACATAAAATATCAAATTCCATCAAATATATTATATACTGTACATAAAATATGAAAGTACACCACATATATATTATATACTGTACATGAAATATCAAATTTCACCAAATATATATTATATACTCTACATAAAATATCAAATTCCACCAAATATATATTATCTACTGTACATAAAATATGAAAGTACGCCAAATATATATTATATACTTTATATAAAATATCAAATTTAACAATATATATTATATACTGTACATAAAATATCAAATTTCACCAGATATATATTATATACTGTACATAAAATATAAAATTTTGTCAAATATATTATATACAGTACATAAAATATGAAAGTACAGCAAATATATATTATATACTGTACATAAAATATCAAATTTCAACAAATATATATTATATCCTCTACATAAAATATAAAAGTCCAAGAAATATATATTATCTACTGTACATAAAATGTCAAATTTCACCAAATATATATTATATACTGTACATAAAATATCAAATTTCACCAAATATATATTATATACTCTACATAAAATATGAAAGTCCACCAAATATATATTATCTACTGTACATTAAATATCAAATTTCACAAAATATATGTTATATACTGTTCATGAAATATCAAATTTCATCAAATATATTATACACTGTACTTAAAATATGAAATTACACCAAATATATATTGTGTACTGTACATAAAATATGAAGGTACAACATATATATATTATATACTGTACATAAAATATCAAATTTCACCAAATATGTATTATATACTCTACATAAAATATGAAAGTCCACCAAATATATATTATCTACTGTACATTAAATATCAAATTTCACAAAATATATGTTATATACTGTTCATGAAATATCAAATTTCATCAAATATATTATACACTGTACTTAAAATATGAAATTACACCAAATATATATTGTATACTGTACATAAAATATGAAAGTACAACATATATATATTATATACTGTACATAAAATATCAAATTTCACCAAATATGTATTATATACTCTACATAAAATATGAAAGTCCACCAAATATATATTATCTACTGTACATTAAATATCAAATTTCACAAAATATATGTTATATACTGTTCATGAAATATCAAATTTCATCAAATATATTATACACTGTACATAAAATATGAAATTACACCAAATATATATTGTATACTGTACATAAAATATGAAAGTACAACATATATATATTATATACTGTACATAAAATATCAAATTTCACCAAATATGTATTATATACTCTACATAAAATATCAAAGTCCACCAATTATATATTATCTACTGTACATAAAATATCAAATTTCACCAAATATATGTTATATACTGTAGAGAAAATATCAAATTTCACCAAATATATATTATATACTCTACATAAAATATCAAAGTCCACCAAATATATATTATCTACTGTACGTCAAATGTCAAGTTTCACAGAATATATGTTATATACTGTTCATTAAATATCAAATTTCATCAAATATATTATACACTGTACATGAAATATGAAATTACACCAAATATATATTATATACTGTACATAAAATATGAAAGTACACCAAATATATATTATATACTGTACATAAAATATCAAATTTCACCAAATATGTATTATATACTCCACATAAAATATCAAAGTCCACCAATTATATATTATCTACTGTACATAAAATATCAAATTTCACCAAATATATATTATATACTGTAGATAAAATATCAAATTTCACCAAATATATATTATATACTGTACATAAAATATCAAATTCCATCAAATATATTATACACTGTACATAAAATATGAAAGTACACCACATATATATTATATACTGTACATAAAATATCAAATTTCACCAAATATATATTATATACTCTACATAAAATATCAAATTCCACCAAATATGTATTATCTACTGTACATAAAATATGAAAGTACGCCAAATATATATTATATACTGTATATAAAATATCAAATTTAACAATATATATTATATACTGTACATAAAATATCAAATTTCACCAGATATATATTATATACTGTACATAAAATATAAAATTTTATCAAATATATTATATACTGTACATAAAATATGAAAGTACAGCAAATATATATTATATACTGTACATAAAATATCAAATTTCAACAAATATATATTATATCCTCTACATAAAATACAAAAGTCCAAGAAATATATATTATCTACTGTACATAAAATGTCAAATTTCACCAAATATATATTATATACTGTACATAAAATATCAAATTTCACCAAATATATATTATATACTCTACATAAAATATGAAAGTCCACCAAATATATATTATCTACTGTACATTAAATATCAAATTTCACAAAATATATGTTATATACTGTTCATGAAATATCAAATTTCATCAAATATATTATACACTGTACATAAAATATGAAATTACACCAAATATATATTGTATACTGTACATAAAATATGAAAGTACAACATATATATATTATACACTGTACATAAAATATCAAATTTCACCAAATATGTATTATATACTCTACATAAAATATGAAAGTCCACCAAATATATATTATCTACTGTACATTAAATATCAAATTTCACAAAATATATGTTATATA
This sequence comes from Gorilla gorilla gorilla, assembly GCF_029281585.2. Lineage (NCBI taxonomy): Eukaryota > Metazoa > Chordata > Mammalia > Primates > Hominidae > Gorilla > Gorilla gorilla. Next base: position 3,628,658 of record NC_073236.2, read on the forward strand.
CTGTTCATGAAATATCAAATTTCATCAAATATATTATACACTGTACATAAAATATGAAATTACACCAAATATATATTGTATACTGTACATAAAATATGAAAGTACAACATATACATATTATATACTGTACATAAAATATCAAATTTCACCAAATATGTATTATATACTCTACATAAAATATCAAAGTCCACCAATTATATATTATCTACTGTACATAAAATATCAAATTTCACCAAATACATATTATATACTGTAGATACAATATCAAATTTCACCAAATATATATTATATACTGTACATAAAATATCAAATTTCATCAAATATATTATATACTGTACATAAAATATGAAAGTACACCAAATATATATAATATACTGTACATAAAATACCAAATTTCACTAAATATATATTATATACTGTACATAAAATGTCAAATTTCACCAAATATATATTATATACTGTACATAAAATATCAAATTTTATCAAATATATTATAAACTGTACATAAAATATGAAAGTACACCAGATATATATTATATACTGAACATAAAATATGCAAGTACACCAAATATATATTATATACTGTACATAAAATATCAAATTTCACCAAATATATATTATATACTCTACATAAAATATCAAATTCCACCAAATATATATTATCTACTGTACATAAAATATGAAAGTAGGCCAAATATATATTATATACTGTATATAAAATATCAAATTTAACAATATATATTATACATTGTACATAAAATATCAAATTTCACCAGATATATATTATATACTGTACATAAAATATTACATTTTATCAAATATATTATATACTGTACATAAAATATGAAAGTACAGCAAATATATATTATATACTGTACATAAAATATCAAATTTCAACAAATATATATTATATCCTCTACATAAAATATCAAAGTCCACGAAATATATATTATCTACTGTACATAAAATGTCAAATTTCACTAAATATATATTATATACTGTACATAAAATATCAAATTTCACCAAATATATATTATATACTCTACATAAAATATGAAAGTCCACCAAATATATATTATCTACTGTACATTAAATATCAAATTTCACAAAATATATGTTATATACTGTTCATGAAATATCAAATTTCATCAAATATATTATACACTGTACATAAAATATGAAATTACACCAAATATATATTGTATACTGTACATAAAATATGAAAGTACAACATATATATATTATATACTGTACGTATACTATCAAATTTCACCAAATATGTATTATATACTCTACATAAAATATCAAAGTCCACCAATAATATATTATCTAGTGTACATAAAATATCAAATTTCACCAAATATATATTATATACTGTAGATACAATATCAAATTTCACAAAATATATTTTATATACTGTACATAAAATATCAAATTTCATCAAATATATTATATACTGTACATAAAATATGAAAGTACACCAAATATATATAATATACTGTACATAAAATATCAAATTTCACCAAATATATATTATATACTGTACAGAAAATATCAAATTTCCCCAAATATGAAAGTCCGCCAAATATATATTATCTACTGTACATAAAATATCAAATTTCACCAAATATATATTATATACTGTACAGAAAATATCAAATTTCACCAAATATATATTATATACTCTACATAAAATATCAAAGTCCACCAAATATATATTATCTACTGTGCGTAAAATGTCAAATTTCACAGAATAAATGTTATATACTGTTCATTAAATATCAAATTTCATCAAATATATTAAACACTGTACATGAAATATGAAATTACACCAAATACATATTATATACTGTACATAAAATATGAAAGTACACCAAATATATATTATATACTGTACATAAAATATCAAATTTCACCAAATATGTATTATATACTCCACATAAAATATCAAAGTCCACCAATTATATATTATCTACTGTACATAAAATATCAAATTTCACCAAATATATATTATATACTGTAGATAAAATATCAAATTTCACCAAATATATATTATATACTGTACATAAAATATCAAATTCCATCAAATATATTATATACTGTACATAAAATATGAAAGTACACCACATATATATTATATACTGTACATGAAATATCAAATTTCACCAAATATATATTATATACTCTACATAAAATATCAAATTCCACCAAATATATATTATCTACTGTACATAAAATATGAAAGTACGCCAAATATATATTATATACTGTATATAAAATATCAAATTTAACAATATATATTATATACTGTACATAAAATATCAAATTTCACCAGATATATATTATATACTGTACATAAAATATAAAATTTTGTCAAATATATTATATACAGTACATAAAATATGAAAGTACAGCAAATATATATTATATACTGTACATAAAATATCAAATTTCAACAAATATATATTATATCCTCTACATAAAATATAAAAGTCCAAGAAATATATATTATCTACTGTACATAAAATGTCAAATTTCACCAAATATATATTATATACTGTACATAAAATATCAAATTTCACCAAATATATATTATATACTCTACATAAAATATGAAAGTCCACCAAATATATATTATCTACTGTACATTAAATATCAAATTTCACAAAATATATGTTATATACTGTTCATGAAATATCAAATTTCATCAAATATATTATACACTGTACTTAAAATATGAAATTACACCAAATATATATTGTATACTGTACATAAAATATGAAAGTACAACATATATATATTATATACTGTACATAAAATATCAAATTTCACCAAATATGTATTATATACTCTACATAAAATATGAAAGTCCACCAAATATATATTATCTACTGTAGATTAAATATCAAATTTCACAAAATATCTGTTATATACTGTTCATGAAATATCAAATTTCATCAAATATATTATACACTGTACATAAAATATGAAATTACACCAAATATATATTGTATACTGTACATAAAATATGAAAGTACAACATATATATATTATATACTGTACATAAAATATCAAATTTCACCAAATATGTATTATATACTCTACATAAAATATCAAAGTCCACCAATAATATATTATCTAGTGTACATAAAATATCAAATTTCACCAAATATATATTATATACTGTAGATACAATATCAAATTTCACAAAATATATTTTATATACTGTACATAAAATATCATATTTCATCAAATATATTATATACTGTACATAAAATATGAAAGTACACCAAATATATATAATATACTCTACATAAAATATCAAATTTCACCAAATATATATTATATACTGTACAGAAAATATCAAATTTCACCAAATATGAAAGTCCGCCAAATATATATTATCTACTGTACATAAAATATCAAATTTCACCTAATATATATTATATACTGTACAGAAAATATCAAATTTCACCAAATATATATTATATACTCTACATAAAATATGAAAGTCCACCAAATATATATTATCTACTGTACGTAAAATGTCAAATTTCACAGAATATATGTTATATACTGTTCATTAAATATCAAATTTCATCAAATATATTAAACACTGTACATGAAATATGAAATTACACCAAATACATATTATATACTGTACATAAAATATGAAAGTACACCAAATATATATTATATACTGTACATAAAAAATCAAATTTCACCAAATATGTATTATATACTCCACATAAAATATCAAAGTCCACCAGTTATATATTATCTACTGTACATTAAATATCAAATTTCACAAAATATATGTTATATACTGTTCATGAAATATCAAATTTCATCAAATATATTATACACTGTACATAAAATATGAAATTACACCAAATATATATTGTATACTGTACATAAAATATGAAAGTACAACATATATATATTATATACTGTACATAAAATATCAAATTTCACCAAATATGTATTATATACTCTACATAAAATATGAAAGTCCACCAAATATATATTATCTAGTGTACATTAAATATCAAATTTCACAAAATATATGTTATATACTGTTCATGAAATATCAAATTTCATCAAATATATTATACACTGTACATAAAATATGAAATTACACCAAATATATATTGTATACTGTACATAAAATATGAAAGTACACCAAATATATATTATATACTGTACATAAAATATCAAATTTCACCAAATATGTATTACATACTCCACATAAAATATCAAAGTCCACCAATTATATATTATCTACTGTACATTAAATATCAAATTTCACAAAATATATGTTATATACTGTTCATGAAATATCAAATTTCATCAAATATATTATACACTGTACATGAAATATGAAATTACACCAAATATATATTATATACTGTACATAAAATATGAAAGTACACCAAATATATATTATATACTGTACATAAAATATCAAATTTCACCAAATATGTATTATATACTCCACATAAAATATCAAAGTCCACCAATTATATATTATCTACTGTACACAAAATATCAAATTTCACCAAATATATAATATATACTGTAGATAAAATATCAAATTTCACCAAATATATATTATATACTGTACATAAAATATCAAATTCCATCAAATATATTATATACTGTACATAAAATATGAAAGTACACCACATATATATTATATACTGTACATAAAATATCAAATTTCACCAAATATATATTATATACTCTACATAAAATATCAAATTCCACCAAATATGTATTATCTACTGTACATAAAATATGACAGTACGTCAAATATATATTATATACTGTATACAAAATATCAAATTTAACAATATATATTATATACTGTACATAAAATATCAAATTTCACCAGATATATATTATATACTGTACATAAAATACCAAATTTTATCAAATATATTATATACTGTACATAAAATATGAAAGTACAGCAAATATATATTATATACTGTACATAAAATATCAAATTTCAACAAATATATATTATATCCTCTACATAAAATATCAAAGTCCAAGAAATATATATTATCTACTGTACATAAAATGTCAAATTTCACCAAATATATATTATATACTGTACATAAAATATCAAATTTCACCAAATATATATTATATACTCTACACAAAATATGAAAGTCCACCAGATATATATTATCTACTGTACATTAAATATCAAATTTCACAAAATATATGTTATATACTGTTCATGAAATATCAAATTTCATCAAATATATTATACACTGTTCATGAAATATTAAATTACACCAAATATATATTATATACTGTACATAAAATATGAAAGTACAGCAAATATATATTATATACTGTACATAAAATATGAAATTTCACCAAATATGTGTTACATACTCCACATAAAATATCAAAGTCCACCAATTATATATTATCTACTGTACATTAAATATCAAATTTCACAAAATATATGTTATATACTGTTCATGAAATATCAAATTTCATCAAATATATTATACACTGGACATAAAATATGAAATTACACCAAATATATATTGTATACTGTACATAAAATATGAAAGTACAACATATATATATTATATACTGTACATAAAATATCAAATTTCACCAAATATGTATTATATACTCTACATAAAATATGAAAGTCCACCAAATATATATTATCTAGTGTACATTAAATATCAAATTTCACAAAATATATGTTATATACTGTTCATGAAATATCAAATTTCATCAAATATATTATACACTGTACATAAAATATGAAATTACACCAAATATATATTGTATACTGTACATAAAATATGAAAGTACAATATATATATATTATATACTGTACATAAAATATCAAATTTCACCAAATATGTATTATATACTGTACATAAAATACCAAATTTCACTAAATATATATTATATACTGTACATAAATTATCAAATTTCACCAAATATATATTATATACTGTACAGAAAATATCAAATTTCACCAAATATATATTATATACTCTACATAAAATATCAAAGTCCACCAAATATATATTATCTACTGTACGTAAAATGTCAAATTTCACAGAATATATGTTATATAATGTTCATTAAATATCAAATTTCATCAAATATATTATACACTGTACATGAAATATGAAATTACACCAGATATATATTATATACTGTACATAAAATATGAAAGTACACCAAATATATATTATATACTGTACATAAAATATCAAATTTCACCAAATATGTATTATATACTCCACATAAAATATCAAAGTCCACCAATTATATATTATCTACTGTACATAAAATATCAAATTTCACCAAATATATATTATATACTGTAGATAAAATATCAAATTTCACCAAATATATATTATATACTGTACATAAAATATCAAATTCCATCAAATATATTATATACTGTACATAAAATATGAAAGTACACCACATATATATTATATACTGTACATAAAATATCAAATTTCACCCAATATATATTATATACTCTACATAAAATATCAAATTCCACCAAATATGTATTATCTACTGTACATAAAATATGAAAGTACGCCAAATATATATTATATACTGTATATAAAATATCAAATTTAACAATATATATTATATACTGTACATGAAATATCAAATTTCACCAGATATATATTATATACTGTACATAAAATACCAAATTTTATCAAATATATTATATACTGTACATAAAATATGAAAGTACAGCAAATATATATTATATACTGTACATAAAATATCAAATTTCAACAAATATATATTATATCCTCTACATAAAATATCAAAGTCCAAGAAATATATATTATCTACTGTACATAAAACGTCAAATTTCACCAAATATATATTATATACTGTACATAAAATATCAAATTTCACCAAATATATATTATATACTCTACATAAAATATGAAAGTCCACCAAATATATATTATCTACTGTACATTAAATATCAAATTTCACAAAATATATGTTATATACTGTTCATGAAATATCAAATTTCATCAAATATGTTATACACTGTACATAAAATATGAAATTACACCAAATATATATTGTATACTGTACATAAAATATGAAAGTACAACATATATATATTATATACTGTACATAAAATATCAAATTTCACCAAATATGTATTATATACTCTACATAAAATATCAAAGTCCACCAATTATATATTATCTACTGTACACAAAATATCAAATTTCACCAAATATATATTATATACTGTAGATACAATATCAAATTTCACAAAATATATATTATATACTGTACATAAAATAACAAATTTCATCAAATATATTATATACTGTACATAAAATATGAAAGTACACCAAATATATATAATATACTGTACATAAAATACCAAATTTCACTAAATATATATTATATACTGTACATAAAATATCAAATTTCACCAAATATATATTATATACTGTACATAAAATATCAAATTTTATCAAATATATTATATACTGTACATAAAATATATAAGTACAGCAAATATATATTATATACTGTACATAAAATATCAAATTTCATCAAATATATATTATATACTCTAAATAAAATATGAAAGTCCGCCAAATATATATTATCTACTGTACATAAAATATCAAATTTCACCAAATATATATTATATACTCTACATAAAATATCAAAGTCCACCAAATATATATTATCTATTGTACGTCAAATGTCAAATTTCACAGAATATATGTTGTATACTGTTCATTAAATATCAAATTTCATCAAATATATTATACACTGTACATGAAATATGAAATTACACCAAATATATATTATATACTGTACATAAAATATGAAAGTTCACCAAATATATATTATATACTGTACATAAAATATCAAATTTCAACAAATATATATTATATCCTCTACATAAAATATCAAAGTCCAAGAAATATATATTATCTACTGTACATAAAATGTCAAATTTAACCAAATATATATTATATACTGTACATAAAATATCAAATATCACCAAATATATATTATATACTCTACATAAAATATGAAAGTCCACCAAATATATATTATCTACTGTACATTAAATATCAAATTTCAAAAAATATATGTTATATACTGTTCATGAAATATCAAATTTCATCAAATATGTTATACACTGTACATAAAATATGAAATTACACCAAATATATATTGTATACTGTACATAAAATATGTAAGTACAACATATATATATTATATACTGTACATAAAATATCAAATTTCACCAAATATGTATTATATACTCTACATAAAATATCAAAGTCCACCAATTATATATTATCTACTGTACATAAAATATCAAATTTCACCAAATATATATTATATACTGTAGATACAATATCAAATTTCACAAAATATACGTTATATACTGTCCATAAAATATCAAATATCATCAAATATATTATATACTGTACATAAAATATGAAAGTACACCAAATATATATAATATACTGTACATAAAATACCAAATTTCACTAAATATATATTATATACTGTACATAAAATATCAAATTTCACCAAATATATATTATATACTGTACATAAAATATCAAATTTTATCAAATATATTATATACTGTACATAAAATATATAAGTACAGCAAATATATATTATATACTGTACATAAAATATCAAATTTCATCAAATATATATTATATACTCTACATAAAATATGAAAGTCGGCCAAATATATATTATCTACTGTACATAAAATATCAAATTTCACCAAATATATATTATATACTCTACATAAAATATCAAAGTCCACCAAATATATATTATCTACTGTACGTAAAATGTCAAATTTCACAAAATATATGTTATATACTGTTCATGAAATATCAAATTTCATCAAATATATTATACTCTGTTCATGAAATATGAAATTACACCAAATATATATTATATACTGTACATAAAATATGAAAGTACACCAAATATATATTATATACTGTACATAAAATATCAAATTTCACCAAATATGTATTACATACTCCACATAAAATATCAAAGTCCACGAATTATATATTATCTACTGTACATAAAATACCAAATTTCACTAAATATATATTATATACTGTACATAAAATATCAAATTTCACCAAATATATATTATATACTGTACATAAAATATCAAATTTTATCAAATATATTATATACTGTACATAAAATATATAAGTACAGCAAATATATATTATATACTGTACATAAAATATCAAATTTCACCAAATATGTATTACATACTCCACATAAAATATCAAAGTCCACCAATTATATATTATCTACTGTACATTAAATATCAAATTTCACAAAATATATGTTTTATACTGTTCATGAAATATCAAATTTCGTCAAATATATTATACACTGTACATAAAATATGAAATTACACCAAATATATATTGTATACTGTACATAAAATATGAAAGTACAACAAATATATATTATATACTGTACATAAAATATCAAATTTCACCAAATATTTATTATATACTGTACATAAAATACCAAATTTCACTAAATATATAATATATACTGTACATAAAATATCAAATTTCACCAAATATATATTATATACTGTACAGAAAATATCAAATTTCACCAAATATATATTATATACTCTACATAAAATATCAAAGTCCACCAAATATATATTATCTACTGTACGTAAAATGTCAAATTTCACAGAATATATGTTATATACTGTTCATGAAATATCAAATTTCATCAAATATATTATACACTGTACATGAAATATGAAATTACACAAAATATATATTATATACTGTACATAAAATATGAAAGTACACCAAATATATATTATATACTGTACATAAAATATCAAATTTCACCAAATATGTATTATATTCTCCACATAAAATATCAAAGTCCACCAATTATATATTATCTACTGTACATAAAATATCAAATTTCACCAAATATATATTATATACTGTAGACAAAATATCAAATTTCACCAAATATATATTATATACTGTACATAAAATATCAAATTCCATCAAATATATTATATACTGTACATAAAATATGAAAGTACACCACATATATATTATATACTGTACATAAAATATCAAATTTCACCAAATATATATTATATACTCTACATAAAATACCAAATTCCACCAAATATGTATTATCTACTGTACATAAAATATGAAAGTACGCCAAATATATATTATATACTGTATATAAAATATCAAATTTAACAATATATATTATATACTGCACATAAAATATCAAATTTCACCAGATATATATTATATACTGTACATAAAATACCAAATTTTATCAAACATATTATATACTGTACATAAAATATGAAAATACAGCAAATATATATTATATACTGTACATAAAATATCAAATTTCAACAAATATATATTATATCCTCTACATGAAATATCAAAGTCCAAGAAATATATATTATCTACTGTACATAAAATGTCAAATTTCACCAAATATATATTATATACTGTACATAAAATATCAAATATCTCCAAATATATATTATATAGTCTACATAAAATATGAAAGTCCACCAAATATATATTATCTACTGTACATTAAATAGCAAATTTCACAAAATATATGTTATATACCATTCATGAAATATCAAATTTCATCAAATATGTTATACACTGTACATAAAATATGAAATTACACCAAATATATATTGTATACTGTACATAAAATATGAAAGTACAACATATATATATTATATACTCTACATAAAATACCAAATTTCACCAAATATGTATTACATACTCTACATAAAATATCAAAGTCCACCAATTATATATTATCTACTGTACATAAAATATCAAATTTCACCAAATATATATTATATACTGTAGATACAATATCAAATTTCACAAAATATATATTATATACTGTACATAAAATATCAAATTTCATCAAATATATTATATACTCTACATAAAATATGAAAGTACACCAAATATATATAATATACTGTACATAAAATACCAAATTTCACTAAATATGTATTACATACTCTACATAAAATATCAAAGTCCACCAATTATATATTATCTACTGTACATAAAATATCAAATTTCACCAAATATATATTATATACTGTACATAAAATATCAAATTTTATCAAATATATTATACACTGTACATAAAATATATAAGTACAGCCAATATATATTATATACTGTACATAAAATATCAAATTTCATCAAATATATATTATATACTCTACATAAAATATGAATTCCGCCAAATATATATTATCTAGTGTTCATAAAATATCAAATTTCACCAAATATATATTATACACTGTACAGAAAATATCAAATTTCACCAAACATATATTATATACTCTACATATAATATCAAAGTCCACCAAATATATATTATCTACTGTACGTAAAATGTCAAATTTCACAAAAAATATGTTATATGCGGTTCATTAAATATCAAATTTCATCAAATATATTATTCACTGTACATGAAATATGAAATTACACCAAATATATATTATGTACTGTACATAAAATATGAAAGTACACCAAATATATATTATATACTGTACATAAAATATCAAATTTCACCAAATCTGTATTATGTACTCTACATAAAATATCATAGTCCACCAATTATATATTATCTACTGTACATAAAATATCAAATTTCACCAAATATATATTATATACTGTAGATAAAATATCAAATTTCAACAAATATATATTATATACTGGAGATAAAATATCAAATTTCACCAAATATATATATTTATACAGTACATAAAATATCAAATTCCATCAAATATATTATATACTGTACATAAAATATGAAAGTACACCAAATATATAAAATATACTGTACATGAAATATGAAAGTACACCACAGATATATTATATACTGTACATAAAATATCAAATTTCACCAAATATATATTATATACTCTACATAAAATATCAAATTCCACCAAATATATATTATCTACTATTCATAAAATATGAAAGTACGCCAAATATATATTATATACTGTACATAAAATATCAAATTTCAACAAATATATGTTATATCCTCTACATAAGATATCAAATTGCACGAAATATATATTATCTACTGTACATAAAATACCAAATTTCAACAAATATATATTATATACTGTATATAAAATATCAAATTTAACCAAATATATATTATATACTCTACATAAAATATGAAAGTCCACCAAATATATTTTATCTACTGTACATTAAATATCAAATTTCACAAAATATCTGTTATATACTGTTCATGAAATATCAAATTTCATCAAATATATTATACACTGTACATAAAATATGAAATTACACGAAATATATATTGTATACTGTACATAAAATATGAAAGTACAACATATATATATTATATACTGTACATAAAATATCAAACTTCACCAAATATGTATTATATACTCTACATAAAATATCAAATCCACCAATTATATATTATCTACTGTACATAAAATATCAAATTCCACCAAATATATATTATATACTGTAGATACAATATCAAATTTCACAAAATATATATTATATACTGTTCATAAAATATCAAATTTCATCAAATATATTATATACTGTACATAAAATATGAAAGTACTCCAAATATATATAATATACTGTACATAAAGTACCAAATTTCACTAAATATATATTATACACTGTACATAAAATATCAAATTTCACCAAATATATATTATATACTGTACATAAAATATCAAATTTTATCAAATATATTATATACTGTACATAAAATATATAAGTACAGCAAATATATGTTATATACTGTACATAAAATATCAAATTTCATCAAATATATATTATATACTCTACATAAAATATGAAAGTCCGCCAAATATATATTATCTACTGTACATAAAATATCAAATTTCACAAAATATATATTATACACTGTACAGAAAATATCAAATTTCAACAAATATATATTATATACTCTACATAAAATATCAAAGTCCACCAAATATATATTATCTACTGTACGTAGAATGTCAAATTTCACAAAATATATGTTATATACTGTTCATGAAATATCAAATTTCATCAAATATATTATACACTGTACATGAAATATGAAATTACACCAAATATATATTATATACTGTACATAAAATATGAAAGTACACCAAATATATATTATATACTGTACATAAAAGATCAAATTTCACCAAAGATGTATTATATACTCCACATAAAATATCAAAGTCCACCAATTATATATTATCTACTGTACATAAAATATCAAATTTCACCAAATATATATTATCTACTGTACATAAAATATCAAATTTCACCAAATATATATTATGTACTGTACATAAAATATCAAATTTCATCAAATATTTATATAGTGTAAATAAAATATGAAAGTACACCAAATATATATTATATACTGTACATAAAATATGAAAGTACACCACATATATATTATATACTGTACATAAAATATGAAATTTCACCAAATATATATTATATACTCTACATAAAATATCAAATTCCACCAAATATATATTATCTACTGTACATAAAATATGAAATTACGCCAAATATATATTATATACGGTATATAAAATATCAAATTTAACAATATATATTATATACTGTACATAAAATATCAAATTTCACCAGATATATATTATATACTATACATAAAATATCAAATGTTATCAAATATATTATATACAGTACATAAAATATGAAAGTACAGCAAATATATATTATATACTGTACAGAAAATATCAAATTTCACCAGGTATATATTATATACTGTACATAAAATATCAAATTTTATCAAATATATTATATACTGTACATAAAATATGAAAGTACAGCAAATATATATTATATACTGTACATAAAATATCAAATTTCAACAAATATATATTATATCCTCTACATAAAATATCAAAGTCCAAGAAATATATATTATCTACTGTACATAAAATGTCAAATTTCACCAAATATATATTATATACTGTACATAAAATATCAAATTTCACCAAATATATATTATATACTCTACATAAAATATGAAAGTCCACCAAATATATATTATCTACTGTACATTAAATATCAAATTTCACAAAATATATGTTATATACTGTTCATGAAATATCAAATTTCATCAAATATATTATACACTGTTCATGAAATATGAAATTACACCAAATATATATTATATACAGTACATAAAATATGAAAGTACACCAAATATATATTATATACTGTACATAAAATATCAAATTTCACCAAATATGTATTACATACTCCACATAAAATATCAAAGTCCACCAATTATATATTATCTACTGTACATTAAATATCAAATTTCACAAAATATATGTTATATACTGTTCATGAAATATCAAATTTCATCAAATATATTATACACTGTACATAAAATATGAAATTACACCAAATATATATTGTATACTGTACATAAAATATGAAAGTACAACATATATATATTATATACTGTACATAAAATATCAAATTTCACCAAATATGTATTATATACTCTACATAAAGTATGAAAGTCCACCAAATATATATTATCTAGTGTACATTAAATATCAAATTTCACAAAATATATGTTATATACTGTTCATGAAATATCAAATTTCATCAAATATATTATACACTGTACATAAAATATGAAATTACACCAAATATATATTGTATACTGTACATAAAATATGAAAGTACAACATATATATATTATATACTGTACATAAAATATCAAATTTCACCAAATATGCATTATATACTCTACATAAAATATCAAAGTCCACCAATTATATATTATCTACTGTACATAAAATATCAAATTTCACCATATATATATTATATACTGTACAGAAAATATCAAATTTCACCAAATATATATTATATACTCTACATAAAATATCAAAGTCCACCAAATATATATTATCTACTGTACGTAAAATGTCAAATTTCACAGAATATATGTTATATACTGTTCATGAAATATCAAATTTCATCAAATATATTATACACTGTACATAAAATATGAAATTACACCAAATATATATTGTATACTGTACATAAAATATGAAAGTACAACATATATATATTATATACTGTACATAAAATATCAAATTTCACCAAATATGTATTATATTCTCTACATAAAATATCAAAGTCCACCAATTATATATTATCTACTGTACATAAAATATCATATTTCACCATATATATATTATATACTGTACAGAAAATATCAAATTTCACCAAATATATATTATATACTCTACATAAAATATCAAAGTCCACCAAATATATATTATCTACTGTACGTAAAATGTCAAATTTCACAGAATATATGTTATATACTGTTCATTAAATATCAAATTTCATCAAATATATATTATATACTCTACATAAAATATGAAAGTCCACCAAATATATATTATCTACTGTACATTAAATATCAAATTTCTCAAAATATATGTTATATACTGTTCATGAAATATCAAATTTCATCAAATATATTATACACTGTACATGAAATATGAAATTACACCAAATATATATTATATACTGTACATAAAATATGAAAGTACACCAAATATATATTATATACTGTACATAAAATATCAAATTTCACCAAATATATATTATATACTCCACATAAAATATCAAAGTCCACCAATTATATATTATCTACTGTACATAAAATATAAAATTTCACCAAATATATATTATATACTGTAGATAAAATATCAAATTTCACCAAATATATATTATATACTGTACATAAAATATCAAATTCCATCAAATATATTATATACTGTACATAAAATATGAAAGTACACCACATATATATTATATACTGTACATAAAATATCAAATTTCACCAAATATATATTATATACTCTACATAAAATATCAAATTCCACCAAATATGTATTATCTACTGTACATAAAATATGAAAGTACGCCAAATATATATTATATACTGTATATAAAATATCAAATTTAACAATATATATTATATACTGTACATAAAATATCAAATTTCACGAGATATATATTATATACTGTACATAAAATACCAAATTTTATCAAATATATTATATACTGTACATAAAATATGAAAGTACAGCAAATATATATTATATACTGTACATAAAATATCAAATTTCAACAAATATATATTATATCCTCTACATAAAATATCAAAGTCCAAGAAATATATATTATCTACTGTACATAAAATGTCAAATTTCACCAAATATATATTATATACTGTACATAAAATATCAAATTTCACCAAATATATATTATATACTCTACACAAAATATGAAAGTCCACCAAATATATATTATCTACTGTTCATTAAATATCAAATTTCACAAAATATATGTTTTATACTGTTCATGAAATATCAAATTTCATCAAATATATTATACACTGTTCATGAAATATGAAATTACACCAAATATATATTATATACTGTACATAAAATATGAAAGTACACCAAATATATATTATATACTGTACATAAAATATCAATTTTCACCAAATATGTGTTACATACTCCACATAAAATATCAAAGTCCACCAATTATATATTATCTACTGTACATTAAATATCAAATTTCACAAAATATATGTTATATACTGTTCATGAAATATCAAATTTCATCAAATATATTATACACTGTACATAAAATATGAAATTACACCAAATATATATTGTATACTGTACATAAAATATGAAATTACAACATATATATATTATATACTGTACATAAAATATCAAATTTCACCAAATATGTATTATATACTCTACATAAAATATCAAAGTCCACCAAATATATATTATCTAGTGTACATTAAATATCAAATTTCACAAAATATATGTTATATACTGTTCATGAAATATCAAATTTCATCAAATATATTATACACTGTACATAAAATATGAAATTACACCAAATATATATTGTTTACTGTACATAAAATATGAAAGTACAACATATATATATTATATACTGTACATAAAATATCAAATTTCACCAAATATGTATTATATACTCTACATAAAATATCAAAGTCCACCAATTATATATTATCTACTGTACATAAAATATCAAATTTCACCATATATATATTATATACTGTACAGAAAATATCAAATTTCACCAAATATATATTATGTACTCTACATAAAATATCAAAGTCCACCAAATCTATATTATCTACTGTACGTAAAATGTCAAATTTCACAAAATATATGTCATATACTGTTCATGAAATATCAAATTTCATCAAATATATTATACACTGTTTATGAAATATGAAATTACACCAAATATATATTATATACTGTACATAAAATATGAAAGTACACCAAATATATATTATATACTGTACATAAAATATCAAATTTCACCAAATATGTATTACATACTCCACATAAAATATCAAAGTCCACCAATTATATATTATCTACTGTACATTAAATATCAAATTTCACAAAATATATGTTATATACTGTTCATGAAATATCAAATTTCATCAAATATATTATACACTGTACATAAAATATGAAATTACACCAAATATATATTGTATACTGTACATAAAATATGAAAGTACAACATATATATATTATATACTGTACATAAAATATCAAATTTCACCAAATATGTATTATATACTCTACATAAAATATAAAAGTCCACCAAATATATATTATCTAGTGTACATTAAATATCAAATTTCACAAAATATATGTTATATACTGTTCATGAAATATCAAATTTCATCAAATATATTATACACTGTACATAAAATATGAAATTACACCAAATATATATTGTATACTGTACATAAAATATGAAAGTACGCCAAATATATATTATATACTGTACATAAAATATCAAATTTCACCAAATATGTATTATATACTCCACATAAAATATCAAAGTCCACCAATTATATATTATCTACTGTACATAAAATATCAAATTTCACCATATATATATTATATACTGTACAGAAAATATCAAATTTCACCAAATATATATTATATACTCTACATAAAATATCAAAGTCCACCAAATATATATTATCTACTGTACGTAAAATGTCAAATTTCACAGAATATATGTTATATACTGTTCATTAAATATCAAATTTCATCAAATATATATTATATACTCTACATAAAATATGAAAGTCCACCAAATATATATTATCTACTGTACATTAAATATCAAATTTCACAAAATACATGTTATATACTGTTCATGAAATATCAAATTTCATCAAATATATTATACACTGTACTTAAAATATGAAATTACACCAAATATATATTGTATACTGTACATAAAATATGAAAGTACAACATATATATATTATATACTGTACATAAAATATCAAATTTCACCAAATATGTATTATATACTCTACATAAAATATGAAAGTCCACCAAATATATATTATCTACTGTACATTAAATATCAAATTTCACAAAATATATGTTATATACTGTTCATGAAATATCAAATTTCATCAAATATATTATACACTGTACATAAAATATGAAATTACACCAAATATATATTGTATACTGTACATAAAATATGAAAGTACAACATATATATATTATATACTGTACATAAAATATCAAATTTCACCAAATATGTATTATATACTCTACATAAAATATCAAAGTCCACCAATTATATATTATCTACTGTACATAAAATATCAAATTTCACCAAATATAAATTATATACTGTAGAGAAAATATCAAATTTCACCAAATATATATTATATACTCTACATAAAATATCAAAGTCCACCAAATATATATTATCTACTGTACATAAAATGTCAAGTTTCACAGAATATATGTTATATACTGTTCATTAAATATCAAATTTCATCAAATATATTATACACTGTACATGAAATATGAAATTACACCAAATATATATTATATACTGTACATAAAATATGAAAGTACAACATATATATATTATATACTGTACATAAAATATCAAATTTCACCAAATATGTATTATATACTCTACATAAAATATCAAAGTCCACCAATTATATATTATCTACTGTACATAAAATATCAAATTTCACCATATATATATTATATACTGTACAGAAAATATCAAATTTCACCAAATATATATTATATACTCTACATAAAATATCTAAGTCCACCAAATATATATTATCTACTGTACGTAAAATGTCATATTTCACAGAATATATGTTATATACTGTTCATTAAATATCAAATTTCATCAAATATATTATACACTGTACATGAAATATGAAATTACACCAAATATATATTATATACTGTACATAAAATATGAAAGTACACCAAATATATATTATATACTGTACATAAAATATCAAATTTCACCAAATATGTATTATATACTCCACATAAAATATCAAAGTCCACCAATTATATATTATCTACTGTACATAAAATATAAAATTTCACCAAATATATATTATATACTGTAGATAAAATATCAAATTTCATCAAATATATATTATATACTGTACATAAAATATCAAATTTCACCAAATATATATTATATACTCCACATAAAATATGAAAGTCCACCAAATATATATTATCTACTGTACATTAAATATCAAATTTCACAAAATATATGTTATATACTGTTCATGAAATATCAAATTTCATCAAATATATTATACACTGTTCATGAAATATGAAATTACACCAAATATATATTATATACTGTACATAAAATATGAAAGTACACCAAATATATATTATATACTGTATATAAAATATCACATTTCACCAAATATGTATTACATACTCCACATAAAATATCAAAGTCCACCAATTATATATTATCTACTGTACATTAAATATCAAATTTCACAAAATATATGTTATATACTGTTCATGAAATATCAAATTTCATCAAATATATTATACACTGTACATAAAATATGAAATTACACCACATATATATTGTATACTGTACATAAAATATGAAAGTACAACATATATATATTATATACTGTACATAAAAT
Source organism: Gorilla gorilla gorilla (assembly GCF_029281585.2). Taxonomy (NCBI): domain Eukaryota; kingdom Metazoa; phylum Chordata; class Mammalia; order Primates; family Hominidae; genus Gorilla; species Gorilla gorilla. The sequence goes on from NC_073236.2 coordinate 3,648,881, forward strand.
ATCAAATTTCACCAAATATGTATTATATACTCTACATAAAGTATGAAAGTCCACCAAATATATATTATCTAGTGTACATTAAATATCAAATTTCACAAAATATATGTTATATACTGTTCATGAAATATCAAATTTCATCAAATATATTATACACTGTACATAAAATATGAAATTACACCAAATATATATTGTATACTGTACATAAAATATGAAAGTACAACATATATATATTATATACTGTACATAAAATATCAAATTTCACCAAATATGTATTATATACTCTACATAAAATATAAAAGTCCACCAAATATATATTATCTAGTGTACATTAAATATCAAATTTCACAAAATATATGTTATATACTGTTCATGAAATATCAAATTTCATCAAATATATTATACACTGTACATAAAATATGAAATTACACCAAATATATATTGTATACTGTACATAAAATATGAAAGTACGCCAAATATATATTATATACTGTACATAAAATATCAAATTTCACCAAATATGTATTATATACTCCACATAAAATATCAAAGTCCACCAATTATATATTATCTACTGTACATAAAATATCAAATTTCACCATATATATATTATATACTGTACAGAAAATATCAAATTTCACCAAATATATATTATATACTCTACATAAAATATCAAAGTCCACCAAATATATATTATCTACTGTACGTAAAATGTCAAATTTCACAGAATATATGTTATATACTGTTCATTAAATATCAAATTTCATCAAATATATATTATATACTCTACATAAAATATGAAAGTCCACCAAATATATATTATCTACTGTACATTAAATATCAAATTTCACAAAATACATGTTATATACTGTTCATGAAATATCAAATTTCATCAAATATATTATACACTGTACTTAAAATATGAAATTACACCAAATATATATTGTATACTGTACATAAAATATGAAAGTACAACATATATATATTATATACTGTACATAAAATATCAAATTTCACCAAATATGTATTATATACTCTACATAAAATATGAAAGTCCACCAAATATATATTATCTACTGTACATTAAATATCAAATTTCACAAAATATATGTTATATACTGTTCATGAAATATCAAATTTCATCAAATATATTATACACTGTACATAAAATATGAAATTACACCAAATATATATTGTATACTGTACATAAAATATGAAAGTACAACATATATATATTATATACTGTACATAAAATATCAAATTTCACCAAATATGTATTATATACTCTACATAAAATATCAAAGTCCACCAATTATATATTATCTACTGTACATAAAATATCAAATTTCACCAAATATAAATTATATACTGTAGAGAAAATATCAAATTTCACCAAATATATATTATATACTCTACATAAAATATCAAAGTCCACCAAATATATATTATCTACTGTACATAAAATGTCAAGTTTCACAGAATATATGTTATATACTGTTCATTAAATATCAAATTTCATCAAATATATTATACACTGTACATGAAATATGAAATTACACCAAATATATATTATATACTGTACATAAAATATGAAAGTACAACATATATATAATATACTGTACATAAAATATCAAATTTCACCAAATATGTATTATATACTCTACATAAAATATCAAAGTCCACCAATTATATATTATCTACTGTACATAAAATATCAAATTTCACCATATATATATTATATACTGTACAGAAAATATCAAATTTCACCAAATATATATTATATACTCTACATAAAATATCTAAGTCCACCAAATATATATTATCTACTGTACGTAAAATGTCATATTTCACAGAATATATGTTATATACTGTTCATTAAATATCAAATTTCATCAAATATATTATACACTGTACATGAAATATGAAATTACACCAAATATATATTATATACTGTACATAAAATATGAAAGTACACCAAATATATATTATATACTGTACATAAAATATCAAATTTCACCAAATATGTATTATATACTCCACATAAAATATCAAAGTCCACCAATTATATATTATCTACTGTACATAAAATATAAAATTTCACCAAATATATATTATATACTGTAGATAAAATATCAAATTTCATCAAATATATATTATATACTGTACATAAAATATCAAATTTCACCAAATATATATTATATACTCCACATAAAATATGAAAGTCCACCAAATATATATTATCTACTGTACATTAAATATCAAATTTCACAAAATATATGTTATATACTGTTCATGAAATATCAAATTTCATCAAATATATTATACACTGTTCATGAAATATGAAATTACACCAAATATATATTATATACTGTACATAAAATATGAAAGTACACCAAATATATATTATATACTGTATATAAAATATCACATTTCACCAAATATGTATTACATACTCCACATAAAATATCAAAGTCCACCAATTATATATTATCTACTGTACATTAAATATCAAATTTCACAAAATATATGTTATATACTGTTCATGAAATATCAAATTTCATCAAATATATTATACACTGTACATAAAATATGAAATTACACCACATATATATTGTATACTGTACATAAAATATGAAAGTACAACATATATATATTATATACTGTACATAAAATATCAAATTTCACCAAATATGTATTATATACTCTACATAAAGTATGAAAGTCCACCAAATATATATTATCTAGTGTACATTAAATATCAAATTTCACAAAATATATGTTATATACTGTTCATGAAATATCAAATTTCATCAAATATATTATACACTGTACATAAAATATGAAATTACACCAAATATATATTGTATACTGTACATAAAATATGAAAGTACAACATATATATATTATATACTGTACATAAAATATCAAATTTCACCAAATATGTATTATATTCTCTACATAAAATATCAAAGTCCACCAATTATATATTATCTACTGTACATAAAATATCAAATTTCACCATATATATATTATATACTGTACAGAAAATATCAAATTTCACCAAATATATATTATATACTCTACATAAAATATCAAAGTCCACCAAATATATATTATCTACTGTACGTAAAATGTCAAATTTCACAGAATATATGTTATATACTGTTCATTAAATATCAAATTTCATCAAATATATATTATATACTCTACATAAAATATGAAAGTCCACCAAATATATATTATCTACTGTACATTACATATCAAATTTCACAAAATATATGTTATATACTGTTCATGAAATATCAAATTTCATCAAATATATTATACACTGTACTTGAAATATGAAATTACACCAAATATATATTGTATACTGTACATAAAATATGAAAGTACAACATATATATATTATATACTGTACATAAAATATCAAATTTCACCAAATATGTATTATATACTCTACATAAAATATGAAAGTCCACCAAATATATATTATCTACTGTACATTAAATATCAAATTTCACAAAATATATGTTATATACTGTTCATGAAATATCAAATTTCATCAAATATATTATACACTGTACATAAAATATGAAATTACACCAAATATATATTGTATACTGTACATAAAATATGAAAGTACAACATATATATATTATATACTGTACATAAAATATCAAATTTCACCAAATATGTATTATATACTCTACATAAAATATCAAAGTCCACCAATTATATATTATCTACTGTACATAAAATATCAAATTTCACCAAATATAAATTATATACTGTAGAGAAAATATCAAATTTCACCAAATATATATTATATACTCTACATAAAATATCAAAGTCCACCAAATATATATTATCTACTGTACGTAAAATGTCAAGTTTCACAGAATATATGTTATATACTGTTCATTAAATATCAAATTTCATCAAATATACACTGTACATGAAATATGAAATTACACCAAATATATATTATATACTGTACATAAAATATGAAAGTACAACATATATATATTATATACTGTACATAAAATATCAAATTTCACCAAATATGTATTATATACTCTACATAAAATATCAAAGTCCACCAATTATATATTATCTACTGTACATAAAATATCAAATTTCACCATATATATATTATATACTGTACAGAAAATATCAAATTTCACCAAATATATATTATATACTCTACATAAAATATCAAAGTCCACCAAATATATATTATCTACTGTACGTAAAATGTCAAATTTCACAGAATATATGTTATATACTGTTCATTAAATATCAAATTTCATCAAATATATTATACACTGTAAATGAAATATGAAATTACACCAAATATATATTATACACTGTACATAAAATATGAAAGTACAACATATATATATTATATACTGTACATAAAATATCAAATTTCACCAAATATGTATTATATACTCTACATAAAATATCAAAGTCCACCAATTATATATTATCTACTGTACATAAAATATCAAATTTCACCATATATATATTATATACTGTACAGAAAATATCAAATTTCACCAAATATATATTATATACTCTACATAAAATATCAAAGTCCACCAAATATATATTATCTACTGTACGTAAAATGTCAAGTTTCACAGAATATATGTTATATACTGTTCATTAAATATCAAATTTCATCAAATATATTATACACTGTACATGAAATATGAAATTACACCAAATATATATTATATACTGTACATAAAATATGAAAGTACAACATATATATATTATATACTGTACATAAAATATCAAATTTCACCAAATATGTATTATATACTCTACATAAAATATCAAAGTCCACCAATTATATATTATCTACTGTACATAAAATATCAAATTTCACCATATATATATTATATACTGTACAGAAAATATCAAATTTCACCAAATATATATTATATACTCTACATAAAATATCAAAGTCCACCAAATATATATTATCTACTGTACGTAAAATGTCAAGTTTCACAGAATATATGTTATATACTGTTCATTAAATATCAAATTTCATCAAATATATTATACACTGTACATGAAATATGAAATTACACCAAATATATATTATATACTGTACATAAAATATGAAAGTACACCAAATATATATTATATACTGTACATAAAATATCAAATTTCACCAAATATGTATTATATACTCTACATAAAATATCAAAGTCCACCAATTATATATTATCTACTGTACATAAAATATCAAATTTCACCATATATATATTATATACTGTACAGAAAATATCAAATTTCACCAAATATATATTATATACTCTACATAAAATATCAAAGTCCACCAAATATATATTATCTACTGTACGTAAAATGTCAAATTTCACAGAATATATGTTATATACTGTTCATTAAATATCAAATTTCATCAAATATATTATACACTGTATATGAAATATGAAATTACACCAAATATATATTATATACTGTACATAAAATATGAAAGTACACCAAATATATATTATATACTGTACATAGAATATCAAATTTCACCAAATATGTATTATATACTCCACATAAAATATCAAAGTCCACCAATTATATATTATCTACTGTACATAAAATATCAAATTTCACCAAATATATATTATATACTGTAGATAAAATACAAAAATACATAAAATATCAAAGTCCAAGAAATATATATTATCTACTGTACATAAAATGTCAAATTTCACCAAATATATATTATATCCTCTACATAAAAAATCAAAGTCGAAGAAATATATATTATCTACTGTACATATAATGTCAAATTTCACCAAATATATATTATATACTGTACATAAAATATCAAATTTCACCAAATATATATTATATACTCTACATAAAATATCAAAGTCCACCAAATATATATTATCTACTGTACGTAAAATGTCAAGTTTCACAGAATATATGTTATATACTGTTCATTAAATATCAAATTTCATCAAATATATTATACACTGTACATGAAATATGAAATTACACCAAATATATATTATATACTGTACATAAAATATGAAAGTACAACATATATATATTATATACTGTACATAAAATATCAAATTTCACCAAATATGTATTATACACTCTACATAAAATATCAAAGTCCACCAAATATATATTATCTACTGTACGTAAAATGTCAAATTTCACAGAATATATGTTATATACTGTTCATTAAATATCAAATTTCATCAAATATATTATACACTGTACATGAAATATGAAATTACAGCAAATATATATTATATACTGTACATAAAATATGAAAGTACACCAAATATATATTATATACTGTACATAAAATATCAAATTTCACCAAATATGTATTATATACTCCACATAAAATATCAAAGTCCACCAATTATATATTATCTACTGTACATAAAATATCAAATTTCACCAAATATAAATTATATACTGTAGAGAAAATATCAAATTTCACCAAATATATATTATATACTCTACATAAAATATCAAAGTCCACCAAATATATATTATCTACTGTACGTAAAATGTCAAGTTTCACAGAATATATGTTATATACTGTTCATTAAATATCAAATTTCATCAAATATATTATACACTGTACATGAAATATGAAATTACACCAAATATATATTATATACTGCACATAAAATATGAAAGTACACCAAATATATATTATATACTGTACATAAAATATCAAATTTCACCAAATATGTATTATATACTCCACATAAAATATCAAAGTCCACCAATTATATATTATCTACTGTACATAAAATATCAAATTTCACCAAATATATATTATATACTGTAGATAAAATACAAAAATACATAAAATATCAAAGTCCAAGAAATATATATTATCTACTGTACATAAAATGTCAAATTTCACCAAATATATATTATATCCTCTACATAAAAAATCAAAGTCGAAGAAATATATATTATCTACTGTACATATAATGTCAAATTTCACCAAATATATATCATATACTGTACATAAAATATCAAATTTCACCAAATATATATTATATACTCTACATAAAATATCAAAGTCCACCAATTATATATTATCTACTGTACATAAAATATCAAATTTCACCATATATATATTATATACTGTACAGAAAATATCAAATTTCACCAAATATATATTATGTACTCTACATAAAATATCAAAGTCCACCAAATATATATTATATACTGTACGTAAAATGTCAAATTTCACAGAATATATGTTATATACTGTTCATTAAATATCAAATTTCATCAAATATATTATACACTGTACATGAAATATGAAAGTACACCAAATATATATTATATACTGTACATAAAATATCAAATTTCACCAAATATGTATTATATACTCCACATAAAATATCAAAGTCCACCAATTATATATTATCTACTGTACATAAAATATAAAATTTCACCAAATATATATTATATACTGTAGATAAAATATCAAATTTCACCAAATATATATTATATACTGTACATAAAATATCAAATTTCACCAAATATATATTATATACTCCACATAAAATATGAAAGTCCACCAAATATATATTATCTACTGTACATATAATGTCAAATTTCACCAAATATATATTATATACTGTACATAAAATATCAAATTTCACCAAATATATATTATATACTCTACATAAAATATCAAAGTCCACCAATTATATATTATCTACTGTACATAAAATATCAAATTTCACCATATATATATTATATACTGTACAGAAAATATCAAATTTCACCAAATATATATTATGTACTCTACATAAAATATCAAAGTCCACCAAATATATATTATATACTGTACGTAAAATGTCAAATTTCACAGAATATATGTTATATACTGTTCATTAAATATCAAATTTCATCAAATATATTATACACTGTACATGAAATATGAAATTACACCAAATATATATTATATACTGTACATAAAATATGAAAGTACACCAAATATATATTATATACTGTACATAAAATATCAAATTTCACCAAATATGTATTATATACTCCACATAAAATATCAAAGTCCACCAATTATATATTATCTACTGTACATAAAATATAAAATTTCACCAAATATATATTATATACTGTAGATAAAATATCAAATTTCACCAAATATATATTATATACTGTACATAAAATATCAAATTTCACCAAATATATATTATATACTCCACATAAAATATGAAAGTCCACCAAATATATATTATCTACTGTACATTAAATATCAAATTTCACAAAATATATGTTATATACTGTTCATGAAATATCAAATTTCATCAAATATATTATACACTGTTCATGAAATATGAAATTACACCAAATATATATTATATACTGTACATAAAATATGAAAGTACACCAAATATATATTATATACTGTACATAAAATATCAAATTTCACCAAATATGTATTACATACTCCACATAAAATATCAAAGTCCACCAATTATATATTATCTACTGTACATAAAATATCAAATTTCACCAAATATAAATTATATACTGTAGAGAAAATATCAAATTTCACCAAATATATATTATATACTCTACATAAAATATCAAAGTCCACCAAATATATATTATCTACTGTACGTAAAATGTCAAGTTTCACAGAATATATCTTATATACTGTTCATTAAATATCAAATTTCATCAAATATATTATACACTGTACATGAAATATGAAATTACACCAAATATATATTATATACTGTACATAAAATATGAAAGTACAACATATATATATTATATACTGTACATAAAATATCAAATTTCACCAAATATGTATTATATACTCTACATAAAATATCAAAGTCCACCAAATATATATTATCTACTGTACCTAAAATGTCAAATTTCACAGAATATATGTTATATACTGTTCATTAAATATCAAATTTCATCAAATATATTATACACTGTACATGAAATATGAAATTACACCAAATATATATTATATACTGTACATAAAATATGAAAGTACAACATATATATATTATATACTGTACATAAAATATCAAATTTCACCAAATATGTATTGTATACTCTATATAAAACATCAAAGTCCACCAATTATATATTATCTACTGTACATAAAATATCAAATTTCACCATATATATATTATATACTGTACAGAAAATATCAAATTTCACCAAATATATATTATATACTCTACATAAAATATCAAAGTCCACCAAATATATATTATCTACTGTACGTAAAATGTCAAATTTCACAGAATATATGTTATATACTGTTCATTAAATATCAAATTTCATCAAATATATTATACACTGTACATGAAATATGAAATTACACCAAATATATATTATATACTGTACATAAAATATGAAAGTACACCAAATATATATTATATACTGTACATAAAATATCAAATTTCACCAAATATGTATTATATACTCCACATAAAATATCAAAGTCCACCAATTATATATTATCTACTGTACATAAAATATCAAATTTCACCAAATATAAATTATATACTGTAGAGAAAATATCAAATTTCACCAAATATATATTATATACTCTACATAAAATATCAAAGTCCACCAAATATATATTATCTACTGTACGTAAAATGTCAAGTTTCACAGAATATATGTTATATACTGTTCATTAAATATCAAATTTCATCAAATATATTATACACTGTACATGAAATATGAAATTACACCAAATATATATTATATACTGTACATAAAATATGAAAGTACAACATATATATATTATATACTGTACATAAAATATCAAATTTCACCAAATATGAATTATATACTCTACATAAAATATCAAAGTCCACCAATTATATATTATCTACTGTACATAAAATATCAAATTTCACCATATATATATTATATACTGTACAGAAAATATCAAATTTCACCAAATATATATTATATACTCTACATAAAATATCAAAGTCCACCAAATATATATTATCTACTGTACGTAAAATGTCAAATTTCACAGAATATATGTTATATACTGTTCATTAAATATCAAATTTCATCAAATATATTATACACTGTACATGAAATATGAAATTACACCAAATATATATTATATACTGTACATAAAATATGAAAGTACACCAAATATATATTATATACTGTACATAAAATATCAAATTTCACCAAATATGTATTATATACTCCACATAAAATATCAAAGTCCACCAATTATATATTATCTACTGTACATAAAATATCAAATTTCACCAAATATATATTATATACTGTAGATAAAATACAAAAATACATAAAATATCAAAGTCCAAGAAATATATATTATCTACTGTACATAAAATGTCAAATTTCACCAAATATATATTATATCCTCTACATAAAAAATCAAAGTCGAAGAAATATATATTATCTACTGTACATATAATGTCAAATTTCACCAACTATGTATTATATACTGTACATAAAATATCAAATTTCACCAAATATATATTATATACTCTACATAAAATATCAAAGTCCACCAAATATATATTATCTACTGTACGTAAAATGTCAAGTTTCACAGAATATATGTTATATACTGTTCATTAAATATCAAATTTCATCAAATATATTATACACTGTACATGAAATATGAAATTACACCAAATATATATTATATACTGTACATAAAATATGAAAGTACAACATATATATATTATATACTGTACATAAAATATCAAATTTCACCAAATATGTATTATATACTCTACATAAAATATCAAAGTCCACCAATTATATATTATCTACTGTACATAAAATATCAAATTTCACCATATATATATTATATACTGTACAGAAAATATCAAATTTCACCAAATATATATTATATACTCTACATAAAATATCAAAGTCCACCAAATATATTTTATCTACTGTACGTAAAATGTCAAATTTCACAGAATATATGTTATATACTGTTCATTAAATATCAAATTTCATCAAATATATTATACACTGTACATGAAATATGAAATTACACCAAATATATATTATATACTGTACATAAAATATGAAAGTACACCAAATATATATTATATACTGTACATAAAATATCAAATTTCACCAAATATGTATTATATACTCCACATAAAATATCAAAGTCCACCAATTATATATTATCTACTGTACATAAAATATCAAATTTCACCAAATATATATTATATACTGTAGATAAAATACAAAAATACATAAAATATCAAAGTCCAAGAAATATATATTATCTACTGTACATAAAATGTCAAATTTCACCAAATATATATTATATCCTCTACATAAAAAATCAAAGTCGAAGAAATATATATTATCTACTGTACATATAATGTCAAATTTCACCAAATATATATTATATACTGTACATAAAATATCAAATTTCACCAAATATATATTATATACTCTACATAAAATATCAAAGTCCACCAAATATATATTATCTACTGTACGTAAAATGTCAAGTTTCACAGAATATATGTTATATACTGTTCATTAAATATCAAATTTCATCAAATATATTATACACTGTACATGAAATATGAAATTACACCAAATATATATTATATACTGTACATAAAATATGAAAGTACAACATATATATATTATATACTGTACATAAAATATCAAATTTCACCAAATATGTATTATATACTCTACATAAAATATCAAAGTCCACCAATTATATATTATCTACTGTACATAAAATATCAAATTTCACCATATATATATTATATACTGTACAGAAAATATCAAATTTCACCAAATATATATTATATACTCTACATAAAATATCAAAGTCCACCAAATATATATTATCTACTGTACGTAAAATGTCAAATTTCACAGAATATATGTTATATACTGTTCATTAAATATCAAATTTCATCAAATATATTATACACTGTACATGAAATATGAAATTACACCAAATATATATTATATACTGTACATAAAATATGAAAGTACACCAAATATATATTATATACTGTACATAAAATATCAAATTTCACCAAATATGTATTATATACTCCACATAAAATATCAAAGTCCACCAATTATATATTATCTACTGTACATAAAATATCAAATTTCACCAAATATAAATTATATACTGTAGAGAAAATATCAAATTTCACCAAATATATATTATATACTCTACATAAAATATCAAAGTCCACCAAATATATATTATCTACTGTACGTAAAATGTCAAGTTTCACAGAATATATGTTATATACTGTTCATTAAATATCAAATTTCATCAAATATATTATACACTGTACATGAAATATGAAATTACACCAAATATATATTATATACTGTACATAAAATATGAAAGTACAACATATATATATTATATACTGTACATAAAATATCAAATTTCACCAAATATGTATTATATACTCTACATAAAATATCAAAGTCCACCAATTATATATTATCTACTGTACATAAAATATCAAATTTCACCCTATATATATTATATACTGTACAGAAAATATCAAATTTCACCAAATATATATTATATACTCTACATAAAATATCAAAGTCCACCAAATATATTTTATCTACTGTACGTAAAATGTCAAATTTCACAGAATATATGTTATATACTGTTCATTAAATATCAAATTTCATCAAATATATTATACACTGTACATGAAATATGAAATTACACCAAATATATATTATATACTGTACATAAAATATGAAAGTACAACATATATATATTATATACTGTACATAAAATATCAAATTTCACCAAATATGTATTATATACTCTACATAAAATATCAAAGTCCACCAATTATATATTATCTACTGTACATAAAATATCAAATTTCACCATATATATATTATATACTGTACAGAAAATATCAAATTTCACCAAATATATATTATATACTCTACATAAAATATCAAAGTCCACCAAATATATATTATCTACTGTACGTAAAATGTCAAATTTCACAGAATATATGTTATATACTGTTCATTAAATATCAAATTTCATCAAATATATTATACACTGTACATGAAATATGAAATTACACCAAATATATATTATATACTGTACATAAAATATGAAAGTACACCAAATATATATTATATACTGTACATAAAATATCAAATTTCACCAAATATGTATTATATACTCCACATAAAATATCAAAGTCCACCAATTATATATTATCTACTGTACATAAAATATCAAATTTCACCAAATATATATTATATACTGTAGATAAAATACAAAAATACATAAAATATCAAAGTCCAAGAAATATATATTATCTACTGTACATAAAATGTCAAATTTCACCAAATATATATTATATCCTCTACATAAAAAATCAAAGTCAAAGAAATATATATTATCTACTGTACATATAATGTCAAATTTCACCAAATATATATTATATACTGTACATAAAATATCAAATTTCACCAAATATATATTATATACTCTACATAAAATATCAAAGTCCACCAAATATATATTATCTACTGTACGTAAAATGTCAAGTTTCACAGAATATATGTTATATACTGTTCATTAAATATCAAATTTCATCAAATATATTATACACTGTACATGAAATATGAAATTACACCAAATATATATTATATACTGTACATAAAATATGAAAGTACAACATATATATATTATATACTGTACATAAAATATCAAATTTCACCAAATATGTATTATATACTCTACATAAAATATCAAAGTCCACCAATTATATATTATCTACTGTACATAAAATATCAAATTTCACCATATATATATTATATACTGTACAGAAAATATCAAATTTCACCAAATATATATTATATACTCTACATAAAATATCAAAGTCCACCAAATATATATTATCTACTGTACGTAAAATGTCAAGTTTCACAGAATATATGTTATATACTGTTCATTAAATATCAAATTTCATCAAATATATTATACACTGTACATGAAATATGAAATTACACCAAATATATATTATATACTGTACATAAAATATGAAAGTACACCAAATATATATTATATACTGTACATAAAATATCAAATTTCACCAAATATGTATTATATACTCCACATAAAATATCAAAGTCCACCAATTATATATTATCTACTGTACATAAAATATCAAATTTCACCAAATATAAATTATATACTGTAGAGAAAATATCAAATTTCACCAAATATATATTATATACTCTACATAAAATATCAAAGTCCACCAAATATATATTATCTACTGTACGTAAAATGTCAAGTTTCACAGAATATATGTTATATACTGTTCATTAAATATCAAATTTCATCAAATATATTATACAATGTACATGAAATATGAAATTACACCAAATATATATTATATACTGTACATAAAATATGAAAGTACAACATATATATATTATATACTGTACATAAAATATCAAATTTCACCAAATATGTATTATATACTCTACATAAAATATCAAAGTCCACCAATTATATATTATCTACTGTACATAAAATATCAAATTTCACCATATATATATTATATACTGTACAGAAAATATCAAATTTCACCAAATATATATTATATACTCTACATAAAATATCAAAGTCCACCAAATATATATTATCTACTGTACGTAAAATGTCAAATTTCACAGAATATATGTTATATACTGTTCATTAAATATCAAATTTCATCAAATATATTATACACTGTACATGAAATATGAAATTACACCAAATATATATTATATACTGTACATAAAATATGAAAGTACAACATATATATATTATATACTGTACATAAAATATCAAATTTCACCAAATATGTATTATATACTCTACATAAAATATCAAAGTCCACCAATTATATATTATCTACTGTACATAAAATATCAAATTTCACCAAATATATATTATATACTGTACAGAAAATATCAAATTTCACCAAATATATATTATATACTCTACATAAAATATCAAAGTCCACCAAATATATATTATCTACTGTACGTAAAATGTCAAGTTTCACAGAATATATGTTATATACTGTTCATTAAATATCAAATTTCATCAAATATATTATACACTGTACATGAAATATGAAATTACACCAAATATATATTATATACTGTACATAAAATATGAAAGTACAACATATATATATTATATACTGTACATAAAATATCAAATTTCACCAAATATGTATTATATACTCTACATAAAATATCAAAGTCCACCAATTATATATTATCTACTGTACATAAAATATCAAATTTCACCATATATATATTATATACTGTACAGAAAATATCAAATTTCACCAAATATATATTATATACTCTACATAAAATATCAAAGTCCACCAAATATATATTATCTACTGTACGTAAAATGTCAAGTTTCACAGAATATATGTTATATACTGTTCATTAAATATCAAATTTCATCAAATATATTATACACTGTACATGAAATATGAAATTACACCAAATATATATTATATACTGTACATAAAATATGAAAGAACAACATATATATATTATATACTGTACATAAAATATCAAATTTCACCAAATATGTATTATATACTCTACATAAAATATCAAAGTCCACCAATTATATATTATCTACTGTACATAAAATATCAAATTTCACCATATATATATTATATACTGTACAGAAAATATCAAATTTCACCAAATATATATTATATACTCTACATAAAATATCAAAGTCCACCAAATATATATTATCTACTGTACGTAAAATGTCAAATTTCACAGAATATATGTTATATACTGTTCATTAAATATCAAATTTCATCAAATATATTATACACTGTACATGAAATATGAAATTACACCAAATATATATTATATACTGTACATAAAATATGAAAGTACACCAAATATATATTATATACTGTACATAAAATATCAAATTTCACCAAATATGTATTATATACTCCACATAAAATATCAAAGTCCACCAATTATATATTATCTACTGTACATAAAATATCAAATTTCACCAAATATATATTATATACTGTAGATAAAATACAAAAATACATAAAATATCAAAGTCCAAGAAATATATATTATCTACTGTACATAAAATGTCAAATTTCACCAAATATATATTATATCCTCTACATAAAAAATCAAAGTCGAAGAAATATATATTATCTACTGTACATATAATGTCAAATTTCACCAAATATATATTATATACTGTACATAAAATATCAAATTTCACCAAATATATATTATATACTCTACATAAAATATCAAAGTCCACCAAATATATATTATCTACTGTACGTAAAATGTCAAGTTTCACAGAATATATGTTATATACTGTTCATTAAATATCAAATTTCATCAAATATAGTATACACTGTACATGAAATATGAAATTACACCAAATACATATTATATACTGTACATAAAATATGAAAGTACAACATATATATATTATATACTGTACATAAAATATCAAATTTCACCAAATATGTATTATATACTCTACATAAAATATCAAAGTCCACCAATTATATATTATCTACTGTACATAAAATATCAAATTTCACCATATATATATTATATACTGTACAGAAAATATCAAATTTCACCAAATATATATTATATACTCTACATAAAATATCAAAGTCCACCAAATATATATTATCTACTGTACGTAAAATGTCAAATTTCACAGAATATATGTTATATACTGTTCATTAAATATCAAATTTCATCAAATATATTATACACTGTACATGAAATATGAAATTACACCAAATATATATTATATACTGTACATAAAATATGAAAGTACACCAAATATATATTATATACTGTACATAAAATATCAAATTTCACCAAATATGTATTATATACTCCACATAAAATATCAAAGTCCACCAATTATATATTATCTACTGTACATAAAATATCAAATTTCACCATATATATATTATATACTGTACAGAAAATATCAAATTTCACCAAATATATATTATATACTCTACATAAAATATCAAAGTCCACCAAATATATATTATCTACTGTACGTAAAATGTCAAATTTCACAGAATATATGTTATATACTGTTCATTAAATATCAAATTTCATCAAATATATTATACACTGTACATGAAATATGAAATTACACCAAATATATGTTATATACTGTACATAAAATATGAAAGTACACCAAATATATATTATATACTGTACATAAAATATCAAATTTCACCAAATATGTATTATATACTCCACATAAAATATCAAAGTCCACCAATTATATATTATCTACTGTACATAAAATATCAAATTTCACCAAATATATATTATATACTGTAGATAAAATACAAAAATACATAAAATATCAAAGTCCAAGAAATATATATTATCTACTGTACATAAAATGTCAAATTTCACCAAATATATATTATATCCTCTACATAAAAAATCAAAGTCGAAGAAATATATATTATCTACTGTACATATAATGTCAAATTTCACCAAATATATATTATATACTGTACATAAAATATCAAATTCCACCAAATATATATTATATACTCTACATAAAATATCAAAGTCCACCAAATATATATTATCTACTGTACGTAAAATGTCAAGTTTCACAGAATATATGTTATATACTGTTCATTAAATATCAAATTTCATCAAATATATTATACACTGTACATGAAATATGAAATTACACCAAATACATATTATATACTGTACATAAAATATGAAAGTACAACATATATATATTATATACTGTACATAAAATATCAAATTTCACTAAATATGTATTATATACTCTACATAAAATATCAAAGTCCACCAATTATATATTATCTACTGTACATAAAATATCAAATTTCACCATATATATATTATATACTGTACAGAAAATATCAAATTTCACCAAATATATATTATATACTCTACATAAAATATCAAAGTCCACCAAATATATATTATCTACTGTACGTAAAATGTCAAATTTCACAGAATATATGTTATATACTGTTCATTAAATATCAAATTTCATCAAATATATTATACACTGTACATGAAATATGAAATTACACCAAATATATATTATATACTGTACATAAAATATGAAAGTACACCAAATATATATTATATACTGTACATAAAATATCAAATTTCACCAAATATGTATTATATACTCCACATAAAATATCAAAGTCCACCAATTATATATTATCTACTGTACATAAAATATCAAATTTCACCAAATATAAATTATATACTGTAGAGAAAATATCAAATTTCACCAAATATATATTATATACTCTACATAAAATATCAAAGTCCACCAAATATATATTATCTACTGTACGTAAAATGTCAAGTTTCACAGAATATATGTTATATACTGTTCATTAAATATCAAATTTCATCAAATATATTATACACTGTACATGAAATATGAAATTACACCAAATATATATTATATACTGTACATAAAATATGAAAGTACAACATATATATATTATATACTGTACATAAAATATCAAATTTCACCAAATATGTATTATATACTCTACATAAAATATCAAAGTCCACCAATTATATATTATCTACTGTACATAAAATATCAAATTTCACCATATATATATTATATACTGTACAGAAAATATCAAATTTCACCAAATATATATTATATACTCTACATAAAATATCAAAGTCCACCAAATATATATTATCTACTGTACGTAAAATGTCAAATTTCACAGAATATATGTTATATACTGTTCATTAAATATCAAATTTCATCAAATATATTATACACTGTACATGAAATATGAAATTACACCAAATATATATTATATACTGTACATAAAATATGAAAGTACAACATATATATATTATATACTGTACATAAAATATCAAATTTCACCAAATATGTATTATATACTCTACATAAAATATCAAAGTCCACCAATTATATATTATCTACTGTACATAAAATATCAAATTTCACCATATATATATTATATACTGTACAGAAAATATCAAATTTCACCAAATATATATTATATACTCTACATAAAATATCAAAGTCCACCAAATATATATTATCTACTGTACGTAAAATGTCAAATTTCACAGAGTATATGTTATATACTGTTCATTAAATATCAAATTTCATCAAATATATTATACACTGTACATGAAATATGAAATTACACCAAATATATATTATATACTGTACATAAAATATGAAAGTACACCAAATATATATTATATACTGTACATAAAATATCAAATTTCACCAAATATGTATTATATACTCCACATAAAATATCAAAGTCCACCAATTATATATTATCTACTGTACATAAAATATCAAATTTCACCAAATATATATTATATACTGTAGAGAAAATATCAAATTTCACCAAATATATATTATATACTCTACATAAAATATCAAAGTCCACCAAATATATATTATCTACTGTACATAAAATGTCAAGTTTCACAGAATATATGTTATATACTGTTCATTAAATATCAAATTTCATCAAATATATTATACACTGTACATGAAATATGAAATTACACCAAATATATATTATATACTGTACATAAAATATGAAAGTACAACATATATATATTATATACTGTACATAAAATATCAAATTTCACCAAATATGTATTATATACTCTACATAAAATATCAAAGTCCACCAATTATATATTATCTACTGTACATAAAATATCAAATTTCACCATATATATATTATATACTGTACAGAAAATATCAAATTTCACCAAATATATATTATATACTCTACATAAAATATCAAAGTCCACCAAATATATATTATCTACTGTACGTAAAATGTCAAGTTTCACAGAATATATGTTATATACTGTTCATTTAATATCAAATTTCATCAAATATATTATACACTGTACATGAAATATGAAATTACACCAAATATATATTATATACTGTACATAAAATATGAAAGTACAACATATATATATTATATACTGTACATAAAATATCAAATTTCACCAAATATGTATTATATACTCTACATAAAATATCAAAGTCCACCAATTATATATTATCTACTGTACATAAAATATCAAATTTCACCATATATATATTATATACTGTACAGAAAATATCAAATTTCACCAAATATATATTATATACTCTACATAAAATATCAAAGTCCACCAAATATATATTATCTACTGTACGTAAAATGTCAAGTTTCACAGAATATATGTTATATACTGTTCATTAAATATCAAATTTCATCAAATATATTATACACTGTACATGAAATATGAAATTACACCAAATATATATTATATACTGTACATAAAATATGAAAGTACAACATATATATATTATATACTGTACATAAAATATCAAATTTCACCAAATATGTATTATATACTCTACATAAAATATCAAAGTCCACCAATTATATATTATCTACTGTACATAAAATATCAAATTTCACCATATATATATTATATACTGTACAGAAAATATCAAATTTCACCAAATATATATTATATACTCTACATAAAATATCAAAGTCCACCAAATATATATTATCTACTGTACGTAAAATGTCAAATTTCACAGAATATATGTTATATACTGTTCATTAAATATCAAATTTCATCAAATATATTATACACTGTACATGAAATATGAAATTACACCAAATATATATTATATACTGTACATAAAATATGAAAGTACAACATATATATATTATATACTGTACATAAAATATCAAATTTCACCAAATATGTATTATATACTCTACATAAAATATCAAAGTCCACCAATTATATATTATCTACTGTACATAAAATATCAAATTTCACCATATATATATTATATACTGTACAGAAAATATCAAATTTCACCAAATATATATTATATACTCTACATAAAATATCAAAGTCCACCAAATATATATTATCTACTGTACGTAAAATGTCAAATTTCACAGAATATATGTTATATACTGTTCATTAAATATCAAATTTCATCAAATATATTATACACTGTACATGAAATATGAAATTACACCAAATACATATTATATACTGTACATAAAATATGAAAGTACAACATATATATATTATATACTGTACATAAAATATCAAATTTCACCAAATATGTATTATATACTCTACATAAAATATCAAAGTCCACCAATTATATATTATCTACTGTACATAAAATATCAAATTTCACCATATATATATTATATACTGTACAGAAAATATCAAATTTCACGAAATATATATTATATACTCTACATAAAATATCAAAGTCCACCAAATATATATTATCTACTGTACGTAAAATGTCAAATTTCACAGAATATATGTTATATACTGTTCATTAAATATCAAATTTCATCAAATATATTATACACTGTACATGAAATATGAAATTACACCAAATATATATTATATACTGTACATAAAATATGAAAGTACACCAAATATATATTATATACTGTACATAAAATATCAAATTTCACCAAATTTGTATTATATACTCCACATAAAATATCAAAGTCCACCAATTATATATTATCTACTGTACATAAAATATCAAATTTCACCAAATATAAATTATATACTGTAGAGAAAATATCAAATTTCACCAAATAGATATTATATACTCTACATAAAATATCAAAGTCCACCAAATATATATTATCTACTGTACGTAAAATGTCAAGTTTCACAGAATATATGTTATATACTGTTCATTAAATATCAAATTTCATCAAATATATTATACACTGTACATGAAATATGAAATTACACCAAATATATATTATATACTGTACATAAAATATGAAAGTACAACATATATATATTATATACTGTACATAAAATATCAAATTTCACCAAATATGTATTATATACTCTACATAAAATATCAAAGTCCACCAATTATATATTATCTACTGTACATAAAATATCAAATTTCACCATATATATATTATATACTGTACAGAAAATATCAAATTTCACCAAATATATATTATATACTCTACATAAAATATCAAAGTCCACCAAATATATATTATCTACTGTACGTAAAATGTCAAATTTCACAGAATATATGTTATATACTGTTCATTAAATATCAAATTTCATCAAATATATTATACACTGTACATGAAATATGAAATTACACCAAATATATATTATATACTGTACATAAAATATGAAAGTACAACATATATATATTATATACTGTACATAAAATATCAAATTTCACCAAATATGTATTATATACTCTACATAAAATATCAAAGTCCACCAATTATATATTATCTACTGTACATAAAATATCAAATTTCACCATATATATATTATATACTGTACAGAAAATATCAAATTTCACCAAATATATATTATATACTCTACATAAAATATCAAAGTCCACCAAATATATATTATCTACTGTACGTAAAATGTCAAATTTCACAGAGTATATGTTATATACTGTTCATTAAATATCAAATTTCATCAAATATATTATACACTGTACATGAAATATGAAATTACACCAAATATATATTATATACTGTACATAAAATATGAAAGTACACCAAATATATATTATATACTGTACATAAAATATCAAATTTCACCAAATATGTATTATATACTCCACATAAAATATCAAAGTCCACCAATTATATATTATCTACTGTACATAAAATATCAAATTTCACCAAATATATATTATATACTGTAGAGAAAATATCAAATTTCACCAAATATATATTATATACTCTACATAAAATATCAAAGTCCACGAAATATATATTATCTACTGTACGTAAAATGTCAAGTTTCACAGAATATATGTTATATACTGTTCATTAAATATCAAATTTCATCAAATATATTATACACTGTACATGAAATATGAAATTACACCAAATATATATTATATACTGTACATAAAATATGAAAGTACAACATATATATATTATATACTGTACATAAAATATCAAATTTCACCAAATATGTATTATATACTCTACATAAAATATCAAAGTCCACCAATTATATATTATCTACTGTACATAAAATATCAAATTTCACCATATATATATTATATACTGTACAGAAAATATCAAATTTCACCAAATATATATTATATACTCTACATAAAATATCAAAGTCCACCAAATATATATTATCTACTGTACGTAAAATGTCAAGTTTCACAGAATATATGTTATATACTGTTCATTAAATATCAAATTTCATCAAATATATTATACACTGTACATGAAATATGAAATTACACCAAATATATATTATATACTGTACATAAAATATGAACGTACAACATATATATAATATACTGTACATAAAATATCAAATTTCACCAAATATGTATTATATACTCTACATAAAATATCAAAGTCCACCAATTATATATTATCTACTGTACATAAAATATCAAATTTCACCATATATATATTATATACTGTACAGAAAATATCAAATTTCACCAAATATATATTATATACTCTACATAAAATATCAAAGTCCACCAAATACATATTATCTACTGTACGTAAAATGTCAAGTTTCACAGAATATATGTTATATACTGTTCATTAAATATCAAATTTCATCAAATATATTATACACAGTACATGAAATATGAAATTACACCAAATATATATTACTGTACATAAAATATGAAAGTACAACATATATATATTATATACTGTACATAAAATATCAAATTTCACCAAATATGTATTATATACTCTACATAAAATATCAAAGTCCACCAATTATATATTATCTACTGTACATAAAATATCAAATTTCACCATATATATATTATATACTGTACAGAAAATATCAAATTTCACCAAATATATATTATATACTCTACATAAAATATCAAAGTCCACCAAATATATATTATCTACTGTACGTAAAATGTCAAATTTCACAGAATATATGTTATATACTGTTCATTAAATATCAAATTTCATCAAATATATTATACACTGTACATGAAATATGAAATTACACCAAATATATATTATATACTGTACATAAAATATGAAAGTACAACATATATATATTATATACTGTACATAAAATATCAAATTTCACCAAATATGTATTATATACTCTACATAAAATATCAAAGTCCACCAATTATATATTATCTACTGTACATAAAATATCAAATTTCACCATATATATATTATATACTGTACAGAAAATATCAAATTTCACCAAATATATATTATATACTCTACATAAAATATCAAAGTCCACCAAATATATATTATCTACTGTACGTAAAATGTCAAGTTTCACAGAATATATGTTATATACTGTTCATTAAATATCAAATTTCATCAAATATATTATACACTGTACATGAAATATGAAATTACACCAAATATATATTATATACTGTACATAAAATATGAAAGTACAACATATATATATTATATACTGTACATAAAATATCAAATTTCACCAAATATGTATTATATACTCTACATAAAATATCAAATTCCACCAATTATATATTATCTACTGTACATAAAATATCAAATTTCACCATATATATATTATATACTGTACAGAAAATATCAAATTTCACCAAATATATATTATATACTCTACATAAAATATCAAAGTCCACCAAATATATATTATCTACTGTACGTAAAATGTCAAATTTCACAGAATATATGTTATATACTGTTCATTAAATATCAAATTTCATCAAATATATTATACACTGTACATGAAATATGAAATTACACCAAATATATATTATATACTGTACATAAAATATGAAAGTACACCAAATATATATTATATACTGTACATAAAATATCAAATTTCACCAAATATGTATTATATACTCCACATAAAATATCAAAGTCCACCAATTATATATTATCTACTGTACATAAAATATCAAATTTCACCAAATATATATTATATACTGTAGACAAAATACAAAAATACATAAAATATCAAAGTCCAAGAAATATATATTATCTACTGTACATAAAATGTCAAATTTCACCAAATATATATTATATCCTCTACATAAAAAATCAAAGTCGAAGAAATATATATTATCTACTGTACATATAATGTCAAATTTCACCAAATATATATTATATACTGTACATAAAATATCAAATTTCACCAAATATATATTATATACTCTACATAAAATATCAAAGTCCACCAATTATATATTATCTACTGTACATAAAATATCAAATTTCACCATATATATATTATATACTGTACAGAAAATATCAAATTTCACCAAATATATATTATGTACTCTACATAAAATATCAAAGTCCACCAAATATATATTATATACTGTACGTAAAATGTCAAATTTCACAGAATATATGTTATATACTGTTCATTAAATATCAAATTTCATCAAATATATTATACACTGTACATGAAATATGAAATTACACCAAATATATATTATATACTGTACATAAAATATGAAAGTACACCAAATATATATTATATACTGTACATAAAATATCAAATTTCACCAAATATGTATTATATACTCCACATAAAATATCAAAGTCCACCAATTATATATTATCTACTGTACATAAAATATCAAATTTCACCAAATATAAATTATATACTGTAGAGAAAATATCAAATTTCACCAAATATATATTATATACTCTACATAAAATATCAAAGTCCACCAAATATATATTATCTACTGTACGTAAAATGTCAAGTTTCACAGAATATATGTTATATACTGTTCATTAAATATCAAATTTCATCAAATATATTATACACTGTACATGAAATATGAAATTACACCAAATATATATTATATACTGTACATAAAATATGAAAGTACAACATATATATATTATATACTGTACATAAAATATCAAATTTCACCAAATATGTATTATATACTCTACATAAAATATCAAAGTCCACCAATTATATATTATCTACTGTACATAAAATATCAAATTTCACCATATATATATTATATACTGTACAGAAAATATCAAATTTCACCAAATATATATTATATACTCTACATAAAATATCAAAGTCCACCAAATATATATTATCTACTGTACGTAAAATGTCAAATTTCACAGAATATATGTTATATACTGTTCATTAAATATCAAATTTCATCAAATATATTATACACTGTACATGAAATATGAAATTACACCAAATATATATTATATACTGTACATAAAATATGAAAGTACACCAAATATATATTATATACTGTACATAAAATATCAAATTTCACCAAATATGTATTATATACTCCACATAAAATATCAAAGTCCACCAATTATATATTATCTACTGTACATAAAATATCAAATTTCACCAAATATAAATTATATACTGTAGAGAAAATATCAAATTTCACCAAATATATATTATATACTCTACATAAAATATCAAAGTCCACCAAATATATATTATCTACTGTACGTAAAATGTCAAGTTTCACAGAATATATGTTATATACTGTTCATTAAATATCAAATTTCATCAAATATATTATACACTGTACATGAAATATGAAATTACACCAAATATATATTATATACTGTACATAAAATATGAAAGTACAACATATATATATTATATACTGTACATAAAATATCAAATTTCACCAAATATGTATTATATACTCTACATAAAATATCAAAGTCCACCAATTATATATTATCTACTGTACATAAAATATCAAATTTCACCATATATATATTATATACTGTACAGAAAATATCAAATTTCACCAAATATATATTATATACTCTACATAAAATATCAAAGTCCACCAAATATATATTATCTACTGTACGTAAAATGTCAAATTTCACAGAATATATGTTATATACTGTTCATGAAATATCAAATTTCATCAAATATATTATACACTGTACATGAAATATGAAATTACACCAAATATATATTATATACTGTACATAAAATATGAAAGTACAACATATATATATTATATACTGTACATAAAATATCAAATTTCACCAAATATGTATTATATACTCTACATAAAATATCAAAGTCCACCAATTATATATTATCTACTGTACATAAAATATCAAATTTCACCATATATATATTATATACTGTACAGAAAATATCAAATTTCACCAAATATATATTATATACTCTACATAAAATATCAAAGTCCACCAAATATATATTATCTACTGTAGGTAAAATGTCAAATTTCACAGAATATATGTTATATACTGTTCATTAAATATCAAATTTCATCAAATATATTATACACTGTACATGAAATATGAAATTACACCAAATATATATTATATACTGTACATAAAATATGAAAGTACACCAAATATATATTATATACTGTACATAAAATATCAAATTTCACCAAATATGTATTATATACTCCACATAAAATATCAAAGTCCACCAATTATATATTATCTACTGTACATAAAATATCAAATTTCACCAAATATAAATTATATACTGTACAGAAAATATCAAATTTCACCAAATATATATTATATACTCTACATAAAATATCAAAGTCCACCAAATATATATTATCTACTGTACGTAAAATGTCAAGTTTCACAGAATATATGTTATATACTGTTCATTAAATATCAAATTTCATCAAATATATTATACACTGTACATGAAATATGAAATTACACCAAATATATATTATATACTGTACATAAAATATGAAAGTACAACATATATATATTATATACTGTACATAAAATATCAAATTTCACCAAATATGTATTATATACTCTACATAAAATATGAAAGTCCACCAATTATATATTATCTACTGTACATAAAATATCAAATTTCACCATATATATATTATATACTGTACAGAAAATATCAAATTTCACCAAATATATATTATATACTCTACTTAAAATATCAAAGTCCACCAAATATATATTATCTACTGTACGTAAAATGTCAAGTTTCACAGAATATATGTTATATACTGTTCATTAAATATCAAATTTCATCAAATATATTATACACTGTACATGAAATATGAAATTACACCAAATATATATTATATACTGTACATAAAATATGAAAGTACAACATATATATATTATATACTGTACATAAAATATCAAATTTCACCAAATATGTATTATATACTCTACATAAAATATCAAAGTCCACCAATTATATATTATCTACTGTACATAAAATATCAAATTTCACCATATATATATTATATACTGTACAGAAAATATCAAATTTCACCAAATATATATTATATACTCTACATAAAATATCAAAGTCCACCAAATATATATTATCTACTGTACGTAAAATGTCAAATTTCACAGAATATATGTTATATACTGTTCATTAAATATCAAATTTCATCAAATATATTATACACTGTACATGAAATATGAAATTACACCAAATATATATTATATACTGTACATAAAATATGAAAGTACAACATATATATATTATATACTGTACATAAAATATCAAATTTCACCAAATATGTATTATATACTCTACATAAAATATCAAAGTCCACCAATTATATATTATCTACTGTACATAAAATATCAAATTTCACCATATATATATTATATACTGTACAGAAAATATCAAATTTCACCAAATATATATTATATACTCTACATAAAATATCAAAGTCCACCAAATATATATTATCTACTGTACGTAAAATGTCAAGTTTCACAGAATATATGTTATATACTGTTCATTAAATATCAAATTTCATCAAATATATTATACACTGTACATGAAATATGAAATTACACCAAATATATATTATATACTGTACATAAAATATGAAAGTACAACATATATATATTATATACTGTACATAAAATATCAAATTTCACCAAATATGTATTATATACTGTACATAAAATATCAAAGTCCACCAATTATATATTATCTACTGTACATAAAATATCAAATTTCACCATATATATATTATATACTGTACAGAAAATATCAAATTTCACCAAATATATATTCTATACTCTACATAAAATATCAAAGTCCACCAAATATATATTATCTACTGTACGTAAAATGTCAAATTTCACAGAATATATGTTATATACTGTTCATTAAATATCAAATTTCATCAAATATAGTATACACTGTACATGAAATATGAAATTACACCAAATATATATTAAATACTGTACATAAAATATGAAAGTACACCAAATATATATTATATACTGTACATAAAATATCAAATTTCACCAAATATGTATTATATACTCCACATAAAATATCAAAGTCCACCAATTATATATTATCTACTGTACATAAAATATCAAATTTCACCAAATATATATTATATACTGTAGATAAAATACAAAAATACATAAAATATCAAAGTCCAAGAAATATATATTATCTACTGTACATAAAATGTCAAATTTCACCAAATATATATTATATCCTCTACATAAAAAATCAAAGTCGAAGAAATATATATTATCTACTGTACATATAATGTCAAATTTCACCAAATATATATTATATACTGTACATAAAATATCAAATTTCACCAAATATATATTATATACTCTACATAAAATATCAAAGTCCACCAATTATATATTATCTACTGTACATAAAATATCAAATTTCACCATATATATATTATATACTGTACAGAAAATATCAAATTTCACCAAATATATATTATGTACTCTACATAAAATATCAAAGTCCACCAAATATATATTATCTACGGTACGTAAAATGTCAAATTTCACAGAATATATGTTATATACTGTTCATTAAATATCAAATTTCATCAAATATATTATACACTGTACATGAAATATGAAATTACACCAAATATATATTATATACTGTACATAAAATATGAAAGTACACCAAATATATATTATATACTGTACATAAAATATCAAATTTCACCAAATATGTATTATATACTCCACATAAAATATCAAACTCCACCAATTATATATTATCTACTGTACATAAAATATCAAATTTCACCAAATATAAATTATATACTGTAGAGAAAATATAAAATTTCACCAAATATATATTATATACTCTACATAAAATATCAAAGTCCACCAAATATATATTATCTACTGTACGTAAAATGTCAAGTTTCACAGAATATATGTTATATACTGTTCATTAAATATCAAATTTCATCAAATATATTATACACTGTACATGAAATATGAAATTACACCAAATATATATTATATACTGTACATAAAATAT
Source organism: Gorilla gorilla gorilla (assembly GCF_029281585.2). Lineage (NCBI taxonomy): Eukaryota > Metazoa > Chordata > Mammalia > Primates > Hominidae > Gorilla > Gorilla gorilla. The sequence goes on from NC_073236.2 coordinate 3,679,403, forward strand.
GAAAGTACAACATATATATATTATATACTGTACATAAAATATCAAATTTCACCAAATATGTATTATATACTCTACATAAAATATCAAAGTCCACCAATTATATATTATCTACTGTACATAAAATATCAAATTTCACCATATATATATTATATACTGTACAGAAAATATCAAATTTCACCAAATATATATTATATACTCTACATAAAATATCAAAGTCCACCAAATATATATTATCTACTGTACGTAAAATGTCAAATTTCACAGAATATATGTTATATACTGTTCATTAAATATCAAATTTCATCAAATATATTATACACTGTACATGAAATATGAAATTACACCAAATACATATTATATACTGTACATAAAATATGAAAGTACACCAAATATATATTATATACTGTACATAAAATATCAAATTTCACCAAATATGTATTATATACTCCACATAAAATATCAAAGTCCACCAATTATATATTATCTACTGTACATAAAATATCAAATTTCACCAAATATATATTATATACTGTAGATAAAATACAAAAATACATAAAATATCAAAGTCCAAGAAATATATATTATCTACTGTACATAAAATGTCAAATTTCACCAAATATATATTATATCCTCTACATAAAAAATCAAAGTCGAAGAAATATATATTATCTACTGTACATATAATGTCAAATTTCACCAAATATATATTATATACTGTACATAAAATATCAAATTTCACCAAATATATATTATATACTCTACATAAAATATCAAAGTCCACCAATTATATATTATCTACTGTACATAAAATATCAAATTTCACCATATATATATTATATACTGTACAGAAAATATCAAATTTCACCAAATATATATTATGTACTCTACATAAAATATCAAAGTCCACCAAATATATATTATCTACTGTACGTAAAATGTCAAATTTCACAGAATATATGTTATATACTGTTCATTAAATATCAAATTTCATCAAATATATTATACACTGTACATGAAATATGAAATTACACCAAATATATATTATATACTGTACATAAAATATGAAAGTACACCAAATATATATTATATACTGTACATAAAATATCAAATTTCACCAAATATGTATTATATACTCCACATAAAATATCAAAGTCCACCAATTATATATTATCTACTGTACATAAAATATCAAATTTCACCAAATATAAATTATATACTGTAGAGAAAATATCAAATTTCACCAAATATATATTATATACTCTACATAAAATATCAAAGTCCACCAAATATATATTATCTACTGTACGTAAAATGTCAAGTTTCACAGAATATATGTTATATACTGTTTATTAAATATCAAATTTCATCAAATATATTATACACTGTACATGAAATATGAAATTACACCAAATATATATTATATACTGTACATAAAATATGAAAGTACAACATATATATATTATATACTGTACATAAAATATCAAATTTCACCAAATATGTATTATATACTCAACATAAAATATCAAAGTCCACCAATTATATATTATCTACTGTACATAAAATATCAAATTTCACCATATATATATTATATACTGTACAGAAAATATCAAATTTCACCAAATATATATTATATACTCTACATAAAATATCAAAGTCCACCAAATATATATTATCTACTGCACGTAAAATGTCAAATTTCACAGAATATATGTTATATACTGTTCATTAAATATCAAATTTCATCAAATATATTATACACTGTATATGAAATATGAAATTACACCAAATATATATTATATACTGTACATAAAATATGAAAGTACAACATATATATATTATATACTGTACATAAAATATCAAATTTCACCAAATATGTATTATATACTCTACATAAAATATCAAAGTCCACCAATTATATATTATCTACTGTACATAAAATATCAAATTTCACCATATATATGTTATATACTGTACAGAAAATATCAAATTTCACCAAATATATATTATATACTCTACATAAAATATCAAAGTCCACCAAATATATGTTATCTACTGTACGTAAAATGTCAAATTTCACAGAATATATGTTATATACTGTGCATTAAATATCAAATTTCATCAAATATATTATACACTGTACATGAAATATGAAATTACACCAAATATATATTATATACTGTACATAAAATATGAAAGTACACCAAATATATATTATATACTGTACATAAAATATCAAATTTCACCAAATATGTATTATATACTCCACATAAAATATCAAAGTCCACCAAATATATATTATCTACTGTACATAAAATATCAAATTTCACCAATTATAAATTATATACTGTAGAGAAAATATCAAATTTCACCAAATATATATTATATACTCTACATAAAATATCAAAGTCCACCAAATATATATTATCTACTGTACGTAAAATGTCAAGTTTCACAGAATATATGTTATATACTGTTCATTAAATATCAAATTTCATCAAATATATTATACACTGTACATGAAATATGAAATTACACCAAATATATATTATATACTGTACATAAAATATGAAAGTACACCAAATATATATTATATACTGTACATAAAATATCAAATTTCACCAAATATGTATTATATACTCCACATAAAATATCAAAGTCCACCAATTATATATTATCTACTGTACATAAAATATCAAATTTCACCAAATATAAATTATATACTGTAGAGAAAATATCAAATTTCACCAAATATATATTATATACTCTACATAAAATATCAAAGTCCACCAAATATATATTATCTACTGTACGTAAAATGTCAAGTTTCACAGAATATATGTTATATACTGTTCATTAAATATCAAATTTCATCAAATATATTATACACTGTACATGAAATATGAAATTACACCAAATATATATTATATACTGTACATAAAATATGAAAGTACAACATATATATATTATATACTGTACATAAAATATCAAATTTCACCAAATATGTATTATATACTCAACATAAAATATCAAAGTCCACCAATTATATATTATCTACTGTACATAAAATATCAAATTTCACCATATATATATTATATACTGTACAGAAAATATCAAATTTCACCAAATATATATTATATACTCTACATAAAATATCAAAGTCCACCAAATATATATTATCTACTGCACGTAAAATGTCAAATTTCACAGAATATATGTTATATACTGTTCATTAAATATCAAATTTCATCAAATATATTATACACTGTATATGAAATATGAAATTACACCAAATATATATTATATACTGTACATAAAATATGAAAGTACAACATATATATATTATATACTGTACATAAAATATCAAATTTCACCAAATATGTATTATATACTCTACATAAAATATCAAAGTCCACCAATTATATATTATCTACTGTACATAAAATATCAAATTTCACCATATATATGTTATATACTGTACAGAAAATATCAAATTTCACCAAATATATATTATATACTCTACATAAAATATCAAAGTCCACCAAATATATGTTATCTACTGTACGTAAAATGTCAAATTTCACAGAATATATGTTATATACTGTGCATTAAATATCAAATTTCATCAAATATATTATACACTGTACATGAAATATGAAATTACACCAAATATATATTATATACTGTACATAAAATATGAAAGTACACCAAATATATATTATATACTGTACATAAAATATCAAATTTCACCAAATATGTATTATATACTCCACATAAAATATCAAAGTCCACCAAATATATATTATCTACTGTACATAAAATATCAAATTTCACCAATTATAAATTATATACTGTAGAGAAAATATCAAATTTCACCAAATATATATTATATACTCTACATAAAATATCAAAGTCCACCAAATATATATTATCTACTGTACGTAAAATGTCAAGTTTCACAGAATATATGTTATATACTGTTCATTAAATATCAAATTTCATCAAATATATTATACACTGTACATGAAATATGAAATTACACCAAATATATATTATATACTGTACATAAAATATGAAAGTACACCAAATATATATTATATACTGTACATAAAATATCAAATTTCACCAAATATGTATTATATACTCCACATAAAATATCAAAGTCCACCAATTATATATTATCTACTGTACATAAAATATCAAATTTCACCAAATATAAATTATATACTGTAGAGAAAATATCAAATTTCACCAAATATATATTATATACTCTACATAAAATATCAAAGTCCACCAAATATATATTATCTACTGTACGTAAAATGTCAAGTTTCACAGAATATATGATATATACTGTTCATTAAATATCAAATTTCATCAAATATATTATACACTGTACATGAAATATGAAATTACACCAAATATATATTATATACTGTACATAAAATATGAAAGTACAACATATATATATTATATACTGTACATAAAATATCAAATTTCACCAAATATGTATTATATACTCTACATAAAATATCAAAGTCCACCAATTATATATTATCTACTGTACATAAAATATCAAATTTCACCATATATATATTATATACTGTACAGAAAATATCAAATTTCACCAAATATATATTATATACTGTACATAAAATATCAAAGTCCACCAAATATATTTTATCTACTGTACGTAAAATGTCAAATTTCACAGAATATATGTTATATACTGTTCATTAAATATCAAATTTCATCAAATATATTATACACTGTACATGAAATATGAAATTACACCAAATATATATTATATACTGTACATAAAATATGAAAGTACAACATATATATATTATATACTGTACATAAAATATCAAATTTCACCAAATATGTATTATATACTCTACATAAAATATCAAAGTCCACCAATTATATATTATCTACTGTACATAAAATATCAAATTTCACCATATATATGTTATATACTGTACAGAAAATATCAAATTTCACCAAATATATATTATATACTCTACATAAAATATCAAAGTCCACCAAATATATGTTATCTACTGTACGTAAAATGTCAAATTTCACAGAATATATGTTATATACTGTGCATTAAATATCAAATTTCATCAAATATATTATACACTGTACATGAAATATGAAATTACACCAAATATATATTATATACTGTACATAAAATATGAAAGTACACCAAATATATATTATATACTGTACATAAAATATCAAATTTCACCAAATATGTATTATATACTCCACATAAAATATCAAAGTCCACCAAATATATATTATCTACTGTACATAAAATATCAAATTTCACCAAATATAAATTATATACTGTAGAGAAAATATCAAATTTCACCAAATATATATTATATACTCTACATAAAATATCAAAGTCCACCAAATATATATTATCTACTGTACGTAAAATGTCAAGTTTCACAGAATATATGTTATATACTGTTCATTAAATATCAAATTTCATCAAATATATTATACACTGTACATGAAATATGAAATTACACCAAATATATATTATATACTGTACATAAAATATGAAAGTACAACATATATATATTATATACTGTACATAAAATATCAAATTTCACCAAATATGTATTATATACTCTACATAAAATATCAAAGTCCACCAATTATATATTATCTACTGTACATAAAATATCAAATTTCACCATATATATATTATATACTGTACAGAAAATATCAAATTTCACCAAATATATATTATATACTCTACATAAAATATCAAAGTCCACCAAATATATATTATCTACTGTACGTAAAATGTCAAATTTCACAGAATATATGTTATATACTGTTCATTAAATATCAAATTTCATCAAATATATTATACACTGTACATGAAATATGAAATTACACCAAATATATATTATATACTGTACATAAAATATGAAAGTACAACATATATATATTATATACTGTACATAAAATATCAAATTTCACCAAATATGTATTATATACTCTACATAAAATATCAAAGTCCACCAATTATATATTATCTACTGTACATAAAATATCAAATTTCACCATATATATATTATATACTGTACAGAAAATATCAAATTTCACCAAATATATATTATATACTCTACATAAAATATCAAAGTCCACCAAATATATATTATCTACTGTACGTAAAATGTCAAATTTCACAGAATATATGTTATATACTGTTCATTAAATATCAAATTTCATCAAATATATTATACACTGTACATGAAATATGAAATTACACCAAATATATATTATATACTGTACATAAAATATGAAAGTACACCAAATATATATTATATACTGTACATAAAATATCAAATTTCACCAAATATGTATTATATACTCCACATAAAATATCAAAGTCCACCAATTATATATTATCTACTGTACATAAAATATCAAATTTCACCAAATATAAATTATATACTGTAGAGAAAATATCAAATTTCACCAAATATATATTATATACTCTACATAAAATATCAAAGTCCACCAAATATATATTATCTACTGTACGTAAAATGTCAAGTTTCACAGAATATATGTTATATACTGTTCATTAAATATCAAATTTCATCAAATATATTATACACTGTACATGAAATATGAAATTACACCAAATATATATTATATACTGTACATAAAATATGAAAGTACAACATATATATATTATATACTGTACATAAAATATCAAATTTCACCAAATATGTATTATATACTCTACATAAAATATCAAAGTCCACCAATTATATATTATCTACTGTACATAAAATATCAAATTTCACCATATATATATTATATACTGTACAGAAAATATCAAATTTCACCAAATATATATTATATACTCTACATAAAATATCAAAGTCCACCAAATATATATTATCTACTGTACGTAAAATGTCAAATTTCACAGAATATATGTTATATACTGTTCATTAAATATCAAATTTCATCAAATATATTATACACTGTACATGAAATATGAAATTACACCAAATATATATTATATACTGTACATAAAATATGAAAGTACAACATATATATATTATATACTGTACATAAAATATCAAATTTCACCAAATATGTATTATATACTCTACATAAAATATCAAAGTCCACCAATTATATATTATCTACTGTACATAAAATATCAAATTTCACCATATATATATTATATACTGTACAGAAAATATCAAATTTCACCAAATATATATTATATACTCTACATAAAATATCAAAGTCCACCAAATATATATTATCTACTGTACGTAAAATGTCAAATTTCACAGAATATATGTTATATACTGTTCATTAAATATCAAATTTCATCAAATATATTATACACTGTACATGAAATATGAAATTACACCAAATATATATTATATACTGTACATAAAATATGAAAGTACACCAAATATATATTATATACTGTACATAAAATATCAAATTTCACCAAATATGTATTATATACTCCACATAAAATATCAAAGTCCACCAATTATATATTATCTACTGTACATAAAATATCAAATTTCACCAAATATAAATTATATACTGTAGAGAAAATATCAAATTTCACCAAATATATATTATATACTCTACATAAAATATCAAAGTCCACCAAATATATATTATCTACTGTACGTAAAATGTCAAGTTTCACAGAATATATGTTATATACTGTTCATTAAATATCAAATTTCATCAAATATATTATACACTGTACATGAAATATGAAATTACACCAAATATATATTATATACTGTACATAAAATATGAAAGTACAACATATATATATTATATACTGTACATAAAATATCAAATTTCACCAAATATGTATTATATACTCTACATAAAATATCAAAGTCCACCAATTATATATTATCTACTGTACATAAAATATCAAATTTCACCATATATATATTATATGCTGTACAGAAAATATCAAATTTCACCAAATATATATTATATACTCTACATAAAATATCAAAGTCCACCAAATATATATTATCTACTGTACGTAAAATGTCAAATTTCACAGAATATATGTTATATACTGTTCATTAAATATCAAATTTCATCAAATATATTATACACTGTACATGAAATATGAAATTACACCAAATATATATTATATACTGTACATAAAATATGAAAGTACAACATATATATATTATATACTGTACATAAAATATCAAATTTCACCAAATATGTATTATATACTCTACATAAAATATCAAAGTCCACCAATTATATATTATCTACTGTACATAAAATATCAAATTTCACCATATGTATATTATATACTGTACAGAAAATATCAAATTTCACCAAATATATATTATATACTCTACATAAAATATCAAAGTCCACCAAATATATATTATCTACTGTACGTAAAATGTCAAATTTCACAGAATATATGTTATATACTGTTCATTAAATATCAAATTTCATCAAATATATTATACACTGTACATGAAATATGAAATTACACCAAATATATATTATATACTGTACATAAAATATGAAAGTACACCAAATATATATTATATACTGTACATAAAATATCAAATTTCACCAAATATGTATTATATACTCCACATAAAATATCAAAGTCCACCAATTATATATTATCTACTGTAGATAAAATATCAAATTTCACCAAATATATATTATATACTGTAGATAAAATACAAAAATACATAAAATATCAAAGGCCAAGAAATATATATTATCTACTGTACATAAAATGTCAAATTTCACCAAATATATATTATATCCTCTACATAAAAAATCAAAGTCGAAGAAATATATATTATCTACTGTACATATAATGTCAAATTTCACCAAATATATATTATATACTGTACATAAAATATCAAATTTCACCAAATATATATTATATACTCTACATAAAATATCAAAGTCCACCAATTATATATTATCTACTGTACATAAAATATCAAATTTCACCATATATATATTATATACTGTACAGAAAATATCAAATTTCACCAAATATATATTATGTACTCTACATAAAATATCAAAGTCCACCAAATATATATTATATACTGTACGTAAAATGTCAAATTTCACAGAATATATGTTATATACTGTTCATTAAATATCAAATTTCATCAAATATATTATACACTGTACATGAAATATGAAATTACACCAAATATATATTATATACTGTACATAAAATATGAAAGTACACCAAATATATATTATATACTGTACATAAAATATCAAATTTCACCAAATATGTATTATATACTCCACATAAAATATCAAAGTCCACCAATTATATATTATCTACTGTACATAAAATATAAAATTTCACCAAATATATATTATATACTGTAGATAAAATATCAAATTTCACCAAATATATATTATATACTGTACATAAAATATCAAATTTCACCAAATATATATTATATACTCCACAAAAAATATGAAAGTCCACCAAATATATATTATCTACTGTACATTAAATATCAAATTTCACAAAATATATGTTATATACTGTTCATGAAATATCAAATTTCATCAAATATATTATACACTGTTCATGAAATATGAAATTACACCAAATATATATTATATACTGTACATAAAATATGAAAGTACACCAAATATATATTATATACTGTACATAAAATATCAAATTTCACCAAATATGTATTACATACTCCACATAAAATATCAAAGTCCACCAATTATATATTATCTACTGTACATTAAATATCAAATTTCACAAAATATATGTTATATACTGTTCATGAAATATCAAATTTCATCAAATATATTATACACTGTACATAAAATATGAAATTACACCAAATATATATTGTATACTGTACATAAAATATGAAAGTACAACATATATATATTATATACTGTACATAAAATATCAAATTTCACCAAATATGTATTATATTCTCTACATAAAATATCAAAGTCCACCAATTATATATTATCTACTGTACATAAAATATCAAATTTCACCATATATATATTATATACTGTACAGAAAATATCAAATTTCACCAAATATATATTATATACTCTACATAAAATATCAAAGTCCACCAAATATATATTATCTACTGTACGTAAAATGTCAAATTTCACAGAATATATGTTATATACTGTTCATTAAATATCAAATTTCATCAAATATATATTATATACTCTACATAAAATATGAAAGTCCACCAAATATATATTATCTACTGTACATTAAATATCAAATTTCACAAAATATATGTTATATACTGTTCATGAAATATCAAATTTCATCAAATATATTATACACTGTACTTAAAATATGAAATTACACCAAATATATATTGTATACTGTACATAAAATATGAAAGTACAACATATATATATTATATACTGTACATAAAATATCAAATTTCACCAAATATGTATTATATACTCTACATAAAATATGAAAGTCCACCAAATATATATTATCTACTGTACATTAAATATCAAATTTCACAAAATATATGTTATATACTGTTCATGAAATATCAAATTTCATCAAATATATTATACACTGTACATAAAATATGAAATTACACCAAATATATATTGTATACTGTACATAAAATATGAAAGTACAACATATATATATTATATACTGTACATAAAATATCAAATTTCACCAAATATGTATTATATACTCTACATAAAATATCAAAGTCCACCAATTATATATTATCTACTGTACATAAAATATCAAATTTCACCAAATATAAATTATATACTGTAGAGAAAATATCAAATTTCACCAAATATATATTATATACTCTACATAAAATATCAAAGTCCACCAAATATATATTATCTACTGTACATAAAATGTCAAGTTTCACAGAATATATGTTATATACTGTTCATTAAATATCAAATTTCATCAAATATATTATACACTGTACATGAAATATGAAATTACACCAAATATATATTATATACTGTACATAAAATATGAAAGTACAACATATATATATTATATACTGTACATAAAATATCAAATTTCACCAAATATGTATTATATACTCTACATAAAATGTCAAAGTCCACCAATTATATATTATCTACTGTACATAAAATATCAAATTTCACCATATATATATTATATACTGTACAGAAAATATCAAATTTCACCAAATATATATTATATACTCTACATAAAATATCAAAGTCCACCAAATATATATTATCTACTGTACGTAAAATGTCAAATTTCACAGAATATATGTTATATACTGTTCATTAAATATCAAATTTCATCAAATATATTATACACTGTACATGAAATATGAAATTACACCAAATATATATTATGTACTGTACATAAAATATGAAAGTACACCAAATATATATTATATACTGTACATAAAATATCAAATTTCACCAAATATGTATTATATACTCCACATAAAATATCAAAGTCCACCAATTATATATTATCTACTGTACATAAAATATCAAATTTCACCAAATATATATTATATACTGTAGATAAAATACAAAAATACATAAAATATCAAAGTCCAAGAAATATATATTATCTACTGTACATAAAATGTCAAATTTCACCAAATATATATTATATCCTCTACATAAAAAATCAAAGTCGAAGAAATATATATTATCTACTGTACATATAATGTCAAATTTCACCAAATATATATTATATACTGTACATAAAATATCAAATTTCACCAAATATATATTATATACTCTACATAAAATATCAAAGTCCACCAATTATATATCATCTACTGTACATAAAATATCAAATTTCACCATATATATATTATATACTGTACAGAAAATATCAAATTTCACCAAATATATATTATGTACTCTACATAAAATATCAAAGTCCACCAAATATATATTATATACTGTACGTAAAATGTCAAATTTCACAGAATATATGTTATATACTGTTCATTAAATATCAAATTTCATCAAATATATTATACACTGTAAATGAAATATGAAATTACACCAAATATATATTATATACTGTACATAAAATATGAAAGTACACCAAATATATATTATATACTGTACATAAAATATCAAATTTCACCAAATATGTATTATATACTCCACATAAAATATCAAAGTCCACCAATTATATATTATCTACTGTACATAAAATATCAAATTTCACCAAATATATATTATATACTGTAGATAAAATACAAAAATACATAAAATATCAAAGTCCAAGAAATATATATTATCTACTGTACATAAAATGTCAAATTTCACCAAATATATATTATATCCTCTACATAAAAAATCAAAGTCGAAGAAATATATATTATCTACTGTACATATAATGTCAAATTTCACCAAATATATATTATATACTGTACATAAAATATCAAATTTCACCAAATATATATTATATACTCTACATAAAATATCAAAGTCCAAGAAATATATATTATCTACTGTACATAAAATGTCAAATTTCACCAAATATATATTATATCCTCTACATAAAAAATCAAAGTCGAAGAAATATATATTATCTACTGTACATATAATGTCAAATTTCACCAAATATATATTATATACTGTACATAAAATATCAAATTTCACCAAATATATATTATATACTCTACATAAAATATCAAAGTCCACCAGATATATATTATCTACTGTACGTAAAATGTCAAGTTTCACAGAATATATGTTATATACTGTTCATTAAATATCAAATTTCATTAAATATATTATACACTGTACATGAAATATGAAATTACACCAAATATATATTATATACTGTACATAAAATATGAAAGTACAACATATATATATTATATACTGTACATAAAATATCAAATTTCACCAAATATGTATTATATACTCTACATAAAATATCAAAGTCCACCAATTATATATTATCTACTGTACATAAAATATCAAATTTCACCATATATATATTATATACTGTACAGAAAATATCAAATTTCACCAAATATATATTATATACTCTACATAAAATATCAAAGTCCACCAAATATATATTATCTACTGTACGTAAAATGTCAAGTTTCACAGAATATATGTTATATACTGTTCATTAAATATCAAATTTCATCAAATATATTATACACTGTACATGAAATATGAAATTACACCAAATATATATTATATACTGTACATAAAATATGAAAGTACAACATATATATATTATATACTGTACATAAAATATCAAATTTCACCAAATATGTATTATATACTCTACATAAAATATCAAAGTCCACCAATTATATATTATCTACTGTACATAAAATATCAAATTTCACCATATATATATTATATACTGTACAGAAAATATCAAATTTCACCAAATATATATTATATACTCTACATAAAATATCAAAGTCCACCAAATATATATTATCTACTGTACGTAAAATGTCAAGTTTCACAGAATATATGTTATATACTGTTCATTAAATATCAAATTTCATCAAATATATTATACACTGTACATGAAATATGAAATTACACCAAATATATATTATATACTGTACATAAAATATGAAAGTACAACATATATATATTATATACTGTACATAAAATATCAAATTTCACCAAATATGTATTATATACTCTACATAAAATATGAAAGTCCACCAAATATATATTATCTACTGTACATTAAATATCAAATTTCACAAAATATATGTTATATACTGTTCATGAAATATCAAATTTCATCAAATATATTATACACTGTACATAAAATATGAAATTACACCAAATATATATTGTATACTGTACATAAAATATGAAAGTAGAACATATATATATTATATACTGTACATAAAATATCAAATTTCACCAAATATGTATTATATACTCTACATTAAATATCAAATTCCACCAATTATATATTATCTACTGTACATAAAATATCAAATTTCACCATATATATATTATATACTGTACAGAAAATATCAAATTTCACCAAATATATATTATATACTCTACATAAAATATCAAAGTCCACCAAATATATATTATCTACTGTACGTAAAATGTCAAATTTCACAGAATATATGTTATATACTGTTCATTAAATATCAAATTTCATCAAATATATTATACACTGTACATGAAATATGAAATTACACCAAATATATATTATATACTGTACATAAAATATGAAAGTACACCAAATATATATTATATACTGTACATAAAATATCAAATTTCACCAAATATGTATTATATACTCCACATAAAATATCAAAGTCCACCAATTATATATTATCTACTGTACATAAAATATAAAATTTCACCAAATATATATTATATACTGTAGATAAAATATCAAATTTCACCAAATATATATTATATACTGTGCATAAAATATCAAATTCCATCAAATATATTATATACTGTACATAAAATATGAAAGTACACCACATATATATTATATACTGTACATAAAATATCAAATTTCACCAAATATATATTATATACTCTACATAAAATATCAAATTCCACCAAATATGTATTATCTACTGTACATAAAATATGAAAGTACGCCAAATATATATTATATACTGTATATAAAATATCAAATTTAACTATATATTATATGCTGTACATAAAATATCAAATTTCACCAGATATATATTATATACTGTACATAAAATATAAAATTTTATCAAATATATTATATACTGTACATAAAATATGAAAGTACAGCAAATGTTTATTATATACTGTACATAAAATATCAAATTTCAACAAATATATATTATATCCTCTACATAAAATATCAAAGTCCAAGAAATATATATTATCTACTGTACATAAAATGTCAAATTTCACCAAATATATATTATATCCTGTACATAAAATATCAAATTTCACCAAATATATATTATATACTCTACATAAAATATGAAAGTCCACCAAATATATATTATCTACTGTACATTAAATATCAAATTTCACAAAATATATGTTATATACTGTTCATGAAATATCAAATTTCATCAAATATATTATACACTGTTCATGAAATATGAAATTACACCAAATATATATTGTATACTGTAAATAAAATATGAAAGTACAACATATATATATTATATACTGTACATAAAATATCAAATTTCACCAAATATGTATTATATACTCTACATTAAATATCAAATTCCACCAGTTATATATTATCTACTGTACATAAAATATCAAATTTCACCATATATATATTATATACTGTACAGAAAATATCAAATTTCACCAAATATATATTATATACTCTACATAAAATATCAAAGTCCACCAAATATATATTATCTACTGTACGTACAATGTCAAATTTCACAGAATATATGATATATACTGTTCATTAAATATCAAATTTCATCAAATATATTATACACTGTACATGAAATATGAAATTACACCAAATATATATTATATACTGTACATAAAATATGAAAGTACACCAAATATATATTATATACTGTACATAAAATATCAAATTTCACCAAATATGTATTATATACTCCACATAAAATATCAAAGTCCACCAATTATATATTATCTACTGTACATAAAATATCAAATTTCACCAAATATATATTATATACTGTAGATAAAATATCAAATTTCACCAAATATATATTATATACTGTACATAAAATATCAAATTCCATCAAATATATTATATACTGTTCATAAAATATGAAAGTACACCACATATATATTATATTCTGTACATGAAATATCAAATTTCACCAAATATATATTATATACTCTACATAAAATATCAAATTCCACCAAATATGTATTATCTACTGTACATAAAATATGAAAGTACGCCAAATATATATTATATACCGTATATAAAATATCAAATTTAACAATATATATTATATACTGTACATAAAATATCAAATTTCACCAGATATATATTATATACTGTACATAAAATATAAAATTTTATCAAATATATTATATACTGTACATAAAATATGAAAGTACAGCAAATATATATTATATACTGTACATAAAATATCAAATTTCAACAAATATATATTATATCCTCTACATAAAATATCAAAGTCCAAGAAATATATATTATCTACTGTACATAAAATGTCAAATTTCACCAAATATATATTATATACTGTACATAAAATATCAAATTTCACCAAATATATATTATATACTCTACATAAAATATGAAAGTCCACCAAATATATATTATCTACTGTACATTAAATATCAAATTTCACAAAATATATGTTATATACCGTTCATGAAATATCAAATTTCATCAAATATATTATACACTGTTCATGAAATATGAAATTACACCAAATATATATTATATACTGTACATAAAATATGAAAGTACACCAAATATATATTATATACTGTACATAAAATATCAAATTTCACCAAATATGTATTACATACTCCACATAAAATATCAAATCCACCAATTATATATTATCTACTGTACATTAAATATCAAATTTCACAAAATATATGTTATATACTGTTCATGAAATATCAAATTTCATCAAATATATTATACACTGTACATAAAATATGAAATTACACCAAATATATATTGTATACTGTACATAAAATATGAAAGTACAACATATATATATTATATACTGTACATAAAATATCAAATTTCACCAAATATGTATTATATACTCTACATAAAATACGAAAGTCCACCAAATATATATTATCTAGTGTACATTAAATATCAAATTTCACAAAATATATGTTATATACTGTTCATGAAATATCAAATTTCATCAAATATATTATACACTGTACATAAAATATGAAATTACACCAAATATATATTGTATACTGTACATAAAATATGAAAGTACAACATATATATATTATATACTGTACATAAAATATCAAATTTCACCAAATATGTATTATATACTCTACATTAAATATCAAATTCCACCAATTATATATTATCTACTGTACATAAAATATCAAATTTCACCATATATATATATTATAGACTGTACTGAAAATATCAAATTTCACCAAATATATATTATATACTCTACATAAAATATCAAAGTCCACCAAATATATATTATCTACTGTACGTAAAATGTCAAATTTCACAGAATATATGTTATATACTGTTCATTAAATATCAAATTTCATCAAATATATTATACACTGTACATGAAATATGAAATTACACCAAATATATATTATATACTGTACATAAAATGTGAAAGTACACCAAATATATATTATATACTGTACATAAAATATCAAATTTCACCAAATATGTATTATATACTCTACATTAAATATCAAATTCCACCAATTATATATCATCTACTGTACATAAAATATCAAATTTCACCATATATATATTATATACTGTACAGAAAATATCAAATTTCACCAAATATATATTATGTACTCTACATAAAATATCAAAGTCCACCAAATATATATTATATACTGTACGTAAAATGTCAAATTTCACAGAATATATGTTATATACTGTTCATTAAATATCAAATTTCATCAAATATATTATACACTGTAAATGAAATATGAAATTACACCAAATATATATTATATACTGTACATAAAATATGAAAGTACACCAAATATATATTATATACTGTACATAAAATATCAAATTTCACCAAATATGTATTATATACTCCACATAAAATATCAAAGTCCACCAATTATATATTATCTACTGTACATAAAATATCAAATTTCACCAAATATATATTATATACTGTAGATAAAATACAAAAATACATAAAATATCAAAGTCCAAGAAATATATATTATCTACTGTACATAAAATGTCAAATTTCACCAAATATATATTATATCCTCTACATAAAAAATCAAAGTCGAAGAAATATATATTATCTACTGTACATATAATGTCAAATTTCACCAAATATATATTATATACTGTACATAAAATATCAAATTTCACCAAATATATATTATATACTCTACATAAAATATCAAAGTCCAAGAAATATATATTATCTACTGTACATAAAATGTCAAATTTCACCAAATATATATTATATCCTCTACATAAAAAATCAAAGTCGAAGAAATATATATTATCTACTGTACATATAATGTCAAATTTCACCAAATATATATTATATACTGTACATAAAATATCAAATTTCACCAAATATATATTATATACTCTACATAAAATATCAAAGTCCACCAGATATATATTATCTACTGTACGTAAAATGTCAAGTTTCACAGAATATATGTTATATACTGTTCATTAAATATCAAATTTCATCAAATATATTATACACTGTACATGAAATATGAAATTACACCAAATATATATTATATACTGTACATAAAATATGAAAGTACAACATATATATATTATATACTGTACATAAAATATCAAATTTCACCAAATATGTATTATATACTCTACATAAAATATCAAAGTCCACCAATTATATATTATCTACTGTACATAAAATATCAAATTTCACCATATATATATTATATACTGTACAGAAAATATCAAATTTCACCAAATATATATTATATACTCTACATAAAATATCAAAGTCCACCAAATATATATTATCTACTGTACGTAAAATGTCAAGTTTCACAGAATATATGTTATATACTGTTCATTAAATATCAAATTTCATCAAATATATTATACACTGTACATGAAATATGAAATTACACCAAATATATATTATATAGTGTACATAAAATATGAAAGTACAACATATATATATTATATACTGTACATAAAATATCAAATTTCACCAAATATGTATTATATACTCTACATAAAATATCAAAGTCCACCAATTATATATTATCTACTGTACATAAAATATCAAATTTCACCATATATATATTATATACTGTACAGAAAATATCAAATTTCACCAAATATATATTATATACTCTACATAAAATATCAAAGTCCACCAAATATATATTATCTACTGTACGTAAAATGTCAAGTTTCACAGAATATATGTTATATACTGTTCATTAAATATCAAATTTCATCAAATATATTATACACTGTACATGAAATATGAAATTACACCAAATATATATTATATACTGTACATAAAATATGAAAGTACAACATATATATATTATATACTGTACATAAAATATCAAATTTCACCAAATATGTATTATATACTCTACATAAAATATGAAAGTCCACCAAATATATATTATCTACTGTACATTAAATATCAAATTTCACAAAATATATGTTATATACTGTTCATGAAATATCAAATTTCATCAAATATATTATACACTGTACATAAAATATGAAATTACACCAAATATATATTGTATACTGTACATAAAATATGAAAGTAGAACATATATATATTATATACTGTACATAAAATATCAAATTTCACCAAATATGTATTATATACTCTACATTAAATATCAAATTCCACCAATTATATATTATCTACTGTACATAAAATATCAAATTTCACCATATATATATTATATACTGTACAGAAAATATCAAATTTCACCAAATATATATTATATACTCTACATAAAATATCAAAGTCCACCAAATATATATTATCTACTGTACGTAAAATGTCAAATTTCACAGAATATATGTTATATACTGTTCATTAAATATCAAATTTCATCAAATATATTATACACTGTACATGAAATATGAAATTACACCAAATATATATTATATACTGTACATAAAATATGAAAGTACACCAAATATATATTATATACTGTACATAAAATATCAAATTTCACCAAATATGTATTATATACTCCACATAAAATATCAAAGTCCACCAATTATATATTATCTACTGTACATAAAATATAAAATTTCACCAAATATATATTATATACTGTAGATAAAATATCAAATTTCACCAAATATATATTATATACTGTGCATAAAATATCAAATTCCATCAAATATATTATATACTGTACATAAAATATGAAAGTACACCACATATATATTATATACTGTACATAAAATATCAAATTTCACCAAATATATATTATATACTCTACATAAAATATCAAATTCCACCAAATATGTATTATCTACTGTACATAAAATATGAAAGTACGCCAAATATATATTATATACTGTATATAAAATATCAAATTTAACTATATATTATATGCTGTACATAAAATATCAAATTTCACCAGATATATATTATATACTGTACATAAAATATAAAATTTTATCAAATATATTATATACTGTACATAAAATATGAAAGTACAGCAAATGTTTATTATATACTGTACATAAAATATCAAATTTCAACAAATATATATTATATCCTCTACATAAAATATCAAAGTCCAAGAAATATATATTATCTACTGTACATAAAATGTCAAATTTCACCAAATATATATTATATCCTGTACATAAAATATCAAATTTCACCAAATATATATTATATACTCTACATAAAATATGAAAGTCCACCAAATATATATTATCTACTGTACATTAAATATCAAATTTCACAAAATATATGTTATATACTGTTCATGAAATATCAAATTTCATCAAATATATTATACACTGTTCATGAAATATGAAATTACACCAAATATATATTGTATACTGTAAATAAAATATGAAAGTACAACATATATATATTATATACTGTACATAAAATATCAAATTTCACCAAATATGTATTATATACTCTACATTAAATATCAAATTCCACCAGTTATATATTATCTACTGTACATAAAATATCAAATTTCACCATATATATATTATATACTGTACAGAAAATATCAAATTTCACCAAATATATATTATATACTCTACATAAAATATCAAAGTCCACCAAATATATATTATCTACTGTACGTACAATGTCAAATTTCACAGAATATATGATATATACTGTTCATTAAATATCAAATTTCATCAAATATATTATACACTGTACATGAAATATGAAATTACACCAAATATATATTATATACTGTACATAAAATATGAAAGTACACCAAATATATATTATATACTGTACATAAAATATCAAATTTCACCAAATATGTATTATATACTCCACATAAAATATCAAAGTCCACCAATTATATATTATCTACTGTACATAAAATATCAAATTTCACCAAATATATATTATATACTGTAGATAAAATATCAAATTTCACCAAATATATATTATATACTGTACATAAAATATCAAATTCCATCAAATATATTATATACTGTTCATAAAATATGAAAGTACACCACATATATATTATATTCTGTACATGAAATATCAAATTTCACCAAATATATATTATATACTCTACATAAAATATCAAATTCCACCAAATATGTATTATCTACTGTACATAAAATATGAAAGTACGCCAAATATATATTATATACCGTATATAAAATATCAAATTTAACAATATATATTATATACTGTACATAAAATATCAAATTTCACCAGATATATATTATATACTGTACATAAAATATAAAATTTTATCAAATATATTATATACTGTACATAAAATATGAAAGTACAGCAAATATATATTATATACTGTACATAAAATATCAAATTTCAACAAATATATATTATATCCTCTACATAAAATATCAAAGTCCAAGAAATATATATTATCTACTGTACATAAAATGTCAAATTTCACCAAATATATATTATATACTGTACATAAAATATCAAATTTCACCAAATATATATTATATACTCTACATAAAATATGAAAGTCCACCAAATATATATTATCTACTGTACATTAAATATCAAATTTCACAAAATATATGTTATATACCGTTCATGAAATATCAAATTTCATCAAATATATTATACACTGTTCATGAAATATGAAATTACACCAAATATATATTATATACTGTACATAAAATATGAAAGTACACCAAATATATATTATATACTGTACATAAAATATCAAATTTCACCAAATATGTATTACATACTCCACATAAAATATCAAATCCACCAATTATATATTATCTACTGTACATTAAATATCAAATTTCACAAAATATATGTTATATACTGTTCATGAAATATCAAATTTCATCAAATATATTATACACTGTACATAAAATATGAAATTACACCAAATATATATTGTATACTGTACATAAAATATGAAAGTACAACATATATATATTATATACTGTACATAAAATATCAAATTTCACCAAATATGTATTATATACTCTACATAAAATACGAAAGTCCACCAAATATATATTATCTAGTGTACATTAAATATCAAATTTCACAAAATATATGTTATATACTGTTCATGAAATATCAAATTTCATCAAATATATTATACACTGTACATAAAATATGAAATTACACCAAATATATATTGTATACTGTACATAAAATATGAAAGTACAACATATATATATTATATACTGTACATAAAATATCAAATTTCACCAAATATGTATTATATACTCTACATTAAATATCAAATTCCACCAATTATATATTATCTACTGTACATAAAATATCAAATTTCACCATATATATATATTATAGACTGTACTGAAAATATCAAATTTCACCAAATATATATTATATACTCTACATAAAATATCAAAGTCCACCAAATATATATTATCTACTGTACGTAAAATGTCAAATTTCACAGAATATATGTTATATACTGTTCATTAAATATCAAATTTCATCAAATATATTATACACTGTACATGAAATATGAAATTACACCAAATATATATTATATACTGTACATAAAATGTGAAAGTACACCAAATATATATTATATACTGTACATAAAATATCAAATTTCACCAAATATGTATTATATACTCCACATAAAATATCAAAGTCCACCAATTATATATTATATACTGTACATAAAATATCAAATTTCACCAAATATATATATGATATACTGTAGATAAAATATGAAATTTCAGCAAATATATATTATATACTGTACATAAAATATCAAATTCCATCATATATACTATATACTCTACATAAAATATCAAATTCCACCAAATATGTATTATCTACTATACATAAAATATGAAAGTACGCCAAATATATATTATATACTGTATATAAAATATCAAATTTAACAATATATATTATATACTGTACATAAAATATCAAATTTCACCAGATATATATTATATACTGTACATAAAATATAAAATTTTATCAAATATATTATATACTGTACATAAAATATGAAAGTACAGCAAATATATATTATATACTGTACATAAAATATCAAATTTCAACAAATATATATTATATCTTCTACATAAAATATCAAAGTCCAAGAAATATATATTATCTACTGTACATAAAATGTCAAATTTCACCAAATATATATTATATACTGTACATAAAATATCAAATTTCACCAAATATATATTATATACTCTACATAAAATATCAAAGTCCACCAAATATATATTATCTACTGTACATTAAATATCAAATTTCACAAAATATATGTTATATACTGTTCATGAAATATCAAATTTCATCAAATATATTATACACTGTTCATGAAATATGAAATTACACCAAATATATATTATATACTGTACATAAAATATGAAAGTACACCAAATATATATTATATACTCTACATAAAATATCAAATTTCTCCAAATATGTATTACATTCTCCACATAAAATATCAAAGTCCACCAATTATATATTATCTACTGTACATTAAATATCAAATTTCACAAAATATATGTTATATACTGTTCATGAAATATCAAATTTCATCAAATATATTATACACTGGACATAAAATATGAAATTACACCAAATATATATTGTATACTGTACATAAAATATGAAAGTACATCATATATATATTATATACTGTACATAAAATATCAAATTTCACCAAATATGTATTATATACTCTACATAAAATATGAAAGTCCACCAAATATATATTATCTAGTGTACATTAAATATCAAATTTCACAAAATATATGTTATATACTGTTCATGAAATATCAAATTTCATCAAATATATTATACACTGTACATATAATATGAAATTACACCAAATATATATTGTATACTGTACATAAAATATGAAAGTACAACATATATATATTATATACTGTACATAAAATGTCAAATTTCACCAAATATGTATTATATACTCTACATTAAATATCAAATTCCACCAATTATATATTATCTAGTGTAAATAAAATATCAAATTTCACCATATATATATTATATACTGTACAGAAAATATCAAATTTCACCAAATATATATTATATACTCTACATAAAATATCAAAGTCCACCAAATATATATTATCTACTGTACGTAAAATGTCAAATTTCACAGAATATATGTTATATACTGTTCATTAAATATCAAATTTCATCAAATATATTATACACTGTACATGAAATATGAAATTACACCAAATATATATTATATACTGTACATAAAATATGAAAGTACACCAAATATATATTATATACTGTACATAAAATATCAAATTTCACCAAATATGTATTATATACTCCACATAAAATATCAAAGTCCACCAATTATATATTATCTACTGTACATAAAATATCAAATTTCACCAAATATATATTATATACTGTAGATAAAATATCAAATTTCACCAAATATATATTATATACTGTACATAAAATATCAAATTCCATCAAATATATTATATACTGTACATAAAATATGAAAGTACACCACATATATATTATATACTGTACATGAAATATCAAATTTCACCAAATATATATTATATACTCTACATAAAATATCAAATTCCACCAAATATGTATTATCTACTGTACATAAAATATGAAAGTATGCCAAATATATATTATATACCGTATATAAAATATCAAATTTAACAATATATATTATATACTGTACATAAAATATCAAATTTCACCAGATATATATTATATACTGTACATAAAATATAAAATTTTATCAAATATATTATATACTGTACATAAAATATGAAAGTACAGCAAATAAATATTATATACTGTACATAAAATATCAAATTTCAACAAATATATATTATATCCTCTACATAAAATATCAAAGTCCAAGAAATATATATTATCTACTGTACATAAAATGTCAAATTTCACCAAATATATATTATATACTGTACATAAAATATCAAATTTCACCAAATATATATTATATACTCTACATAAAATATGAAAGTCCACCAAATATATATTATCTACTGTACATTAAATATCAAATTTCACAAAATATATGTTATATACTGTTCATGAAATATCAAATTTCATCAAATATATTATACACTGTTCATGAAATATGAAATTACACCAAATATATATTATATACTGTACATAAAATATGAAAGTACACCAAATATATATTATATACTGTACATAAAATATCAAATTTCACCAAATATGTATTACATACTCCACATAAAATATCAAAGTCCACCAATTATATATTATCTACTGTACATTAAATATCAAATTTCACAAAATATATGTTATATACTGTTCATGAAATATCAAATTTCATCAAATATATTATACACTGTACATAAAATATGAAATTACACCAAATATATATTTTATACTGTACATAAAATATGAAAGTACAACATATATATATTATATACTGTACATAAAATATCAAATTTCACCAAATATGTATTATATTCTCTACATAAAATATCAAAGTCCACCAATTATATATTATCTACTGTACATAAAATATCAAATTTCACCATATATATATTATATACTGTACAGAAAATATCAAATTTCACCAAATATATATTATATACTCTACATAAAATATCAAAGTCCACCAAATATATATTATC
Source organism: Gorilla gorilla gorilla (assembly GCF_029281585.2). Lineage (NCBI taxonomy): Eukaryota > Metazoa > Chordata > Mammalia > Primates > Hominidae > Gorilla > Gorilla gorilla. The sequence continues at coordinate 3,705,483 of NC_073236.2, forward strand.
TACTGTACGTAAAATGTCAAATTTCACAGAATATATGTTATATACTGTTCATTAAATATCAAATTTCATCAAATATATATTATATACTCTACATAAAATATGAAAGTCCACCAAATATATATTATCTACTGTACATTAAATATCAAATTTCACAAAACATATCTTATATACTGTTCATGAAATATCAAATTTCATCAAATATATTATACACTGTACTTAAAATATGAAATTACACCAAATATATATTGTATACTGTACATAAAATATGAAAGTACAACATATATATATTATATACTGTACATAAAATATCAAATTTCACCAAATATGTATTATATACTCTACATAAAATATGAAAGTCCACCAAATATATATTATCTACTGTACATTAAATATCAAATTTCACAAAATATATGTTATATACTGTTCATGAAATATCAAATTTCATCAAATATATTATACACTGTACATAAAATATGAAATTACACCAAATATATATTGTATACTGTACATAAAATATGAAAGTACAACATATATATTATATACTGTACATAAAATATCAAATTTCACCAAATATGTATTATATACTCTACATAAAATATCAAAGTCCACCAATTATATATTATCTACTGTACATAAAATATCAAATTTCACCAAATATAAATTATATACTGTAGAGAAAATATCAAATTTCACCAAATATATATTATATACTCTACATAAAATATCAAAGTCCACCAAATATATATTATCTACTGTACGTAAAATGTCAAGTTTCACAGAATATATGTTATATACTGTTCATTAAATATCAAATTTCATCAAATATATTATACACTGTACATGAAATATGAAATTACACCAAATATATATTATATACTGTACATAAAATATGAAAGTACAACATATATATATTATATACTGTACATAAAATATCAAATTTCACCAAATATGTATTATATACTCTACATAAAATATCAAAGTCCACCAATTATATATTATCTACTGTACATAAAATATCAAATTTCACCATATATATATTATATACTGTACAGAAAATATCAAATTTCACCAAATATATATTATATACTCTACATAAAATATCAAAGTCCACCAAATATATATTATCTACTGTACGTAAAATGTCAAATTTCACAGAATATATGTTATATACTGTTCATTAAATATCAAATTTCATCAAATATATTATACACTGTACATGAAATATGAAATTACACCAAATATATATTATATACTGTACATAAAATATGAAAGTACACCAAATATATATTATATACTGTACATAAAATATCAAATTTCACCAAATATGTATTATATACTCCACATAAAATATCAAAGTCCACCAATTATATATTATCTACTGTACATAAAATATCAAATTTCACCAAATATATATTATATACTGTAGATAAAATACAAAAATACATAAAATATCAAAGTCCAAGAAATATATATTATCTACTGTACATAAAATGTCAAATTTCACCAAATATATATTATATCCTCTACATAAAAAATCAAAGTCGAAGAAATATATATTATCTACAGTACATATAATGTCAAATTTCACCAAATATATATTATATACTGTACATAAAATATCAAATTTCACCAAATATATATTATATACTCTACATAAAATATCAAAGTCCACCAATTATATATTATCTACTGTACATAAAATATCAAATTTCACCATATATATATTATATACTGTACAGAAAATATCAAATTTCACCAAATATATATTATGTACTCTACATAAAATATCAAAGTCCACCAAATATATATTATATACTGTACGTAAAATGTCAAATTTCACAGAATATATGTTATATACTGTTCATTAAATATCAAATTTCATCAAATATATTATACACTGTACATGAAATATGAAATTACACCAAATATATATTATATACTGTACATAAAATTTGAAAGTACACCAAATATATATTATATACTGTACATAAAATATCAAATTTCACCAAATATGTATTATATACTCCACATAAAATATCAAAGTCCACCAATTATATATTATCTACTGTACATAAAATATCAAATTTCACCAAATATATATTATATACTGTAGATAAAATACAAAAATACATAAAATATCAAAGTCCAAGAAATATATATTATCTACTGTACATAAAATGTCAAATTTCACCAAATATATATTATATCCTCTACATAAAAAATCAAAGTCGAAGAAATATATATTATCTACTGTACATATAATGTCAAATTTCACCAAATATATATTATATACTGTACATAAAATATCAAATTTCACCAAATATATATTATATACTCTATATAAAATATCAAAGTCCAAGAAATATATATTATCTACTGTACATAAAATGTCAAATTTCACCAAATATATATTATATCCTCTACATAAAAAATCAAAGTCGAAGAAATATATATTATCTACTGTACATATAATGTCAAATTTCACCAAATATATATTATATACTGTACATAAAATATCAAATTTCACCAAATATATATTATATACTCTACATAAAATATCAAAGTCCACCAGATATATATTATCTACTGTACGTAAAATGTCAAGTTTCACAGAATATATGTTATATACTGTTCATTAAATATCAAATTTCATCAAATATATTATACACTGTACATGAAATATGAAATTACACCAAATATATATTATATACTGTACATAAAATATGAAAGTACAACATATATATATTATATACTGTACATAAAATATCAAATTTCACCAAATATGTATTATATACTCTACATAAAATACCAAAGTCCACCAATTATATATTATCTACTGTACATAAAATATCAAATTTCACCATATATATATTATATACTGTACAGAAAATATCAAATTTCACCAAATATATATTATATACTCTACATAAAATATCAAAGTCCACCAAATATATATTATCTACTGTACGTAAAATGTCAAGTTTCACAGAATATATGTTATATACTGTTCATTAAATATCAAATTTCATCAAATATATTATACACTGTACATGAAATATGAAATTACACCAAATATATATTATATACTGTACATAAAATATGAAAGTACAACATATATATATTATATACTGTACATAAAATATCAAATTTCACCAAATATGTATTATATACTCTACATAAAATATCAAAGTCCACCAATTATATATTATCTACTGTACATAAAATATCAAATTTCACCATATATATATTATATACTGTACAGAAAATATCAAATTTCACCAAATATATATTATATACTCTACATAAAATATCAAAGTCCACCAAATATATATTATCTACTGTACGTAAAATGTCAAGTTTCACAGAATATATGTTATATACTGTTCATTAAATATCAAATTTCATCAAATATATTATACACTGTACATGAAATATGAAATTACACCAAATATATATTATATACTGTACATAAAATATGAAAGTACAACATATATATATCATATACTGTACATAAAATATCAAATTTCACCAAATATGTATTATATACTCTACATAAAATATGAAAGTCCACCAAATATATATTATCTACTGTACATTAAATATCAAATTTCACAAAATATATGTTATATACTGTTCATGAAATATCAAATTTCATCAAATATATTATACACTGTACATAAAATATGAAATTACAACAAATATATATTGTATACTGTACATAAAATATGAAAGTACAACATATATATATTATATACTGTACATAAAATATCAAATTTCACCAAATATGTATTATATACTCTACATTAAATATCAAATTCCACCAATTATATATTATCTACTGTACATAAAATATCAAATTTCACCATATATATATTATATACTGTACAGAAAATATCAAATTTCACCAAATATATATTATATACTCTACATAAAATATCAAAGTCCACCAAATATATATTATCTACTGTACGTAAAATGTCATATTTCACAGAATATATATTTTATACTGTTCATTAAATATCAAATTTCATCAAATATATTATACACTGTACATGAAATATGAAATTACACCAAATATATATTATATACTGTACATAAAATATGAAAGTACACCAAATATATATTATATACTGTACATAAAATATCAAATTTCACCAAATATGTATTATATACTCCACATAAAATATCAAAGTCCACCAATTATATATTATCTACTGTACATAAAATATAAAATTTCACCAAATATATATTATATACTGTAGATAAAATATCAAATTTCACCAAATATATATTATATACTGTGCATAAAATATCAAATTCCATCAAATATATTATATACTGTACATAAAATATGAAAGTACACCACATATATATTATATACTGTACATAAAATATCAAATTTCACCAAATATATATTATATACTCTACATAAAATATCAAATTCCACCAAATATGTATTATCTACTGTACATAAAATATGAAAGTACGCCAAATATATATTATATACTGTATATAAAATATCAAATTTAACTATATATTATATGCTGTACATAAAATATCAAATTTCACCAGATATATATTATATACTGTACATAAAATATAAAATTTTATCAAATATATTATATACTGTACATAAAATATGAAAGTACAGCAAATGTATATTATATACTGTACATAAAATATCAAATTTCAACAAATATATATTATATCCTCTACATAAAATATCAAAGTCCAAGAAATATATATTATCTACTGTACATAAAATGTCAAATTTCACCAAATATATATTATATCCTGTACATAAAATATCAAATTTCACCAAATATATATTATATACTCTACATAAAATATGAAAGTCCACCAAATATATATTATCTACTGTACATTAAATATCAAATTTCACAAAATATATGTTATATACTGTTCATGAAATATCAAATTTCATCAAATATATTATACACTGTTCATGAAATATGAAATTACACCAAATATATATTGTATACTGTAAATAAAATATGAAAGTACAACATATATATATTATATACTGTACATAAAATATCAAATTTCACCAAATATGTATTATATACTCTACATTAAATATCAAATTCCACCAGTTATATATTATCTACTGTACATAAAATATCAAATTTCACCATATATATATTATATACTGTACAGAAAATATCAAATTTCACCAAATATATATTATATACTCTACATAAAATATCAAAGTCCACCAAATATATATTATCTACTGTACGTACAATGTCAAATTTCACAGAATATATGTTATATACTGTTCATTAAATATCAAATTTCATCAAATATATTATACACTGTACATGAAATATGAAATTACACCAAATATATATTATATACTGTACATAAAATATGAAAGTACACCAAATATATATTATATACTGTACATAAAATATCAAATTTCACCAAATATGTATTATATACTCCACATAAAATATCAAAGTCCACCAATTATATATTATCTACTGTACATAAAATATCAAATTTCACCAAATATATATTATATACTGTAGATAAAATATCAAATTTCACCAAATATATATTATATACTGTACATAAAATATCAAATTCCATCAAATATATTATATACTGTACATAAAATATGAAAGTACACCACATATATATTATATACTGTACATGAAATATCAAATTTCACCAAATATATATTATATACTCTACATAAAATATCAAATTCCACCAAATATGTATTATCTACTGTACATAAAATATGAAAGTACGCCAAATATATATTATATACCGTATATAAAATATCAAATTTAACAATATATATTATATACTGTACATAAAATATCAAATTTCACCAGATATATATTATATACTGTACATAAAATATAAAATTTTATCAAATATATTATATACTGTACATAAAATATGAAAGTACAGCAAATATATATTATATACTGTACATAAAATATCAAATTTCAACAAATATATATTATATCCTCTACATAAAATATCAAAGTCCAAGAAATATATATTATCTACTGTACATAAAATGTCAAATTTCACCAAATATATATTATATACTGTACATAAAATATCAAATTTCACCAAATATATATTATATACTCTACATAAAATATGAAAGTCCACCAAATATATATTATCTACTGTACATTAAATATCAAATTTCACAAAATATATGTTATATACTGTTCATGAAATATCAAATTTCATCAAACATATTATACACTGTTCATGAAATATGAAATTACACCAAATATATATTATATACTGTACATAAAATATGAAAGTACACCAAATATATATTATATACTCTACATAAAATATCAAATTTCTCCAAATATGTATTACATTCTCCACATAAAATATCAAAGTCCACCAATTATATATTATCTACTGTACATTAAATATCAAATTTCACAAAATATATGTTATATACTGTTCATGAAATATCAAATTTCATCAAATATATTATACACTGTACATAAAATATGCAATTACACCAAATATATATTGTATACTGTAAATAAAATATGAAAGTACAACATATATATATTATATACTGTACATAAAATATCAAATTTCACCAAATGTGTGTTATATACTCTACACAAAATATGAAAGTCCACCAAATATATATTATCTAGTGTACATTAAATATCAAATTTCACAAAATATATGTTATATACTGTTAATGAAATATCAAATTTCATCAAATATATTATACACTGTACATAAAATATGAAATTACACCAAATATATATTCTATACTGTACATAAAATATGAAAGTACAACATATATATATTATATACTGTACATAAAATATCAAATTTCACCAAATATGTATTATATACTCTACATTAAATATCAAATTCCACCAATTATATATTATCTACTGTACATAAAATATCAAATTTCACCATATATATATTATAGACTGTACTGAAAATATCAAATTTCACCAAATATATATTATATACTCTACATAAAATATCAAAGTCCACCAAATATATATTATCTACTGTACGTAAAATGTCAAATTTCACAGAATATATGTTATATACTGTTCATTAAATATCAAATTTCATCAAATATATTATACACTGTACATGAAATATAAAATTACACCAAATATATATTATATACTGTACATAAAATATGAAAGTACACCAAATATATATTATATACTATACATAAAATATCAAATTTCACCAAATATGTATTATATACTCCACATAAAATATCAAAGTCCACCAATTATATATTATCTACTGTACATAAAATATCAAATTTCACCAAATATATATTATATATTGTAGATAAAATATCAAATTTCACCAAATATATATTATATACTGTACATAAAATATCAAATTCCATCATATATATTATATACTGTACATAAAATATGAAAGTACACCACATATATATTATATACTGTACATGAAATATCAAATTTCACCAAATATATATTATATACTCTACATAAAATATCAAATTCCACCAAATATGTATTATCTACTGTACATAAAATATGAAAGTACGCCAAATATATATTATATACCGTATATAAAATATCAAATTTAACAATATATATTATATACTGTACACAAAATATCAAATTTCACCAGATATATATTATATACTGTACATAAAATATAAAATTTTATCAAATATATTATATACTGTACATAAAATATGAAAGTACAGCAAATATATATTATATACTGTACATAAAATATCAAATTTCAACAAATATATATTATATCCTCTACATAAAATATCAAAGTCCAAGAAATATATATTATCTACTGTACATAAAATGTCAAATTTCACCAAATATATATTATATACTGTACATAAAATATCAAATTTCACCAAATATATATTATATACTCTACATAAAATATGAAAGTCCACCAAATATATATTATCTACTGTACATTAAATATCAAATTTCACAAAATATATGTTATATACCGTTCATGAAATATCAAATTTCATCAAATATATTATACACTGTTCATGAAATATGAAATTACACCAAATATATATTATATACTGTACATAAAATATGAAAGTACACCAAATATATATTATATACTGTATATAAAATATCAAATTTCACCAAATATGTATTACATACTCCACATAAAATATCAAAGTCCACCAATTATATATTATCTACTGTACGTAAAATGTCAAATTTCACAGAATATATGTTATATACTGTTCATTAAATATCAAATTTCATCAAATATATTATACACTGTACATGAAATATGAAATTACACCAAATATATATTATATACTGTACATAAAATATGAAAGTACAACATATATATATTATATACTGTACATAAAATATCAAATTTCACCAAATGTGTGTTATATACTCTACACAAAATATGAAAGTCCACCAAATATATATTATCTAGTGTACATTAAATATCAAATTTCACAAAATATATGTTATATACTGTTCATGAAATATCAAATTTCATCAAATATATTATACACTGTACATAAAATATGAAATTACACCAAATATATATTGTATACTGTACATAAAATATGAAAGTACAACATATATATATTATATACTGTACATAAAATATCAAATTTCACCAAATATGTATTATATACTCTACATTAAATATCAAATTCCACCAATTATATATTATCTACTGTACATAAAATATCAAATTTCACCATATATATATTATAGACTGTACTGAAAATATCAAATTTCACCAAATATATATTATATACTCTACATAAAATATCAAAGTCCACCAAATATATATTATCTACTGTACGTAAAATGTCAAATTTCACAGAATATATGTTATATACTGTTCATTAAATATCAAATTTCATCAAATATATTATACACTGTACATGAAATATGAAATTACACCAAATATATATTATATACTGTACATAAAATATGAAAGTACACCAAATATATATTATATACTGTACATAAAATATCAAATTTCACCAAATATGTATTATATACTCCACATAAAATATCAAAGTCCACCAATTATATATTATCTACTGTACATAAAATATCAAATTTCACCAAATATATATTATATATTGTAGATAAAATATCAAATTTCACCAAATATATATTATATACTGTACATAAAATATCAAATTCCATCATATATATTATATACTGTACATAAAATATGAAAGTACACCACATATATATTATATATTGTACATGAAATATCAAATTTCACCAAATATATATTATATACTCTACATAAAATATCAAATTCCACCAAATATGTATTATCTACTGTACATAAAATATGAAAGTACGCCAAATATATATTATATACCGTATATAAAATATCAAATTTAACAATATATATTATATACTGTACACAAAATATCAAATTTCACCAGATATATATTATATACTGTACATAAAATATAAAATTTTATCAAATATATTATATACTGTACATAAAATATGAAAGTACAGCAAATATATATTATATACTGTACATAAAATATCAAATTTCAACAAATATATATTATATCCTCTACATAAAATATCAAAGTCCAAGAAATATATATTATCTACTGTACATAAAATGTCAAATTTCACCAAATATATATTATATACTGTACATAAAATATCAAATTTCACCAAATATATATTATATACTCTACATAAAATATGAAAGTCCACCAAATATATATTATCTACTGTACATTAAATATCAAATTTCACAAAATATATGTTATATACCGTTCATGAAATATCAAATTTCATCAAATATATTATAAACTGTTCATGAAATATGAAATTACACCAAATATATATTATATACTGTACATAAAATATGAAAGTACACCAAATATATATTATATACTGTACATAAAATATCAAATTTCACCAAATATGTATTACATACTCCACATAAAATATCAAAGTCCACCAATTATATATTATCTACTGTACATTAAATATCAAATTTCACAAAATATATGTTATATACTGTTCATGAAATATCAAATTTCATCAAATATATTATACACTGTACATAAAATATGAAATTACACCAAATATATATTGTATACTGTACATAAAATATGAAAGTACAACATATATATATTATATACTGTACATAAAATATCAAATTTCACCAAATATGTATTATATACTCTACATAAAATATGAAAGTCCACCAAATATATATTATCTAGTGTACATTAAATATCAAATTTCACAAAATATATGTTATATACTGTTCATGAAATATCAAATTTCATCAAATATATTATACACTGTACATAAAATATGAAATTACACCAAATATATATTGTATACTATACATAAAATATGAAAGTACAACATATATATATTATATACTGTACATAAAATATCAAATTTCACCAAATATGTATTATATACTCTACATAAAATATCAAAGTCCACCAATTATATATTATCTACTGTACATAAAATATAAAATTTCACCATATATATATTATATACTGTACAGAAAATATCAAATTTCACCAAATATATATTATATACTCTACATAAAATATCAAAGTCCACCAAATATATATTATCTACTGTACGTAAAATGTCAAATTTCACAGAATATATGTTATATACTGTTCATTAAATATCAAATTTCATCAAATATATTATACACTGTACATGAAATATGAAATTACACCAAATATATATTATATACTGTACATAAAATGTGAAAGTACACCAAATATATATTATATACTGTACATAAAATATCAAATTTCACCAAATATGTATTATATACTCCACATAAAATATCAAAGTCCACCAATTATATATTATATACTGTACATAAAATATCAAATTTCACCAAATATATATATGATATACTGTAGATAAAATATGAAATTTCAGCAAATATATATTATATACTGTACATAAAATATCAAATTCCATCATATATACTATATACTCTACATAAAATATCAAATTCCACCAAATATGTATTATCTACTGTACATAAAATATGAAAGTACGCCAAATATATATTATATACTGTATATAAAATATCAAATTTAACAATATATATTATATACTGTACATAAAATATCAAATTTCACCAGATATATATTATATACTGTACATAAAATATAAAATTTTATCAAATATATTATATACTGTACATAAAATATGAAAGTACAGCAAATATATATTATATACTGTACATAAAATATCAAATTTCAACAAATATATATTATATCTTCTACATAAAATATCAAAGTCCAAGAAATATATATTATCTACTGTACATAAAATGTCAAATTTCACCAAATATATATTATATACTGTACATAAAATATCAAATTTCACCAAATATATATTATATACTCTACATAAAATATGAAAGTCCACCAAATATATATTATCTACTGTACATTAAATATCAAATTTCACAAAATATATGTTATATACTGTTCATGAAATATCAAATTTCATCAAATATATTATACACTGTTCATGAAATATGAAATTACACCAAATATATATTATATACTGTACATAAAATATGAAAGTACACCAAATATATATTATATACTCTACATAAAATATCAAATTTCTCCAAATATGTATTACATTCTCCACATAAAATATCAAAGTCCACCAATTATATATTATCTACTGTACATTAAATATCAAATTTCACAAAATATATGTTATATACTGTTCATGAAATGTCAAATTTCATCAAATATATTATACACTGGACATAAAATATGAAATTACACCAAATATATATTGTATACTGTACATAAAATATGAAAGTACATCATATATATATTATATACTGTACATAAAATATCAAATTTCACCAAATATGTATTATATACTCTACATAAAATATGAAAGTCCACCAAATATATATTATCTAGTGTACATTAAATATCAAATTTCACAAAATATATGTTATATACTGTTCATGAAATATCAAATTTCATCAAATATATTGTACACTGTACATAAAATATGAAATTACACCAAATATATATTGTATACTGTACATAAAATATGAAAGTACAACATATATATATTATATACTGTACATAAAATGTCCAATTTCACCAAATATGTATTATATACTCTACATTAAATATCAAATTCCACCAATTATATATTATCTACTGTAAATAAAATATCAAATTTCACCATATATATATTATATACTGTACAGAAAATATCAAATTTCACCAAATATATATTATATACTCTACATAAAATATCAAAGTCCACCAAATATATATTATCTACTGTACGTAAAATGTCAAATTTCACAGAATATATGTTATATACTGTTCATTAAATATCAAATTTCATCAAATATATTATACACTGTACATGAAATATGAAATTACACCAAATATATATTATATACTGTACATAAAATATGAAAGTACACCAAATATATATTATATACTGTACATAAAATATCAAATTTCACCAAATATGTATTATATACTCCACATAAAATATCAAAGTCCACCAATTATATATTATCTACTGTGCATAAAATATCAAATTTCACCAAATATATATTATATACTGTAGATAAAATATCAAATTTCACCAAATATATATTATATACTGTACATAAAATATCAAATTCCATCAAATATATTATATACTGTACATAAAATATGAAAGTACACCACATATATATTATATACTGTACATGAAATATCAAATTTCACCAAATATATATTATATACTCTACATAAAATATCAAATTCCACCAAATATGTATTATCTACTGTACATAAAATATGAAAGTATGCCAAATATATATTATATACCGTATATAAAATATCAAATTTAACAATATTTATTATATACTATACATAAAATATCAAATTTCACCAGATATATATTATATACTGTACATAAAATATAAAATTTTATCAAATATATTATATACTGTACATAAAATATGAAAGTACAGCAAATATATATTATATACTGTACATAAAATATCAAATTTCAACAAATATATATTATATCCTCTACATAAAATATCAAAGTCCAAGAAATATATATTATCTACTGTACATAAAATGTCAAATTTCACCAAATATATATTATATACTGTACATAAAATATCAAATTTCACCAAATATATATTATATACTCTACATAAAATATGAAAGTCCACCAAATATATATTATCTACTGTACATTAAATATCAAATTTCACAAAATATATGTTATATACTGTTCATGAAATATCAAATTTCATCAAATATATTATACACTGTTCATGAAATATGAAATTACACCAAATATATATTATATACTGTACATAAAATATGAAAGTACACCAAATATATATTATATACTGTACATAAAATATCAAATTTCACCAAATATGTATTACATACTCCACATAAAATATCAAAGTCCACCAATTATATATTATCTACTGTACATTAAATATCAAATTTCACAAAATATATGTTATATACTGTTCATGAAATATCAAATTTCATCAAATATATTATACACTGTACATAAAATATGAAATTACACCAAATATATATTGTATACTGTACATAAAATATGAAAGTACAACATATATATATTATATACTGTACATAAAATATCAAATTTCACCAAATATGTATTATATACTCTACATAAAATATGAAAGTCCACCAAATATATATTATCTAGTGTACATTAAATATCAAATTTCACAAAATATATGTTATATACTGTTCATGAAATATCAAATTTCATCAAATATATTATACACTGTACATAAAATATGAAATTACACCAAATATATATTGTATACTATACATAAAATATGAAAGTACAACATATATATATTATATACTGTACATAAAATATCAAATTTCACCAAATATGTATTATATACTCTACATAAAATATCAAAGTCCACCAATTATATATTATCTACTGTACATAAAATATAAAATTTCACCATATATATATTATATACTGTACAGAAAATATCAAATTTCACCAAATATATATTATATACTCTACATAAAATATCAAAGTCCACCAAATATATATTATCTACTGTACGTAAAATGTCAAATTTCACAGAATATATGTTATATACTGTTCATTAAATATCAAATTTCATCAAATATATTATACACTGTACATGAAATATGAAATTACACCAAATATATATTATATACTGTACATAAAATGTGAAAGTACACCAAATATATATTATATACTGTACATAAAATATCAAATTTCACCAAATATGTATTATATACTCCACATAAAATATCAAAGTCCACCAATTATATATTATATACTGTACATAAAATATCAAATTTCACCAAATATATATATGATATACTGTAGATAAAATATGAAATTTCAGCAAATATATATTATATACTGTACATAAAATATCAAATTCCATCATATATACTATATACTCTACATAAAATATCAAATTCCACCAAATATGTATTATCTACTGTACATAAAATATGAAAGTACGCCAAATATATATTATATACTGTATATAAAATATCAAATTTAACAATATATATTATATACTCTACATAAAATATCAAATTTCACCAGATATATATTATATACTGTACATAAAATATAAAATTTTATCAAATATATTATATACTGTACATAAAATATGAAAGTACAGCAAATATATATTATATACTGTACATAAAATATCAAATTTCAACAAATATATATTATATCTTCTACATAAAATATCAAAGTCCAAGAAATATATATTATCTACTGTACATAAAATGTCAAATTTCACCAAATATATATTATATACTGTACATAAAATATCAAATTTCACCAAATATATATTATATACTCTACATAAAATATGAAAGTCCACAAAATATATATTATCTACTGTACATTAAATATCAAATTTCACAAAATATATGTTATATACTGTTCATGAAATATCAAATTTCATCAAATATATTATACACTGTTCATGAAATATGAAATTACACCAAATATATATTATATACTGTACATAAAATATGAAAGTACACCAAATATATATTATATACTCTACATAAAATATCAAATTTCTCCAAATATGTATTACATTCTCCACATAAAATATCAAAGTCCACCAATTATATATTATCTACTGTACATTAAATATCAAATTTCACAAAATATATGTTATATACTGTTCATGAAATATCAAATTTCATCAAATATATTATACACTGGACATAAAATATGAAATTACACCAAATATATATTGTATACTGTACATAAAATATGAAAGTACATCATATATATATTATATACTGTACATAAAATATCAAATTTCACCAAATATGTATTATATACTCTACATAAAATATGAAAGTCCACCAAATATATATTATCTAGTGTACATTAAATATCAAATTTCACAAAATATATGTTATATACTGTTCATGAAATATCAAATTTCATCAAATATATTATACACTGTACATAAAATATGAAATTACACCAAATATATATTGTATACTGTACATAAAATATGAAAGTACAACATATATATATTATATACTGTACATAAAATGTCAAATTTCACCAAATATGTATTATATACTCTACATTAAATATCAAATTCCACCAATTATATATTATCTACTGTAAATAAAATATCAAATTTCACCATATATATATTATATACTGTACAGAAAATATCAAATTTCACCAAATATATATTATATACTCTACATAAAATATCAAAGTCCACCAAATATATATTATCTACTGTACGTAAAATGTCAAATTTCACAGAATATATGTTATATACTGTTCATTAAATATCAAATTTCATCAAATATATTATACACTGTACATGAAATATGAAATTACACCAAATATATATTATATACTGTACATAAAATATGAAAGTACAACATATATATATTATATACTGTACATAAAATATCAAATTTCACCAAATGTGTGTTATATACTCTACACAAAATATGAAAGTCCACCAAATATATATTATCTAGTGTACATTAAATATCAAATTTCACAAAATATATGTTATATACTGTTCATGAAATATCAAATTTCATCAAATATATTATACACTGTACATAAAATATGAAATTACACCAAATATATATTGTATACTGTACATAAAATATGAAAGTACAACATATATATATTATATACTGTACATAAAATATCAAATTTCACCAAATATGTATTATATACTCTACATTAAATATCAAATTCCACCAATTATATATTATCTACTGTACATAAAATATCAAATTTCACCATATATATATTATAGACTGTACTGAAAATATCAAATTTCACCAAATATATATTATATACTCTACATAAAATATCAAAGTCCACCAAATATATATTATCTACTGTACGTAAAATGTCAAATTTCACAGAATATATGTTATATACTGTTCATTAAATATCAAATTTCATCAAATATATTATACACTGTACATGAAATATGAAATTACACCAAATATATATTATATACTGTACATAAAATATGAAAGTACACCAAATATATATTATATACTGTACATAAAATATCAAATTTCACCAAATATGTATTATATACTCCACATAAAATATCAAAGTCCACCAATTATATATTATCTACTGTACATAAAATATCAAATTTCACCAAATATATATTATATATTGTAGATAAAATATCAAATTTCACCAAATATATATTATATACTGTACATAAAATATCAAATTCCATCATATATATTATATACTGTACATAAAATATGAAAGTACACCACATATATATTATATACTGTACATGAAATATCAAATTTCACCAAATATATATTATATACTCTACATAAAATATCAAATTCCACCAAATATGTATTATCTACTGTACATAAAATATGAAAGTACGCCAAATATATATTATATACCGTATATAAAATATCAAATTTAACAATATATATTATATACTGTACACAAAATATCAAATTACACCAGATATATATTATATACTGTACATAAAATATAAAAGTTTATCAAATATATTATATACTGTACATAAAATATGAAAGTACAGCAAATATATATTATATACTGTACATAAAATATCAAATTTCAACAAATATATATTATATCCTCTACATAAAATATCAAAGTCCAAGAAATATATATTATCTACTGTACATAAAATGTCAAATTTCACCAAATATATATTATATACTGTACATAAAATATCAAATTTCACCAAATATATATTATATACTCTACATAAAATATGAAAGTCCACCAAATATATATTATCTACTGTACATTAAATATCAAATTTCACAAAATATATGTTATATACCGTTCATGAAATATCAAATTTCATCAAATATATTATACACTGTTCATGTAATATGAAATTACAGCAAATATATATTATATACTGTACATAAAATATGAAAGTACACCAAATATATATTATATACTGTACATAAAATATCAAATTTCACCAAATATGTATTACATACTCCACATAAAATATCAAAGTCCACCAATTATATATTATCTACTGTACATTAAATATCAAATTTCACAAAATATATGTTATATACTGTTCATGAAATATCAAATTTCATCAAATATATTATACACTGTACATAAAATATGAAATTACACCAAATATATATTGTATACTGTACATAAAATATGAAAGTACAACATATATATATTATATACTGTACATAAAATATCAAATTTCACCAAATATGTATTATATACTCTACATAAAATATGAAAGTCCACCAAATATATATTATCTAGTGTACATTAAATATCAAATTTCACAAAATATATGTTATATACTGTTCATGAAATATCAAATTTCATCAAATATATTATACACTGTACATAAAATATGAAATTACACCAAATATATATTGTATACTATACATAAAATATGAAAGTACAACATATATATATTATATACTGTACATAAAATATCAAATTTCACCAAATATGTATTATATACTCTACATAAAATATCAAAGTCCACCAATTATATATTATCTACTGTACATAAAATATAAAATTTCACCATATATATATTATATACTGTACAGAAAATATCAAATTTCACCAAATATATATTATATACTCTACATAAAATATCAAAGTCCACCAAATATATATTATCTACTGTACGTAAAATGTCAAATTTCACAGAATATATGTTATATACTGTTCATTAAATATCAAATTTCATCAAATATATTATACACTGTACATGAAATATGAAATTACACCAAATATATATTATATACTGTACATAAAATGTGAAAGTACACCAAATATATATTATATACTGTACATAAAATATCAAATTTCACCAAATATGTATTATATACTCCACATAAAATATCAAAGTCCACCAATTATATATTATATACTGTACATAAAATATCAAATTTCACCAAATATATATATGATATACTGTAGATAAAATATGAAATTTCAGCAAATATATATTATATACTGTACATAAAATATCAAATTCCATCATATATACTATATACTCTACATAAAATATCAAATTCCACCAAATATGTATTATCTACTGTACATAAAATATGAAAGTATGCCAAATATATATTATATACTGTATATAAAATATCAAATTTAACAATATATATTATATACTGTACATAAAATATCAAATTTCACCAGATATATATTATATACTGTACATAAAATATAAAATTTTATCAAATATATTATATACTGTACATAAAATATGAAAGTACAGCAAATATATATTATATACTGTACATAAAATATCAAATTTCAACAAATATATATTATATCTTCTACATAAAATATCAAAGTCCAAGAAATATATATTATCTACTGTACATAAAATGTCAAATTTCACCAAATATATATTATATACTCTACATAAAATATCAAATTTCTCCAAATATGTATTACATTCTCCACATAAAATATCAAAGTCCACCAATTATATATTATCTACTGTACATTAAATATCAAATTTCACAAAATATATGTTATATACTGTTCATGAAATATCAAATTTCATCAAATATATTATACACTGGACATAAAATATGAAATTACACCAAATATATATTGTATACTGTACATAAAATATGAAAGTACATCATATATATATTATATACTGTACATAAAATATCAAATTTCACCAAATATATATTATATACTCTACATAAAATATGAAAGTCCACCAAATATATATTATCTAGTGTACATTAAATATCAAATTTCACAAAATATATGTTATATACTGTTCATGAAATATCAAATTTCATCAAATATATTATACACTGTACATAAAATATGAAATTACACCAAATATATATTGTATACTGTACATAAAATATGAAAGTACAACATATATATATTATATACTGTACATAAAATGTCAAATTTCACCAAATATGTATTATATACTCTACATTAAATATCAAATTCCACCAATTATATATTATCTACTGTAAATAAAATATCAAATTTCACCATATATATATTATATACTGTACAGAAAATATCAAATTTCACCAAATATATATTATATACTCTACATAAAATATCAAAGTCCACCAAATATATATTATCTACTGTACGTAAAATGTCAAATTTCACAGAATATATGTTATATACTGTTCATTAAATATCAAATTTCATCAAATATATTATACACTGTACATGAAATATGAAATTACACCAAATATATATTATATACTGTACATAAAATATGAAAGTACACCAAATATATATTATATACTGTACATAAAATATCAAATTTCACCAAATATGTATTATATACTCCACATAAAATATCAAAGTCCACCAATTATATATTATCTACTGTACATAAAATATCAAATTTCACCAAATATATATTATATACTGTAGATAAAATATCAAATTTCACCAAATATATATTATATACTGTACATAAAATATCAAATTCCATCAAATATATTATATACTGTACATAAAATATGAAAGTACACCACATATATATTATATACTGTACATGAAATATCAAATTTCACCAAATATATATTATAAACTCTACATAAAATATCAAATTCCACCAAATATGTATTATCTACTGTACATAAAATATGAAATTATGCCAAATATATATTATATACCGTATATAAAATATCAAATTTAACAATATATATTATATACTGTACATAAAATATCAAATTTCACCAGATATATATTATATACTGTACATAAAATATAAAATTTTATCAAATATATTATATACTGTACATAAAATATGAAAGTACAGCAAATATATATTATATACTGTACATAAAATATCAAATTTCAACAAATATATATTATATCCTCTACATAAAATATCAAAGTCCAAGAAATATATATTATCTACTGTACATAAAATGTCAAATTTCACCAAATATATATTATATACTGTACATAAAATATCAAATTTCACCAAATATATATTATATACTCTACATAAAATATGAAAGTCCACCAAATATATATTATCTACTGTACATTAAATATCAAATTTCACAAAATATATGTTATATACTGTTCATGAAATATCAAATTTCATCAAATATATTATACACTGTTCATGAAATATGAAATTACACCAAATATATATTATATACTGTACATAAAATATGAAAGTACACCAAATATATATTATATACTGTACATAAAATATCAAATTTCACCAAATATGTATTACATACTCCACATAAAATATCAAAGTCCACCAATTATATATTATCTACTGTACATTAAATATCAAATTTCACAAAATATATGTTATATACTGTTCATGAAATATCAAATTTCATCAAATATATTATACACTGTACATAAAATATGAAATTACACCAAATATGTATTGTATACTGTACATAAAATATGAAAGTACAACATATATATATTATATACTGTACATAAAATATCAAATTTCACCAAATATGTATTATATACTCTACATAAAATATGAAAGTCCACCAAATATATATTATCTAGTGTACATTAAATATCAAATTTCACAAAATATATGTTATATACTGTTCATGAAATATCAAATTTCATCAAATATATTATACACTGTACATAAAATATGAAATTACACCAAATATATATTGTATACTGTACATAAAATATGAAAGTACAACATATATATTATATACTGTACATAAAATATCAAATTTCACCAAATATGTATTATATACTCTACATAAAATATCAAAGTCCACCAATTATATATTATCTACTGTACATAAAATATCAAATTTCACCATATATATATTATATACTGTTCAGAAAATATCAAATTTCACCAAATATATATTATATACTCTACATAAAATATCAAAGTTCACCAAATATATATTATCTACTGTACGTAAAATGTCAAATTTCACAGAATATATGTTATATACTGTTCATTAAATATCAAATTTCATCAAATATATTATACACTGTACATGAAATAAGAAATTACACCAAATATATATTATATACTGTACATAAAATGTGAAAGTACACCAAATATATATTATATACTGTACATAAAATATCAAATTTCACCAAATATGTATTATATACTCCACATAAAATATCAAAGTCCACCAATTATATATTATATACTGTACATAAAATATCAAATTTCACCAAATATATATATGATATACTGTAGATAAAATATGAAATTTCAGCAAATATATATTATATAATGTACATAAAATATCAAATTCCATCATATATATTATATACTCTACATAAAATATCAAATTCCACCAAATATGTATTATCTACTGTACATAAAATATGAAAGTACGCCAAATATATATTATATACTGTATATAAAATATCAAATTTAACAATATATATTATATACTGTACATAAAATATCAAATTTCACCAGATATATATTATATACTGTACATAAAATATAAAATTTTATCAAATATATTATATACTGTACATAAAATATGAAAGTACAGCAAATATATATTATACACTGTACATAAAATATCAAATTTCAACAAATATATATTATATCTTCTACATAAAATATCAAAGTCCAAGAAATATATATTATCTACTGTACATAAAATGTCAAATTTCACCAAATATATATTATATACTGTACATAAAATATCAAATTTCACCAAATATATATTATATACTCTACATAAAATATGAAAGTCCACCAAATATATATTATCTACTGTACATTAAATATCAAATTTCACAAAATATATGTTATATACTGTTCATGAAATATCAAATTTCATCAAATATATTATACACTGTTCATGAAATATGAAATTACACGAAATATATATTATATACTGTACATAAAATATGAAAGTACACCAAATATATATTATATACTCTACATAAAATATCAAATTTCACCAAATATGTATTACATACTCCACATAAAATATCAAAGTCCACCAATTATATATTATCTACTGTACATTAAATATCAAATTTCACAAAATATATGTTATATACTGTTCATGAAATGTCAAATTTCATCAAATATATTATACATTGTACATAAAATATGAAATTACACCAAATATATATTGTATACTGTACATAAAATATGAAAGTACAACATATATATATTATATACTGTACATAAAATATCAAATTTCACCAAATATGTATTATATACTCTACATAAAATATGAAAGTCCACCAAATATATATCTAGTGTACATTAAATATCAAATTTCACAAAATATATGTTATATACTGTTCATGAAATATCAAATTTCATCAAATATATTATACACTGTACATAAAATATGAAATTACACCAAATATATATTGTATACTGTACATAAAATATGAAAGTACAACATATATATATTATATACTGTACATAAAATATCAAATTTCACCAAATATGTATTATATACTCTACATAAAATATCAAAGTCCACCAATTATATATTATCTACTGTACATAAAATATCAAATTTCACCATATATATATTATATACTGTACAGAAAATATCAAATTTCACCAAATATATATTATATACTCTACATAAAATATCAAAGTCCACCAAATATATATTGTCTACTGTACGTAAAATGTCAAATTTCACAGAATATATGTTATATACTGTTCATTAAATATCAAATTTCATCAAATATATAATACACTGTACATGAAATGTGAAATTACACCAAATATATATTATATACTGTACATAAAATATGAAAGTACACCAAATATATATTATATACTGTACATAAAATATCAAATTTCACCAAATATGTATTATATACTCCACATAAAATATCAAAGTCCACCAATTATATATTATCTACTGTACATAAAATATCAAATTTCACCAAATATATATTATATACTGTAGATAAAATATCAAATTTCACCAAATATGTATTATATACTGTACATAAAATATCAAATTCCATCAAATATATTATATACTGTACATAAAATATGAAAGTACACCACATATATATTATATACTGTACATAAAATATCAAATTTCACCAAATATATATTATATACTCTACATAAAATATCAAATTCCACCAAATATGTATTATCTACTGTACATAAAATATGAAAGTACGCCAAATATATATTATATACTGTATATGAAATATCAAATTTAACAATATATATTATATACTGTACATAAAATATCAAATTTCACCAGATATATATTATATACTCTACATAAAATATGAAAGTCCACCAAATATATATTATCTACTGTACATTAAATATCAAATTTCACAAAATATATGTTATATACTGTTCATGAAATATCAAATTTCATCAAATATATTATACACTGTACATAAAATATGAAATTACTCCAAATATATATTGTATACTGTACATAAAATATGAAAGTACAACATATATATATTATATACTGTACATAAAATATCAAATTTCACCAAATATGTATTATATACTCTACATAAAATATGAAAGTCCACCAAATATATATTATCTACTGTACATTAAATATCAAATTTCACAAAATATATGTTATATACTGTTCATGAAATATCAAATTTCATCAAATATATTATACACTGTACATAAAACATGAAATTATACCAAATATATATTGTATACTGTACATAAAATATGAAAGTACAACATATATATATTATATACTGTACATAAAATATCAAATTTCACCAAATATATATTATATACTGTACATAAAATACCAAATTTCACTAAATATATATTATATACTGTACATAAAATATCAAATTTCACCAAATATATATTATATACTGTACAGAAAATATCAAATTTCACCAAATATATATTATATACTCTACATAAAATATCAAAGTCCACCAAATATATATTATCTACTGTACGTAAAATGTCAAGTTTCAGAGAATATATGTTATATACTGTTCATTAAATATCAAATTTCATCAAATATATTATACACTGTACATGAAATATGAAATTACACCAAATATATATTATATACTGTACATAAAATATGAAAGTACACCAAATATATATTATATACTGTACATAAAATATCAAATTTCACCAAATATGTATTATATACTCCACATAAAATATCAAAGTCCACCAATTATATATTATCTACTGTACATAAAATATCAAATTTCACCAAATATGTATTATATACTGTAGATAAAATATCAAATTTCACCAAATATGTATTATATACTGTACATAAAATATCAAATTCCATCAAATATATTATATACTGTACATAAAATATGAAAGTACACCACATATATATTATATACTGTACATAAAATATCAAATTTCACCAAATATATATTATATACTCTACATAAAATATCAATTTCCACCAAATATGTATTATCTACTGTACATAAAATATGAAAGTATGCCAAATATATATTATATACCGTATATAAAATATCAAATTTAACAATATATATTATATACTGTACATAAAATATCAAATTTCACCAGATATATATTATATACTCTATATAAAATATGAAAGTCCACCAAATATATATTATCTACTGTACATTAAATATCAAATTTCACAAAATATATGTTATATACTGTTCATGAAATATCAAATTTCATCAAATATATTATACACTGTACATAAAATATGAAATTACACCAAATATATATTGTATACTGTACATAAAATATGAAAGTACAACATATATATATTATATACTGTACATAAAATATCAAATTTCACCAAATATGTATTATATACTCTACATAAAATATGAAAGTCCACCAAATATATATGATCTACTGTACATTAAATATCAAATTTCACAAAATATATGTTATATACTGTTCATGAAATATCAAATTTCATCAAATATATTATACACTGTACATAAAACATGAAATTATACCACATATATATTGTATACTGTACATAAAATATGAAAGTACAACATATATATATTATATACTGTACATAAAATATCAAATTTCACCAAATATGTATTATATACTGTACATAAAATACCAAATTTCACTAAATACATATTATATACTGTACATAAAATATCAAATTTCACCAAATATATATTATATACTGTACAGAAAATATCAAATTTCACCAAATATATATTATATACTCTACATAAAATATCAAAGTCCACCAAATATATATTATCTACTGTACGTAAAATGTCAAGTTTCACAGAATATATGTTATATACTGTTCATTAAATATCAAATTTCATCAAATATATTATACACTGTACATGAAATATGAAATTACACCAAATATATATTATATACTGTACATAAAATATGAAAGTACACCAAATATATATTATATACTGTACATAAAATATCAAATTTCACCAAATATGTATTATATACTCCACATAAAATATCAAAGTCCACCAATTATATATTATCTACTGTACATAAAATATCAAATTTCACCAAATATATATTATATACTGTAGATAAAATATCAAATTTCACCAAATATGTATTATATACTGTACATAAAATATCAAATTCCATCAAATATATTATATACTGTACATAAAATATGAAAGTACACCACATATATATTATATACTGTACATAAAATATCGAATTTCACCAAATATATATTATATACTCTACATAAAATATCAAATTCCACCAAATATGTATTATCTACTGTACATAAAATATGAAAGTACGCCAAATATATATTATATACCGTATATAAAATATCAAATTTAACAATATATATTATATACTGTACATAAAATATCAAATTTCACCAGATATATATTATATACTGTACATAAAATATAAAATTTTATCAAATATATTATATACTGTACATAAAATATGAAAGTACAGCAAATATATATTATATACTGTACATAAAATATCAAATTTCAACAAATATATATTATATCCTCTACATAAAATATCAAAGTCTAAGAAATATATATTATCTACTGTACATAAAATGTCAAATTTCACCAAATATATATTATATACTGTACATAAAATATCAAATTTCACCAAATATATATTATATACTCTACATAAAATATGAAAGTCCACCAAATATATATTATCTACTGTACATTAAATATCAAATTTCACAAAATATATGTTATATACTGTTCATGAAATATCAAATTTCATCAAATATATTATACACTGTTCATGAAATATGAAATTACACCAAATATATATTATATACTGTACATAAAATATGAAAGTACACCAAATATATATTATATACTGTACATAAAATATCAAATTTCACCAAATATGTATTACATACTCCACATAAAATATCAAAGTCCACCAATTATATATTATCTACTGTACATTAATTATCAAATTTCACAAAATATATGTTATATACTGTTCATGAAATATCAAATTTCATCAAATATATTATACACTGTACATAAAATATTAAATTACACCAAATATATATTGTATACTGTACATAAAATATGAAAGTACAACATATATATATTATATACTGTACATAAAATATCAAATTTCACCAAATATGTATTATATACTCTACATAAAATATGAAAGTCCACCAAATATATATTATCTAGTGTACATTAAATATCAAATTTCACAAAATATATGTTATATACTGTTCATGAAATATCAAATTTCATCAAATATATTATACACTGTACATAAAATATGAAATTACACCAAATATATATTGTATACTGTACATAAAATATGAAAGTACAACATATATATATTATATACTGTACATAAAATATCAAATTTCACCAAATATGTATTATATACTCTACATAAAATATCAAAGTCCACCAATTATATATTATCTACTGTACATAAAATATCAAATTTCACCATATATATATTATATACTGTACAGAAAATATCAAATTTCACCAAATATATATTATATACTCTACATAAAATATCAAAGTCCACCAAATATATATTATCTACTGTACGTAAAATGTCAAATTTCACAGAATATATGTTATATACTGTTCATTAAATATCAAATTTCATCAAATATATTATACACTGTACATGAAATATGAAATTACACCAAATATATATTATATACTGTACATAAAATGTGAAAGTACACCAAATATATATTATATACTGTACATAAAATATCAAATTTCACCAAATATGTATTATATACTCCACATAAAATATCAAAGTCCACCAATTATATATTATATACTGTACATAAAATATCAAATTTCACCAAATATATATATGATATACTGTAGATAAAATATCAAATTTCAGCAAATATATATTATATACTGTACATAAAATATCAAATTCCATCAAATATATTATATACTCTACATAAAATATCAAATTCCACCAAATATCTATTATCTACTGTACATAAAATATGAAAGTACGCCAAATATATATTATATTCTGTATATAAAATATCAAATTTAACAATATATATTATATACTGTACATAAAATATCAAATTTCACCAGATATATATTATATACTGTACATAAAATATAAAATTTTATCAAATATATTATATACTGTACATAAAATATGAAAGTACAACAAATATATATTATATACTGTACATAAAATATCAAATTTCACCAAATATATATTATATACTGTAGATAAAATATCAAATTTCACCAAATATATATTATATACTGTACATAAAATATCAAATTCCATCAAATATATTATATACTGTACATAAAATATGAAAGTACACCAAATATATACTATATACTCTACATAAAATATCAAATTTCACCAAATATGTATTATATACTCTACATAAAATATCAAAGTCCACCAATTATATATTATCTACTGTACATAAAATATGAAATTTCACTAAATATATATTATATACTGTAGACAAAATATCAAATTTCACCCAATATATATTATATACTGTACATAAAATATCAAATTTCACCAAATATATATTATATACTCAACATAAAATATCAAATTCCACCAAATATATATTATCTACTGTACATAAAATATGAAAGTACACCA
Source organism: Gorilla gorilla gorilla (assembly GCF_029281585.2). Lineage (NCBI taxonomy): Eukaryota > Metazoa > Chordata > Mammalia > Primates > Hominidae > Gorilla > Gorilla gorilla. Next base: position 3,734,145 of record NC_073236.2, read on the forward strand.
AATATATATTATATACTGTATGTAACATATCAAATTTAACAATATATATTATATACTGTACATAAAATATCAAATTTCACCAGATATATATTATATAGTGTACATAAAATATCAAATTTCACCAGATATATATTATAAACTGTACATAAAATATCAAATTTTATCAAATATATTATATACTGTACATAAAATATGTAAGTACAGCTAATATATATTATATACTGTACATAAAATATCAAATTTCAACAAATATATATTATATCTTCTACATAAAATATCAAACTCCACGAAATATATATTATCTACTGTACATAAAATATCAAATTTCACCAAATATATATTATATACTGTAGATAAAATATCAAATTTCACCAAATATATATTATATACTCTACATAAAATATGAAAGTCCACCTAATATATATTATCTACTGTACATTAAATATCAAATTTCACAAAATATATGTTATATACTGTTCATGAAATATCAAATTTCATCAAATATATTATACACTGAACATGAAATATGAAAGTACACCATATATATATTATATACTGTACATAAAATATGAAAGTACACCCAATATATATTGTATACTGTACATAAAATATCAAATTTCACCAAATATGTATTATATACTCTACATAAAATATCAAAGTCCACCAATTATATATTATCTACTGTACATAAAATATCAAATTTCACCAAATATATATTATACACTGTAGATAAAATATCAAATTTCACCAAATATATATTATATACTGTACATAAAATATCAAATTTCATCAAATATATTATATACTGTACATAAAATATGAAAGTACACCAAATACATATAATATACTGTACATAAAATATCAAATTTCACAAAATATATATTATATACTGTAGATAAAATATCAAATTTCACCAAATATATATTATATACTGTACATAAAATATCAAATTTTATCATAAATATTATATAGTGTACATAAAATATGAAAGTCTGCCAAATATATATTATATACTGAATGTAAAATATCAAATTTAACAATATATATTATATACTGTACATAAAATATCAAATTTCCCCAGATATATATTATATACTGTACATAAAATATCAAATTTTATCAAATATATTATATACTGTACATAAAATATTAAAGTACAGCAAATATATATTATATACTGTTCATAAAATTTCAAATTTCAACAAATATATATTATATTCTCTACATAAAATATCAAAGTCCACCAAATATATATTATCTACTGTACATAAAATATCAAATTTCACAAAATATATATTATATACTGTACATAAACTATCAAATTTCATCAAATATATATTATATACTGTACATAAAATATCAAATTTTATCTAATATATTATCTACTGTACATAAAATATGAAAGTACAGCAAATATATATTATATACTGTTCATAAAATATCAAATTTCAACAAATATGTATTATATACTCTACATAAAATATCAAAGTCCACCAAATATATATTATCTACTGTACATAAAATATCAAATTTCACCAAATATATATTATATACTGTGCAGGAAATATCAAATTTCACCAAATATATATTATATACTCTACATAAAATATCAAAGTCCACCAAATATATATTATCTACTGTACATAAAATATCAAATTTCACAAAATATATATTATATACTGTACATAAACTATCAAATTTCACCAAATATATATTATATACTGTACATAAAATATCAAATTTCATCAAATATATATTATATACTCTACATAAAATATGAAAGTCCGCCAAATATATATTATCTACTGTACATAAAATATCAAATTTCACCAAATATATATTATATACTCTACATAAAATATCAAAGTCCACCAAATATATATTATCTACTGTACGTAAAATGTCAAATTTCATAAAATATATGTTATATACTGTTCATGAAATATCAAATTTCATCAAATATATTATACTCTGTTCATGAAATATGAAATTACACCAAATATATATTATATACTGTACATAAAATATGAAAGTACACCAAATATATATTATATACTGTACATAAAATATCAAATTTCACCAAATATTTATTACATACTCCACATAAAATATCAAAGTCCACCAATTATATATTATCTACTGTACATTAAATATCAAATTTCACAAAATATATGTTTTATACTGTTCATGAAATATCAAATTTCATCAAATATATTATACACTGTACATAAAATATGAAATTACACCAAATATATATTGTATACTGTACATAAAATATGAAAGTACAACATATATATATTATATACTGTACATAAAATATTAAATTTCACCAAATATGTATTATATACTGTACATAAAATACCAAATTTCACTAAATATATATTATATACTGTACATAAAATATGAAAGTCCGCCAAATATATATTATCTACTGTACAGAAAATATCAAATTGCACCAAATACATATTATATACTCTACATAAAATATCAAAGTCCACCAAATATATATTATCTACTGTACGTAAAATGTCAAATTTCACAGAATATTTGTTATATACTGTTCATTACATATCAAATTTCATCAAATATATTATACACTGTACATGAAATATGAAATTACACAAAATATATACTATATACTGTACATAAAATATGAAAGTACACCAAATATATATTATATACTGTACATAAAATATCAAATTTCACCAAATATGTATTACATACTCCACATAAAATATCAAAGTCCACCAATTATATATTATCTGCTGTACATTAAATATCAAATTTCACAAAATATATGTTTTATACTGTTCATGAAATATCAAATTTCATCAAATATATTATACACTGTACATAAAATATGAAATTACACCAAATATATATTGTATACTGTACATAAAATATGAAAGTACAACATATATATATTATATACTGTACATAAAATATCAAATTTCACCAAATATGTATTATATACTGTACATAAAATACCAAATTTCACTAAATATATATTATATACTGTACATAAAATATCAAATTTCACCAAATATATATTATATACTGTACAGAAAATATCAAATTACACCAAATATATATTATATACTGTACATAAAATATGAAAGTCCACCAAATATATATTATCTAGTGTACGTAAAATGTCAAATTTCACAGAATATATGTTATATACTGTTCATTAAATATCAAATTTCATCAAATATATTATACACTGTACATGAAATATGAAATTACACAAAATATATATTATATACTGTACATAAAATATGAAAGTACACCAAATATATATTATATACTGTACATAAAATATCAAATTTCACCAAATATGTATTATATACTCCACATAAAATATCAAAGTCCACCAATTATATATTATCTACTGTACATAAAATATGAAATTTCACCAAATATATATTATATACTGTAGATAAAATATCAAATTTCACCAAATATATATTATATACTGTACATAAAATATCAAATTCCATCAAATATATTATATACTGTACATAAAATATGAAAGTACACCACATATATATTATATACTGTACATAAAATATCAAATTTCACCAAAGATATATTATATACTCTACATAAAATATCAAATTCCACCAAATATGTATTATCTACTGTACATAAAATATGAAAGTATGCCAAATATATATTATATACCGTATATAAAATATCAAATTTAACAATATATATTATATACTGTACATAAAATATCAAATTTCACCAGATATATATTATACACTGTACATAAAATACCAAATTTTATCAAATATATTATATACTGTACATAAAATATGAAAGTACAGCAAATATATATTATATACTGTACATAAAATATCAAATTTCAACAAATATATATTATATCCTCTACATAAAATATCAAAGTCCAAGAAATATATATTATCTACTGTACATAAAATGTCAAATTTCACCAAATATATATTATATACTGTACATAAAATATCAAATATCACCAAATATATATTATATACACTACATAAAATATGAAAGTCCACCAAATATATATTATCTACTGTACATTAAATATCAAATTTCACAAAACATATGTTATATACTGTTCATGAAATATCAAATTTCATCAAATATATTATACACTGTACATAAAATATGAAATTACACCAAATATATATTGTATACTGTACATAAAATATGAAAGTACAACATATATCTATTATATACTGTACATAAAATATCAAATTTCACCAAATATGTATTATATACTCTACATAAAATATCAAAGTCCACCAATTATATATTATCTACTGTACATAAAATATCAAATTTCACCAAATATATATTTTATACTGTAGATACAATATCAAATTTCACAAAATATATATTATATACTGTACATAAAATATCAAATTTCATCAAATATATTATATACTCTATATAAAATATGAAAGTACACCAAATATATATAATATACTGTACATAAAATACCAAATTTCACTAAATATATATTATATAGTGTACATAAAATATCAAATTTCACCAAATATATATTATATACTGTACATAAAATATCAAATTTTATCAAATATATTATATACTGTACATAAAATATCTAAGTACAGCAAATATATATTATATACTGTACATAAAATATCAACTTTCATCAAATATATATTATATACTCTACATAAAATATGAAAGTCCGCCAAATATATATTATCTACTGTACATGAAATATCAAATTTCACCAAATATATATTATATACTCTACATAAAATATCAAAGTCCACCAAATACATATTATCTACTGTACGTAAAATGTCAAATTTCACAAAATATATGTTATATACTCTTCATGAAATATCAAATTTCATCAAATATATTATACTCTTTTCATGAAATATGAAATTACACCAAATATATATTATATACTGTTCATAAAATATGAAAGTACACCAAATATATATTATATACTGTACATAAAATATCAAATTTCACCAAATATGTATTACATACTCCACATAAAATATCAAAGTCCACCAATTATATATTATCTACTGTACATTAAATATCAAATTTCACAAAATATATGTTTTATACTGTTCATGAAATATCAAATGTCATCAAATATATTATACACTGTACATAAAATATGAAATTACACAAAATATATATTGTATACTGTACATAAAATATGAAAGTACAACATATATATATTATATACTGTACATAAAATATCAAATTTCACCAAATATGTATTATATACTGTACATAAAATACCAAATTTCACTAAATATATATTATATACTGTACATAAAATATCAAATTTCACCAAATATATATTATATACTGTACAGAAAATATCAAATTTCACCAAATATATATTATATACTCTACATAAAATATCAAAGTCCACCAAATATATATTATCTACTGTACGTAAAATGTCAAATTTCACAGAATATATGTTATATACTGTTCATTAAATATCAAATTTCATCAAATATATTATACACTGTACATGAAATATGAAATTACACAAAATATATATTATATACTGTACATAAAATATGAAAGTACACCAAATATATATTATATACTGTACATAAAATATCAAATTTCACCAAATATGTATTATATACTCCACATAAAATATCAAAGTCCACCAATTATATATTATCTACTGTACATAAAATATCAAATTTCACCAAATATATATTATATACTGTAGATAAAATATCAAATTTCACCAAATATATATTATATACTGTACATAAAATATCAAATTCCATCAAATATATTATATACTGTACATAAAATATGAAAGTACGCCAAATATATATTATATACTGTATATAAAATATCAAATTTAACAATATATATTATATACTGTACATAAAATATCAAATTTCACCAGATATATATTATATACTGTACATAAAATACCAAATTTTATCAAATATATTATATACTGTACATAAAATATGAAAGTACAGCAAATATATATTATATACTGTACATAAAATATCAAATTTCACCAAATATATATTATACAATCTACATAATATATGAACGTCCACCTAATATATATTATCTACTATACATTAAATATCAAGTTTCACAAAATATATGTTATATACTGTTCATGAAATATGAAATTTCGTCAATTATATTATACACTGTACACGAAATATGAAATTACATCAAATATATATTATATACTGTACATAAAATATCAAATTTCACCAAATATGTATTATATACTGTACATAAAATACCAAATTTCACTAAATATATATTATATACTGCACATAAAATATCAAATTTCACCAAATATATATTATATACTGTACAGAAAATATCAAATTTCACCAAATATATATTATATACTCTACTTAAAATATCAAAGTCCACCAAATATATATTATCTACTGTACGTAAAATGTCAAATTTCACAGAATATATGTTGTATACTGTTCATTAAATATCAAATTTCATCAAATATATTATGCACTGTACATGAAATATGAAATTACACAAAATATATATTATATACTGTACATAAAATATGAAAGTACACCAAATATATATTATATACTGTACATAAAATATCAAATTTCACCAAATATGTATTATATACTCCACATGAAATATCAAAGTCCCCCAATTATATATTATCTACTGTACATTAAATATCAAATTTCACCAAATATATATTATATACTGTAGATAAAATATCAAATTTCACCAAATATATATTATATACTGTACTTAAAATATCAAATTCTATCAAATATATTATATACTGTACATAAAATATGAAAGTACACCACATATATATTATATACTGTACATAAAATATCAAATTTCACCAAATATATATTATATACTCTACATAAAATATCAAATTCCACCAAATATGTATTATCTACTGTACATAAAATATGAAAGTACGCCAAATATATATTATATACTGTATGTAAAATATCAAATTTAACAATATATATTATATGCTGTACATAAAATATCAAATTTCACCATATATATATTATATACTGTACAGAAAATATCAAATTTCACCAAATATATATTATATACTCTACATAAAATATCAAAGTCCACCAAATATATATTATCTACTGTACGTAAAATGTCAAATTTCACAGAATATATGTTATATACTGTTCATTAAATATCAAATTTCATCAAATATATTATACACTGTACATGAAATATGAAATTACACAAAATATATATTATATACTGTACATAAAATATGAAAGTACACCAAATATATATTATATACTGTACATAAAATATCAAATTTCACCAAATATGTATTATATACTCCACATGAAATATCAAAGTCCCCCAATTATATATTATCTACTGTACATTAAATATCAAATTTCACCAAATATATATTATATACTGTAGATAAAATATCAAATTTCACCAAATATATATTATATACTGTACTTAAAATATCAAATTCTATCAAATATATTATATACTGTACATAAAATATGAAAGTACACCACATATATATTATATACTGTACATAAAATATCAAATTTCACCAAATATATATTATATACTCTACATAAAATATCAAATTCCACCAAATATGTATTATCTACTGTACATAAAATATGAAAGTACGCCAAATATATATTATATACTGTATATAAAATATCAAATTTAACAATATATATTATATGCTGTACATAAAATATCAAATTTCACCAGATATATATTATGTACTGTACATAAAATACCAAATTTTATCAAATATATAATATACTGTACATAAAATATGAAAGTACAGCAAATATATATTATATACTGTACATAAAATATCAAATTTCAAAAAATATATATTATATCCTCTACATAAAATATCAAAGTCCAAGAAATATATATTATCTACTGTACATAAAATGTCAAATTTCACCAAATATATATTATATACTGTATATAAAATATCAAATATCACCAAATATATATTATATACTCTACATATAATATGAAAGTCCACCAAATATATATTATCTACTGTACATTAAATATCAAATTTCACAAAATACATGTTATATACTGTTCATGAAATATCAAATTTCATCAAATATATTATACACTGTACATAAAATATGAAATTACACCAAATATATATTGTATACTGTACATAAAATATGAAAGTACAACATATATATATTATATACTGTACATAAAATATCAAATTTCACCAAATATGTATTATATACTCTAAATAATATATCAAAGTCCACCAATTATATATTATCTACTGTACATAAAATATCAAATTTCACCAAATATATATTATATACTGTAGATACAATATCAAATTTCACAAAATATATATTATATACTGTACATAAAATATCAAATTTCATCAAATATATTATATACTGTTCATAAAATATGAAAGTACACCAAATATATATAATATACTGTACATAAAATACCAAATTTCACTAAATATATATTATATACTGTACATAAAATATCAAATTTCACCAAATATATATTATATACTGTACATAAAATATCAAATTTTATCAAATATATTATATACTGTACATAAAATATATAAGTACAGCAAATATATATTATATACTGTACATAAAATATCAAATTTCATCAAATATATATTATATACTCTACATAAAATATGAAAGTCCGCCAAATATATATTATATACTGTACAGAAAATATCAAATTTCACCAAATGTATATTATATACTCTACATAAAATATCAAAGTCCACCAAATATATATTATCTACTGTACTTAAAATGTCAAATTTCACAAAATATATGTTATATACTGTTCATGAAATATCAAATTTCATCAAATATATTATACTCTGTTCATGAAATATGAAATTACACCAAATATATACTATATACTGTACATAAAATATGAAAGTACACCAAATATATATTATATACTGTACATAAAATATCAAATTTCACCAAATATGTATTACATACTCCACATAAAATGTCAAAGTCCACCAATTATATATTATCTACTGTACATTAAATATCAAATTTCACAAAATATATGTTTTATACTGTTCATGAAATATCAAATTTCATCAAATATATTATACACTGTACATAAAATATGAAATTACACCAAATATATATTGTATACTGTACATAAAATATGAAAGTACAACATATATATATAATATACTGTACATAAAATATCAAATTTCACCAAATATGTATTATATACTGTACATAAAATACCAAATTTCACTAAATATATATTATATACTGTACATAAAATATCAAATTTCACCAAATATATATTATATACTGTACAGAAAATATCAAATTTCACCAAATATATATTATATACTCTACATAAAATATGAAAGTCCACCAAATATATATTATCTACTGTACGTAAAATGTCAAATTTCACAGAATATATGTTATATACTGTTCATTAAATATCAAATTTCATCAAATATATTATACACTGTACATGAAATATGAAATTACACAAAATATATATTATATACTGTACATAAAATATGAAAGTACACCAAATATATATTATATACTGTACATAAAATATCAAATTTCACCAAATATGTATTACATACTCCACATAAAATATCAAAGTCCACCAATTATATATTATCTACTGTACATTAAATATCAAATTTCACAAAATATATGTTTTATACAGTTCATGAAATATCAAATTTCATCAAATATATTATACACTGTACATAAAATATGAAATTACACCAAATATATATTGTATACTGTACATAAAATATGAAAGTACAACATTTATATATTATATACTGTACATAAAATATCAAATTTCACCAAATATGTATTATATACTGTACATAAAATACCAAATTTCACTAAATATATATTATATACTGTACATAAAATATCAAATTTCACCAAATATATATTATATACTGTACAGAAAATATCAAATTTCACCAAATATATATTATATACTCTACATAAAATATGAAAGTCCACCTAATATATATTATCTACTGTACGTAAAATGTCAAATTTCACAGAATATATGTTATATACTGTTCATGAAATATCAAATTTCATCAAATATATTATACACTGTACATGAAATATGAAATTAAACAAAATATATATTATATACTGTACATAAAATATGAAAGTACACCAAATATATATTATATACTGTACATAAAATATCAAATTTCACCAAATATGTATTATATACTCTACATAAAATATCAAAGTCCACCAATTACATATTATCTACTGTACATTAAATATCAAATTTCTCAAAATACATGTTATATACTGTTCATGAAATATCAAATTTCTTCAAATATATTATACACTGTACAAGAAATATGAAATTACACCAAATATATGTTATATACTGTACATAAAATATGAGAGTACACCAAATATATATTATATACTGTACATAAAATATGAAAGTACACCACATATATATTATAAACTGTACATAAAATATCAAATTTCACCAAATATATATTATATACTCCACATAAAATATCAAATTCCACCAAAAATATATTATCTACTGTACATAAAATATAAAAGTATGCCAAATATATATTATATACTGTATATAAAATATCATATTTAACAATATATATTATATACTGTACATAAAATATCAAATTTCACCAGATATATATTATATTCTGTACAAAAAATATCAAATTTTATCAAATTTATTATATACTATACATAAAATATGAAAGTCCACCAAATATATATTATCTACTGTACATTAAATATCAAATTTCACAAAATATATGTTATATACTGTTCATGAAATATCAAATTTCATCAAATATATTATACACTGAACATGAAATATGAAAGTACACCATATATATATTATATACTGTACATAAAATATGAAAGTACACCCAATATATATTATATACTGTACATAAAATATCAAATTTCACCAAATATGTATTATATACTCTACATAAAATATCAAAGTCCACCAATTATATATTATCTACTGTATATAAAATATCAAATTTCACCAAATATATATTATACACTGTAGATAAAATATCAAATTTCACCAAATATATATTATATACTGTACATAAAATATCAAATTTCATCAAATATATTATATACTGTACATAAAATATGAAAGTACACCAAATACATATAACATACTGTACATAAAATATCAAATTTCACAAAATATATATAATATACTGTAGATAAAATATCAAATTTCACCAAATATATATTATATACTGCACATAAAATATCAAATTTTATCATAAATATTATATAGTGTACATAAAATATGAATGTCTGCCAAATATATATTATATACTGTATGTAAAATATCAAATTTAACAATATATATTATATACTGTACATAAAATATCAAATTTCACCAGATATATATTATATACTGTACATAAAATATCAAATTTTATCAAATATATTATATACTGTACATAAAATATTAAAGTACAGCAAATATATATTATATACTGTTCATAAAATTTCAAATTTCAACAAATATATATTATATTCTCTACATAAAATATCAAAGTCCACCAAATATATATTATCTACTGTACATAAAATATCAAATTTCACAAAATATATATTATATACTGTACATAAACTATCAAATTTCACCAAATATATATTATATACTGTACATAAAATATCAAATTTTATCTAATATATTATCTACTGTACATAAAATATGAAAGTACAGCAAATATATATTATATACTGTTCATAAAATATCAAATTTCAACAAATATGTATTATAAACTCTACATAAAATATCAAAGTCCACCAAATATATATTATCTACTGTACATAAAATATCAAATTTCACCAAATATATATTATATACTGTGCAGGAAATATCAAATTTCACCAAATATATATTATATACTCTACATAAAATATCAAAGTCCACCAAATATATATTATCTACTGTACGTAAAATGTCAAATTTCACAAAATATATGTTATATACTGTTCATGAAATATCAAATTTCATCAAATATATTATACACTGTACATGAAATATGAAATTACACCAAATATATATTATATACTGTACATAAAATATGAAAGTACACCAAATATATATTATATACTGTACATAAAATATCAAATTTCACCAAATATGTATTATATACTCTACATAAAATATCAAAGTCCACCAATTATATATTATCTACTGTACATAAAATATCAAATTTCACAAAATATATATTATATACTGTAGATAAAATATCAAATTTCACCAAATATATATTATATACTGTACATAAAATATCAAATTTAATGAAATATATTATATACTGTACATAAAATATGAAAGTACACCAAATACATATTATATACTGTACATAAAATATGAAAGTACCCCACATATATATAATATAATGTACATAAAATATCAAATTTCACTAAATATATATTATATACTCTACATAAAATATCAAATTCCACCAAATATATATTATCTACTATTCATAAAATATGAAAGTACGCCAAATATATATTATATACTGTAGATAAAATATCAAATTTCAACAAATATATGTTATATCCTCTACATAAGATATCAAAGTCCACGAAATATATATTATCTACTGTACATAAAATACCAAAATTCAACAAATATATATTATATACTGTATATAAAATATCAAATTTCACCAAATATATATTATATACTCTACATAAAATATGAAAGTCCACCAAATATATATTATCTACTGTACATTAAATATCAAATTTCAGAAAATATCTGTTATATACTGTTCATGAAATATCAAATTTCATCAAATATATTATACACTGTACATAAAATATGAAATTACACGAAATATATATTGTATACTGTACATAAAATATGAAAGTACAACATATATATATTATATAATGTACATAAAATATCACATTTCACCAAATATGTATTATATACTCTACATAAAATATCAAATCCACCAATTATATATTATCTACTGTACATAAAATATCAAATTTCACCAAATATATATTATATACTGTAGATACAATATCAAATTTCACAAAATATATATTATATACTGTACATAAAATATCAAATTTCATCAAATATATTATATACTGTACATAAAATATGAAAGTACAACAAATATATATAATATACTGTACATAAAATACCAAAATTCACTAAATATATATTATATACTGTACATAAAATATCAAATTTCACCAAATATATATTATATACTGTACATAAAATATCAAATTTTATCAAATATATTATATACTGTACATAAAATATATAAGTACAGCAAATATATATTATATACTGTACATAAAATATCAAATTTCATCAAATATATACTATATACACTACATAAAATATGAATTCCGCCAAATATATATTATCTAGTGTTCATAAAATATCAAATTTCACCAAATATATATTATACACTGTACAGAAAATATCAAATTTCACCAAATATATATTATATACTCTACATATAATATCAAAGTCCACCAAATATATATTATCTACTGTACGTAAAATGTCAAATTTCACAAAAAATATGTTATATACGGTTCATGAAATATCAAATTTCATCAAATATATTATTCACTGTACATGAAATATGAAATTACACCAAATATATATTATGTACTGTACATAAAATATGAAAGTACACCAAATGTATATTATATACTGTACATAAAATATCAAATTTCACCAAATATGTATTATGTACTCTACATAAAATATCATAGTCCACCAATTATATATTATCTACTGTACATAAAATATCAAATTTCACAGAATATATATTATATACTGTAGATAAAATATCAAATTTCACCAAATATATATTATATACTGTAGATAAAATATCAAATTTCACCAAATATATATATTTATACTGTACATAAAATATCAAATTCCATCAAATATATTATATACTGTACATAAAATATGAAAGTACACCAAATATATATAATATACTGTACATGAAATATGAAAGTACACCACATATATATTATATACTGTACATAAAATATCAAATTTCACCAAATATATATTATATACTCTACATAAAATATCAAATTCCACCAAATATATGTTATCTACTGTACATAAAATATGAAAGTACGCAAAATATATATTATATACTGTACATAAAATATCAAATTTCAACAAATATATATTATATCCTCTACATAAAATATCAAAGTCCACGAAATATATATTATCTACAGTACATAAAATACCAAATTTCACCAAATATATATTATATACTGTACATAAAATATCAAATTTCACCAAATATATATTATATACTCTACATAAAATATGAAAGTCCACCAAATGTATATTATCTACTGTACATTAAATATCAAATTTCACAAAATATATGTTATATACTGTTCATCAAATATCAAATTTCATCAAATATATTATACACTGTACATAAAATACGAAATTACACCAAGTATATATTGTATACTGTACATAAAATATGAAGGTACAACATATATATATTATATACTGTACATAAAATATCAAATTTCACCAAATATATATTATATACTCTACATAAAATATCAAAGTCCACCAATTATATATTATCTACTGTACATAAAATATCAAATTTCACCAAATATATATTATATACTGCAGATAAAATATCAAATTTCACCAAATATATATTATATACTGTACATAAAATATCAAATTTCATCAAATATATTAAATACTGTACATAAAATATGAAAGTACACAAAATACATATATTATACTGTACATAAAATATCAAATTTCACAAAATATATATCATATACTGTAGATAAAATATCAAATTTCACCAAATATATATTATATACAGTACATAAAATTTCAAATTTTATCATATATTATATACTGTACATAAAATATGAAAGTATGCCAAATATATATTATATACTGTATATAAAATATCAAATTTAACAATATATATTATATACTGTACATAAAATAACAAATTTCACCAGATATATATTATATACTGTACATAAAATATCAAATTTTATCAAATATATTATATACTGTACATAAAATATGAAAGTACAGCAAATATATCTTATATACTGTTCATAAAATATCAAATTTCAACAAATATATTATATACTCTACATAAAATATCAAAGTCCACCAAATATATATTATCTACTGTACGTAAAATGTCAAATTTCACAAGATATATGTTATATACTTTTCATTAAATATCAAATTTCATCAAATATATTATACACTGTACATGAAATATGAAATTACACCAAATATATATTATGTACTGTACATAAAATATGAAAGTACACCAAATATATATTATATACTGTACATAAAATATCAAATTTCACCAAATATATATTATGTACTCTACATAAAATATCAAAGTCCACCAATTATATATTATCTACTGTACATAAAATATCAAATTTCACCAAATATATATTATATACTGTAGATAAAATATCAAATTTCACCAAATATATATTATATACTGTACATAAAATATCAAATTTCATGAAATATATTATATACTGTACATAAAATATGAAAGTACACCAAATATATATTATATACTGTACATAAAATATGAAAGTACACCACATAAATATTATATACTGTACATAAAATATCAAATTTCACCAAATATATATTATATACTCTACATAAAATATCAAATTCCAACAAATATATATTATCTACTGTACATAAAATATGAAACTACGCCAAATATATATTATATACTGTACATAAAATATCAAATTTCAACAAATATATGTTATATCCTCTACATAAGATATCAAATTCCACAAAATATATATTATCTACTGTACATAAAATATCAAATTTCACCAAATCTATATTATATACTGTAGATAAAATATCAAATTTCACCAAATATATATATTTATACTGTACATAAAATATCAAATTCCATCAAATATATTATATACTGTACATAAAATATGAAAGTACACCAAATATATTTTATATACTGTACATAAAATATGAAAGTACACCACATATATATTATATACTGTACATAAAATATCAAATTTCACCAAATATATATTATATAATCTACATAAAATATCAAATTCCACCAAATATATGTTATCTACTGTACATAAAATATGTAAGTACGCCAAATATATATTATATACTGTACATAAAATATCAAATTTCAACAAATATATATTATATCCTCTACATAAAATATCAAAGTCCACGAAATATATATTATCTACAGTACATAAAATACCAAATTTCACCAAATATATATTATATACTGTACATAAAATATCAAATTTCACCAAATATATATTATATACTCTACATAAAATATGAAAGTCCACCAAATTTATATTATCTACTGTACATTAAATATCAAATTTCACAAAATATATGTTGTATACTGTTCATGAAATATCAAATTTCATCAAATATATTATACACTGTACATAAAATACGAAATTACACCAAATATATATTGTATACTGTACATAAAATATGAAGGTACAACATATATATATTATATACTGTACATAAAATATCAAATTTCACCAAATATATATTATATACTCTACATAAAATATCAAAGTCCACCAATTATATATTATCTACTGTACATAAAATATCAAATTTCACCAAATATATATTACATACTGCAGATAAAATATCAAATTTCACCAATTATATATTATATACTGTACATAAAATATCAAATTTCATCAAATATATTAAATACTGTACATAAAATATGAAAGTATGCCAAATATATATTATATACTGTATATAAAATATCAAATTTAACAATATATATTATATACTGTAGATAAAATATCAAATTTCACCAAATATATATTATATACTGTACATAAAATATCAAATTTCATGAAATATATTATATACTGTACATAAAATATGAAAGTACACCAAATATATATTATATACTGTACATAAAATATGAAAGTACACCACATAAATATTATATACTGTACATAAAATATCAAATTTCACCAAATATATATTATATACTCTACATAAAATATCAAATTCCAACAAATATATATTATCTACTGTACATAAAATATGAAACTACGCCAAATATATATTATATACTGTACATAAAATATCAAATTTCAACAAATATATGTTATATCCTCTACATAAGATATCAAATTCCACAAAATATATATTATCTACTGTACATAAAATATCAAATTTCACCAAATCTATATTATATACTGTAGATAAAATATCAAATTTCACCAAATATATATATTTATACTGTACATAAAATATCAAATTCCATCAAATATATTATATACTGTACATAAAATATGAAAGTACACCAAATATATTTTATATACTGTACATAAAATATGAAAGTACACCACATATATATTATATACTGTACATAAAATATCAAATTTCACCAAATATATATTATATAATCTACATAAAATATCAAATTCCACCAAATATATGTTATCTACTGTACATAAAATATGTAAGTACGCCAAATATATATTATATACTGTACATAAAATATCAAATTTCAACAAATATATATTATATCCTCTACATAAAATATCAAAGTCCACGAAATATATATTATCTACAGTACATAAAATACCAAATTTCACCAAATATATATTATATACTGTACATAAAATATCAAATTTCACCAAATATATATTATATACTCTACATAAAATATGAAAGTCCACCAAATTTATATTATCTACTGTACATTAAATATCAAATTTCACAAAATATATGTTGTATACTGTTCATGAAATATCAAATTTCATCAAATATATTATACACTGTACATAAAATACGAAATTACACCAAATATATATTGTATACTGTACATAAAATATGAAGGTACAACATATATATATTATATACTGTACATAAAATATCAAATTTCACCAAATATATATTATATACTCTACATAAAATATCAAAGTCCACCAATTATATATTATCTACTGTACTTAAAATATCAAATTTCACCAAATATATATTACATACTGCAGATAAAATATCAAATTTCACCAAATATATATTATATACTGTACATAAAATATCAAATTTCATCAAATATATTAAATACTGTACATAAAATATGAAAGTATGCCAAATATATATTATATACTGTATATAAAATATCAAATTTAACAATATATATTATATACTGTACATAAAATATCAAATTTCACCAGATATATATTATATACTGTACATAAAATATCAAATTTTATCAAATATATTATATACTGTACATAAAATATGAAAGTACAGCAAATATATATTTTATACTGTTCATAAAATATCAAATTTCAACAAATATATTATATACTCTACATAAAATATCAAAGTCCACCAAATATATATTATCTACTGTACATAAAATATCAAATTTCACCAAATATATATTATATACTGTGCAGAAAATATCAAATTTCACCAAATATATATTATATACTCTACATAAAATATCAAAGTCCACCAAATATATATTATCTACTGTACGTAAAATGTCAAATTTCACAAGATATATGTTATATACTGTTCATTAAATATCAAATTTCATCAAATATATTATACACTGTACATGAAATATGAAATTACACCCAATATATATTATGTACTGTACATAAAATATGAAAGTACACCAAATATATATTATATACTGTACATAAAATATCAAATTTCACCAAATATGTATTATGTACTCTACATAAAATATCAAAGTCCACCAATTATATATTATCTACTGTACATAAAATATCAAATTTCACCAAATATATATTATATACTGTAGATAAAATATCAAATTTCACCAAATATATATTATATACTGTACATAAAATATCAAATTTCATGAAATATATTATATACTGTACATAAAATATGAAACTACACCAAATATATATTATATACTGTACATAAAATATGAAAGTACACCACATATATATTATATACTGTACATAAAATATCAAATTTCACCAAATATATATTATATACTCTACATAAAATATCAAATTCCACCAAATATATATTTTCCACTGTACATAAAATATGAAATTACACCAAATATATATTATATACTGTACATAAAATATCAAATTTCAACAAATATATGTTATATCCTCTACATAAGATATCAAAGTCCACGAAATATATATTATCTACTGTACATAAAATACCAAATTTCAACAAATATATATTATATACTGTATATAAAATATCAAATTTCACCAAATATATATTATATACTCTACATAAAATATGAAAGTCCACCAAATATATATTATCTACTGTACATTAAATATCAAATTTCACAAAATATCTGTTATATACTGTTCATGAAATATCAATTTTCATCAAATATATTATACACTGTACATAAAATATGAAATTACACGAAATATATATTGTATACTGTACATAAAATATGAAAGTACAACATATATATATTATATACTGTACATAAAATATCACATTTCACCAAATATGTATTATATACTCTACATAAAATATCAAATCCACCAATTATATATTATCTACTGTACATAAAATATCAAATTTCACCAAATATATATTATATACTGTAGATACAATATCAAATTTCACAAAATATATATTATATACTGTACATAAAATATCAAATTTCATCAAATATATTATATACTGTACATAAAATATGAAAGTACACCAAATATATATAATATACTGTACATAAAATACCAAATTTCACTAAATATATATTATATACTGTACATAAAATATCAAATTTCACCAAATATATATTATATACTGTACATAAAATATCAAATTTTATCAAATATATTATATACTGTACATAAAATATATAAGAACAGCAAATATATATTATATACTGTACATAAAATATCAAATTTCATCAAATATATATTATATACTCTACATAAAATATGAATTCCGCCAAATATATATTATCTAGTGTTCATAAAATATCAAATTTCACCAAATATATATTAAACACTGTACAGAAAATATCAAATTTCACCAAATATATATTATATACTCTACATATAATATCAAAGTCCACCAAATATATATTATCTACTGTACGTAAAATGTCAAATTTCACAAAAAATATGTTATATACGGTTCATGAAATATCAAATTTCATCAAATATATTATTCACTGTACATGAAATATGAAATTACACCAAATATATATTATGTACTGTACATAAAATATGAAAGTACACCAAATATATATTATATACTGTACATAAAATATCAAATTTCACCAAATATGTATTATGTACTCTACATAAAATATCATAGTCCACCAATTATATATTATCTACTGTAGATAAAATATCAAATTTCACCAAATATATATTATATACTGTAGATAAAATATCAAATTTCACCAAATATATATTATGTACTGTAGATAAAATATCAAATTTCACCAAATATATATATTTATACTGTACATAAAATATCAAATTCCATCAAATATATTATATACTGTACATAAAATATGAAAGTACACCAAATATATATAATATACTGTACATGAAATATGAAAGTACACCACATATATATTATATACTGTACATAAAATATCAAATTTCACCAAATATATATTATATACTCTACATAAAATATCAAATTCCACCAAATATATGTTATCTACTGTACATAAAATATGAAAGTACGCCAAATATATATTATATACTGTACATAAAATATCAAATTTCAACAAATATATATTATATCCTCTACATAAAATATCAAAGTCCACGAAATATATATTATCTACAGTACATAAAATACCAAATTTCACCAAATATATATTATATACTGTACATAAAATATCAAATTTCACCAAATATATATTACATACTCTACATAAAATATGAAAGTCCACCAAATATATATTATCTACTGTACATTAAATATCAAATTTCACAAAATATATGTTATATACTGTTCAGGAAATATCAAATTTCATCAAATATATTATACACTGTACATAAAATACGAAATTACACCAAGTATATATTGTATACTGTACATAAAATATGAAGGTACAACATATATATATTATATACTGTACATTAAATATCAAATTTCACCAAATATATATTATATACTCTACATAAAATATCAAAGTCCACCAATTATATATTATCTACTGTACATAAAATATCAAATTTCACCAAATATATATTATATACTGCAGATAAAATATCAAATTTCACCAAATATATATTATATACTGTACATAAAATATCAAATTTCATCAAATATATTAAATAGTGTACATAAAATATGAAAGTTCACAAAATACATATATTATACTGTACATAAAATATCAAATTTCACAAAATATATATCATATACTGTAGATAAAATATCAAATTTCACCAAATATATATTATATACTGTACATAACAATTCAAATTTTATCATATATTATATACTGTACATAAAATATGAAAGTATGCCAAATATATATTATATACTGTATATAAAATATCAAATTTAACAATATATATTATATACTGTACATAAAATAACAAATTTCACCAGATATATATTATATACTGTACATAAAATATCAAATTTTATCAAATATATTATATACTGTACATAAAATATGAAAGTACAGCAAATATATCTTATATACTGTTCATAAAATATCAAATTTCAACAAATATATTATATACTCTACATAAAATATCAAAGTCCACCAAATATATATTATCTACTGTACTTAAAATATCAAATTTCACCAAATATATATTATATACTGTGCAGAAAATATCAAATTTCACCAAATATATATTATATACTCTACATAAAATATCAAAGTCCACCAAATATATATTATCTACTGTACGTAAAATGTCAAATTTCACAAGATATATGTTATATACTGTTCATTAAATATCAAATTTCATCAAATATATTATACACTGTACATGAAATATGAAACTACACCAAATATATATTATGTACTGTACATAAAATATGAAAGTACACCAAATATATATTATATACTGTACATAAAATATCAAATTTCACCAAATATGTATTATGTACTCTACATAAAATATCAAAGTCCACCAATTATATATTATCTACTGTACATAAAATATCAAATTTCACCAAATATATATTATATACTGTAGATAAAATATCAAATTTCACCAAATATATATTATATACTGTACATAAAATATCAAATTTCATGAAATATATTATATACTGTACATAAAATATGAAAGTACACCAAATATATATTATATACTGTACATAAAATATGAAAGTACACCACATATATATTATATACTGTACATAAAATATCAAATTTCACCAAATATATATTATATACTCTACATAAAATGTCAAATTCCACCAAATATATATTATCCACTGTACATAAAATATGAAAGTACGCCAAATGTATATTATATACTGTACATAAAATATCAAATTTCAACAAATATATGTTATATCCTCTACATAAGATATCAAAGTCCACGAAATATATATTATCTACTGTACATAAAATACCAAATTTCAACAAATATATATTATATACTGTATATAAAATATCAAATTTCACCAAATATATATTATATACTCTACATAAAATATGAAAGTCCACCAAATATATATTATCTACTGTACATTAAATATCAAATTTCACAAAATATCTGTTATATACTGTTCATGAAATATCAAATTTCATCAAATATATTATACACTGTACATAAAATATGAAATTACACGAAATATATATTGTATGCTGTACATAAAATATGAAAGTACAACATATATATATTATATACTGTACATAAAATATCACATTTCACCAAATATGTATTATATACTCTACATAAAATATCAAATCCACCAATTATATATTATCTACTGTACATAAAATATCAAATTTCACCAAATATATATTAAATACTGTAGATACAATATCAAATTTCACAAAATATATATTATATACTGTACATAAAATATCAAATTTCATCAAATATATTATATACTGTACATAAAATATGAAAGTACACCAAATATATATAATATACTGTACATAAAATACCAAATTTCACTAAATATATATTATATACTGTAAATAAAATATCAAATTTCACCAAATATATATTATATACTGTACATAAAATATCAAATTTTATCAAATATATTATATACTGTACATAAAATATATAAGTACAGCAAATATATATTATATACTGTACATAAAATATCAAATTTCATCAAATATATATTATATACTCTACATAAAATATGAATTCCGCCAAATATATATTATCTAGTGTTCATAAAATATCAAATTTCACCAAATATATATTATACACTGTACAGAAAATATCAAATTTCACCAAATATATATTATATACTCTACATATAATATCAAAGTCCACCAAATATATATTATCTACTGTACGTAAAATGTCAAATTTCACAAAAAATATGTTATATACGGTTCATGAAATATCAAATTTCATCAAATATATTATTCACTGTACATGAAATATGAAATTACACCAAATATATATTATGTACTGTACATAAAATATGAAAGTACACCAAATATATATTATATACTGTACATAAAATATCAAATTTCACCAAATATGTATTATGTACTCTACATAAAATATCATAGTCCACCAATTATATATTATCTACTGTAGATAAAATATCAAATTTCACCAAATATATATTATATACTGTAGATAAAATATCAAATTTCACCAAATATATATTATGTACTGTAGATAAAATATCAAATTTCTCCAAATATATATATTTATACTGTACATAAAATATCAAATTCCATCAAATATATTATATACTGTACATAAAATATGAAAGTACACCAAATATATATAATATACTGTACATGAAATATGAAAGTACACCACATATATATTATATACTGTACATAAAATATCAAATTTCACCAAATATATATTATATACTCTACATAAAATATCAAATTCCACCAAATATATGTTATCTACTGTACATAAAATATGAAAGTACGCCAAATATATATTATATACTGTACATAAAATATCAAATTTCAACAAATATATATTATATCCTCTACATAAAATATCAAAGTCCACGAAATATATATTATCTACAGTACATAAAATACCAAATTTCACCAAATATATATTATATACTGTACATAAAATATCAAATTTCACCAAATATATATTACATACTCTACATAAAATATGAAAGTCCACCAAATATATATTATCTACTGTACATTAAATATCAAATTTCACAAAATATATGTTATATACTGTTCATGAAATATCAAATTTCATCAAATATATTATACACTGTACATAAAATACGAAATTACACCAAGTATATATTGTATACTGTACATAAAATATGAAGGTACAACATATATATATTATATACTGTACATTTAATATCAAATTTCACCAAATATATATTATATACTCTACATAAAATATCAAAGTCCACCAATTATATATTATCTACTGTACATAAAATATCAAATTTCACCAAATATATATTATATACTGCAGATAAAATATCAAATTTCACCAAATATATATTATATACTGTACATAAAATATCAAATTTCATCAAATATATTAAATAGTGTACATAAAATATGAAAGTTCACAAAATACATATATTATACTGTACATAAAATATCAAATTTCACAAAATATATATCATATACTGTAGATAAAATATCAAATTTCACCAAATATATATTATATACTGTACATAACAATTCAAATTTTATCATATATTATATACTGTACATAAAATATGAAAGTATGCCAAATTTATATTATATAATGTATATAAAATATCAAATTTAACAATATATATTATATACTGTACATAAAATAACAAATTTCACCAGATATATATTATATACTGTACATAAAATATCAAATTTTATCAAATATATTATATACTGTACATAAAATATGAAAGTACAGCAAATATATCTTATATACTGTTCATAAAATATCAAATTTCAACAAATATATTATATACTCTACATAAAATATCAAAGTCCACCAAATATATATTATCTACTGTACTTGAAATATCAAATATCACCAAATATATATTATATACTGTGCAGAAAATATCAAATTTCACCAAATATATATTATATAGTCTACATAAAATATCAAAGTCCACCAAATATATATTATCTACTGTACGTAAAATGTCAAATTTCACAAGATATATGTTATATACTGTTCATTAAATATCAAATTTCATCAAATATATTATACACTGTACATGAAATATGAAATTACACCAAATATATATTATGTACTGTACATAAAATATGAAAGTACACCAAATATATATTATATACTGTACATAAAATATCAAATTTCACCAAATATATATTATGTACTCTACATAAAATATCAAAGTCCACCAATTATATATTATCTACTGTACATAAAATATCAAATTTCACCAAATATATATTATATACTGTAGATAAAATATCAAATTTCACCAAATATATATTATATACTGTACATAAAATATCAAATTTCATGAAATATATTATATACTGTACATAAAATATGAAAGTACACCAAATATATATTATATACTGTACATAAAATATGAAAGTACACCACATAAATATTATATACTGTACATAAAATATCAAATTTCACCAAATATATATTATGTACTCTACATAAAATATCAAATTCCACCAAATATATATTATCTACTGTACATAAAATATGAAAGTACGCCAAATATATATTATATACTGTACATAAAATATGAAATTTAAACAAATATATGTTGTATCCTCTACATAAGATATCAAATTCCACAAAATATATATTATCTACTGTACAAAAAATATCAAATTTCACCAAATCTATATTATATACTGTAGATAAAATATCAAATTTCACCAAATATATATATTTATACTGTACATAAAATATCAAATTCCATCAAATATATTATATACTGTACATAAAATATGAAAGTACACCAAATATATATTATATACTGTACATAAAATATGAAAGTACACCACATATATATTATATACTGTACATAAAATATCAAATTTCACCAAATATATATTATATAATCTACATAAAATATCAAATTCCACCAAATATATGTTATCTACTGTACATAAAATATGTAAGTACGCCAAATATATATTATATACTGTACATAAAATATCAAATTTCAACAAATATATATTATATCCTCTACATAAAATATCAAAGTCCACGAAATATATATTATCTACAGTACATAAAATACCAAATTTCACCAAATATATATTATATACTGTACATAAAATATCAAATTTCACCAAATATATATTATATACTCTACATAAAATATGAAAGTCCACCAAATTTGTATTATCTACTGTACATTAAATATCAAATTTCACAAAATATATGTTATATACTGTTCATGAAATATCAAATTTCATCAAATATATTATACACTGTACATAAAATACGAAATTACACCAAATATATATTGTATACTGTACATAAAATATGAAGGTACAACATATATATATTATATACTGTACATAAAATATCAAATTTCACCAAATATATATTATATACTCTACATAAAATATCAAAGTCCACCAATTATATATTATCTACTGTACGTAAAATATCAAATTTCACCAAATATATATTATATACTGCAGATAAAATATCAAGTTTCACCAAATATATATTATATACTGTACATAAAATATCAAATTTCATCAAATATATTAAAAACTGTACATAAAATATGAAAGTACACCAAATACACATATTATACTGTACATAAAATATCAAATTTCACAAAATATATATCATATACTGTAGATAAAATATCAAATTTCACCAAATATATATTATATACTGTACATAAAATTTCAAATTTTATCATATATTATATACTGTACATAAAATATGAAAGTATGCCAAATATATATTATATACTGTATATAAAATATCAAATTTAACAATATATATTATGTACTGTACATAAAATATCAAATTTCACCAGATATATATTATATACTGTACATAAAATATCAAATTTTATCAAATATATTATATACTGTACATAAAATATGAAAGTACAGCAAATATATCTTATATACTGTTCATAAAATATCAAATTTCAACAAATATATTATATACTCTACATAAAATATCAAAGTCCACCAAATATATATTATCTACTGTACATAAAATATCAAATTTCACCAAATATATATTATATACTGTGCAGAAAATATCAAATTTCACCAAATATATATTATATACTCTACATAAAATATGAAAGTCCACCAAATATATATTATCTACTGTACGTAAAATGTCAAATTTCACAAGATATATGTTATATACTGTTCATTAAATATCAAATTTCATCAAATATATTATACACTGTACATGAAATATGAAATTACACCAAATATATATTATATACTGTACATAAAATATGAAAGTACACCAAATATATATTATATACTGTACATAAAATATCAAATTTCACCAAATATGTATTATGTACTCTACATAAAATATCAAAGTCCACCAATTATATATTATCTACTGTACATAAAATATCAAATTTCACAAAATATATATTATATACTGTAGATAAAATATCAAATTTCACCAAATATATATTATATACTGTACATAAAATATCAAATTTCATGAAATATATTATATACTGTAGATAAAATTTGAAAGTACACCAAATATATATTATATACTGTACATAAAATATGAAAGTACCCCACATATATATAATATAATGTACATAAAATATCAAATTTCACCAAATATATATTATATACTCTACATAAAATATCAAATTCCACCAAATATATATTATCTACTATTCATAAAATATGAAAGTACGCCAAATATATATTATATACTGTACATAAAATATCAAATTTCAACAAATATATGTTATATCCTCTACATAAGATATCAAAGTCCACGAAATATATATTATCTACTGTACATAAAATACCAAATTTCACCAAATATATATTATATACTGTATATAAAATATCAAATTTCACCAAATATATATTATATACTCTACATAAAATATGAAAGTCCACCAAATATATATTATCAACTGTACATCAAATATCAAATTTCACAAAATATCTGTTATATACTGTTCATGAAATATCAAATTTCATCAAATATATTATACACTGTACATAAAATATGAAATTACACGAAATATATATTGTATACTGTACATAAAATATGAAAGTACAACATACATATATTATATACTGTACATAAAATATCACATTTCACCAAATATGCATTATATACTCTACATAAAATATCAAATCCACCAATTATATATTATCTACTGTACATAAAATATCAAATTTCACCAAATATATGTTATATACTGTAGATACAATATCAAATTTCACAAAATATATATTATATACTGTACATAAAATATCAAATTTCATCAAATATATTATATACTGTACATAAAATATGAAAGTACACCAAACATATATAATATACTGTTCATAAAATACCAAATTTCACTAAATATATATTATATACTGTACATAAAATATCAAATTTCACCAAATATATATTATATACTGTACATAAAATATCAAATTTTATCAAATATATTATATACTGTACATAAAATATATAAGTACAGCAAATATATATTATATACTGTACATAAAATATCAAATTTCATCAAATATATATTATATACTCTACATAAAATATGAATTCCGCCAAATATATATTATCTACTGTTCACAAAATATCAAATTTCACCAAATATATATTATACACTATACAGAAAATATCAAATTTCAACAAATATATATTATATACTCTACAAATAATATCAAAGTCCACCAAATATATATTATCTACTGTACGTAAAATGTCAAATTTCACAAAATATATGTTATATACGGTTCATGAAATATCAAATTTCATCAAATATATTATACACTGTACATGAAATATGAAATTACACCAAATATATATTATATACTGTACATAAAATATGAAAGTACACCAAATATATATTATATACTGTACATAAAATATCAAATTTCACCAAATATGTATTAAATACTCCACACAAAATATCAAAGTCCACCAATTATATATTATCTACTGTACATAAAATATCAAATTTCACCAAATATATATTATATACTGTAGATAAAATATCAAATTTCACCAAGTATATATTTTATACTGTACATAAAATATCAAATTCCATCAAATATATTATATACTGTACATAAAATATGAAAGTACACCAAATATATCTTATATACTGTACATAAAATATGAAAGTACACCACATATATATTATATACTGTACATAAAATATCAAATTTCACCAAATATATATTATATACTCTACATAAAATATCAAATTCCACCAAATATATGTTATCTACTGTACATAAAATATGAAAGTACGCAAAACATATATTATATACTGTACATAAAATATCAAATTTCAACAAATATATATTATATCCTCTACATAAAATATCAAAGTCCACGAAATATATATTATCTACTGTACATAAAATACCAAACTTCACCAAATATATATTATATACTGTACATAAAATATCAAATTTCACCAAATATATATTTTATACTCTACATAAAATATGAAAGTCCACCAAATATATATTATCTACTGTACATTAAATATCAAGTTTCACAAAATATATGTTATATATTGTTCATGAAATATCAAATTTCATCAAATATATTATACACTGTACATAAAATACGAAATTACACCAAATATATATTGTATACTGTACATAAAATATGAAGGTACAACATATATATATTATATACTGTACATAAAATATCAAATCTCACCAAATATATATTATATACTCTACATAAAATATCAAAGTCCACCAATTATATATTATCTACTGTACATAAAATATCAAATTTCACCAAATATATATATTATACTGCAGATAAAATATCAAATTTCACCAAATATATATTATATACTGTACATAAAATATCAAATTTCATCAAATATATTAAATACTGTACATAAAATATGAAAGTACACCAAATACATATATTAAACTGTACATAAAATATCAAATTTCACAAAATATATATCATATACTGTAGATAAAATATCAAATTTCACCAAATATATATTATATACTGTACATAAAATTTCAAATTTTATCATATATTATATACTGTACATAAAATATGAAAGTATGCCAAATATATATTATATAATGTATATAAAATATCAAATTTAACAATATATATTATATACTGTACATAAAATATCAAATTTCACCAGATATATATTATATACTGTACATAAAATATCAAATTTTATCAAATATATTATATACTGTACATAAAATATGAAAGTACAGCAAATATATCTTATATACTGTTCATAAAATATCAAATTTCAACAAATATATTATATACTCTACATAAAATATCAAAGTCCACCAAATATATATTATCTACTGTACTTAAAATATCAAATTTCACCAAATATATATTATATACAGTGCAGAAAATATCAAATTTCACCAAATATATATTATATACTCTACATAAAATATCAAAGTCCACCAAATATATATTATCTACTGTACGTAAAATGTCAAATTTCACAAGATATATGTTATATACTGTTCATTAAATATCAAATTTCATCAAATATATTATACACTGTACATGAAATATGAAATTACACCCAATATATATTATGTACTGTACATAAAATATGAAAGTACACCAAATATATATTATATACTGTACATAAAATATCAAATTTCACCAAATATGTATTATGTAATCTACATAAAATATCAAAGTCCACCAATTATATATTATCTACTGTACATAAAATATCAAATTTCACCAAATATATATTATATACTGTAGATAAAATATCAAATTTCACCAAATATATATTATATACTGTACATAAAATATCAAATTTCATGAAATATATTATATACTGTACATAAAATATGAAAGTACACCAAATATATATTATATACTGTACATAGAATATGAAAGTACACCACATATATATTATATACTGTACATAAAATATCAAATTTCACCAAATATATATTATATACTCTACATAAAATATCAAATTCCACCAAATATATATTATCTACTGTATATAAAATATGAAAGTATGCCAAATATATATTATATACTGTACATAAAATATCAAATTTCAACAAATATATGTTATATCCTCTACATAAGATATCAAATTCCACGAAATATATATTATCTACTGTACATAAAATACCAAATTTCACCAAATATATATTATATACTGTATATAAAATATCAAATTTCACCAAATATATATTATATACTCTACATAAAATATGAAAGTCCACCAAATATATATTATCTACTGTACATTAAATATCAAATTTCACAAAATATATGTTATATACTGTTCATGAAATATCAAATTTCATCAAATATATTATACACTGTACATAAAATATGAAATTACACGAAATATATATTGTATACTGTACATAAAATATGAAAGTACAGCATGTATATATTATATACTGTACATAAAATATCAAACTTCACCAAATATGTATTATATACTCTACATAAAATATCAAATCCACCAATTATATATTATCTACTGTACATAAAATATCAAATTTCACCAAATATATATTATATACTGTAGATACAATATCAAATTTCACAAAATATATATTATATACTGTACATAAAATATCAAATTTCATCAAATATATTATATAGTGTACATAAAATATGAAAGTACACCAAATATATATAATATACTGTACATAAAGTACCAAATTTCACTAAATATATATTATACACTGTACATAAAATATCAAATTTCACCAAATATATATTATATGCTGTACATAAAATATCAAATTTTATCAAATATATTATATACTGTACATAAAATATATAAGTACAGCAAATATATATTATATACTGTAGATAAAATATCAAATTTCACCAAATATATATTATATACTCTACATAAAATATGAAAGTCCGCCAAATATATATTATCTACTGTACATAAAATATCAAATTTCACCAAATATATATTATACACTGTACAGAAAATATCAAATTTCAACAAATATATATTATATACTCTACATAAAATATCAAAGTCCACCAAATATATATTATCTACTGTACGTAGAATGTCAAATTTCACAAAATATATGTTATATACTGTTCATGAAATATCAAATTTCATCAAATATATTATACACTGTACATGAAATATGAAATTACACCAAATATATATTATATACTGTACATAAAATATGAAAGTACACCACATATATATTATATACTGTACATAAAATATCAAATTTCACCAAATATATATTATATACTCTACATAAAATATCAAATTCCACCAAATATATATTATCTACTGTACATAAAATATGAAAGTACGCCAAATATATATTATATACGGTATATAAAATATCAAATTTAACAATATATATTATATACTGTACATAAAATATCAAATTTCACCAGATATATATTATATACTATACATGAAATATCAAATGTTATCAATTATATTATATACAGTACATAAAATATGAAAGTACAGCAAATATATATTATATACTGTACATAAAATATCAAATTTCAACAAATATATAATATATCCTCTATATAAAATATCAAAGTCCACGAAATATATATTATCTACTGTACACAAAATATCAAATTTCACCAAATATATATTATATACTGTACATATAATATCAAATTTCACCAAATATACATTATATACTCTACATAAAATATGAAAGTCCACCAAATATATATTATCTACTGTACATTAAATACCAAATTTCACAAAATATATGTTATATACTGTCCATGAAATATCAGATTTCATCAAATATATTATACACTGTACATAAAATATGAAATTACACCAAATATATATTATATACTGTACATAAAATATGAAAGTACAACATATATATATTATGTACTGTACATAAAATATCAAATTTCACCAAATATGTATTATATACACTACATAAAATATCAAAGCCCACCAATTATATATTATCTACTGTACATAAAATATCAAATTTCACCAAATATATATTATATACTGTACATAAAATATCAAATTTCATCAAATATATTATATACTGTACATAAAATATGAAAGTACACCAAATACATATAATGTACTGTACATAATATATCATATTTCACAAAATATATATTATATACTGTACATAAAATATCAAATTTCAACAAATATATGTTATATCCTCTACATAAGATATCAAATTCCACGAAATATATATTATCTACTGTACATAAAATACCAAATTTCACCAAACGTATATTATATACTGTATATAAAATATCAAATATCACCAAATATATATTATATACTCTACATAAAATATGAAAGTCCACCAAATATATATTATCTACTGTACATTAAATATCAAATTTCACAAAATATATGTTATATACTGTTCATGAAATATCAAATTTCATCAAATATATTATACACTGTACATAAAATATGAAATTACACGAAATATATATTGTATACTGTACATAAAATATGAAAGTACAGCATGTATATATTATATACTGTACATAAAATATCAAACTTCACCAAATATGTATTATATACTCTACATAAAATATCAAATCCACCAATTATATATTATCTACTGAACATAAAATATCAAATTTCACCAAATATATATTATATACTGTATATACAATATCAAATTTCACAAAATATATATTATATACTGTACATAAAATATCAAATTTCATCAAATATATTATATAGTGTACATAAAATATGAAAGTACACCAAATATATATAATATACTGTACATAAAGTACCAAATTTCACTAAATATATATTATACACTGTACATAAAATATCAAATTTCACCAAATATATATTATATACTGTACATAAAATATCAAATTTTATCAAATATATTATATACTGTACATAAAATATATAAGTACAGCAAATATATATTATATACTGTAGATAAAATATCAAATTTCACCAAATATATATTATATACTCTACATAAAATATGAAAGTCCGCCAAATATATATTATCTACTGTACATAAAATATCAAATTTCACCAAATATATATTATACACTGTACAGAAAATATCAAATTTCAACAAATATATATTATATACTCTACATAAAATATCAAAGTCCACCAAATATATATTATCTACTGTACGTAGAATGTCAAATTTCACAAAATATATGTTATATACTGTTCATGAAATATCAAATTTCATCAAATATATTATACACTGTACATGAAATATGAAATTACACCAAATATATATTATATACTGTACATAAAATATGAAAGTACACCACATATATATTATATACTGTACATAAAATATCAAATTTCACCAAATATATATTATATACTCTACATAAAATATCAAATTCCACCAAATATATATTATCTACTGTACATAAAATATGAAAGTACGCCAAATATATATTATATACGGTATATAAAATATCAAATTTAACAATATATATTATATACTGTACATAAAATATCAAATTTCACCAGATATATATTATATACTATACATAAAATATCAAATGTTATCAATTATATTATATACAGTACATAAAATATGAAAGTACAGCAAATATATATTATATACTGTACATAAAATATCAAATTTCAACAAATATATAATATATCCTCTATATAAAATATCAAAGTCCACGAAATATATATTATCTACTGTACACAAAATATCAAATTTCACCAAATATATATTATATACTGTACATATAATATCAAATTTCACCAAATATACATTATATACTCTACATAAAATATGAAAGTCCACCAAATATATATTATCTACTGTACATTAAATACCAAATTTCACAAAATATATGTTATATGCTGTCCATGAAATATCAGATTTCATCAAATATATTATACACTGTACATAAAATATGAAATTACACCAAATATATATTATATACTGTACATAAAATATGAAAGTACAACATATATATATTATGTACTGTACATAAAATATCAAATTTCACCAAATATGTATTATATACACTACATAAAATATCAAAGTCCACCAATTATATATTATCTACTGTACATAAAATATCAAATTTCACCAAATATATATTATATACTGTACATAAAATATCAAATTTCATCAAATATATTATATACTGTACATAAAATATGAAAGTACACCAAATACATATAATATACTGTACATAATATATCATATTTCACAAAATATATATTATATACTGTACATAAAATATCAAATTTCACCAAATATATATTATATACTTTACATAAAATATCAAATTTTATCATATATATTATATACTGTACATAAAATATGAAAGTACCCCAAATATATATTATATACTGTACATAAAATATGAAAGTACGCCAAATATATATAATATACTGTATATAAAATATCAAATTTCACAAAATATATATTATATACTATACATGAAATATGAAATTACACCAAATATATATTATATACTGTACATAAAATATGAAAGTACACCACATATATATTATATACTGTACATAAAATATCAAATTTCACCAAATATATATTATATACTCTACATAAAATATCAAATTCCACCAAATATATATTATCTACTGTATATAAAATATGAAAGTATGCCAAATATATATTATATATTGTACATAAAATATCAAATTTCAACAAATATATGTTATATCCTCTACATAAGATATCAAATTCCACGAAATATATATTATCTACTGTACATAAAATACCAAATTTCACCAAATATATATTATATACTGTATATAAAATATCAAATTTCACCAAATATATATTATATACTCTACATAAAATATGAAAGTCCACCAAATATATATTATCTACTGTACATTAAATATCAAATTTCACAAAATATATGTTATATACTGTTCATGAAATATCAAATTTCATCAAATATATTATACACTGTACACAAAATATGAAATTACACGAAATATATATTGTATACTGTACATAAAATATGAAAGCACAGCATGTATATATTATATACTGTACATAAAATATCAAACTTCACCAAATATGTATTATATACTCTACATAAAATATCAAATCCACCAATTATATATTATCTACTGTACATAAAATATCAAATTTCACCAAATATATATTATATACTGTAGATACAATATCAAATTTCACAAAATATATATTATATACTGTACATAAAATATCAAATTTCATCAAATATATTATATAGTGTACATAAAATATGAAAGTACACCAAATATATATAATATACTGTACATAAAGTACCAAATTTCACTAAATATATATTATACACTGTACATAAAATATCAAATTTCACCAAATATATATTATATACTGTACATAAAATATCAAATTTTGTCAAATATATTATATACTGTACATAAAATATATAAGTACAGCAAATATATATTATATACTGTAGATAAAATATCAAATTTCACCAAATATATATTATATACTCTACATAAAATATGAAAGTCCGCCAAATATATATTATCTACTGTACATAAAATATCAAATTTCACCAAATATATATTATACACTGTACAGAAAATATCAAATTTCAACAAATATATATTATATACTCTACATAAAATATCAAAGTCCACCAAATATATATTATCTACTGTACGTAGAATGTCAAATTTCACAAAATATATGTTATATACTCTTCATGAAATATCAAATTTCATCAAATATATTATACACTGTACATGAAATATGAAATTACACCAAATATATATTATATACTGTACATAAAATATGAAAGTACACCAAATATATATTATATACTGTACATAAAAGATCAAATTTCACCAAAGATGTATTATATACTCCACATAAAATATCAAAGTCCACCAATTATATATTATCTACTGTACATAAAATATCAAATTTCACCAAATATATATTATGTACTGTACATAAAATATCAAATTCCGTCAAATATATTATATAGTGTACATAAAATATGAAAGTACACCAAATATATATTATATACTGTTCATAAAATATGAAAGTACACCACATATATATTATATACTGTACATAAAATATCAAATTTCACCAAATATATATTATATACTCTACATAAAATATCAAATTCCACCAAATATATATTATCTACTGTACATAAAATATGAAAGTACGCCAAATATATATTATATACGGTATATAAAATATCAAATTTAACAATATATATTATATACTGTACATAAAATATCAAATTTCAACAAATATATGTTATATCCTCTACATAAGATATCAAATTCCACGAAATATATATTATCTACTGTACATAAAATACCAAATTTCACCAAACGTATATTATATACTGTATATAAAATATCAAATATCACCAAATATATATTATATACTCTACATAAAATATGAAAGTCCACAAATATATATTATCTACTGTACATTAAATATCAAATTTCACAAAATATATGTTATATACTGTTCATGAAATATCAAATTTCATCAAATATATTATACACTGTACATAAAATATGAAATTACACGAAATATATATTGTATACTGTACATAAAATATGAAAGTACAGCATGTATATATTATATACTGTACATAAAATATCAAACTTCACCAAATATGTATTATATACTCTACATAAAATAGCAAATCCACCAATTATATATTATCTACTGAACATAAAATATCAAATTTCACCAAATATATATTATATACTGTATATACAATATCAAATTTCACAAAATATATATTATATTCTGTACATAAAATATCAAATTTCATCAAATATATTATATATTGTACATAAAATATGAAAGTACACCAAATATATATAATATACTGTACATAAAGTACCAAATTTCACTAAATATATATTATACACTGTACATAAAATATCAAATTTCACCAAATATATATTATATACTGTACATAAAATATCAAATTTTATCAAATATATTATATACTGTACATAAAATATATAAGTATAGCAAATATGTATTATATACTATAGATAAAATATCAAATTTCACCAAATATATATTATATACTCTACATAAAATATGAAAGTCCGCCAAATATATATTATCTACTGTACATAAAATATCAAATTTCACCAAATATATATTATACACAGTACAGAAAATATCAAATTTCAACAAATATATATTATATACTCTACATAAAATATCAAAGTCCACCAAATATATATTATCTACTGTACGTAGAATGTCAAATTTCACAAAATATATGTTATATACTGTTCATGAAATATCAAATTTCATCAAATATATTATACACTGTACATGAAATATGAAATTACACCAAATATATATTATATACTGTACATAAAATATGAAAGTACACCACATATATATTATATACTGTACATAAAATATCAAATTTCACCAAATATATATTATATACTCTACATAAAATATCAAATTCCACCAAATATATATTATCTACTGTACATAAAATATGAAAGTACGCCAAATATATATTATATACGGTATATAAAATATCAAATTTAACAATATATATTATATACTGTACATAAAATATCAAATTTCACCAGATATATATTATATACTATACATAAAATATCAAATGTTATCAGTTATATTATATACAGTACATAAAATATGAAAGTACAGCAAATATATATTATATACTGTACATAAAATATCAAATTTCAACAAATATATAATATATCCTCTATATAAAATATCAAAGTCCACGAAATATATATTATCTACTGTACACAAAATATCAAATTTCACCAAATATATATTATATACTGTACATATAATATCAAATTTCACCAAATATACATTATATACTCTACATAAAATATGAAAGTCCACCAAATATATATTATCTACTGTACATTAAATACCAAATTTCACAAAATATATGTTATATACTGTCCATGAAATATCAGATTTCATCAAATATATTATACACTGTACATAAAATATGAAATTACACCAAATATATATTATATACTGTACATAAAATATGAAAGTACAACATATATATATTATGTACTGTACATAAAATATCAAATTTCACCAAATATGTATTATATACACTACATAAAATATCAAAGTCCACCAATTATATATTATCTACTGTACATAAAATATCAAATTTCACCAAATATATATTATATACTGTACATAAAATATCAAATTTCATCAAATATATTATATACTGTACATAAAATATGAAAGTACACCAAATACATATAATATACTGTACATAATATATCATATTTCACAAAATATATATTATATACTGTACATAAAATATCAAATTTCACCAAATATATATTATATACTTTACATAAAATATCAAATTTTATCATATATATTATATACTGTACATAAAATATGAAAGTACCCCAAATATATATTATATACTGTACATAAAATATGAAAGTACGCCAAATATATATAATATACTGTACATAAAATATCAAATTTCACAAAATATATATTATATACTATACATGAAATATGAAATTACACCAAATATATATTATATACTGTACATAAAATATGAAAGTACACCACATATATATTATATACTGTACATAAAATATCAAATTTCACCAAATATATATTATATACTCTACATAAAATATCAAATTCCACCAAATATATATTATCTACTGTATATAAAATATGAAAGTATGCCAAATATATATTATATACTGTACATAAAATATCAAATTTCAACAAATATATGTTATATCCTCTACATAAGATATCAAATTCCACGAAATATATATTATCTACTGTACATAAAATACCAAATTTCACCAAATATATATTATATACTGTATATAAAATATCAAATTTCACCAAATATATATTATATACTCTACATAAAATATGAAAGTCCACCAAATATATATTATCTACTGTACATTAAATATCAAATTTCACAAAATATATGTTATATACTGTTCATGAAATATCAAATTTCATCAAATATATTATACACTGTACATAAAATATGAAATTACACGAAATATATATTGTATACTGTACATAAAATATGAAAGTACAGCATGTATATATTATATACTGTACATAAAATATCAAACTTCACCAAATATGTATTATATACTCTACATAAAATATCAAATCCACCAATTATATATTATCTACTGTACATAAAATATCAAATTTCACCAAATATATATTATATACTGTAGATACAATATCAAATTTCACAAAATATATATTATATACTGTACATAAAATATCAAATTTCATCAAATATATTATATAGTGTACATAAAATATGAAAGTACACCAAATATATATAATATACTGTACATAAAGTACCAAATTTCACTAAATATATATTATACACTGTACATAAAATATCAAATTTCACCAAATATATATTATATACTGTACATAAAATATCAAATTTTGTCAAATATATTATATACTGTACATAAAATATATAAGTACAGCAAATATATATTATATACTGTAGATAAAATATCAAATTTCACCAAATATATATTATATACTCTACATAAAATATGAAAGTCCGCCAAATATATATTATCTACTGTACATAAAATATCAAATTTCACCAAATATATATTATACACTGTAAAGAAAATATCAAATTTCAACAAATATATATTATATACTCTACATAAAATATCAAAGTCCACCAAATATATATTATCTACTGTACGTAGAATGTCAAATTTCACAAAATATATGTCATATACTCTTCATGAAATATCAAATTTCATCAAATATATTATACACTGTACATGAAATATGAAATTACACCAAATATATATTATATACTGTACATAAAATATGAAAGTACACCAAATATATATTATATACTGTACATAAAAGATCAAATTTCACCAAAGATGTATTATATACTCCACATAAAATATCAAAGTCCACCAATTATATATTATCTACTGTACATAAAATATCAAATTTCACCAAATATATATTATCTACTGTACATAAAATATCAAATTTCACCAAATATATATTATGTACTGTACATAAAATATCAAATTCCGTCAAATATATTATATAGTGTACATAAAATATGAAAGTACACCAAATATATATTATATACTGTACATAAAATATGAAAGTACACCACATATATATTATATACTGTACATAAAATATCAAATTTCACCAAATATATATTATATACTCTACATAAAATATCAAATTCCACCAAATATATATTATCTACTGTACATAAAATATGAAAGTACGCCAAATATATATTATATACGGTATATAAAATATCAAATTTAACAATATATATTATATACTGTACATAAAATATCAAATTTCAACAAATATATGTTATATCCTCTACATAAGATATCAAATTCCACGAAATATATATTATCTACTGTACATAAAATACCAAATTTCACCAAACGTATATTATATACTGTATATAAAATATCAAATATCACCAAATATATATTATATACTCTACATAAAATATGAAAGTCCACCAAATATATATTATCTACTGTACATTAAATATCAAATTTCACAAAATATATGTTATATACTGTTCATGAAATATCAAATTTCATCAAATATATTATACACTGTACATAAAATATGAAATTACACGAAATATATATTGTATACTGTACATAAAATATGAAAGTACAGCATGTATATATTATATACTGTACATAAAATATCAAACTTCACCAAATATGTATTATATACTCTACATAAAATATCAAATCCACCAATTATATATTATCTACTGAACATAAAATATCAAATTTCACCAAATATATATTATATACTGTATATACAATATCAAATTTCACAAAATATATATTATATTCTGTACATAAAATATCAAATTTCATCAAATATATTATATAGTGTACATAAAATATGAAAGTACACCAAATATATATAATATACTGTACATAAAGTACCAAATTTCACTAAATATATATTATACACTGTACATAAAATATCAAATTTCACCAAATATATATTATATATTGTACATAAAATATCAAATTTTATCAAATATATTATATACTGTACGTAAAATATATAAGTATAGCAAATATGTATTATATACTGTAGATAAAATATCAAATTTCACCAAATATATATTATATACTCTACATAAAATATGAAAGTCCGCCAAATATATATTATCTACTGTACATAAAATATCAAATTTCACCAAATATATATTATACACTGTACAGAAAATATCAAATTTCAACAAATATATATTATATACTCTACATAAAATATCAAAGTCCACCAAATATATATTATCTACTATACGTAGAATGTCAAATTTCACAAAATATATGTTATATACTGTTCATGAAATATCAAATTTCATCAAATATATTATACACTGTACATGAAATATGAAATTACACCAAATATATATTATATACTGTACATAAAATATGAAAGTACACCACATATATATTATATACTGTACATAAAATATCAAATTTCACCAAATATATATTATACACTCTACATAAAATATCAAATTCCACCAAATATATATTATCTACTGTACATAAAATATGAAAGTACGCCAAATATATATTTTATACGGTATATAAAATATCAAATTTAACAATATATATTATATACTGTACATAAAATATCAAATTTCACCAGATATATATTATATACTATACATAAAATATCAAATGTTATCAATTATATTATATACAGTACATAAAATATGAAAGTACAGCAAATATATATTATATACTGAACATAAAATATCAAATTTCAACAAATATATAATATATCCTCTATATAAAATATCAAAGTCCACGAAATATATATTATCTACTGTACACAAAATATCAAATTTCACCAAATATATATTATATACTGTACATATAATATCAAATTTCACCAAATATACATTATATACTCTACATAAAATATGAAAGTCCACCAAATATATATTATCTACTGTACATTAAATACCAAATTTCACAAAATATATGTTATATACTGTCCATGAAATATCAGATTTCATCAAATATATTATACACTGTACATAAAATATGAAATTACACCAAATATATATTATATACTGTACATAAAATATGAAAGTACAACATATATATATTATGTACTGTACATAAAATATCAAATTTCACCAAATATGTATTATATACACTACATAAAATATCAAAGTCCACCAATTATATATTATCTACTGTACATAAAATATCAAATTTCACCAAATATATATTATATACTGTACATAAAATATCAAATTTCATCAAATATATTATATACTGTACATAAAATATGAAAGTACACCAAATACATATAATATACTGTACATAAT
The DNA here is from genome assembly GCF_029281585.2 of Gorilla gorilla gorilla. Lineage (NCBI taxonomy): Eukaryota > Metazoa > Chordata > Mammalia > Primates > Hominidae > Gorilla > Gorilla gorilla. The sequence continues at coordinate 3,777,950 of NC_073236.2, forward strand.
ATATCATATTTCACAAAATATATATTATATACTGTACATAAAATATCAAATTTCACCAAATATATATTATATACTTTACATAAAATATCAAATTTTATCATATATATTATATACTGTACATAAAATATGAAAGTACACCAAATATATATTATATACTGTACATAAAATATGAAAGTACGCCAAATATATATAATATACTGTACATAAAATATCAAATTTCACAAAATATATATTATATACTATACATGAAATATGAAATTACACCAAATATATATTATATACTGTACATAAAATATAGAAGTACACCAAATATATATTATATACTGTACATAAAATATCAAATTTCACCAAATATATATTATATACTCTGCATAAAATATCAAATTCCACCAATTATATATTATCTACTGTACATAAAATATCAAATTTCACCAAATATATATTATATAATGTAGATAAAATATCAAATTTCACCAAATATATATTATATACTGTACATAAAATTTCAAATTTCATCAAATATATTATATACTGTACATAAAATATGAAATTACACCAAATATATATTATATACTGTACATAAAATATGAAAGTACACCACATATATATTATACACTGTACATAAACTATCAAATTTCACAAAATATATATTGTATACTGTACATAAAATATCAAATTTTATCAAATATATTATATATTGTACATAAAATACAAAAGTACAGCAAATATATATTATATACTGTACATAAAATATCAAATTTCAAGAAATATATATTATATACTCTACATAAAATATCAAAGTCCACCATATATATATTATCTACTGTACGTAAAACGGCAAATTTCACAAAATATATCTTATATACTGTTCATGAAATATCAAATTTCATCAAATATATTATACACTGTACATGAAATATGAAATTGCACCAAATATATATTATATACTGTACATAAAATGAGAAAGTTCACCAAATATATATTATATACTGTACATAAAATATCAAATTTCACCAAATATGTATTATATACTCTACATAAAATATCAAATTCCACCAATTATATATTATCTACTGTACATAAAATATCAAATTTCACTAAATATATATTATATACTGTAGATAAAGTATCAAATTTCACCAAATATATATTATATACTATACATCAAATATCAAATTTCATCAAATATATTATATACTGTACATAAAATATGAAAGTACACCAAATATATATTATATACTGTACATAAAATATGAAAGTACACCACATATATAATATACTGTACATAAAATATCAAATTTCACCAAATATATATTATATACTCTACATAAAATATCAAATTCCACCAAATATATATCTACTGTACATAAAATATGAAAGTATGCCAAATATATATTAAATACTGTATATAAAATATCAAATTTAACAGTATATGTTATATACTGTACATAAAATATCAAATTTCACCAGATATATATTATATACTGTACATAAAATATCAAATTTTATCAAATATATTATATACTGTGCATAAAATATGAAAGTGCAGCAAATATTTATTATATAATGTACATAAAATATCAAATTTCAACAAATATATATTATATCCTCTACATAATATATCAAAGTCCACGAAATATATATTATCTACTGTACATAAACTATCAAATTTCACCTAATATATATTATATACTGTACATAAAATATCAAATTTTATCAAATATATTATATACTGTACATAAAATATGAAAGTACAGCAAATATATATTATATACTGTACATAAAATATCAAATTTCAACAAATATATATTATATACTCTACATAAAATATCAAAGTCCACCAAATATATATTATCTACTGTACATAAAATATCAAATTTCACCACATATATAATATAGTGTACATAAAATATCAAATTTCACCAAATACATATTATATACTCTACATACAATATCAAGTTCCACCAAATATATATTATCTACTGTACATAAAATATGAAATTACACCAAATATATATTATATACAGTATATAAAATATCAAATTTAACAATATATATTACATACTGTACAAAAAATATCAAATTTCACCAGATATATATTATATACTGTAGATACAATATCAAATTTTATCAAATATATTATATACTGTACATAAAATATGAAAGTACAGCAAATATATATTATATACTGTACATAAAATATCAAATTTCAACAAATATATATTATATCCTCTACATAAAATATCAAAGTCCACGAAATATATATTATCTACAGTACATAAAATATCAAATTTCACCTAATATATATTATATACTGTACATAAAATATCAAATTTCACCAAATATATATTATATACTCTACATAAAATATGAAAGTCCACCTAATATATATTATGTACTGTACATTAAATATCAAATTTCACAAAACATATGTTATATACTGTTCATGAAATATCAAATTTCATCAAATATATTATACACTGTACATGAAATATGAAATTACACCAAATAAATAGTATATACTGTACTTAAAATATGAAAGTACAACATATATATATTATATACTGTACATAAAATATCAAATTTCACCAAATATGTATTATATACTCTACATAAAATATCAAAGTCCACCAATTATATATTATCTACTGTACATAAAATATCAAATTTCACCAAATATATATTATATACTGTAGATACAATATCAAATTTCGCAAAATATATATTATATACTGTACATAAAATATCAAATTTCAACAAATATATATTATATCCTCTACATAAAATATCAAAGTCCACGAAATATATATTATCTACTGTACACAAAATATCAAATTTCACCAAATATATATTATATACTGTACATATAATATCAAATTTCACCAAATATACATTATATACTCTACATAAAATATGAAAGTCCACCAAATATATATTATCTACTGTACATTAAATACCAAATTTCACAAAATATATGTTATATACTGTCCATGAAATATCAGATTTCATCAAATATATTATACACTGTACATAAAATATGAAATTACACCAAATATATATTATATACTGTACATAAAATATGAAAGTACAACATATATATATTATGTACTGTACATAAAATATCAAATTTCACCAAATATGTATTATATACACTACATAAAATATCAAAGTCCACCAATTATATATTATCTACTGTACATAAAATATCAAATTTCTCCAAATATATATTATATACTGCAGATAAAATATCAAATTTCACCAAATATATATTATATACTGTACATAAAATATCAAATTTCATCAAATATATTATATACTGTACATAAAATATGAAAGTACACCAAATACATATAATATACTGTACATAATATATCATATTTCACAAAATATATATTATATACTGTACATAAAATATCAAATTTCACCAAATATATATTATATACTTTACATAAAATATCAAATTTTATCATATATATTATATACTGTACATAAAATATGAAAGTACCCCAAATATATATTATATACTGTACATAAAATATGAAAGTACGCCAAATATATATAATATACTGTACATAAAATATCAAATTTAACCAAATATATATTATATACTTTAGATACAATATCAAATTTCACAAAATATATATTGTATACTGTACATAAAATATCAAATTTCATCAAATATATTATATACTGTACATAAAATATGAAAGTACACCAAATATATATAATATACTGTACAGAAAATATCAAATTTCTCCAAATATATATTATATACTCTACATAAAATATCAAAGTCCACCAAATATATATTATCTACTGTACGTAAAATGTCAAATTTCACAGAATATATGTTATATACTGTTCATTAAACATCAAATTTCATCAAATATATAATACACTGTACATGAAATATGAAATTACACCAAATATATATTATATACTGTACATAAAATATGAAAGTACACCAAATATATATTATATACTGTACATAAAATATCAAATTTCACCAAATATGTATTATATACTCCACATAAAATATCAAAGTCCACCAATTATATATTATCTACTGTACATAAAATATCAAATTTCACCAAATATATATTATATACTGTACAGAAAATATCAAATTTCACCAAATATATATTATATACTCTACATAAAATATCAAAGTCCACCAAATATACATTATCTACTGTACGTAAAATGTCAAATTTCACAGAATATATGTTATATACTGTTCACTAAATATCAAATTTCATCAAATATATTATACACTGTACATGAAATATGAAATTACACCAAATATATATTATGTACTGTACATAAAATATGAAAGTACACCAAATATATATTATATACTGTACATAAAATATCAAATTTCCCCAAATATATATTATATACTGTAGATAAAATATCAAATTTCACCAAATATATATTATATACTGTACATAAAATATCAAATTCCATCTAATATATTATATACTGAACATAAAATATGAAAGTACACCACATATATATTATATACTGTACATAAAATATCAAATTTCACCAAATATATATTATATACTCTACATAAAATATCAAATTCCACCAAATATATATTATCTACTGTACATAAAATATGAAAGTACGCCAAATATATATTTTATACTGTATATAAAATATCAAATTTAACAATATATATTATATACTGTACATAAAATATCAAATTTCACCAGATATATATTATATACTGTACATAAAATATCAAATTTTATCAAATATATTGTATACTGTACATAAAATATGAAAGTACTGCAAATATATATTATATACTGTACATAAAATATCAAATTTCAACAAATATATATTATATCCTCTACATAAAATATCAAAGTCCAAGAAATATATATTATCTACTGTACATAAAATGTCAAATTTCACCAAATATATATTATATACTGTACATAAAATATCGAATATCACCAAATATATATTATATACTCTACATAAAATATGAAAGTCCACCTAATATATATTATCTACTGTACATTAATTATCAAATTTCACAAAATATATGTTACATACCGTTCATGAAATATCAAATTTCATCAAATATATTATACACTGTACATAAAATATGAAATTACACCAAATATATATTGTATACTGAACATAAAATATGAAAGTACAACATATATATATTATATACTGTACATAAAATATCAAATTTTACCAAATATTTATTATATACTCTACATAAAATATGAAAGTCCACCAAATATATATTATCTACTGTACATTAAATATCAAATTTCACAAAATATATGTTATATACTGTTCATGAAATATCAAATTTCATCAAATATATTATACACTGTACATAAAATATGAAATTACACCAAATATATATTGTATACTGTACATAAAATATGAAAGTACAACATATATATATTATATACTGTACATAAAATATCAAATTTCACCAAATATGTATTATATACTCTACATAAAATATCAAAGTCCACCAATTATATATTATCTACTGTACATAAAATATCAAATTTCACCAAATATTTATTATATACTGTAGATACAATATCAAATTTCACAAAATATATATTATATACTGTACATAAAATATCAAATTTCATCAAATATATTATATACTGTACATAAAATATGAAAGTACACCAAATATATATAATATACTGTACATAAAATACCAAATTTCACTAAATATATATAATATACTGTACATAAAATATCAAATTTCACCAAAAATATATTATATACTGTACATAAAATATCAAATTTTATCAAATATATTATATACTGTACATAAAATATATAAGTACAGCAAATATATATTATATACTGTACATAAAATATCAAATTTCATCAAATATATATTATATACTCTACATAAAATATGAAAGTCCTCCAAATATATATTATCTACTGTACATAAAATATGAAATTTCACCAAATATATATTATATACTCTACATAAAATATGAAAGTCCACCAAATATATATTATCTACTGTACGTAAAATGTCAAATTTCACAAAATATATGTTATATACTGTCCATGAAATATCAAATTTCATCAAATATATTATACACTGTTCATGAAATATGAAATTACACCAAATATATATTATATACTGTACATAAAATATGAAAGTACACCAAATATATATTATATACTGTACATAAAATATCAAATTTCACCAAATATGTATTACATACTCCACATAAAATATCAAAGTCCACCAATTATATATTATCTACTGTACATTAAATATCAAATTTCACAAAATATATGTTATATACTGTTCATGAAATATCAAATTTCATCAAATATATTATACAGTGTACATAAAATATGAAATTACACCAAATATATATTGTATACTGTACATAAAATATGAAAGTACAACATATATATATTATATACTGTACATAAAATATCAAATTTCACCAAATATGTATTATATACTCTACATAAAATATCAAAGTCCACCAATTACATATTATCTACTGTACATAAAATATCAAATTTCACCAAATATATATTATATACTGTAGATAAAATATCAAATTTCAAAAAATATATATTATATACTGTACATAAAATATCAAATTCCATCATATATATTATATACTGTACATAAAATATGAAAGTACACCACATATATTATAAACTGTACATAAAATATCAAATTTCACCAAATATATATTATATACCCCACATAAAATATCAAATTCCACCAAAAATATATTATCTACTGTACATAAAATATAAAAGTACGCCTAATATATATTATATACTGTAGATAAAATATCAAATTTCACCAAATATATATTATATACTGTACATAAAATATCAAATTTCATCAAATATATTATATACTGTACATAAAATATGAAAGTACACCAAATATATATTATATACTGTAGATAAAATATGAAAGTACAACATATATATATTATGTACTGTACATAAAATATCAAATTTCAACAAATATGTATTATATACTCTACATAAAATGTCAAAGTCCACCAATTATATATTATCTACTGTACATAAAATATCAAATTTCACCAATTATATATTATACACTGTACATAAAATATCAAATTTCATCAAATATATATTATATACTCTACATAAAATATGAAAGTCCACCTAATATATATTATCTACTGTACATTAAATATCAAATTTCACAAAATATATGTTATATACGGTTCATGAAATATCAAATTTCATCAAATATATTATACACTGTTCATGAAATATGAAATTACACCAAATATATATTATATACTGAACATAAAATATGAAAGTACACCAAATATATATTATATACTGTACATAAAATATCAAATTTCACCAAATTTGTATTATAAACTCCACATAAAATATCAAAGTCCACCAATTATATATTATCTACTGTACATAAAATATCAAATTTCACCAAATATATGTTATATACTGTAGATAAAATATCAAATTTCACCACATATATATTATATACTGTACATAAAATATCAAATTCCATCAAACACATTATATATTGTACATAAAATATGAAAGTACACCAAATATATATTATATACTGTACATAAAATATGAAAGTACACCACATATATATTATATACTTTACATAAAATATCAAATTTCACCAAATATATATTATATACTCTACATAAAATATCAAATTCCACCAAATATATATTATCTACTGTACATAAAATATGAAAGTACGCCAAGTATATATGATATACTGTATATAAAATATCAAATTTAACAATATATATTATATACTGTACATAAAATATCAAATATCACCAGATATATATTATGTACTGTACATAAAATATCAAATTTTATCAAATATATTATATACTGTACATAAAATATGAAAGTACAGCAAATATATATTATATACTGTATATAAAATATCAAATTTCAACAAATATATATTATATCCTGTACATAAAATATCAAAGTCGACGAAATATATATTATCTACTGTACATTAAATATCAAATTTCACCAAATATATATTATATACTGTACATAAAATATCAAATTTCACCAGATATATATTATATACTGTACATAAAATATCAAATTTCACCAGATATATATTATAAACTGTACATAAAATATCAAATTTTATCAAATATATTATATACTGTACATAAAATATGTAAGTACAGCAAATATATATTATATACTGTACATAAAATATCAAATTTCAACAAATATATATTATATCGTCTACATAAAATATCAAAGTCCACGAAATATATATTATCTACTGTACATAAAATATCAAATTTCACCAAATATATATTATATACTGTACATAAAATATCAAATTTCACCAAATATATATTATATACTCTACATAAAATATGAAAGTCCACCTAATATATATTATCTACTGTACATTAAATATCAAATTTCACAAAATATATGTAATATACTGTTCATGAAATATCAAATTTCATCAAATATATTATACACTGAACATGAAATATGAAAGTACACCATATATATATTATATACTGCACATAAAATATGAAAGTACACCAAATATATATTAGATACTGTACATAAAATATCAAATTTCACCAAATATGTATTATATACTCTACATAAAATATCAAAGTCCACGTATTATATATTATCTACTGTACATAAAATATCAAAATTCACCAAATATATATTATACACTGTAGATAAAATATCAAATTTCACCAAATATATATTATATACTGTACATAAAATATCAAATTTCATCAAATATATTATATACTGTACATAAAATATGAAAGTACACCAAATACATATAATATACTGTACATAAAATATCAAATTTCACAAAATATATATAATATACTGTCGATAAAATATCAAATTTCACCAAATATATATTATATACTGTACATAAAATATCAAATTTTATCATATATATTATATACTGTACATAAAATATGAAAGTCTGCCAAATATATATTATATACTGTATATAAAATATCAAATTTAACAATATATATTATATACTGTACATAAAATATCAAATTTCACCAGATATATATTATATACTGTACATAAAATATCAAATTTTATCAAATATATTATACACTGTACATAAAATATGAAATTACACCAAATATATATTGTATACTGTACATAAAATATGAAAGTACAACATATATATATTATATACTGTACATAAAATATCAAATTTCACCAAATACGTATTATATACTCTACATAAAATATGAAAGTCCACCAAATATATATTATCTACTGTACATTAAATATCAAATTTCACAAAATATATGTTATATACTGTTCATGAAATATCAAATTTCATCAAATATATTAAACACTGTACATAAAATATGAAATTACACCAAATATATATTGTATACTGTACATAAAATATGAAAGTACAACATATATATGTTATATACTGTACATAAAATATCAAATTTCACCAAATATGTATTATATACTCTACGTAAAATATCAAAGTCCACCAATTATATATTATCTACTGCACATAAAATCTCAAATTTCACCAAATATATATTATATACTGTAGATACAATATCAAATTTCACAAAATATATATTATATACTGTACATAAAATATCAAATTTCATCAAATATATTATATACTGTACATAAAATATGAAAGTACACAAAATATATATAATATACTGTACATAAAATACCAAATTTCACTAAATATATATTATATACTGTACATAAAATATCAAATTTCACCAGATATATATTATATACTGTACATAAAATATCAAATTTTATCAAATATATTATATACTGTACATAAAATATGAAAGTACAGCAAATATATATTATATACTGTACATAAAATATAAAATTTCAACAAATATATATTATATCCTCTACATAAAACATCAAAGTCCAAGAAATATATATTATCTACTGTACATAAAATGTCAAATTTCACCAAATATATATTATATACTCTACATAAAATATGAAAGTCCACCAAATATATATTATCTACTGTACATTAAATATCAAATTTCACAAAATATATGTTATATACTGTTCATGAAATATAAATTTCATCAAATATATAATACACTGTACATAAAATATGAAATTACACCAAATATATATAGTATACTGTACATAAAATATGAAAGTACACCAAATATATATTATATACTGTACATAAAATATCAAATTTCACCAAATATGTATTATATACTCCACATAAAATATCAAAGTCCACCAATTATATATTATCTACTGTACATAAAATATCAAATTTCACCAAATATATATTATATACTGTACAGAAAATATCAAATTTCACCAAATATATATTATATACTCTACATAAAATATCAAAGTCCACCAAATATATATTATCTACTGTACGAAAAATGTCAAATTTCACAGAATATATGTTATATACTGTTCATTAAATATCAAATTTCATCAAATATATAATACACTGTACATGAAATATGAAATTACACCAAATATATATTATATACTGTACATAAAATATGAAAGTACACCAAATATATATTATATACTGTACATAAAATATCAAATTTCACCAAATATGTATTATATACTCCACATAAAATATCAAAGTCCACCAATTATATATTATCTACTGTACTTAAAATATCAAATTTCACCAAATATATATTATATACTGTAGATAAAATATCAAATTTCACCAAATATATATTATATACTGTACATAAAATATCAAATTCCATCAAATATATTATATACAGTACATAAAATATGAAAGTACACCACATATATATTATATACTGTACATAAAATATCAAATTTCACCAACTAAATTATATACTCTACATAAAATATCAAATTCCACCAAATATGTATTATCTACTGTACATAAAATATGAAAGTACGCCAAATATATATTATATACTGTATATAAAATATCAAATTTGACAATATATATTATCTACTGTACATAAAATATGAAAGTACAGCAAATATATATTATATACTGTTCATAAAATATCAAATTTCAACAAATATGTATTATATACTCTAAATAATATATCAAAGTCCACCAAAAATATATTATCTACTGTACATAAAATATCAAATTTCACCAAATATATATTATATACTGTACAGAAAATATCAAATTTCACTAAATATATATTATATACTCTACATAAAATATCAAAGTCCACCAAATATATATTATCTACTGTACGAAAAATGTCAAATTTCACAGAATATATGTTATATACTGTTCATTAAATATCAAATTTCATCAAATATATAATACACTGTACATGAAATATGAAATTACACCAAATATATATTATATACTGTACATAAAATATGAAAGTACACCAAATATATATTATATACTGTACATAAAATATCAAATTTCACCAAATATGTATTATATACTCCACATAAAATATCAAAGTCCACCAATTAAATATTATCTACTGTACATAAAATATCAAATTTCACCAAATATATATTATATACTGTAGATAAAATATCAAATTTCACCAAATATATATTTTATACTGTACATAAAATATCAAATTCCATCAAATATATTATATACTGTACATAAAATATGAAAGTACACCAAATATATATTATATACTGTACATAAAATATCAAATTTCACCAAATATGTATTATATACTCTACATAAAATATCAAACTCCCCAATTATGTATTATCTACTGTGCATAAAATATCAAATTTCACCAAATATATATTATATACTGTAGATAAAATATCAAATTTCACCAAATATATATTATATACTGTACATAAAATATCAAATTTCATCAAATATATTATATACTGTACATAAAATATGAAAGTACACCAAATATATGTAATATACTGTACATAAAATACCAAATTTAACTAAATATATATTATATACTGTACATAAAATATCAAATTTCACCAAATATATATTATCTACTGTACATAAAATATCAAATTTTATCAAATATATTATAAACTGTACATAAAATATGAAAGTACACCAAATATATATTATATACTGTACATATAATATGAAAGTACACCAAATATATATTATATACTGTACATAAAATATCAAATTTCACCAAATATATATTATATACTCTACATAAAATATCAAATTCCACCAAATATATATTATCTACTGTACATAAAATATGAAAGTACGCCAAGTATATACGATATACTGTATACAAAATATCAAATTTAACAATATATATTATATACTGTACATAAAATATCAAATATCACCAGATATATATTATATACTGTACATAAAATATCAAATTTTATCAAATATATTATATACTGTACATAAAATATGAAAGTACAGCAAATATATATTATATACTGTATATAAAATATCAAATTTCAACAAATATATATTATATCCTGTACATAAAATATCAAAGTCCACGAAATATATATTATCTACTGTACATTAAATATCAAATTTCACCAAATATATATTATATACTGTACATAAAATATCAAATTTCACCAGATATATATTATATACTGTACATAAAATATCAAATTTCACCAGATATATATTATAAACTGTACATAAAATATCAAATTTTATCAAATATATTATATACTGTACATAAAATATGTAAGTACAGCAAATATATATTATATACTGTACATAAAATATCAAATTTCAACAAATATATATTATATCGTCTACATAAAATATCAAAGTCCACGAAATATATATTATCTACTGTACATAAAATATCAAATTTCACCAAATATATATTATATACTGTACATAAAATATCAAATTTCACCAAATATATATTATATACTCTACATAAAATATGAAAGTCCACCTAATATATATTATCTACTGTACATTAAATATCAAATTTCACAAAATATATGTAATATACTGTTCATGAAATATCAAATTTCATCAAATATATTATACACTGAACATGAAATATGAAAGTACACCATATATATATTGTATACTGCACATAAAATATGAAAGTACACCAAATATATATTAGATACTGTACATAAAATATCAAATTTCACCAAATATGTATTATATACTCTACATAAAATATCAAAGTCCACGTATTATATAGTATCTACTGTACATAAAATATCAAAATTCACCAAATATATATTATACACTGTAGATAAAATATCAAATTTCACCAAATATATATTATATACTGTACATAAAATATCAAATTTCATCAAATATATTATATACTGTACATAAAATATGAAAGTACACCAAATACATATAATATACTGTACATAAAATATCAAATTTCACAAAATATATATAATATACTGTCGATAAAATATCAAATTTCACCAAATATATATTATATACTGTACATAAAATATCAAATTTTATCATATATATTATATACTGTACATAAAATATGAAAGTCTGCCAAATATATATTATATACTGTATATAAAATATCAAATTTAACAATATATATTATATACTGTACATAAAATATCAAATTTCACCAGATATATATTATATACTGTACATAAAATATCAAATTTTATCAAATATATTATACACTGTACATAAAATATGAAATTACACCAAATATATATTGTATACTGTACATAAAATATGAAAGTACAACATATATATATTATATACTGTACATAAAATATCAAATTTCACCAAATACGTATTATATACTCTACATAAAATATGAAAGTCCACCAAATATATATTATCTACTGTACATTAAATATCAAATTTCACAAAATATATGTTATATACTGTTCATGAAATATCAAATTTCATCAAATATATTATACACTGTACATAAAATATGAAATTACACCAAATATATATTGTATACTGTACATAAAATATGAAAGTACGACATATATATGTTATATACTGTACATAAAATATCAAATTTCACCAAATATGTATTATATACTCTACGTAAAATATCAAAGTCCACCAATTATATATTATCTACTGTACACAAAATCTCAAATTTCACCAAATATATATTATATACTGTAGATACAATATCAAATTTCACAAAATATATATTATATACTGTACATAAAATATCAAATTTCATCAAATATATTATATACTGTACATAAAATATGAAAGTACACAAAATATATATAATATACTGTACATAAAATACCAAATTTCACTAAATATATATTATATACTGTACATAAAATATCAAATTTCACCAGATATATATTATATACTGTACATAAAATATCAAATTTTATCAAATATATTATATACTGTACATAAAATATGAAAGTACAGCAAATATATATTATATACTGTACATAAAATATAAAATTTCAACAAATATATATTATATCCTCTACATAAAACATCAAAGTCCAAGAAATATATATTATCTACTGTACATAAAATGTCAAATTTCACCAAATATATATTATATACTCTACATAAAATATGAAAGTCCACCAAATATATATTATCTACTGTACATTAAATATCAAATTTCACAAAATATATGTTATATACTGTTCATGAAATATCAAATTTCATCAAATATATAATACACAGTACATAAAATATGAAATTACACCAAATATATATAGTAAACTGTACATAAAATATGAAAGTACACCAAATATATATTATATACTGTACATAAAATATCAAATTTCACCAAATATGTATTATATACTCCACATAAAATATCAAAGTCCACCAATTATATATTATCTACTGTACATAAAATATCAAATTTCACCAAATATATATTATATACTGTACAGAAAATATCAAATTTCACCAAATATATATTATATACTCTACATAAAATATCAAAGTCCACCAAATATATATTATCTACTGTACGAAAAATGTCTAATTTCACAGAATATATGTTATATACTGTTCATTAAATCTCAAATTTCATCAAATATATAATACACTGTACATGAAATATGAAATTACACCAAATATATATTATATACTGTACATAAAATATGAAAGTACACCAAATATATATTATATACTGTACATAAAATATCAAATTTCACCAAATATGTATTATATACTCCACATAAAATATCAAAGTCCACCAATTATATATTATCTACTGTACATAAAATATCAAATTTCACCAAATATATATTATATACTGTAGATAAAATTTCAAATTTCACCAAATATATATTATATACTGTACATAAAATATCAAATTCCATCAAATATATTATATACTGTACATAAAATATGAAAGTACACCACATATATATTATATACTGTACATAAAATATCAAATTTCACCAACTAAATTATATACTCTACATAAAATATCAAATTCCACCAAATATGTATTATCTACTGTACATAAAATATGAAAGTACGCCAAATATATATTATATACTGTATATAAAATATCAAATTTGACAATATATATTATCTACTGTACATAAAATATGAAAGTACAGCAAATATATATTATATACTGTTCATAAAATATCAAATTTCAACAAATATGTATTATATACTCTAAATAATATATCAAAGTCCACCAAAAATATATTATCTACTGTACATAAAATATCAAATTTCACCAAATATATATTATATACTGTACAGAAAATATCAAATTTCACCAAATATATATTATATACTCTACATAAAATATCAAAGTCCACCAAATATATATTATCTACTGTACGAAAAATGTCAAATTTCACAGAATATATGTTATATACTGTTCATTAAATATCAAATTTCATCAAATATATAATACACTGTACATGAAATATGAAATTACACCAAATATATATTATATACTGTACATAAAATATGAAAGTACACCAAATATATATTATATACTGTACATAAAATATCAAATTTCACCAAATATGTATTATATACTCCACATAAAATATCAAAGTCCACCAATTATATATTATTTACTGTACATAAAATATCAAATTTCACCAAATATATATTATATACTGTAGATAAAATATCAAATTACACCAAATATATATTATATACTGTACATAAAATATCAAATTCCATCAAATATATTATATACTGTACATAAAATATGAAAGTACACCACATATATATTATATACTGTACATAAAATATCAAATTTCACCAACTATATTATATACTCTACATAAAATATCAAATTCCACCAAATATGTATTATCTACTGTACATAAAATATGAAAGTACGCCAAATATATATTATATACTGTATATAAAATATCAAATTTAACAATATATATTATCTACTGTACATAAAATATGAAAGTACAGCAAATATATATTATATACTGTTCATAAAATATCAAATTTCAACAAATATGTATTATATACTCTAAATAAAATATCAAAGTCCACCAAAAATATATTATCTACTGTACATAAAATATCAAATTTCACCAAATATATATTATATACTGTACATAAAATATCAAATTTCAACAAATATATATTATATACTCTACATAAAATATGAAAGTCCACCAAATATATATTATCTACTGTACGTAAAATGTCAAATTTCACAAAATATATGTTATATACTGTTCATGAAATATCAAATTTCATCGAATATATTATACACTGTACAAGAAATATGAAATTACACCAAATATATATTATATACTGTACATAAAATATGAAAGTACACCAAATATATATTATATACTGTACATAAAATATCAAATTTCACCAAATATGTATTATGTACTCCACATAAAATATCAAAGTCCACCAATTATATATTATCTACTGTACATAAAATATCAAATTTCACAAAATATATAATATATATTGTAGATAAAATATCAAATTTCACCAAATATATATTATATACTGTACATAAAATATCAAATTTCATGAAATATATTATATACTGTACATAAAATATGAAAGTACACCAAATATATATTATATACTGTACATAAAATATGAAAGTACCCCACATATATATAATATAATGTACATAAAATATCAAATTTCACCAAATATATATTATATACTCTACATAAAATATCAAATTCCACCAAATATATATTATCTACTGTACATAAAATATGAAAGTATGCCAAATATATATTATATACTGTACATAAAATATCAAATTTCAACAAATATATATTATATCCTCTACATAAAATATCAAAGTCCAAGAAATATATATTATCTACTGTACATAAAATACCAAATTTCACCAACTATATATTATATACTGTACATAAAATATCAAATTTCACCAAATATATATTATATACTATACATAAAATATGAAAGTCCACCAAATATATATCTACTGTACATTAAATATCAAATTTCACAAAATATATGTTATATACTGTTCATGAAATATCAAATTTCATCAAATATATTATACACTGTACATAAAATATGAAATTACACGGAATATATATTGTATACTGTACATAAAATATGAAAGTACAACATATATATATTATATACTGTACATAAAATATCAAATTTCACCAAATATGTATTATATACTCTACATAAAATATCAAATCCGCCAATTATATATTATCTACTGTACATAAAATATCAAATTTCACAAAATATATATTATATACTGCAGATACAATATCAAATTTCACAAAATATATATTATATACTGTACATAAAATATCAAATTTCATCAAATATATTATATACTGTACATAAAATATGAAAGTACACCAAATATATATAATATACTGTACATAAAATACCAAATTTCACTAAATATATATTATATACTGTACATAAAATATCAAATTTCACGAAATATATATTATATACTGTACATAAAATATCAAATTTTATCAAATATATTATATACTGTATATAAAATATATAAGTACAGCAAATATATATTATATACTGTACATAAAATATCAAATTTCATCAAATATATATTATATACTCTACATAAAATATGAAAGTCCGCCAAATATATATTATCTACTGTTCATAAAATATCAAATTTCACCAAATATATATTATACACTGTACAGAAAATATCAAATTTCACCAAATATATATTATATACTCTACATATAATATCAAAGTCCACCAAATATATATTATCTACTCTACGTAAAATGTCAAATTTCACAAAATATATGTTATATACGGTTCATGAAATATCAAATTTCATCAAATATATTATACACTGTTCATGAAATATGAAATTACGCCAAATATATATTATATACTGTACATAAAATATGAAAGTACACCAAATATATATTATATACTGTACATAAAATATCAAATTTCACCAAATATGTATTATATACTCCACATAAAATATCAAAGTCCACCAATTAAATATAATCTACTGTACATAAAATATCAAATTTCACCAAATATATATTATATACTGTAGATAAAATATCAAATTTCACCAAATATATATTTTATACTGTACATAAAATATCAAATTCCATCAAATATATTATATACTGTACATAAAATATGAAAGTACACCAAATATATATTATATACTGTACATAAAATATCAAATTTCACCAAATATGTATTATATACTCTACATAAAATATCAAAGTCCACCAATTATATATTATCTACTGTGCATAAAATATCAAATTTCACCAAATATATATTATATACTGTAGATAAAATATCAAATTTCACCAAATATATACTATATACTGTACATAAAATATCAAATTTCATCAAATATATTATATTCTGTACATAAAATATGAAAGTACACCAAATATATGTAATATACTGTACATAAAATACCAAATTTCACTAAATATATATTATATACTGTACATAAAATATCAAATTTCACCAAATATATATTATATACGGTACATAAAATATCAAATTTTATCAAATATATTATAAACTGTACATAAAATATGAAAGTACACCAAATATATATTATATACTGTACATATAATATGAAAGTACACCAAATATATATTATATACTGTACATAAAATATCAAATTTCACCAAATATATATTATATACTCTACATAAAATATCAAATTCCACCAAATATATATTATCTACTGTACATAAAATATGAAAGTACGCCAAGTATATATGATATACTGTATATAAAATATCAAATTTAACAATATATATTATATACTGTACATAAAATATCAAATATCACCAGATATATATTATATACTGTACATAAAATATCAAATTTTATCAAATATATTATATACTGTACATAAAATATGAAAGTACAGCAAATATATATTATATACTGTATATAAAATATCAAATTTCAACAAATATATATTATATCCTGTACATAAAATATCAAAGTCCACGAAATATATATTATCTACTGTACATTAAATATCAAATTTCACCAAATATATATTATATACTGTACATAAAATATCAAATTTCACCAGATATATATTATATACTGTACATAAAATATCAAATTTCACCAGATATATATTATAAACTATACATAAAATATCAAATTTTATCAAATATATTATATACTGTACATAAAATATGTAAGTACAGCAAATATATATTATATACTGTACATAAAATATCAAATTTCAACAAATATATATTATATCGTCTACATAAAATATCAAAGTCCACGAAATATATATTATCTACTGTACATAAAATATCAAATTTCACCAAATATATATTATATACTGTACATAAAATATCAAATTTCACCAAATATATATTATATACTCTACATAAAATATGAAAGTCCACCTAATATATATTATCTACTGTACATTAAATATCAAATTTCACAAAATATATGTAATATACTGTTCATGAAATATCAAATTTCATCAAATATATTATACACTGAACATGAAATATGAAAGTACACCATATATATATTATATACTGCACATAAAATATGAAAGTACACCAAATATATATTAGATACTGTACATAAAATATCAAATTTCACCAAATATGTATTATATACTCTACATAAAATATCAAAGTCCACGTATTATATATTATCTACTGTACATAAAATATCAAAATTCACCAAATATATATTATACACTGTAGATAAAATATCAAATTTCACCAAATATATATTATATACTGTGCATAAAATATCAAATTTCATCAAATATATTATATACTGTACATAAAATATGAAAGTACACCAAATACATATAATATACTGTACATAAAATATCAAATTTCACAAAATATATATAATATACTGTCGATAAAATATCAAATTTCACCAAATATATATTATATACTGTACATAAAATATCAAATTTTATCATATATATTATTTACTGTACATAAAATATGAAAGTCTGCCAAATATATATTATATACTGTATATAAAATATCAAATTTAACAATATATATTATATACTGTACATAAAATATCAAATTTCACCAGATATATATTATATACTGTACATAAAATATCAAATTTTATCAAATATATTATACACTGTACATAAAATATGAAATTACACCAAATATATATTGTATACTGTACATAAAATATGAAAGTACAACTTATATATATTATATACTGTACATAAAATATCAAATTTCACCAAATGCGTATTATATACTCTACATAAAATATGAAAGTCCACCAAATATATATTATCTACTGTACATTAAATATCAAATTTCACAAAATATATGTTATATACTGTTCATGAAATATCAAATTTCATCAAATATATTATACACTGTACATAAAATATGAAATTACACCAAATATATATTGTATACTGTACATAAAATATGAAAGTACAACATATATATGTTATATACTGTACATAAAATATCAAATTTCACCAAATATGTATTATATACTCTACGTAAAATATCAAAGTCCACCAATTATATATTATCTACTGTACATAAAATCTCAAATTTCACCAAATATATATTATATACTGTAGATACAATATCAAATTTCACAAAATATATATTATATACTGTACATAAAATATCAAATTTCATCAAATATATTATATACTGTACATAAAATATGAAAGTACACAAAATATATATAATATACTGTACATAAAATACCAAATTTCACTAAATATATATTATATACTGTACATAAAATATCAAATTTCACCAGATATATATTATATACTGTACATAAAATATCAAATTTTATCAAATATATTATATACTGTACATAAAATATGAAAGTACAGCAAATATATATTATATACTGTACATAAAATATAAAATTTCAACAAATATATATTATATCCTCTACATAAAACATCAAAGTCCAAGAAATATATATTATCTACTGTACATAAAATGTCAAATTTCACCAAATATATATTATATACTCTACATAAAATATGAAAGTCCACCAAATATATATTATCTACTGTACATTAAATATCAAATTTCACAAAATATATGTTATATACTGTTCATGAAATATCAAATTTCATCAAATATATAATACACTGTACATAAAATATGAAATTACACCAAATAAATATAGTATACTGTACATAAAATATGAAAGTACACCAAATATATATTATATACTGTACATAAAATATCAAATTTCACCAAATATGTATTATATACTCCACATAAAATATCAAAGTCCACCAATTATATATTATCTACTGTACATAAAATATCAAATTTCACCAAATATATATTATATACTGTACAGAAAATATCAAATTTCACGAAATATATATTATATACTCTACATAAAATATCAAAGTCCACCAAATATATATTATCTACTGTACGAAAAATGTCAAATTTCACAGAATATATGTTATATACTGTTCATTAAATATCAAATTTCATCAAATATATAATACACTGTACATGAAATATGAAATTACACCAAATATATATTATATACTGTACATAAAATATGAAAGTACACCAAATATATATTATATACTGTACATAAAATATCAAATTTCACCAAATATGTATTATATACTCCACATAAAATATCAAAGTCCACCAATTATATATTATCTACTGTACATAAAATATCAAATTTCACCAAATATATATTATATACTGTAGATAAAATATCAAATTTCACCAAATATATATTATATACTGTACATAAAATATCAAATTCCATCAAATATATTATATACTGTACATAAAATATGAAAGTACACCACATATATATTATATACTGTACATAAAATATCAAATTTCACCAACTAAATTATATACTCTACATAAAATATCAAATTCCACCAAATATGTATTATCTACTGTACATAAAATATGAAAGTACGCCAAATATATATTATATACTGTATATAAAATATCAAATTTGACAATATATATTATCTACTGTACATAAAATATGAAAGTACAGCAAATATATATTATATACTGTTCATAAAATATCAAATTTCAACAAATATGTATTATATACTCTAAATAATATATCAAAGTCCACCAAAAATATATTATCTACTGTACATAAAATATCAAATTTCACCAAATATATATTATATACTGTACAGAAAATATCAAATTTCACCAAATATATATTATATACTCTACATAAAATATCAAAGTCCACCAAATATATATTATCTACTGTACGAAAAATGTCAAATTTCACAAAATATATGTTATATACTGTTCATGAAATATCAAATTTCATCGAATATATTATACACTGTACAAGAAATATGAAATTACACCAAATATATATTATATACTGTACATAAAATATGAAAGTACACCAAATATATATTATATACTGTACATAAAATATCAAATTTCACCAAATATGTATTATGTACTCCACATAAAATATCAAAGTCCACCAATTATATATTATCTACTGTACATAAAATATCAAATTTCACAAAATATATATTATATACTGTAGATAAAATATCAAATTTCACCAAATATATATTATATACTGTACATAAAATATCAAATTTCATGAAATATATTATATACTGTACATAAAATATGAAAGTACACCAAATATATATTATATACTGTACATAAAATATGAAAGTACCCCACATATATATAATATAATGTACATAAAATATCAAATTTCACCAAATATATATTATATACTCTACATAAAATATCAAATTCCACCAAATATATATTATCTACTGTACATAAAATATGAAAGTATGCCAAATATATATTATATACTGTACATAAAATATCAAATTTCAACAAATATATATTATATCCTCTACATAAAATATCAAAGTCCAAGAAATATATATTATCTACTGTACATAAAATACCAAATTTCACCAACTATATATTATATACTGTACATAAAATATCAAATTTCACCAAATATATATTATATACTATACATAAAATATGAAAGTCCACCAAATATATATCTACTGTACATTAAATATCAAATTTCACAAAATATATGTTATATACTGTTCATGAAATATCAAATTTCATCAAATATATTATACACTGTACATCAAATATGAAATTACACGAAATATATATCGTATACTGTACATAAAATATGAAAGTACAACATATATATATTATATACTGTACATAAAATATCAAATTTCACCAAATATGTATTATATACTCTACATAAAATATCAAATCCGCCAATTATATATTATCTACTGTACATAAAATATCAAATTTCACAAAATATATATTATATACGGCAGATACAATATCAAATTTCACAAAATATATATTATATACTGTACATAAAATATCAAATTTCATCAAATATATTATATACTGTACATAAAATATGAAAGTACACCAAATATATATAATATACTGTACATAAAATACCAAATTTCACTAAATATATATTATATACTGTACATAAAATATCAAATTTCGTGACATATATATTATATACTGTACATAAAATATCAAATTTTATCAAATATATTATATACTGTATATAAAATATATAAGTACAGCAAATATATATTATATACTGTGCATAAAATATCAAATTTCATCAAATATATATTATATACTCTACATAAAATATGAAAGTCCGCCAAATATATATTATCTACTGTTCATAAAATATCAAATTTCACCAAATATATATTATACACTGTACAGAAAATATCAAATTTCACCAAATATATATTATATACTCTACATATAATATCAAAGTCCACCAAATATATATTATCTACTCTACGTAAAATGTCAAATTTCACAAAATATATGTTATATACGGTTCATGAAATATCAAATTTCATCAAATATATTATACACTGTTCATGAAATATGAAATTACGCCAAATATATATTATATACTGTACATAAAATATGAAAGTACACCAAATATATATTATATACTGTACATAAAATATCAAATTTCACCAAATATGTATTATATACTCCACATAAAATATCAAAGTCCACCAATTAAATATTATCTACTGTACATAAAATATCAAATTTCACCAAATATATATTATATACTTTAGATAAAATATCAAATTTCACCAAATATATATTATATACTTTAGATAAAATATCAAATTTCACCAAATATATATTTTATACTGTACATAAAATATCAAATTCCATCAAATATATTATATACTGTACATAAAATATGAAAGTACACCAAATATATATTATATACTGTACATAAAATATCAAATTTCACCAAATATGTATTATATACTCTACATAAAATATCAAAGTCCACCAATTATATATTATCTACTTTGCATAAAATATCAAATTTCACCAAATATATATTATATACTGTAGATAAAATATCAAATTTCACCAAATATATATTATATACTGTACATAAAATATCAAATTTCATCAAATATATTATATACTGTACATAAAATATGAAAGTACACCAAATATATGTAATATACTGTTCATAAAATACCAAATTTCACTAAATATATATTATATACTGTACATAAAATATCAAATTTCACCAAATATATATTATATACTGTACATAAAATATCAAATTTTATCAAATATATTATAAACTGTACATAAAATATGAAAGTACACCAAATATATATTATATACTGTACATATAATATGAAAGTACACCAAATATATATTATATACTGTACATAAAATATCAAATTTCACCAAATATATATTATATACTCTACATAAAATATCAAATTCCACCAAATATATATTATCTACTGTACATAAAATATGAAAGTACGCCAAGTATATATGATATACTGTATATAAAATATCAAATTTAACAATATATATTATATACTGTACATAAAATATCAAATATCACCAGATATATATTATATACTGTACATAAAATATCAAATTTTATCAAATATATTATATACTGTACATAAAATATGAAAGTACAGCAAATATATATTATATACTGTATATAAAATATCAAATTTCAACAAATATATATTATATCCTGTACATAAAATATCAAAGTCCACGAAATACATATTATCTACTGTACATTAAATATCAAATTTCACCAAATATATATTATATACTGTACATAAAATATCAAATTTCACCAGATATATATTATATACTGTACATAAAATAACAAATTTCACCAGATATATATTATAAACTGTACATAAAATATCAAATTTTATCAAATATATTATATACTGTACATAAAATATGTAAGTACAGCAAATATATATTATATACTGTACATAAAATATCAAATTTCAACAAATATATATTATATCGTCTACATAAAATATCAAAGTCCACGAAATATATATTATCTACTGTACATAAAATATCAAATTTCACCAAATATATATTATATACTGTACATAAAATATCAAATTTCACCAAATATATATTATATACTCTACATAAAATATGAAAGTCCACCTAATATATATTATCTACTGTACATTAAATATCAAATTTCACAAAATATATGTAATATACTGTTCATGAAATATCAAATTTCATCAAATATATTATACACTGAACATGAAATATGAAAGTACACCATATATATATTATATACTGCACATAAAATATGAAAGTACACCAAATATATATTAGATACTGTACATAAAATATCAAATTTCACCACATATGTATTATATACTCTACATAAAATATCAAAGTCCACGTATTATATATTATCTACTGTACATAAAATATCAAAATTCACCAAATATATATTATACACTGTAGATAAAATATCAAATTTCACCAAATATATATTATATACTGTACATAAAATATCAAATTTCATCAAATATATTATATACTGTACATAAAATATGAAAGTACACCAAATACATATAATATACTGTACATAAAATATCAAATTTCACAAAATATATATAAGATACTGTCGATAAAATATCAAATTTCACCAAATATATATTATATACTGTACATAAAATATCAAATTTTATCATATATATTATATACTGTACATATAATATGAAAGTCTGCCAAATATATATTATATACTGTATATAAAATATCAAATTTAACAATATATATTATATACTGTACATAAAATATCAAATTTCACCAGATATATATTATATACTGTACATAAAATATCAAATTTTATCAAATATATTATACACTGTACATAAAATATGAAATTACACCAAATATATATTGTATACTGTACATAAAATATGAAAGTACAACATATATATATTATATACTGTACATAAAATATCAAATTTCACCAAATACGTATTATATACTCTACATAAAATATGAAAGTCCACCAAATATATATTATCTACTGTACATTAAATATCAAATTTCACAAAATATATGTTATATACTGTTCATGAAATATCAAATTTCATCAAATATATTATACACTGTACATAAAATATGAAATTACACCAAATATATATTGTATACTGTACATAAAATATGAAAGTACAACATATATATGTTATATACTGTACATAAAATATCAAATTTCACCAAATATGTATTATATACTCTACGTAAAATATCAAAGTCCACCAATTATATATTATCTACTGTACATAAAATCTCAAATTTCACCAAATATATATTATATACTGTAGATACAATATCAAATTTCACAAAATATATATTATATACTGTACATAAAATATCAAATTTCATCAAATATATTATATACTGTACACAAAATATGAAAGTACACAAAATATATATAATATACTGTACATAAAATACCAAATTTCACTAAATATATATTATATACTGTACATAAAATATCAAATTTCACCAGATATATATTATATACTGTACATAAAATATCAAATTTTATCAAATATATTATATACTGTACATAAAATATGAAAGTACAGCAAATATATATTATATACTGTACATAAAATATAAAATTTCAACAAATATATATTATATCCTCTACATAAAACATCAAAGTCCAAGAAATATATATTATCTACTGTACATAAAATGTCAAATTTCACCAAATATATATTATATACTCTACATAAAATATGAAAGTCCACCAAATATATATTATCTACTGTACATTAAATATCAAATTTCACAAAATATATGTTATATACTGTTCATGAAATATCAAATTTCATCAAATATATAATACACTGTACATAAAATATGAAATTACACCAAATATATATAGTATACTGTACATGAAATATGAAAGTACACCAAATATATATTATATACTGTACATAAAATATCAAATTTCACCAAATATGTATTATATACTCCACATAAAATATCAAAGTCCACCAATTATATATTATCTACTGTACATAAAATATCAAATTTCACCAAATATATATTATATACTGTACAGAAAATATCAAATTTCACCAAATATATATTATATACTCTACATAAAATATCAAAGTCCACCAAATATATATTATCTACTGTACGAAAAATGTCAAATTTCACAGAATATATGTTATATACTGTTCATTAAATATCAAATTTCATCAAATATATAATACACTGTACATGAAATATGAAATTACACCAAATATATATTATATACTGTACATAAAATATGAAAGTACACCAAATATATATTATATACTGTACATAAAATATCAAATTTCACCAAATATGTATTATATACTCCACATAAAATATCAAAGTCCACCAATTATATATTATCTACTGTACATAAAATATCAAATTTCACCAAATGCATATTATATACTGTAGATAAAATATCAAATTTCACCAAATATATATTATATACTGTACATAAAATATCAAATTCCATCAAATATATTATATACTGTACATAAAATATGAAAGTACACCACATATATATTATATACTGTACATAAAATATCAAATTTCACCAACTAAATTATATACTCTACATAAAATATCAAATTCCACCAAATATGTATTATCTACTGTACATAAAATATGAAAGTACGCCAAATATATATTATATACTGTATATAAAATATCAAATTTGACAATATATATTATCTACTGTACATAAAATATGAAAGTACAGCAAATATATATTATATACTGTTCATAAAATATCAAATTTCAACAAATATGTATTATATACTCTAAATAATATATCAAAGTCCACCAAAAATATATTATCTACTGTACATAAAATATCAAATTTCACCAAATATATATTATATACTGTACAGAAAATATCAAATTTCACCAAATATATATTATATACTCTACATAAAATATCAAAGTCCACCAAATATATATTATCTACTGTACGAAAAATGTCAAATTTCACAGAATATATGTTATATACTGTTCATTAAATATCAAATTTCATCAAATATATAATACACTGTACATGAAATATGAAATTACACCAAATATATATTATATACTGTACATAAAATATGAAAGTACACCAAATATATATTATATACTGTACATAAAATATCAAATTTCACCAAATATGTATTATATACTCCACATAAAATATCAAAGTCCACCAATTATATATTATCTACTGTACATAAAATATCAAATTTCACCAAATATATATTATATACTGTAGATAAAATATCAAATTACACCAAATATATATTATATACTGTACATTAAATATCAAATTCCATCAAATATATTATATACTGTACATAAAATATGAAAGTACACCACATATATATTATATACTGTACATAAAATATCAAATTTCACCAACTATATTATATACTCTACATAAAATATCAAATTCCACCAAATATGTAGTATCTACTGTACATAAAATATGAAAGTACGCCAAATATATATTATATACTGTATATAAAATATCAAATTTAACAATATATATTATCTACTGTACATAAAATATGAAAGTACAGCAAATATATATTATATACTGTTCATAAAATATCAAATTTCAACAAATATGTATTATATACTCTAAATAAAATATCAAAGTCCACCAAAAATATATTATCTACTGTACATAAAATATCAAATTTCACCAAATATATATTATGTACTGTACATAAAATATCAAATTTCAACAAATATATATTATATACTCTACATAAAATATGAAAGTCCACCAAATATATATTAACTACTGTACGTAAAATGTCAAATTTCACAAAATATATGTTATATACTGTTCATGAAATATCAAATTTCATCGAATATATTATACACTGTACAAGAAATATGAAATTACACCAAATATATATTATATACTGTACATAAAATATCAAATTTCACCAAATATGTATTATGTACTCCACATAAAATATCAAAGTCCACCAATTATATATTATCTACTGTACATAAAATATCAAATTTCACAAAATATATATTATATACTGTAGATAAAATATCAAATTTCACCAAATATATATTATATACTGTACATAAAATATCAAATTTCATGAAATATATTATATACTGTACATAAAATATGAAAGTACACCAAATATATATTATATACTGTACATAAAATATGAAAGTACCCCACATATATATAATATAATGTACATAAAATATCAAATTTCACCAAATATATATTATATACTCTACATAAAATATCAAATTCCACCAAATATATATTATCTACTGTACATAAAATATGAAAGTACGCCAAATATATATTATATACTGTACATAAAATATCAAATTTCAACAAATATATATTATATCCTCTACATAAAATATCAAAGTCCAAGAAATATATATTATCTACTGTACATAAAATACCAAATTTCACCAACTGTATATTATATACTGTACATAAAATATCAAATTTCACCAAATATATATTATATACTATACATAAAATATGAAAGTCCACCAAATATATATCTACTGTACATTAAATATCAAATTTCACAAAATATATGTTATATACTGTTCATGAAATATCAAATTTCATCAAATATATTATACACTGTACATAAAATATGAAATTACACGAAATATATATTGTATACTGTACATAAAATATGAAAGTACAACATATATATATTATATACTGTACATAAAATATCAAATTTCACCAAATATGTATTATATACTCTACATAAAATATCAAATCCGCCAATTATATATTATCTACTGTACATAAAATATCAAATTTCACAAAATATATATTATATACTGCAGATACAATATCAAATTTCACAAAATATATATTATATACTGTACATAAAATATCAAATTTCATCAAATATATTATATACTGTACATAAAATATGAAAGTACACCAAATATATATAATATACTGTACATAAAATACCAAATTTCACTAAATATGTATTATATACTGTACATAAAATATCAAATTTCACGAAATATATATTATATACTGTACATAAAATATCAAATTTTATCAAATATATTATATACTGTATATAAAATATATAAGTACAGCAAATATATATTATATACTGTACATAAAATATCAAATTTCATCAAATATACATTATATACTCTACATAAAATATGAAAGTCCGCCAAATATATATTATCTACTGTTCATAAAATATCAAATTTCACCAAATATATATTATACACTGTACAGAAAATATCAAATTTCACCAAATATATATTATATACTCTACATATAATATCAAAGTCCACCAAATATATATTATCTACTCTACGTAAAATGTCAAATTTCACAAAATATATGTTATATACGGTTCATGAAATATCAAATTTCATCAAATATATTATACACTGTTCATGAAATATGAAATTACGCCAAATATATATTATATAGTGTACATAAAATATTAAAGTACACCAAATATATATTATATACTGTACATAAAATATCAAATTTCACCAAATATGTATTATATACTCCACATAAAATATCAAAGTCCACCAATTAAATATTATCTACTGTACATAAAATATCAAATTTCACCAAATATATATTATATACTGTAGATAAAATATCAAATTTCACCAAATATATATTTTATACTGTACATAAATTATCAAATTCCATCAAATATATTATATACTGTACATAAAATATGAAAGTACACCAAATATATATTATATACTGTACATAAAATATCAAATTTCACCAAATATGTATTATATACTCTACATAAAATATCAAAGTCCACCAATTATATATTATCTACTGTGCATAAAATATCAAATTTCACCAAATATATATTATATACTGTAGATAAAATATCAAATTTCACCAAATATATATTATATACTGTACATAAAATATCAAATTTCATCAAATATATTATATACTGTACATAAAATATGAAAGTACACCAAATATATGTAATATACTGTACATAAAATACCAAATTTCACTAAATATATATTATATACTGTACATAAAATATCAAATTTCACCAAATATATATTATATACTGTACATAAAATATCAAATTTTATCAAATATATTATAAACTGTACATAAAATATGAAAGTACACCAAATATATATTATATACTGTACATATAATATGAAAGTACACCAAATATATATTATATACTGTACATAAAATATCAAATTTCACCAAATATATATTATATACTCTACATAAAATATCAAATTCCACCAAATATATATTATCTACTGTACATAAAATCTGAAAGTAGGCCAAATATATATTATATACTGTATATAAAATATCAAATTTAACAATATATATTATATACTGTACATAAAATATGAAATTTCACCAAATATATATTATATACTGTACATAAAATATCAAATTTTATCAAATATATTATATACTGTACATAAAATATGAAAGTACAGCAAATATATATTATATACTGTACATAATATATCAAATTTCAACAAATATATATTATATCCTCTACATAAAATATCAAAATCCACGAAATATATATTATCTACTGTACATAAAATGTCAAATTTCACCAAATATATATTATATACTGTACATAAAATATCAAATTCCACCAAATATATATTATCTACTGTACATAAAATATGAAAGTACGCCAAATATATATTATATACTGTATGTAAAATATCAAATTTAACAATATATATTATATACTGTACATAAAATATCAAATTTCACCAGATATACCTTATATACTGTACATAAAATATCAAATTTCACCAGATATATATTATATACTGTACATAAAATATCAAATTTTAACAAATATATTATATACTGTACATAAAATATGAAAGTACAGCAAATATATATTATATACTGTACATAAAATATCAAATTTCACCAAATATATATTATATACTCTACATAAAATATCAAATTTCACCAAATGTATATTATATACACTACATAATATATGAAAGTCCACCTAATATATATTACCTACTGTACATTAAATATGAAGTTTCACAAAATATATGTTATCTACTGTTCATGAAATATCAAATTTCATCAATTATATTATACACTCTACATGAAATATGAAATTACACCAAATATATATTATATACTGTACATAAAATATGAAAGTACACCAAATATATATTATATACTGTACATAAAATATCAAATTTCACCAAATATATATTATATACTCTACATAATATATGAAAGTCCACCTAATATATATTATCTACTGTACATTAAATATCAAGTTTCACAAAATATATGTTATCTACTGTTCATGAAATATCAAATTTCATCAATTATATTATACACTGTACATGAAATATGAAATTACACCAAATATATATTATATACTGTACATAAAATATGAAAGTACACCAAATATATATTATATACTGTACATAAAATGTCAAATTTCACCAAATATGTATTATATACTCTACATAAAATATCAAAGTCCACCAATTATATATTATCTACTGTACATTAAATATGAAAGTAGGCCAAATATATATTATATACTGTATGTAAAATATCAAATTTAACAATATATATTATATACTGTATATAAAATATCAAATTTCACCAGATATATATTATATACTGTAGATAAAATATCAAATTTCACCAAATATATATTATATACTGTACATAAAATATCAAATTTCATCAAATATATTATATACTGTACATAAAATATGAAAGTACACCACATATATATTATATACTGTACATAAAATATCAAATTTCACCAAATATATATTATATACTCTACATAAAATATCAAATTCCACCAAATATATATAATCTACTGTACATTAAATATGAAAGTAGGCCAAATATATATTATATACTGTATGTAAAATATCAAATTTAACAATATATATTATATACTGTATATAAAATATCAAATTTCACCAGATATATATTATATACTCTACATAAAATATGAAAGTCCACCAAATATATATTATCTACTGTACATTAAATATCAAATTTCACAAAATATATGTTATATACTGTTCATGAAATATCAAATTTCATCAAATATATTATACACTGTACATAAAATATGAAATTACACCAAATATATATTGTATACTGTACATAAAATATGAAAGTACAACATATATATTATATACTGTACATAAAATATGAAATTTCAAAAAATTTGTATTATATACTCTACATAAAATATGAAAATTCACCAAATATATATTATCTACTGTACATTAAATATCAACTTTCACAAAATATATGTTACATACTGTTCATGAAATATCAAATTTCATCAAATATATTATACACTGTACATAAAATATGAAATTACACCAAATATATATAGTATACTGTACATAAAATATGAAAGTACAACATATATATATTATATACTGTACATAAAATATCAAATTTCACCAAATATGTATTATATACTCTACATAAAATATCAAAGTCCACCAATTATATATTATCTACTGTACATAAAATATCAAATTTCACCAAATATATATTATATACTGTAGATACAATATCAAATTTCACAAAATATATATTATATACTGTACATAAAATATCAAATTTCATCAAATATATTATATACTGTACATAAAATATGAAAGTACACCAAATATATGTAATATACTGTACATAAAATACCAAATTTCACTAAATATATATTATATACTGTACATAAAATATCAAATTTCACCAAATATATATTATATACTGTACATAAAATATCAAATTTTATCAAATATATTATAAACTGTACATAAAATATGAAAGTACACCAAATATATATAATATACTGTACATAAAATACCAAATTTCACTAAATATATATTATATACTGTACATAAAATATCAAATTTCACCAAATATATATTATATACTGTAAATAAAATATCAAATTCCATCAAATTTATTATATACTGTACATAAAATATGAAAGTACACCGCATATATATTATATACTGTACATAAAATATCAAATTTCACCAAATATATATTATATACTCTACATAAAATATCAAATTCCACCAAATATATATTATCTACTGTACATAAAATATGAAAGTACGCCAAATATATATTATATACTGGATATAAAATATAAAATTTAACAATATATATTATATACTGTACATAAAATATCAAATTTCACCAGATATATATTATATACTGTACATAAAATATCTAATTTTATCAAATATATTATATACTGTACATAAAATATGAAAGTACAGCAAATATATATTATATACTGTACATAATATATCAAATTTCAACAAATATATATTATATCCTCTACATAAAATATCAAAGTCCACGAAATATATATTATCTACTGTACATAAAATGTCAAATTTCACCAAATATATATTATATACTGTACATAAAATATCAAATTCCACCAAATATATATTATCTACTGTACATAAAATATGAAAGTACGCCAAATATATATTATATACTGTATGTAAAATATCAAATTTAACAATATATATTATATACTGTACATAAAATATCAAATTTCACCAGATATACCTTATATACTGTACATAAAATGTCAAATTTCACCAGATATATATTATATACTGTACATAAAATATCAAATTTTAACAAATATATTATATACTGTACATAAAATATGAAAGTACAGCAAATATATCTTATATACTGTACATAAAATATCAAATTTCACCAAATATATATTATATACTATACATAAAATATCAAATTTCACCAAATGTATATTATATACTCTACATAATATATGAAAGTCCACCTAATATATATTATCTACTGTACATTAAATATCAAGTTTCACAAAATATATGTTATCTACTGTTCATGAAATATCAAATTTCATCAATTATATTATACACTGTACATGAAATATGAAATTACACCAAATATATATTATATACTGTACATAAAATATGAAAGTACACCAAATATATATTATATACTGTACATAAAATACCAAATTTCACCAAATATATATTATATACTCTACATAAAATATCAAATTTCACCAAATATATATTATATACTCTACATAATATATGAAAGTCCACCTAATATATATTATCTACTGTACATTAAATATCAAGTTTCACAAAATATATGTTATCTACTGTTCATGAAATATCAAATTTCATCAATTATATTATACACTGTACATGAAATATGAAATTACACCAAATATATATTATATACTGTACATAAAATATGAAAGTACACCAAATATATATTATATACTGTACATAAAATATCAAATTTCACCAAATACGTATTATATACTCTACATAAAATATCAAAGTCCACCAATTATATATTATCTACTGTACATAAAATATCAAATTTCACCAAATATATATTATATACTGTAGATAAAATATCATATTTCACCAAATATATATTATATACTGTACATAAAATATCAAATTTCATCAAATATATTATATACTGTACATAAAATATGAAAGTACACCAAATATATATTATATACTGTACATAAAATATGAAAGTACACCAAATATATATTATAAACTGTACATAAAATATCAAATTTCACCAAATATATATTACATACTCTATATAAAATATCAAATTCCACCAAATATATATTATCTACAGTACATTAAATATGAAAGTAGGCCAAATATATATTATATACTGTATATAAAATATCAAATTTAACAATATATATTATATACTGTACATAAAATATCAAATTTCACCAGATATATATTATATACTGTACATAAAATATCAAATTTTATCAAATATATTATAAACTGTACATAAAATATGAAAGTACACCAAATATATATAATATACTGTACATAAAATACCAAATTTCACTAAATATATATTATATACTGTACATAAAATATCAAATTTCACCAAATATATATTATATACTGTAAATAAAATATCAAATTCCATCAAATATATTATATACTGTACATAAAATATGAAAGTACACCGCATATATATTATATACTGTACATAAAATATCAAATTTCACCAAATATATATTATATACTCTACATAAAATATCAAATTCCACCAAATATATATTATCTACTGTACATAAAATATGAAAGTACGCCAAATATATATTATATACTGGATATAAAATATAAAATTTAACAATATATATTATATACTGTACATAAAATATCAAATTTCACCAGATATATATTATATACTGTACATAAAATATCTAATTTTATCAAATATATTATATACTGTACATAAAATATGAAAGTACAGCAAATATATATTATATACTGTACATAATATATCAAATTTCAACAAATATATATTATATCCTCTACATAAAATATCAAAGTCCACGAAATATATATTATCAACTGTACATAAAATGTCAAATTTCACCAAATATATATTATATACTGTACATAAAATATCAAATTCCACCAAATATATATTATCTACTGTACATAAAATATGAAAGTACGCCAAATATATATTATATACTGTATGTAAAATATCAAATTTAACAATATATATTATATACTGTACATAAAATATCAAATTTCACCAGATATACCTTATATACTGTACATAAAATATCAAATTTCACCAGATATATATTATATACTGTACATAAAATATCAAATTTTAACAAATATATTATATACTGTACATAAAATATGAAAGTACAGCAAATATATATTATATACTGTACATAAAATATCAAATTTCACCAAATATATATTATATACTCTACATAAAATATCAAATTTCACCAAATGTATATTATATACTCTACATAATATATGAAAGTCCACCTAATATATATTACCTACTGTACATTAAATATGAAGTTTCACAAAATATATGTTATCTACTGTTCATGAAATATCAAATTTCATCAATTATATTATACACTGTACATGAAATATGAAATTACACCAAATATATATTATATACTGTACATAAAATATGAAAGTACACCAAATATATATTATATACTGTACATAAAATATCAAATTTCACCAAATATATATTATATACTCTACATAATATATGAAAGTCCACCTAATATATATTATCTACTGTACATTAAATATCAAGTTTCACAAAATATATGTTATCTACTGTTCATGAAATATCAAATTTCATCAATTATATTATACACTGTACATGAAATATGAAATTACACCAAATATATATTATATACTGTACATAAAATATGAAAGTACACCAAATATATATTATATACTGTACATAAAATGTCAAATTTCACCAAATATGTATTATATACTCTACATAAAATATCAAAGTCCACCAATTATATATTATCTACTGTACATTAAATATGAAAGTAGGCCAAATATATATTATATACTGTATGTAAAATATCAAATTTAACAATATATATTATATACTGTATATTAAATATCAAATTTCACCAGATATATATTATATACTGTAGATAAAATATCAAATTTCACCAAATATATATTATATACTGTACATAAAATATCAAATTTCATCAAATATATTATATACTGTACATAAAATATGAAAGTACACCACATATATATTATATACTGTACATAAAATATCAAATTTCACCAAATATATATTATATACTCTACATAAAATATCAAATTCCACCAAATATATATTATCTACTGTACATAAAATATGAAAGTACGCCAATTATATATGATATACTGTATATAAAATATCAAATTTAACAATATATATTATATACTGTACATAAAATATCAAATTTCACCAGATATACCTTATATACTGTACATAAAATATCAAATTTCACCAGATATATATTATATACTGTACATAAAATATCAAATTTTAACAAATATATTATATACTGTACATAAAATATGAAAGTACACCTAATATATATTTTATACTGTACATAAAATATGTAAGTACAGCAAATATATATTATATACTGTACATAAAATATCAAATTTCAACAAATATATATTATATCGTCTACATAAAATATCAAAGTCCACGAAATATATATTATCTACTGTACATAAAATATCAAATTTCACCAAATATATATTATATACTGTACATAAAATATCAAATTTCACCAGATATATATTATATACTCTACATAAAATATGAAAGTCCACCTAATATATATTATCTACTGTACATTAAATATCAAATTTCACAAAATATATGTAATATACTGTTCATGAAATATCAAATTTCATCAAATATATTATACACTGTACATAAAATATGAAATTACACCAAATATATATTGTATACTGTACATAAAATATGAAAGTACAACATATATATTATATACTGTACATAAAATATCAAATTTCAAAAAATTTGTATTATATACTCTACATAAAATATGAAAGTTCACCAAATATATATTATCTACTGTACATTAAATATCAACTTTCACAAAATATATGTTACATACTGTTCATGAAATATCAAATTTCATCAAATATATTATACACTGTACATAAAATATGAAATTACACCAAATATATATAGTATACTGTACATAAAATATGAAAGTACAACATATATATATTATATACTGTACATAAAATATCAAATTTCACCAAATATGTATTATATACTCTACATAAAATATCAAAGTCCACCAATTATATATTATCTACTGTACATAAAATATCAAATTTCACCAAATATATATTATATACTGTAGATACAATATCAAATTTCACAAAATATATATTATATACTGTACATAAAATATCAAATTTCATCAAATATATTATATACTGTACATAAAATATGAAAGTACACCAAATATATGTAATATACTGTACATAAAATACCAAATTTCACTAAATATATATTATATACTGTACATAAAATATCAAATTTCACCAAATATATATTATATACTGTACATAAAATATCAAATTTTATCAAATATATTATAAACTGTACATAAAATATGAAAGTACACCAAATATATATAATATACTGTACATAAAATACCAAATTTCACTAAATATATATTATATACTGTACATAAAATATCAAATTTCACCAAATATATATTATATACTGTAAATAAAATATCAAATTCCATCAAATATATTATATACTGTACATAAAATATGAAAGTACACCAAATATATATTATATACTGTACATAAAATATCAAATTTCACCAAATATATATTATATACTCTACATAAAATATCAAATTCCACCAAATATATATTATCTACTGTACATAAAATATGAAAGTACGCCAAATATATATTATATACTGGATATAAAATATCAAATTTAACAATATATATTATATACTGTACATAAAATATCAAATTTCACCAGATATATATTATATACTGTACATAAAATATCTAATTTTATCAAATATATTATATACTGTACATAAAATATGAAAGTACAGCAAATATATATTATATACTGTACATAATATATCAAATTTCAACAAATATATATTATATCCTCTACATAAAATATCAAAGTCCACGAAATATATATTATCTACTGTACATAAAATGTCAAATTTCACCAAATATATATTATATACTGTACATAAAATATCAAATTCCACCAAATATATATTATCTACTGTACATAAAATATGAAAGTACGCCAAATATATATTATATACTGTATGTAAAATATCAAATTTAACAATATATATTATATACTGTACATAAAATATCAAATTTCACCAGATATACCTTATATACTGTACATAAAATATCAAATTTCACCAGATATATATTATATACTGTACATAAAATATCAAATTTTAACAAATATATTATATACTGTACATAAAATATGAAAGTACAGCAAATATATCTTATATACTGTACATAAAATATCAAATTTCACCAAATATATATTATATACTCTACATAAAATATCAAATTTCACCAAATGTATATTATATACTCTACATAATATATGAAAGTCCACCTAATATATATTATCTACTGTACTTTAAATATGAAGTTTCACAAAATATATGTTATCTACTGTTCATGAAATATCAAATTTCATCAATTATATTATACACTGTACATGAAATATGAAATTACACCAAATATATATTATATACTGTACATAAAATATGAAAGTACACCAAATATATATTATATACTGTACATAAAATATCAAATTTCACCAAATATATATTATATACTCTACATAAAATATCAAATTTCACCAAATATATATTATATACTCTACATAATATATGAAAGTCCACCTAATATATATTATCTACTGTACATTAAATATCAAGTTTCACAAAATATATGTTATCTACTGTTCATGAAATATCAAATTTCATCAATTATATTATACACTGTACATGAAATATGAAATTACACCAAATATATATTATATACTGTACATAAAATATGAAAGTACACCAAATATATATTATATACTGTACATAAAATATCAAATTTCACCAAATATGTATTATATACTCTACATAAAATATCAAAGTCCACCAATTATATATTATCTACTGTACATAAAATATCAAATTTCACCAAATATATATTATATACTGTAGATAAAATATCATATTTCACCAAATATATATTATATACTGTACATAAAATATCAAATTTCATCAAATATATTATATACTGTACATAAAATATGAAAGTACACCAAATATATATTATATACTGTACATAAAATATGAAAGTACACCAAATATATATTATAAACTGTACATAAAATATCAAATTTCACCAAATATATATTATATACTCTATATAAAATATCAAATTCCACCAAATATATATTATCTACAGTACATTAAATATGAAAGTAGGCCAAATATATATTATATACTGTATATAAAATATCAAATTTAACAATATATATTATATACTGTACATAAAATATCAAATTTCACCAGATATATATTATATACTGTACATAAAATATCAAATTTTATCAAATATATTATAAACTGTACATAAAATATGAAAGTACACCAAATATATATTATATACTGTACATATAATATGAAAGTACACCAAATATATATTATATACTGTACATAAAATATCAAATTTCACCAAATATATATTATATACTCTACATAAAATATCAAATTCCACCAAATATATATTATCTACTGTACATAAAATATGAAAGTAGGCCAAATATATATTATATACTGTATATAAAATATCAAATTTAACAATATATATTATATACTGTACATAAAATATGAAATTTCACCAAATATATATTATATACTGTACATAAAATATCAAATTTTATCAAATATATTATATACTGTACATAAAATATGAAAGTACAACAAATATATATTATATACTGTACATAATATATCAAATTTAAACAAATATATATTATATCCTCTACATAAAATATCAAAGTCCACGAAATATATATTATCTACTGTACATAAAATATCAAATTTCACCAGATATATATTATATACTGTACATAAAATATCAAATTTTAACAAATATATTATATACTGTACATAAAATATGAAAGTACACCAAATATATATTATATACTGTACATAAAATATCAAATTTCACCAAATATATATTATATACTCTACATAAAATATCAAATTTCACCAAGTATATATTATATACTCTACATAATATATGAAAGTCCACCTAATATATATTATCTACTGTACATTAAATATCAAGTTTCACAAAATATATGTTATCTACTGTTCATGAAATATCAAATTTCATCAATTATATTATACACTGTACATGAAATATGAAATTACACCAAATATATATTATATACTGTACATAAAATATGAAAGTACACCAAATATATATTATATACTGTACATAAAATATCAAATTTCACCAAATATGTATTATATACTCTACATAAAATATCAAAGTCCAAGAAATATATGTTATCTACTGTACATAAAATGTCAAATATCACCAAATATATATTATATACTGTACATAAAATATCAAATTTCACCAAATATATATTATATACTGTAGATAAAATATAAAATTTCACCAAATATATATTATATACTGTACATAAAATATCAAATTTCGTCAAATATATTATATACTGTACATAAAATATGAAAGTACACCAAATATATATTATATACTGTACATAAAATACCAAATTTTATCAAATATATTATAAACTGTACATAAAATATGAAAGTACACCAAATATATATTATATACTGTACATATAATATGAAAGTACACCAAATATATATTATATACTGTACATAAAATATCAAATTTCACCAAATATATATTATATACTCTACATAAAATATCAAATTCCACCAAATATATATTATCTACTGTACATAAAATCTGAAAGTAGGCCAAATATATATTATATACTTTATATAAAATATCAAATTTAACAATATATATTATATACTGTACATAAAATATGAAATTTCACCAAATATATATTATATACTGTACATAAAATATCAAATTTTATCAAATATATTATATACTGTACATAAAATATGAAAGTACAGCAAATATATATTATATACTGTACATAATATATCAAATTTCAACAAATATATATTATATCCTCTACATAAAATATCAAAGTCCACGAAATATATATTATCTACTGTACATAAAATGTCAAATTTCACCAAATATATATTATATACTGTACATAAAATATCAAATTCCACCAAATATATATTATCTACTGTACATAAAATATGAAAGTACGCCAAATATATATTATATACTGTATGTAAAATATCAAATTTAACAATATATATTATATACTGTACATAAAATATCAAATTTCACCAGATATACCTTATATACTGTACATAAAATATCAAATTTCACCAGATATATATTATATACTGTACATAAAATATCAAATTTTAACAAATATATTATATACTGTACATAAAATATGAAAGTACAGCAAATATATATTATATACTGTACATAAAATACCAAATTTCACCAAATATATATTATATACTCTACATAAAATATCAAATTTCACCAAATGTATATTATATACTCTACATAATATATGAAAGTCCACCTAATATATATTATCTACTGTACATTAAATATGAAGTTTCACAAAATATATGTTATCTACTGTTCATGAAATATCAAATTTCATCAATTATATTATATACTGTACATAAAATATGAAAGTACACCAAATATATATTATATACTGTACATAAAATATCAAATTTCACCAAATATGTATTATATACTCTACATAAAATATCAAAGTCCAAGAAATATATGTTATCTACTGTACATAAAATGTCAAATATCACCAAATATATATTATATACTGTACATAAAATATCAAATTTCACCAAATATATATTATATACTGTAGATAAAATATAAAATTTCACCAAATATATATTATATACTGTACATAAAATATCAAATTTCGTCAAATATATTATATACTGTACATAAAATATGAAAGTACACCAAATATATATTATATACTGTACATAAAATATCAAATTTCACCAAATATATATTATATACTCTACATAAAATATCAAATTCCACCAAATATATATTATCTACTGTACATTAAATATGAAAGTAGGCCAAATATATATTATATACTGCATGTGAAATATCAAATTTAACAATATATATTGTATACTGTATACAAAATATCAAATTTCACCAGATATATATTATATACTCTACATAAAATATGAAAGTCCACCAAATA
Source organism: Gorilla gorilla gorilla (assembly GCF_029281585.2). NCBI lineage: Eukaryota > Metazoa > Chordata > Mammalia > Primates > Hominidae > Gorilla > Gorilla gorilla. The sequence continues at coordinate 3,822,621 of NC_073236.2, forward strand.
TATATTATCTACTGTACATTAAATATCAAATTTCACAAAATATATGTTATATACTGTTCATGAAATATCAAATTTCATCAAATATATTATACACTGTACATAAAATATGAAATTACACCAAATATATATTGTATACTGTACATAAAATATGAAAGTACAACATATATATTATATACTGTACATAAAATATCAAATTTCAAAAAATTTGTATTATATACTCTACATAAAATATGAAAGTTCACCAAATATATATTATCTACTGTACATTAAATATCAACTTTCACAAAATATATGTTACATACTGTTCATGAAATATCAAATTTCATCAAATATATTATACACTGTACATAAAATATGAAATTACACCAAATATATATAGTATACTGTACATAAAATATGAAAGTACAACATATATATATTATATACTGTACATAAAATATCAAATTTCACCAAATATGTATTATATACTCTACATAAAATATCAAAGTCCACCAATTATATATTATCTACTGTACAAAAAATATCAAATTTCACTAAATATATATTATATACTGTAGATACAATATCAAATTTCACAAAATATATATTATATACTGTACATAAAATATCAAATTTCATCAAATATATTATATACTGTACATAAAATATGAAAGTACACCAAATATATGTAATATACTGTACATAAAATACCAAATTTCACTTAATATATATTATATACTGTACATAAAATATCAAATTTCACCAAATATATATTATATACTGTACATAAAATACCAAATTTTATCAAATATATTATAAACTGTACATAAAATATGAAAGTACACCAAATATATATTATATACTGTACATATAATATGAAAGTACACCAAATATATATTATATACTGTACATAAAATATCAAATTTCACCAAATATATATTATATACTCTACATAAAATATCAAATTCCACCAAATATATATTATCTACTGTACATAAAATCTGAAAGTAGGCCAAATATATATTATATACTTTATATAAAATATCAAATTTAACAATATATATTATATACTGTACATAAAATATGAAATTTCACCAAATATATATTATATACTGTACATAAAATATCAAATTTTATCAAATATATTATATACTGTACATAAAATATGAAAGTACAGCAAATATATATTATATACTGTACATAATATATCAAATTTCAACAAATATATATTATATCCTCTACATAAAATATCAAAGTCCACGAAATATATATTATCTACTGTACATAAAATGTCAAATTTCACCAAATATATATTATATACTGTACATAAAATATCAAATTCCACCAAATATATATTATCTACTGTACATAAAATATGAAAGTACGCCAAATATATATTATATACTGTATGTAAAATATCAAATTTAACAATATATATTATATACTGTACATAAAATATCAAATTTCACCAGATATACCTTATATACTGTACATAAAATATCAAATTTCACCAGATATATATTATATACTGTACATAAAATATCAAATTTTAACAAATATATAATATACTGTACATAAAATATGAAAGTACAGCAAATATATATTATATACTGTACATAAAATATCAAATTTCACCAAATATATATTATATACTCTACATAAAATATCAAATTTCACCAAATGTATATTATATACTCTACATAATATATGAAAATCCACCTAATATATATTATCTACTGTACATTAAATATGAAGTTTCACAAAATATATGTTATCTACTGTTCATGAAATATCAAATTTCATCAATTATATTATACACTGTACATGAAATATGAAATTACACCAAATATATATTATATACTGTACATAAAATATGAAAGTACACCAAATATATATTATATACTGTACATAAAATATCAAATTTCACCAAATATATATTATATACTCTACATAAAATATCAAATTTCACCAAATATATATTATATACTCTACATAATATATGAAAGTCCACCTAATATATATTATCTACTGTACATTAAATATCAAGTTTCACAAAATATATGTTATCTACTGTTCATGAAATATCAAATTTCATCAATTATATTATACACTGTACATGAAATATGAAATTACACCAAATATATATTATATACTGTACATAAAATATGAAAGTACACCAAATATATATTATATACTGTACATAAAATATCAAATTTCACCAAATATGTATTATATACTCTACATAAAATATCAAAGTCCACCAATTATATATTATCTACTGTACATAAAATATCAAATTTCACCAAATATATATTATATACTGTAGATAAAATATCATATTTCACCAAATATATATTATATACTGTACATAAAATATCAAATTTCATCAAATATATTATATACTGTACATAAAATATGAAAGTACACCAAATATATATTATATACTGTACATAAAATATGAAAGTACACCAAATATATATTATAAACTGTACATAAAATATCAAATTTCACCAAATATATATTATATACTCTATATAAAATATCAAATTCCACCAAATATATATTATCTACTGTACATTAAATATGAAAGTAGGCCAAATATATATTATATACTGCATGTAAAATATCAAATTTAACAATATATATTATATACTGTATATAAAATATCAAATTTCACCAGATATATATTATATACTCTACATAAAATATGAAAGTCCACCAAATATATATTATCTACTGTACATTAAATATCAAATTTCACAAAATATATGTTATATACTGTTCATGAAATATCAAATTTCATCAAATATATTATACACTGTACATAAAATATGAAATTACACCAAATATATATTGTATACTGTACATAAAATATGAAAGTACAACATATATATTATATACTGTACATAAAATATCAAATTTCAAAAAATTTGTATTATATACTCTACATAAAATATGAAAGTTCACCAAATATATATTATCTACTGTACATTAAATATCAACTTTCACAAAATATATGTTACATACTGTTCATGAAATATCAAATTTCATCAAATATATTATACACTGTACATAAAATATGAAATTACACCAAATATATATAGTATACTGTACATAAAATATGAAAGTAAAACATATATATATTATATACTGTACATAAAATATCAAATTTCACCAAATATGTATTATATACTCTACATAAAATATCAAAGTCCACCAATTATATATTATCTACTGTACATAAAATATCAAATTTCACCAAATATATATTATATACTGTAGATACAATATCAAATTTCACAATATATACTATATACTGTACATAAAATATCAAATTTCATCAAATATATTATATAATGTACATAAAATATGAAAGTACACCAAATATATGTAATATACTGTACATAAAATACCAAATTTCACTAAATATATATTATATACTGTACATAAAATATCAAATTTCACCAAATATATATTATATACTGTACATAAAATATCAAATTTTATCAAATATATTATAAACTGTACATAAAATATGAAAGTACACCAAATATATATTATATACTGTACATATAATATGAAAGTACACCAAATATATATTATATACTGTACATAAAATATCAAATTTCACCAAATATATATTATATACTCTACATAAAATATCAAATTCCACCAAATATATATTATCTACTGTACATAAAATATGAAAGTAGGCCAAATATATATTATATACTGTATATAAAATATCAAATTTAACAATATATATTATATACTGTACATAAAATATGAAATTTCACCAAATATATATTATATACTGTACATAAAATATCAAATTTTATCAAATATATTATATACTGTACATAAAATATGAAAGTACAGCAAATATATATTATATACTGTACATAATATATCAAATTTCAACAAATATATATTATATCCTCTACATAAAATATCAAAGTCCACGAAATATATATTATCTACTGTACATAAAATGTCAAATTTCACCAAATATATATTATATGTTGTACATAAAATATCAAATTCCACCAAATATATATTATCTACTGTACATAAAATATGAAAGTACGCCAAATATATATTATATACTGTATGTAAAATATCAAATTTAACAATATATATTATATACTGTACATAAAATATCAAATTTCACCAGATATACCTTATATACTGTAAATAAAATATCAAATTTCACCAGATATATATTATATACTGTACATAAAATATCAAATTTTAACAAATATATTATATACTGTACATAAAATATGAAAGTACACCAAATATATATTATATACTGTACATAAAATATCAAATTTCACCAAATATATATTATATACTCTACATAAAATATCAAATTTCACCAAATATATATTATATACTCTACATAATATATGAAAGTCCACCTAATATATATTATCTACTGTACATTAAATATCAAGTTTCACAAAATATATGTTATCTACTGTTCATGAAATATCAAATTTCATCAATTATATTATACACTGTACATGAAATATGAAATTACACCAAATATATATTATATACTGTACATAAAATATGAAAGTACACCAAATATATATTATATACTGTACATAAAATATCAAATTTCACCAAATATGTATTATATACTCTACATAAAATATCAAAGTCCAAGAAATATATGTTATCTACTGTACATAAAATGTCAAATATCACCAAATATATATTATATACTGTACATAAAATATCAAATTTCACCAAATATATATTATATACTGTAGATAAAATATCAAATTTCACCAAATATATATTATATACTGTACATAAAATATCAAATTTCATCAAATATATTATATACTGTACATAAAATATGAAAGTACACCAAATATATATTATATACTGTACATAAAATATCAAATTTCACCAAATATATATTATATACTCTACATAAAATATCAAATTCCACCAAATATATATTATCTACTGTACATTAAATATGAAAGTAGGCCAAATATATATTATATACTGCATGTAAAATATCAAATTTAACAATATATATTATATACTGTATATAAAATATCAAATTTCACCAGATATATATTATATACTCTACATAAAATATGAAAGTCCACCAAATATATATTATCTACTGTACATTAAATATCAAATTTCACAAAATATATGTTATATACTGTTCATGAAATATCAAATTTCATCAAATATATTATACACTGTACATAAAATATGAAATTACACCAAATATATATTGTATACTGTACATAAAATATGAAAGTACAACATATATATTATATACTGTACATAAAATATCAAATTTCAAAAAATTTGTATTATATACTCTACATAAAATATGAAAGTTCACCAAATATATATTATCTACTGTACATTAAATATCAACTTTCACAAAATATATGTTACATACTGTTCATGAAATATCAAATTTCATCAAATATATTATACACTGTACATAAAATATGAAACTACACCAAATATATATAGTATACTGTACATAAAATATGAAAGTAAAACATATATATATTATATACTGTACATAAAATATCAAATTTCACCAAATATGTATTATATACTCTACATAAAATATCAAAGTCCACCAATTATATATTATCTACTGTACATAAAATATCAAATTTCACCAAATATATATTATATACTGTAGATACAATATCAAATTTCACAAAATATATATTATATACTGTACATAAAATATCAAATTTCATCAAATATATTATATACTGTACATAAAATATGAAAGTACACCAAATATATGTAATATACTGTACATAAAATACCAAATTTCACTAAATATATATTATATACTGTACATAAAATATCAAATTTCACCAAATATATATTATATACTGTACATAAAATATCAAATTTTATCAAATATATTATAAACTGTACATAAAATATGAAAGTACACCAAATATATATTATATACTGTACATATAATATGAAAGTACACCAAATATATATTATATACTGTACATAAAATATCAAATTTCACCAAATATATATTATATACTCTAAATAAAATATCAAATTCCACCAAATATATATTATCTACTGTACATAAAATATGAAAGTAGGCCAAATATATATTATATACTCTATATAAAATATCAAATTTAACAATATATATTATATACTGTACATAAAATATGAAATTTCACCAAATATATATTATATACTGTACATAAAATATCAAATTTTATCAAATATATTATATACTGTATATAAAATATGAAAGTACAGCAAATATATATTATATACTGTACATAATATATCAAATTTCAACAAATATATATTATATCCTCTACATAAAATATCAAAGTCCACGAAATATATATTATCTACTGTACATAAAATGTCAAATTTCACCAAATATATATTATATACTGTACATAAAATATCAAATTCCACCAAATATATATTATCTACTGTACATAAAATATGAAAGTACGCCAAATATATATTTTATACTGTATGTAAAATATCAAATTTAACAATATATATTATATACTGTACATAAAATATCAAATTTCACCAGATATACCTTATATACTGTAAATAAAATATCAAATTTCACCAGATATATATTATATACTGTACATAAAATATCAAATTTTAACAAATATATTATATACTGTACATAAAATATGAAAGTACACCAAATATATATTATATACTGTACATAAAATATCAAATTTCACCAAATATATATTATGTACTCTACATAAAATATCAAATTTCACCAAATATATATTATATACTCTACATAATATATGAAAGTCCACCTAATATATATTATCTACTGTACATTAAATATCAAGTTTCACAAAATATATGTTATCTACTGTTCATGAAATATCAAATTTCATCAATTATATTATACACTGTACATGAAATATGGAATTACACCAAATATATATTATATACTGTACATAAAATATGAAAGTACACCAAATATATATTATATACTGTACATAAAATATCAAATTTCACCAAATATGTATTATATACTCTACATAAAATATCAAAGTCCAAGAAATATATGTTATCTACTGTACATAAAATGTCAAATATCACCAAATATATATTATATACTGTACATAAAATATCAAATTTCACCAAATATATATTATATACTGTACATAAAATATCAAATTTCACAAAATATATTTTATATACTGTACATAAAATATCAAATTTCATCAAATATATTATATACTGTACATAAAATATGAAAGTCCACCAAATATATATTATCTACTGTACATTAAATATCAAATTTCACAAAATATATGTTATATACTGTTCATGAAATATCAAATTTCATCAAATATATTATACACTGTACATAAAATATGAAATTACACCAAATATATATTGTATACTGTACATAAAATATGAAAGTACAACATATATATTATATACTGTACATAAAATATCAAATTTCAAAAAATTTGTATTATATACTCTACATAAAATATGAAAGTTCACCAAATATATATTATCTACTGTACATTAAATATCAACTTTCACAAAATATATGTTACATACTGTTCATGAAATATCAAATTTCATCAAATATATTATACACTGTACATAAAATATGAAATTACACCAAATATATATAGTATACTGTACATAAAATATGAAAGTAAAACATATATATATTATATACTGTACATAAAATATCAAATTTCACCAAATATGTATTATATACTCTACATAAAATATCAAAGTCCACCAATTATATATTATCTACTGTACATAAAATATCAAATTTCACCAAATATATATTATATACTGTAGATACAATATCAAATTTCACAATATATATTATATACTGTACATAAAATATCAAATTTCATCAAATATATTATATAATGTACATAAAATATGAAAGTACACCAAATATATGTAATATACTGTACATAAAATACCAAATTTCACTAAATATATATTATATACTGTACATAAAATATCAAATTTCACCAAATATATATTATATACTGTACATAAAATATCAAATTTTATCAAATATATTATAAACTGTACATAAAATATGAAAGTACACCAAATATATATTATATACTGTACATATAATATGAAAGTACACCAAATATATATTATATACTGTACATAAAATATCAAATTTCACCAAATATATATTATATACTCTACATAAAATATCAAATTCCACCAAATATATATTATCTACTGTACATAAAATATGAAAGTAGGCCAAATATATATTATATACTGTATATAAAATATCAAATTTAACAATATATATTATATACTGTACATAAAATATGAAATTTCACCAAATATATATTATATACTGTACATAAAATATCAAATTTTATCAAATATATTATATACTGTACATAAAATATGAAAGTACAGCAAATATATATTATATACTGTACATAATATATCAAATTTCAACAAATATATATTATATCCTCTACATAAAATATCAAAGTCCACGAAATATATATTATCTACTGTACATAAAATGTCAAATTTCACCAAATATATATTATATGTTGTACATAAAATATCAAATTCCACCAAATATATATTATCTACTGTACATAAAATATGAAAGTACGCCAAATATATATTATATACTGTATGTAAAATATCAAATTTAACAATATATATTATATACTGTACATAAAATATCAAATTTCACCAGATATACCTTATATACTGTAAATAAAATATCAAATTTCACCAGATATATATTATATACTGTACATAAAATATCAAATTTTAACAAATATATTATATACTGTACATAAAATATGAAAGTACACCAAATATATATTATATACTGTACATAAAATATCAAATTTCACCAAATATATATTATATACTCTACATAAAATATCAAATTTCACCAAATATATATTATATACTCTACATAATATATGAAAGTCCACCTAATATATATTATCTACTGTACATTAAATATCAAGTTTCACAAAATATATGTTATCTACTGTTCATGAAATATCAAATTTCATCAATTATATTATACACTGTACATAAAATATGAAATTACACCAAATATATATTATATACTGTACATAAAATATGAAAGTACACCAAATATATATTATATACTGTACATAAACTATCAAATTTCACCAAATATGTATTATATACTCTACATAAAATATCAAAGTCCAAGAAATATATGTTATCTACTGTACATAAAATGTCAAATATCACCAAATATATATTATATACTGTACATAAAATATCAAATTTCACCAAATATATATTATATATTGTAGATAAAATATCAAATTTCACCAAATATATATTATATACTGTACATAAAATATCAAATTTCATCAAATATATTATATACTGTACATAAAATATGAAAGTACACCAAATATATATTATATACTGTACATAAAATATCAAATTTCACCAAATATATATTATATACTCTACATAAAATATCAAATTCCACCAAATATATATTATCTACTGTACATTAAATATGAAAGTAGGCCAAATATATATTATATACTGCATGTAAAATATCAAATTTAACAATATATATTATATACTGTATATAAAATATCAAATTTCACCAGATATATATTATATACTCTACATAAAATATGAAAGTCCACCAAATATATATTATCTACTGTACATTAAATATCAAATTTCACAAAATATATGTTATATACTGTTCATGAAATATCAAATTTCATCAAATATATTATACACTGTACATAAAATATGAAATTACACCAAATATATATTGTATACTGTACATAAAATATGAAAGTACAACATATATATTATATACTGTACATAAAATATCAAATTTCAAAAAATTTGTATTATATACTCTACATAAAATATGAAAGTTCACCAAATATATATTATCTACTGTACATTAAATATCAACTTTCACAAAATATATGTTACATACTGTTCATGAAATATCAAATTTCATCAAATATATTATACACTGTACATAAAATATGAAACTACACCAAATATATATAGTATACTGTACATAAAATATGAAAGTAAAACATATATATATTATATACTGTACATAAAATATCAAATTTCACCAAATATGTATTATATACTCTACATAAAATATCAAAGTCCACCAATTATATATTATCTACTGTACATAAAATATCAAATTTCACCAAATATATATTATATACTGTAGATACAATATCAAATTTCACAAAATATATATTATATACTGTACATAAAATATCAAATTTCATCAAATATATTATATACTGTACATAAAATATGAAAGTACACCAAATATATGTAATATACTGTACATAAAATACCAAATTTCACTAAATATATATTATATACTGTACATAAAATATCAAATTTCACCAAATATATATTATATACTGTACATAAAATATCAAATTTTATCAAATATATTATAAACTGTACATAAAATATGAAAGTACACCAAATATATATTATATACTGTACATATAATATGAAAGTACACCAAATATATATTATATACTGTACATAAAATATCAAATTTCACCAAATATATATTATATACTCTAAATAAAATATCAAATTCCACCAAATATATATTATCTACTGTACATAAAATATGAAAGTAGGCCAAATATATATTATATACTCTATATAAAATATCAAATTTAACAATATATATTATATACTGTACATAAAATATGAAATTTCACCAAATATATATTATATACTGTACATAAAATATCAAATTTTATCAAATATATTATATACTGTATATAAAATATGAAAGTACAGCAAATATATATTATATACTGTACATAATATATCAAATTTCAACAAATATATATTATATCCTCTACATAAAATATCAAAGTCCACGAAATATATATTATCTACTGTACATAAAATGTCAAATTTCACCAAATATATATTATATACTGTACATAAAATATCAAATTCCACCAAATATATATTATCTACTGTACATAAAATATGAAAGTACGCCAAATATATATTATATACTGTATGTAAAATATCAAATTTAACAATATATATTATATACTGTACATAAAATATCAAATTTCACCAGATATACCTTATATACTGTAAATAAAATATCAAATTTCACCAGATATATATTATATACTGTACATAAAATATCAAATTTTAACAAATATATTATATACTGTACATAAAATATGAAAGTACACCAAATATATATTATATACTGTACATAAAATATCAAATTTCACCAAATATATATTATGTACTCTACATAAAATATCAAATTTCACCAAATATATATTATATACTCTACATAATATATGAAAGTCCACCTAATATATATTATCTACTGTACATTAAATATCAAGTTTCACAAAATATATGTTATCTACTGTTCATGAAATATCAAATTTCATCAATTATATTATACACTGTACATGAAATATGGAATTACACCAAATATATATTATATACTGTACATAAAATATGAAAGTACACCAAATATATATTATATACTGTACATAAAATATCAAATTTCACCAAATATGTATTATATACTCTACATAAAATATCAAAGTCCAAGAAATATATGTTATCTACTGTACATAAAATGTCAAATATCACCAAATATATATTATATACTGTACATAAAATATCAAATTTCACCAAATATATATTATATACTGTACATAAAATATCAAATTTCACAAAATATATTTTATATACTGTACATAAAATATCAAATTTCATCAAATATATTATATACTGTACATAAAATATGAAAGTACACCAAATATATATTATATACTGTACATAAAATATCAAATTTCACCAAATATATATTATATACTCTACATAAAATATCAAATTCCACCAAATATATATTATCTACTGTACATTAAATATGAAAGTAGGCCAAATATATATTATATACTGCATGTAAAATATCAAATTTAACAATATATATTATATACTGTATATAAAATATCAAATTTCACCAGATATATATTATATACTCTACATAAAATATGAAAGTCCACCAAATATATATTATCTACTGTACATTAAATATCAAATTTCACAAAATATATGTTATATACTGTTCATGAAATATCAAATTTCATCAAATATATTATACACTGTACATAAAATATGAAATTACACCAAATATATATTGTATACTGTACATAAAATATGAAAGTACAACATATATATTATATACTGTACATAAAATATCAAATTTCAAAAAATTTGTATTATATACTCTACATAAAATATGAAAGTTCACCAAATATATATTATCTACTGTACATTAAATATCAACTTTCACAAAATATATGTTACATACTGTTCATGAAATATCAAATTTCATCAAATATATTATACACTGTACATAAAATATGAAATTACACCAAATATATATAGTATACTGTACATAAAATATGAAAGTAAAACATATATATATTATATACTGTACATAAAATATCAAATTTCACCAAATATGTATTATATACTCTACATAAAATATCAAAGTCCACCAATTATATATTATCTACTGTACATAAAATATCAAATTTCACCAAATATATATTATATACTGTAGATACAATATCAAATTTCACAAAATATATATTATATACTGTACATAAAATATCAAATTTCATCAAATATATTATATACTGTACATAAAATATGAAAGTACACCAAATATATATTATATACTGTACATAAAATACCAAATTTCACTAAATATATATTATATACTGTACATAAAATATCAAATTTCACCAAATATATATTATATACTGTACATAAAATATCAAATTTTATCAAATATATTTTAAACTGTACATAAAATATGAAAGTACACCAAATATATGTTATATACTGTACATATAATATGAAAGTACACCAAATATATATTATATACTGTACATAAAATATCAAATTTCACCAAATATATATTATATACTCTACATAAAATATCAAATTCCACCAAATATATATTATCTACTGTACATAAAATCTGAAAGTAGGCCAAATATATATTATATACTGTATATAAAATATCAAATTTAACAATATATATTATATACTGTACATAAAATATGAAATTTCACCAAATATATATTATATACTGTACATAAAATATCAAATTTTATCAAATATATTTTATACTGTACATAAAATATGAAAGTACAGCAAATATATATTATATACTGTACATAATATATCAAATTTCAACAAATATATATTATATCCTCTACATAAAATATCAAAGTCCACGAAATATATATTATCTACTGTACATAAAATGTCAAATTTCACCAAATATATATTATATACTGTACATAAAATATCAAATTCCACCAAATATATATTATCTACTGTACATAAAATATGAAAGTACGCCAAATATATATTATATACTGTATGTAAAATATCAAATTTAACAATATATATTATATACTGTACATAAAATATCAAATTTCACCAGATATGCCTTATATACTGTACATAAAATATCAAATTTCACCAGATATATATTATATACTGTACATAAAATATCAAATTTTAACAAATATATTATATACTGTACATAAAATATGAAAGTACAGCAAATATATATTATATACTGTACATAAAATATCAAATTTCACCAAATATATATTATATACTCTACATAAAATATCAAATTTCACCAAATGTATATTATATACTCTACATAATATATGAAAGTCCACCTAATATATATTATCTACTGTACATTAAATATGAAGTTTCACAAAATATATGTTATCTACTGTTCATGAAATATCAAATTTCATCAATTATATTATACACTGTACATGAAATATGAAATTACACCAAATATATATTATATACTGTACATAAAATATGAAAGTACACCAAATATATATTATATACTGTACATAAAATATCAAATTTCACCAAATATATATTATATACTCTACATAATATATGAAAGTCCACCTAATATATATTATCTACTGTACATTAAATATCAAGTTTCACAAAATATATGTTATCTACTGTACATGAAATATCAAATTTCATCAATTATATTATACACTGTACATGAAATATGAAATTACACCAAATATATATTATATACTGTACATAAAATATGAAAGTACACCAAATATATATTTTATACTGTACATAAAATGTCAAATTTCACCAAATATGTATTATATACTCTACATAAAATATCAAAGTCCACCAATTATATATTATCTACTGTACATAAAATATCAAATTTCACCAAATATATATTATATACTGTAGATAAAATATCAAATTTCACCAAATATATATTATATACTGTACATAAAATATCAAATTTCATCAAATATATTATATACTGTACATAAAATATGAAAGTACACCAAATATATATTATATACTGTACATAAAATATCAAATTTCACCAAATATATATTATATACTCTACATAAAATATCAAATTCCACCAAATATATATTATCTACTGTACATTAAATATGAAAGTAGGCCAAATATATATTATATACTGTATATAAAATATCAAATTTAACAATATATATTATATACTGTACATAAAATATGAACTTTCACCAAATATATATTATATACTGTACATAAAATATCAAATTTTATCAAATATATTTTATACTGTACATAAAATATGAAAGTACAGCAAATATATATTATATACTGTACATAATATATCAAATTTCAACAAATATATATTATATCCTCTACATCAAATATCAAAGTCCACGAAATAAATATTATCTACTGTACATAAAATGTCAAATTTCACCAAATATATATTATATACTGTACATAAAATATCAAATTCCACCAAATATATATTATCTACTGTACATAAAATATGAAAGTACGCCAAATATATATTATATACTGTATGTAAAATATCAAATTTAACAATATATATTATATACTGTACATAAAATATCAAATTTCACCAGATATACCTTATATACTGTACATAAAATATCAAATTTCACCAGATATATATTATATACTGTACATAAAATATCAAATTTTAACAAATATATTATATACTGTACATAAAATATGAAAGTACAGCAAATATATATTATATACTGTACATAAAATATCAAATTTCACCAAATATATATTATATACTCTACATAAAATATCAAATTTCACCAAATGTATATTATATACTCTACATAATATATGAAAGTCCACCTAATATATATTATCTACTGTACATTAAATATGAAGTTTCACAAAATATATGTTATCTACTGTTCATGAAATATCAAATTTCATCAATTATATTATACACTGTACATGAAATATGAAATTACACCAAATATATATTATATACTGTACATAAAATATGAAAGTACACCAAATATATATTATATACTGTACATAAAATATCAAATTTCACCAAATATATATTATATACTCTACATAATATATGAAAGTCCACCTAATATATATTATCTACTGTACATTAAATATCAAGTTTCACAAAATATATGTTATCTACTGTTCATGAAATATCAAATTTCATCAATTATATTATACACTGTACATGAAATATGAAATTACACCAAATATATATTATATACTGTACATAAAATATGAAAGTACACCAAATATATATTATATACTGTACATAAAATGTCAAATTTCACCAAATATGTATTATATACTCTACATAAAATATCAAAGTCCACCAATTATATATTATCTACTGTACATAAAATATCAAATTTCACCAAATATATATTATATACTGTAGATAAAATATCAAATTTCACCAAATATATATTATATACTGTACATAAAATATCAAATTTCATCAAATATATTTTATATACTGTACATAAAATATCAAATTTCATCAAATATATTATATACTGTACATAAAATATGAAAGTACACCAAATATATATTATATACTGTACATAAAATATCAAATTTCACCAAATATATATTATATACTCTACATAAAATATCAAATTCCACCAAATATATATTATCTACTGTACATTAAATATGAAAGTAGGCCAAATATATATTATATACTGCATGTAAAATATCAAATTTAACAATATATATTATATACTGTATATAAAATATCAAATTTCACCAGATATATATTATATACTCTACATAAAATATGAAAGTCCACCAAATATATATTATCTACTGTATATTAAATATCAAATTTCACAAAATATATGTTATATACTGTTCATGAAATATCAAATTTCATCAAATATATTATACACTGTACATAAAATATGAAATTACACCAAATATATATTGTATACTGTACATAAAATATGAAAGTACAACATATATATTATATACTGTACATAAAATATCAAATTTCAAAAAATTTGTATTATATACTCTACATAAAATATGAAAGTTCACCAAATATATATTATCTACTGTACATTAAATATCAACTTTCACAAAATATATGTTACATACTGTTCATGAAATATCAAATTTCATCAAATATATTATACACTGTACATAAAATATGAAATTACACCAAATATATATAGTATACTGTACATAAAATATGAAAGTAAAACATATATATATTATATACTGTACATAAAATATCAAATTTCACCAAATATGTATTATATACTCTACATAAAATATCAAAGTCCACCAATTATATATTATCTACTGTACATAAAATATCAAATTTCACCAAATATATATTATATACTGTAGATACAATATCAAATTTCACAAAATATATATTATATACTGTACATAAAATATCAAATTTCATCAAATATATTATATACTGTACATAAAATATGAAAGTACACCAAATATATATTATATACTGTACATAAAATACCAAATTTCACTAAATATATATTATATACTGTACATAAAATATCAAATTTCACCAAATATATATTATATACTGTACATAAAATATCAAATTTTATCAAATATATTTTAAACTGTACATAAAATATGAAAGTACACCAAATATATATTATATACTGTACATATAATATGAAAGTACACCAAATATATATTATATACTGTACATAAAATATCAAATTTCACCAAATATATATTATATACTCTACATAAAATATCAAATTCCACCAAATATATATTATCTACTGTACATAAAATCTGAAAGTAGGCCAAATATATATTATATACTGTATATAAAATATCAAATTTAACAATATATATTATATACTGTACATAAAATATGAAATTTCACCAAATATATATTATATACTGTACATAAAATATCAAATTTTATCAAATATATTTTATACTGTACATAAAATATGAAAGTACAGCAAATATATATTATATACTGTACATAATATATCAAATTTCAACAAATATATATTATATCCTCTACATAAAATATCAAAGTCCACGAAATATATATTATCTACTGTACATAAAATGTCAAATTTCACCAAATATATATTATATACTGTACATAAAATATCAAATTCCACCAAATATATATTATCTACTGTACATAAAATATGAAAGTACGCCAAATATATATTATATACTGTATGTAAAATATCAAATTTAACAATATATATTATATACTGTACATAAAATATCAAATTTCACCAGATATACCTTATATACTGTACATAAAATATCAAATTTCACCAGATATATATTATATACTGTACATAAAATATCAAATTTTAACAAATATATTATATACTGTACATAAAATATGAAAGTACAGCAAATATATATTATATACTGTACATAAAATATCAAATTTCACCAAATATATATTATATACTCTACATAAAATATCAAATTTCACCAAATGTATATTATATACTCTACATAATATATGAAAGTCCACCTAATATATATTATCTACTGTACATTAAATATGAAGTTTCACAAAATATATGTTATCTACTGTTCATGAAATATCAAATTTCATCAATTATATTATACACTGTACATGAAATATGAAATTACACCAAATATATATTATATACTGTACATAAAATATGAAAGTACACCAAATATATATTATATACTGTACATAAAATATCAAATTTCACCAAATATATATTATATACTCTACATAATATATGAAAGTCCACCTAATATATATTATCTACTGTACATTAAATATCAAGTTTCACAAAATATATGTTATCTACTGTTCATGAAATATCAAATTTCATCAATTATATTATACACTGTACATGAAATATGAAATTACACCAAATATATATTATATACTGTACATAAAATATGAAAGTACACCAAATATATATTTTATACTGTACATAAAATGTCAAATTTCACCAAATATGTATTATATACTCTACATAAAATATCAAAGTCCACCAATTATATATTATCTACTGTACATAAAATATCAAATTTCACCAAATATATATTATATACTGTAGATAAAATATCAAATTTCACCAAATATATATTATATACTGTACATAAAATATCAAATTTCATCAAATATATTATATACTGTACATAAAATATGAAAGTACACCAAATATATATTATATACTGTACATAAAATATCAAATTTCACCAAATATATATTATATACTCTACATAAAATATCAAATTCCACCAAATATATATTATCTACTGTACATTAAATATGAAAGTAGGCCAAATATATATTATATACTGTATATAAAATATCAAATTTAACAATATATATTATATACTGTACATAAAATATGAACTTTCACCAAATATATATTATATACTGTACATAAAATATCAAATTTTATCAAATATATTTTATACTGTACATAAAATATGAAAGTACAGCAAATATATATTATATACTGTACATAATATATCAAATTTCAACAAATATATATTATATCCTCTACATAAAATATCAAAGTCCACGAAATATATATTATCTACTGTACATAAAATGTCAAATTTCACCAAATATATATTATATACTGTACATAAAATATCAAATTCCACCAAATATATATTATCTACTGTACATAAAATATGAAAGTACGCCAAATATATATTATATACTGTATGTAAAATATCAAATTTAACAATATATATTATATACTGTACATAAAATATCAAATTTCACCAGATATACCTTATATACTGTACATAAAATATCAAATTTCACCAGATATATATTATATACTGTACATAAAATATCAAATTTTAACAAATATATTATATACTGTACATAAAATATGAAAGTACAGCAAATATATATTATATACTGTACATAAAATATCAAATTTCACCAAATATATATTATATACTCTACATAAAATATCAAATTTCACCAAATGTATATTATATACTCTACATAATATATGAAAGTCCACCTAATATATATTATCTGCTGTACATTAAATATGAAGTTTCACAAAATATATGTTATCTACTGTTCATGAAATATCAAATTTCATCAATTATATTATACACTGTACATGAAATATGAAATTACACCAAATATATATTATATACTGTACATAAAATATGAAAGTACACCAAATATATATTATATACTGTACATAAAATATCAAATTTCACCAAATATATATTATATACTCTACATAATATATGAAAGTCCACCTAATATATATTATCTACTGTACATTAAATATCAAGTTTCACAAAATATATGTTATCTACTGTTCATGAAATATCAAATTTCATCAATTATATTATACACTGTACATGAAATATGAAATTACACCAAATATATATTATATACTGTACATAAAATATGAAAGTACACCAAATATATATTATATACTGTACATAAAATGTCAAATTTCACCAAATATGTATTATATACTCTACATAAAATATCAAAGTCCACCAATTATATATTATCTACTGTACATAAAATATCAAATTTCACCAAATATATATTATATACTGTAGATAAAATATCAAATTTCACCAAATATATATTATATACTGTACATAAAATATCAAATTTCATCAAATATATTATATACTGTACATAAAATATGAAAGTACACCAAATATATATTATATACTGTACATAAAATATCAAATTTCACCAAATATATATTATATACTCTACATAAAATATCAAATTCCACCAAATATATATTATCTACTGTACATTAAATATGAAAGTAGGCCAAATATATATTATATACTGTATGTAAAATATCAAATTTAACAATATATATTATATACTGTATATAAAATATCAAATTTCACCAGATATATATTATATACTCTACATAAAATATGAAAGTCCACCAAATATATATTATCTACTGTACATTAAATATCAAATTTCACAAAATATATGTTATATACTGTTCATGAAATATCAAATTTCATCAAATATATTATACACTGTACATAAAATATGAAATTACGCCAAATATATATTGTATACTGTACATAAAATATGAAAGTACAACATATATATTATATACTGTACATAAAATATCAAATTTCAAAAAATTTGTATTATATACTCTACATAAAATATGAAAGTTCACCAAATATATATTATCTACAGTACATTAAATATCAACTTTCACAAAATATATGTTACATACTGTTCATGAAATATCAAATTTCATCAAATATATTATACACTGTACATAAAATATGAAATTACACCAAATATATATAGTATACTGTACATAAAATATGAAAGTACAACATATATATATTATATACTGTACATAAAATATCAAATTTCACCAAATATGTATTATATACTCTACATAAAATATCAAAGTCCACCAATTATATATTATCTACTGTACATAAAATATCAAATTTCACCAAATATATATTATATACTGTAGATACAATATCAAATTTCACAAAATATATATTATATACTGTACATAAAATATCAAATTTCATCAAATATATTATATACTGTACATAAAATATGAAAGTACACCAAATATATGTAATATACTGTACATAAAATACCAAATTTCACTAAATATATATTATATACTGTACATAAAATATCAAATTTCACCAAATATATATTATATACTGTACATAAAATATCAAATTTTATCAAATATATTATAAACTGTACATAAAATATGAAAGTACACCAAATATATATTATATACTGTACATATAATATGAAAGTACACCAAATATATATTATATACTGTACATAAAATATCAAATTTCACCAAATATATATTATATACTCTACATAAAATATCAAATTCCACCAAATATATATTATCTACTGTACATAAAATCTGAAAGTAGGCCAAATGTATATTATATACCGTATATAAAATATCAAATTTAACAATATATATTACATACTGTACATAAAATATGAAATTTCACCAAATATATATTATATACTGTACATAAAATATCAAATTTTATCAAATATATTATATACTGTACATAAAATATGAAAGTACAGCAAATATATATTATATACTATACATAATATATCAAATTTCAACAAATATATATTATATCCTCTACATAAAATATCAAAGTCCACGAAATATATATTATCTACTGTACATAAAATGTCAAATTTCACCAAATATATATTATATACTGTACATAAAATATCAAATTCCACCAAATATATATTATCTACTGTACATAAAATATGAAAGTACGCCAAATATATATTATATACTGTATGTAAAATATCAAATTTAACAATATATATTATATACTGTACATAAAATATCAAATTTCACCAGATATACCTTATATACTGTACATAAAATATCAAATTTCACCAGATATATATTATATACTGTACATAAAATATCAAATTTTAACAAATATATTATATACTGTACATAAAATATGAAAGTACAGCAAATATATATTATATACTGTACATAAAATATCAAATTTCACCAAATATATATTATATACTCTACATAAAATATCAAATTTCACCAAATGTATATTATATACTCTACATAATATATGAAAGTCCACCTAATATATATTATCTACTGTACATTAAATATGAAGTTTCACAAAATATATGTTATCTACTGTTCATTAAATATCAAATTTCATCAATTATATTATACACTGTATATGAAATATGAAATTACACCAAATATATATTATATACTGTACATAAAATATGAAAGTACACCAAATATATATTATATACTGTACATAAAATATCAAATTTCACCAAATATATATTATATACTCTACATAAAATATCAAATTTCACCAAATATATATTATATACTCTACATAATATATGAAAGTCCACCTAATATATATTATCTACTGTACATTAAATATCAAGTTTCACAAAATATATGTTATCTACTGTTCATGAAATATCAAATTTCATCAATTATATTATACACTGTACATGAAATATGAAATTACACCAAATATATATTATATACTGTACATAAAATATGAAAGTACACCAAATATATATTATATACTGTACATAAAATATCAAATTTCACCAAATATGTATTATATACTCTACATAAAATATCAAAGTCCACCAATTATATATTATCTACTGTACATAAAATATCAAATTTCACCAAATATATATTATATACTGTAGATAAAATATCATATTTCACCAAATATATATTATATACTGTACATAAAATATCAAATTTCATCAAATATATTATATACTGTACATAAAATATGAAAGTACACCAAATATATATTATATACTGTACATAAAATATGAAAGTACACCAAATATATATTATAAACTGTACATAAAATATCAAATTTCACCAAATATATATTATATACTATATATAAAATATCAAATTCCACCAAATATATATTATCTACAGTACATTAAATATGAAAGTAGGCCAAATATATATTATATACTGTATATAAAATATCAAATTTAACAATATATATTATATACTGTACATAAAATATCAAATTTCACCAGATATATATTATATACTGTACATAAAATATCAAATTTTATCAAATATATTATATACTGTACATAAAATATGAAAGTACAGCAAATATATATTATATACTGTACATAATATATCAAATTTCAACAAATATATATTATATCCTCTACATAAAATATCAAAGTCCACGAAATATATATTATCTACTGTACATAAAATGTCAAATTTCACCAAATATATATTATATACTGTACATAAAATATCAAATTCCACCAAATATATATTATCTACTGTACATAAAATATGAAAGTACGCCAAATATATATTATATACTGTATGTAAAATATCAAATTTAACAATATATATTATATACTGTACATAAAATATCAAATTTCACCAGATATACCTTATATACTGTACATAAAATATCAAATTTCACCAGATATATATTATATACTGTACATAAAATATCAAATTTTAACAAATATATTATATACTGTACATAAAATATGAAAGTACAGCAAATATATATTATATACTGTACATAAAATATCAAATTTCACCAAATATATATTATATACTCTACATAAAATATCAAATTTCACCAAATGTATATTATATACTCTACATAATATATGAAAGTCCACCTAATATATATTATCTACTGTACATTAAATATGAAGTTTCACAAAATATATGTTATCTACTGTTCATGAAATATCAAATTTCATCAATTATATTATACACTGTACATGAAATATGAAATTACACCAAATATATATTATATACTGTACATAAAATATGAAAGTACACCAAATATATATTATATACTGTACATAAAATATCAAATTTCACCAAATATATATTATATACTCTACATAATATATGAAAGTCCACCTAATATATATTATCTACTGTACATTAAATATGAAGTTTCACAAAATATATGTTATCTACTGTTCATGAAATATCAAATTTCATCAATTATATTATACACTGTACATGAAATATGAAATTACACCAAATATATATTATATACTGTACATAAAATATGAAAGTACACCAAATATATATTATATACTGTACATAAAATATCAAATTTCACCAAATATATATTATATACTCTACATAAAATATCAAATTTCACCAAATATATATTATATACTCTACATAATATATGAAAGTCCACCTAATATATATTATCTACTGTACATTAAATATCAAGTTTCACAAAATATATGTTATCTACTGTTCATGAAATATCAAATTTCATCAATTATATTATACACTGTACATGAAATATGAAATTACACCAAATATATATTATATACTGTACATAAAATATGAAAGTACACCAAATATATATTATATACTGTACATAAAATATCAAATTTCACCAAATATGTATTATATACTCTACATAAAATATCAAAGTCCACCAATTATATATTATCTACTGTACATAAAATATCAAATTTCACCAAATATATATTATATACTGTAGATAAAATATCATATTTCACCAAATATATATTATATACTGTACATAAAATATCAAATTTCATCAAATATATTATATACTGTACATAAAATATGAAAGTACACCAAATATATATTATATACTGTACATAAAATATGAAAGTACACCAAATATATATTATAAACTGTACATAAAATATCAAATTTCACCAAATATATATTATATACTCTATATAAAATATCAAATTCCACCAAATATATATTATCTACAGTACATTAAATATGAAAGTAGGCCAAATATATATTATATACTGTATATAAAATATCAAATTTAACAATATATATTATATACTGTACATAAAATATCAAATTTCACCAGATATATATTATATACTGTACATAAAATATCAAATTTTATCAAATATATTATATACTGTACATAAAATATGAAAGTACAGCAAATATATATTATATACTGTAAATAAAATATCAAATTTCAACAAATATATATTATATCCTCTACATAAAATATCAAAGTCCAAGAAATATATATTATCTACTGTACATAAAATGTCAAATATCACCAAATATATATTATATACTGTACATAAAATATCAAATTTCACCAAATATATATTATATACTGTAGATAAAATATCAAATTTCACCAAATATATATTATATACTGTACATAAAATATCAAATTTCATCAAATATATTATATACTGTAAATAAAATATGAAAGTACACCAAATATATATTATATACTATACATAAAATATCAAATTTCACCAAATATATATTATATACTCTACATAAAATATCAAATTCCACCAAATATATATTATCTACTGTACATTAAATATGAAAGTAGGCCAAATATATATTATATACTGTATATAAAATATCAAATTTAACAATATATGTTATATATTGTATATAAAATATCAAATTTAACAATGTATATTATATACTGTATATAAAATATCAAATTTTATCAAATATATTTTATACTGTACATAAAATATGAAAGTACAGCAAATATATATTATATACTGTACATAATATATCAAATTTCAACAAATATATATTATATCCTCTACATAAAATATCAAAGTCCACGAAATATATATTATCTACTGTACATAAAATGTCAAATTTCACCAAATATGTATTATATACTCTACATAAAATATCAAAGTCCACCAATTATATATTATCTACTGTACATAAAATATCAAATTTCACCAAATATATATTATATACTGTAGATAAAATATCAAATTTCACCAAATATATATTATATACTGTACATAAAATATCAAATTTCATCAAATATATTATATACTGTACATAAAATATGAAAGTACACCAAATATATATTATATACTGTACATAAAATATCAAATTTCACCAAATATATATTATATACTCTACATAAAATATCAAATTCCACCAAATATATATTATCTACTGTACATTAAATATGAAAGTAGGCCAAATATATATTATATACTGTATATAAAATATCAAATTTAACAATATATATTATATACTGTACATAAAATATGAACTTTCACCAAATATATATTATATACTGTACATAAAATATCAAATTTTATCAAATATATTTTATACTGTACATAAAATATGAAAGTACAGCAAATATATATTATATACTGTACATAATATATCAAATTTCAACAAATATATATTATATCCTCTACATAAAATATCAAAGTCCACGAAATATATATTATCTACTGTACATAAAATGTCAAATTTCACCAAATATATATTATATACTGTACATAAAATATCAAATTCCACCAAATATATATTATCTACTGTACATAAAATATGAAAGTACGCCAAATATATATTATATACTGTATGTAAAATATCAAATTTAACAATATATATTATATACTGTACATAAAATATCAAATTTCACCAGATATACCTTATATACTGTACATAAAATATCAAATTTCACCAGATATATATTATATACTGTACATAAAATATCAAATTTTAACAAATATATTATATACTGTACATAAAATATGAAAGTACAGCAAATATATATTATATACTGTACATAAAATATCAAATTTCACCAAATATATATTATATACTCTACATAAAATATCAAATTTCACCAAATGTATATTATATACTCTACATAATATATGAAAGTCCACCTAATATATATTATCTGCTGTACATTAAATATGAAGTTTCACAAAATATATGTTATCTACTGTTCATGAAATATCAAATTTCATCAATTATATTATACACTGTACATGAAATATGAAATTACACCAAATATATATTATATACTGTACATAAAATATGAAAGTACACCAAATATATATTATATACTGTACATAAAATATCAAATTTCACCAAATATATATTATATACTCTACATAATATATGAAAGTCCACCTAATATATATTATCTACTGTACATTAAATATCAAGTTTCACAAAATATATGTTATCTACTGTTCATGAAATATCAAATTTCATCAATTATATTATACACTGTACATGAAATATGAAATTACACCAAATATATATTATATACTGTACATAAAATATGAAAGTACACCAAATATATATTATATACTGTACATAAAATGTCAAATTTCACCAAATATGTATTATATACTCTACATAAAATATCAAAGTCCACCAATTATATATTATCTACTGTACATAAAATATCAAATTTCACCAAATATATATTATATACTGTAGATAAAATATCAAATTTCACCAAATATATATTATATACTGTACATAAAATATCAAATTTCATCAAATATATTATATACTGTACATAAAATATGAAAGTACACCAAATATATATTATATACTGTACATAAAATATCAAATTTCACCAAATATATATTATATACTCTACATAAAATATCAAATTCCACCAAATATATATTATCTACTGTACATTAAATATGAAAGTAGGCCAAATATATATTATATACTGTATGTAAAATATCAAATTTAACAATATATATTATATACTGTATATAAAATATCAAATTTCACCAGATATATATTATATACTCTACATAAAATATGAAAGTCCACCAAATATATATTATCTACTGTACATTAAATATCAAATTTCACAAAATATATGTTATATACTGTTCATGAAATATCAAATTTCATCAAATATATTATACACTGTACATAAAATATGAAATTACGCCAAATATATATTGTATACTGTACATAAAATATGAAAGTACAACATATATATTATATACTGTACATAAAATATCAAATTTCAAAAAATTTGTATTATATACTCTACATAAAATATGAAAGTTCACCAAATATATATTATCTACAGTACATTAAATATCAACTTTCACAAAATATATGTTACATACTGTTCATGAAATATCAAATTTCATCAAATATATTATACACTGTACATAAAATATGAAATTACACCAAATATATATAGTATACTGTACATAAAATATGAAAGTACAACATATATATATTATATACTGTACATAAAATATCAAATTTCACCAAATATGTATTATATACTCTACATAAAATATCAAAGTCCACCAATTATATATTATCTACTGTACATAAAATATCAAATTTCACCAAATATATATTATATACTGTAGATACAATATCAAATTTCACAAAATATATATTATATACTGTACATAAAATATCAAATTTCATCAAATATATTATATACTGTACATAAAATATGAAAGTACACCAAATATATGTAATATACTGTACATAAAATACCAAATTTCACTAAATATATATTATATACTGTACATAAAATATCAAATTTCACCAAATATATATTATATACTGTACATAAAATATCAAATTTTATCAAATATATTATAAACTGTACATAAAATATGAAAGTACACCAAATATATATTATATACTGTACATATAATATGAAAGTACACCAAATATATATTATATACTGTACATAAAATATCAAATTTCACCAAATATATATTATATACTCTACATAAAATATCAAATTCCACCAAATATATATTATCTACTGTACATAAAATCTGAAAGTAGGCCAAATATATATTATATACCGTATATAAAATATCAAATTTAACAATATATATTACATACTGTACATAAAATATGAAATTTCACCAAATATATATTATATACTGTACATAAAATATCAAATTTTATCAAATATATTATATACTGTACATAAAATATGAAAGTACAGCAAATATATATTATATACTATACATAATATATCAAATTTCAACAAATATATATTATATCCTCTACATAAAATATCAAAGTCCACGAAATATATATTATCTACTGTACATAAAATGTCAAATTTCACCAAATATATATTATATACTGTACATAAAATATCAAATTCCACCAAATATATATTATCTACTGTACATAAAATATGAAAGTACGCCAAATATATATTATATACTGTATGTAAAATATCAAATTTAACAATATATATTATATACTGTACATAAAATATCAAATTTCACCAGATATACCTTATATACTGTACATAAAATATCAAATTTCACCAGATATATATTATATACTGTACATAAAATATCAAATTTTAACAAATATATTATATACTGTACATAAAATATGAAAGTACAGCAAATATATATTATATACTGTACATAAAATATCAAATTTCACCAAATATATATTATATACTCTACATAAAATATCAAATTTCACCAAATGTATATTATATACTCTACATAATATATGAAAGTCCACCTAATATATATTATCTACTGTACATTAAATATGAAGTTTCACAAAATATATGTTATCTACTGTTCATTAAATATCAAATTTCATCAATTATATTATACACTGTATATGAAATATGAAATTACACCAAATATATATTATATACTGTACATAAAATATGAAAGTACACCAAATATATATTATATACTGTACATAAAATATCAAATTTCACCAAATATATATTATATACTCTACATAAAATATCAAATTTCACCAAATATATATTATATACTCTACATAATATATGAAAGTCCACCTAATATATATTATCTACTGTACATTAAATATCAAGTTTCACAAAATATATGTTATCTACTGTTCATGAAATATCAAATTTCATCAATTATATTATACACTGTACATGAAATATGAAATTACACCAAATATATATTATATACTGTACATAAAATATGAAAGTACACCAAATATATATTATATACTGTACATAAAATATCAAATTTCACCAAATATGTATTATATACTCTACATAAAATATCAAAGTCCACCAATTATATATTATCTACTGTACATAAAATATCAAATTTCACCAAATATATATTATATACTGTAGATAAAATATCATATTTCACCAAATATATATTATATACTGTACATAAAATATCAAATTTCATCAAATATATTATATACTGTACATAAAATATGAAAGTACACCAAATATATATTATATACTGTACATAAAATATGAAAGTACACCAAATATATATTATAAACTGTACATAAAATATCAAATTTCACCAAATATATATTATATACTATATATAAAATATCAAATTCCACCAAATATATATTATCTACAGTACATTAAATATGAAAGTAGGCCAAATATATATTATATACTGTATATAAAATATCAAATTTAACAATATATATTATATACTGTACATAAAATATCAAATTTCACCAGATATATATTATATACTGTACATAAAATATCAAATTTTATCAAATATATTATATACTGTACATAAAATATGAAAGTACAGCAAATATATATTATATACTGTACATAATATATCAAATTTCAACAAATATATATTATATCCTCTACATAAAATATCAAAGTCCACGAAATATATATTATCTACTGTACATAAAATGTCAAATTTCACCAAATATATATTATATACTGTACATAAAATATCAAATTCCACCAAATATATATTATCTACTGTACATAAAATATGAAAGTACGCCAAATATATATTATATACTGTATGTAAAATATCAAATTTAACAATATATATTATATACTGTACATAAAATATCAAATTTCACCAGATATACCTTATATACTGTACATAAAATATCAAATTTCACCAGATATATATTATATACTGTACATAAAATATCAAATTTTAACAAATATATTATATACTGTACATAAAATATGAAAGTACAGCAAATATATATTATATACTGTACATAAAATATCAAATTTCACCAAATATATATTATATACTCTACATAAAATATCAAATTTCACCAAATGTATATTATATACTCTACATAATATATGAAAGTCCACCTAATATATATTATCTACTGTACATTAAATATGAAGTTTCACAAAATATATGTTATCTACTGTTCATGAAATATCAAATTTCATCAATTATATTATACACTGTACATGAAATATGAAATTACACCAAATATATATTATATACTGTACATAAAATATGAAAGTACACCAAATATATATTATATACTGTACATAAAATATCAAATTTCACCAAATATATATTATATACTCTACATAATATATGAAAGTCCACCTAATATATATTATCTACTGTACATTAAATATGAAGTTTCACAAAATATATGTTATCTACTGTTCATGAAATATCAAATTTCATCAATTATATTATACACTGTACATGAAATATGAAATTACACCAAATATATATTATATACTGTACATAAAATATGAAAGTACACCAAATATATATTATATACTGTACATAAAATATCAAATTTCACCAAATATATATTATATACTCTACATAAAATATCAAATTTCACCAAATATATATTATATACTCTACATAATATATGAAAGTCCACCTAATATATATTATCTACTGTACATTAAATATCAAGTTTCACAAAATATATGTTATCTACTGTTCATGAAATATCAAATTTCATCAATTATATTATACACTGTACATGAAATATGAAATTACACCAAATATATATTATATACTGTACATAAAATATGAAAGTACACCAAATATATATTATATACTGTACATAAAATATCAAATTTCACCAAATATGTATTATATACTCTACATAAAATATCAAAGTCCACCAATTATATATTATCTACTGTACATAAAATATCAAATTTCACCAAATATATATTATATACTGTAGATAAAATATCATATTTCACCAAATATATATTATATACTGTACATAAAATATCAAATTTCATCAAATATATTATATACTGTACATAAAATATGAAAGTACACCAAATATATATTATATACTGTACATAAAATATGAAAGTACACCAAATATATATTATAAACTGTACATAAAATATCAAATTTCACCAAATATATATTATATACTCTATATAAAATATCAAATTCCACCAAATATATATTATCTACAGTACATTAAATATGAAAGTAGGCCAAATATATATTATATACTGTATATAAAATATCAAATTTAACAATATATATTATATACTGTACATAAAATATCAAATTTCACCAGATATATATTATATACTGTACATAAAATATCAAATTTTATCAAATATATTATATACTGTACATAAAATATGAAAGTACAGCAAATATATATTATATACTGTAAATAAAATATCAAATTTCAACAAATATATATTATATCCTCTACATAAAATATCAAAGTCCAAGAAATATATATTATCTACTGTACATAAAATGTCAAATATCACCAAATATATATTATATACTGTACATAAAATATCAAATTTCACCAAATATATATTATATACTGTAGATAAAATATCAAATTTCACCAAATATATATTATATACTGTACATAAAATATCAAATTTCATCAAATATATTATATACTGTAAATAAAATATGAAAGTACACCAAATATATATTATATACTATACATAAAATATCAAATTTCACCAAATATATATTATATACTCTACATAAAATATCAAATTCCACCAAATATATATTATCTACTGTACATTAAATATGAAAGTAGGCCAAATATATATTATATACTGTATATAAAATATCAAATTTAACAATATATGTTATATATTGTATATAAAATATCAAATTTAACAATATATATTATATACTGTATATAAAATATCAAATTTCACCAGATATTTATTATATACTCTACATAAAATATGAAAGTCCACCAAATATATATTATCTAGTGTACATTAAATATCAAATTTCACAAAATATATATTATATACTGTACATAAAATATCAAATTTTCAAATATATTATATACTGTACATAAAATATGAAACTACAGCAAATATATATTATATACTGTACATAAAATGTCAAATTTCAACAAATATATATTATATCCTCTACATAAAATATCAAAGTCCAAGAAATATATATTATCTACTGTACATAAAATGTCAAATTTCACCAAGTATATATTATATACTGTACATAAAATATCAAATTTCACCAAATATATATTATATACTCTACATAAAATATGAAAGTCCACCAAATATATATTATCTACTGTAGATTAAATATCAAATTTCACAAAATATCTGTTATATACTGTTCATGAAATATCAAATTTCATCAAATATATTATACACTGTACATAAAATATGAAATTACACCAAATATATATTGTATACTGTACATAAAATATGAAAGTACAACATAGATATATTATATACTGTACATAAAATATCAAATTTCACCAAATATGTATTATATACTCTCCATAAAATATCAAAGTCCACCAATTATATATTATCTACTGTACATAAAATATCAAATTTCACCAAATATATATTATATACTGTAGATACAATATCAAATTTCACAAAATATATATTATATACTGTACATAAAATATCAAATTTCATCAAATATATTATATACTGTACATAAAATATGAAAGTACACCAAACATATGTAATATACTGTACATAAAATACCAAATTTCACTAAATATATATTATATACTGTACATAAAATATCAAATTTCACCAAATATATATTATATACTGTACATAAAATATCAAATTTTATCAAATATATTATAAACTGTACATAAAATATGAAAGTACACCAAATATATATTATATACTGTACATAAAATATGAAAGTACACCAAATATATATTATATACTGTACATAAAATATCAAATTTCACCAAATATATATTATATACTCTACATAAATTATCAAATTCCACCAAATATATATTATCTACTGTACATAAAATATGAAAGTAGGCCAAATATATATTATATACTGTATATAAAATATCAAATTTAACAATATATATTATATACTGTACATAAAATATGAAATTTCACCAAATATATATTATATACTGTACATAAAATATCAAATTTTATCAAATATATTATATACTGTACATAAAATATGAAAGTACAGCAAATATATATTATATACTGTACATAATATATCAAATTTCAACAAATATATATTATATCCTCTACATCAAATATCAAAGTCCACGAAATATATATTATCTACTGTACATAAAATGTCAAATTTCACCAAATATATATTATATACTGTACATAAAATATCAAATTCGACCAAATATATATTATCTACTGTACATAAAATATGAAATTACGCCAAATATATATTATATACTGTATGTAAAATATCAAATATAACAATATATATTATATACTGTACATAAAATATCAAATTTCACCAGATATACTTTATATACTGTACATAAAATATCAAATTTCACCAGATATATATTATATACTGTACATAAAATATCAAATTTTAACAAATATATTATATACTGTACATAAAATATGAAAGTACAGCAAATATATATTATATACTGTTCATAAAATATCAAATTTCACTAAATAAATATTATATACTCTACATAAAATATCAAATTTCACCAAATATATTATATACTGTACATAAAATATGAAAGTACAC
Source organism: Gorilla gorilla gorilla (assembly GCF_029281585.2). Lineage (NCBI taxonomy): Eukaryota > Metazoa > Chordata > Mammalia > Primates > Hominidae > Gorilla > Gorilla gorilla. Next base: position 3,857,173 of record NC_073236.2, read on the forward strand.
CAAATATATGTAATATACTGTACGTAAAATACCAAATTTCACTAAATATATATTATATACTGTACATAAAATATCAAATTTCACCAAATATATATTATATACTGTACATAAAATATCAAATTTTATCAAATATATTATAAACTGTACATAAAATATGAAATTTCACCAAATATATATTATATACTGTACATAAAATATCAAATTTTATCAAATATATTTTATACTGTACATAAAATATGAAAGTACAGCAAATATATATTATATACTGTACATAATATATCAAATTTCAACAAATATATATTATATCCTCTACATAAAATATCAAAGTCCACGAAATATATATTATCTACTGTACATAAAATGTCAAATTTCACCAAATATATATTATATACTGTACATAAAATATCAAATTCCACCAAATATATATTATCTACTGTACATAAAATATGAAAGTACGCCAAATATATATTATATACTGTATGTAAAATATCAAATTTAACAATATATATTATATACGGTACATAAAATATCAAATTTCACCAGATATACCTTATATACTGTACATAAAATATCAAATTTCACCAGATATATATTATATACTGTACATAAAATATCAAATTTTAACAAATATATTATATACTGTACATAAAATATGAAAGTACAGCAAATATATATTATATACTGTACATAAAATATCAAATTTCACCAAATATATATTATATACTCTACATAAAATATCAAATTTCACCAAATGTATATTATATACTCTACATAATATATGAAAGTCCACCTAATATATATTATCTACTGTACATTAAATATGAAGTTTCACAAAATATATGTTATCTACTGTTCATGAAATATCAAATTTCATCAATTATATTATACACTGTACATGAAATATGAAATTACACCAAATATATATTATATACTGTACATAAAATATGAAAGTACACCAAATATATATTATATACTGTACATAAAATATCAAATTTCACCAAATATATATTATATACTCTACATAATATATGAAAGTCCACCTAATATATATTATCTACTGTACATTAAATATCAAGTTTCACAAAATATATGTTATCTACTGTTCATGAAATATCAAATTTCATCAATTATATTATACACTGTACATGAAATATGAAATTACACCAAATATATATTATATACTGTACATAAAATATGAAAGTACACCAAATACATATTATATACTGTACATAAAATGTCAAATTTCACCAAATATGTATTATATACTCTACATAAAATATCAAAGTCCACCAATTATATATTATCTACTGTACATAAAATATCAAATTTCACCAAATATATATTATATACTGTAGATAAAATATCAAATTTCACCAAATATATATTATATACTGTACATAAAATATCAAATTTCATCAAATATATTATATACTGTACATAAAATATGAAAGTACACCAAATATATATTATATACTGTACATAAAATATCAAATTTCACCAAATATATATTATATACTCTACATAAAATATCAAATTCCACCAAATATATATTATCTACTGTACATTAAATATGAAAGTAGGCCAAATATATATTATATACTGTATGTAAAATATCAAATTTAACAATATATATTATATACTGTATATAAAATATCAAATTTCACCAGATATATATTATATACTCTACATAAAATATGAAAGTCCACCAAATATATATTATCTACTGTACATTAAATATCAAATTTCACAAAATATATGTTATATACTGTTCATGAAATATCAAATTTCATCAAATATATTATACACTGTACATAAAATATGAAATTACACCAAATATATATTGTATACTGTACATAAAATATGAAAGTACAACATATATATTATATACTGTACATAAAATATCAAATTTCAAAAAATTTGTATTATATACTCTACATAAAATATGAAAGTTCACCAAATATATATTATCTACAGTACATTAAATATCAACTTTCACAAAATATATGTTACATACTGTTCATGAAATATCAAATTTCATCAAATATATTATACACTGTACATAAAATATGAAATTACACCAAATATATATAGTATACTGTACATAAAATATGAAAGTACAACATATATATATTATATACTGTACATAAAATATCAAATTTCACCAAATATGTATTATATACTCTACATAAAATATCAAAGTCCACCAATTATATATTATCTACTGTACATAAAATATCAAATTTCACCAAATATATATTATATACTGTAGATACAATATCAAATTTCACAAAATATATATTATGTACTGTACATAAAATATCAAATTTCATCAAATATATTATATACTGTACATAAAATATGAAAGTACACCAAATATATGTAATATACTGTACATAAAATACCAAATTTCACTAAATATATATTATATACTGTACATAAAATATCAAATTTCACCAAATATATATTATATACTGTACATAAAATATCAAATTTTATCAAATATATTATAAACTGTACATAAAATATGAAAGTACACCAAATATATATTATATACTGTACATATAATATGAAAGTACACCAAATATATATTATATACTGTACATAAAATATCAAATTTCACCAAATATATATTATATACTCTACATAAAATATCAAATTCCACCAAATATATATTATCTACTGTACATAAAATCTGAAAGTAGGCCAAATATATATTATATACCGTATATAAAATATCAAATTTAACAATATATATTATATACTGTACATAAAATATGAAATTTCACCAAATATATATTATATACTGTACATAAAATATCAAATTTTATCAAATATATTATATACTGTACATAAAATATGAAAGTACAGCAAATATATATTATATACTATACATAATATATCAAATTTCAACAAATATATATTATATCCTCTACATAAAATATCAAAGTCCACGAAATATATATTATCTACTGTACATAAAATGTCAAATTTCACCAAATATATATTATATACTGTACATAAAATATCAAATTCCACCAAATATATATTATCTACTGTACATAAAATATGAAAGTACGCCAAATATATATTATATACTGTATGTAAAATATCAAATTTAACAATATATATTATATACTATACATAAAATATCAAATTTCACCAGATATACCTTATATACTGTACATAAAATATCAAATTTCACCAGATATATATTATATACTGTACATAAAATATCAAATTTTAACAAATATATTATATACTGTACATAAAATATGAAAGTACAGCAAATATATATTATATACTGTACATAAAATATCAAATTTCACCAAATATATATTATATACTCTACATAAAATATCAAATTTCACCAAATGTATATTATATACTCTACATAATATATGAAAGTCCACCTAATATATATTATCTACTGTACATTAAATATGAAGTTTCACAAAATATATGTTATCTACTGTTCATGAAATATCAAATTTCATCAATTATATTATACACTGTACATGAAATATGAAATTACACCAAATATATATTATATACTGTACATAAAATATGAAAGTACACCAAATATATATTATATACTGTACATAAAATATCAAATTTCACCAAATATATATTATATACTCTACATAAAATATCAAATTTCACCAAATATATATTATATACTCTACATAATATATGAAAGTCCACCTAATATATATTATCTACTGTACATTAAATATCAAGTTTCACAAAATATATGTTATCTACTGTTCATGAAATATCAAATTTCATCAATTATATTATACACTGTACATGAAATATGAAATTACACCAAATATATATTATATACTGTACATAAAATATGAAAGTACACCAAATATATATTATATACTGTACATAAAATATCAAATTTCACCAAATATGTATTATATACTCTACATAAAATATCAAAGTCCACCAATTATATATTATCTACTGTACATAAAATATCAAATTTCACCAAATATATATTATATACTGTAGATAAAATATCATATTTCACCAAATATATATTATATACTGTACATAAAATATCAAATTTCATCAAATATATTATATACTGTACATAAAATATGAAAGTACACCAAATATATATTATATACTGTACATAAAATATGAAAGTACACCAAATATATATTATAAACTGTACATAAAATATCAAATTTCACCAAATATATATTATATACTCTATATAAAATATCAAATTCCACCAAATATATATTATCTACAGTACATTAAATATGAAAGTAGGCCAAATATATATTATATACTGTATATAAAATATCAAATTTAACAATATATATTATATACTGTACATAAAATATCAAATTTCACCAGATATATATTATATACTGTACATAAAATATCAAATTTTATCAAATATATTATATACTGTACATAAAATATGAAAGTACAGCAAATATATATTATATACTGTAAATAAAATATCAAATTTCAACCAATATATATTATATCCTCTACATAAAATATCAAAGTCCAAGAAATATATATTATCTACTGTACATAAAATGTCAAATATCACCAAATATATATTATATACTGTACATAAAATATCAAATTTCACCAAATATATATTATATACTGTAGATAAAATATCAAATTTCACCAAATATATATTATATACTGTACATAAAATATCAAATTTCATCAAATATATTATATACTGTAAATAAAATATGAAAGTACACCAAATATATATTATATACTATACATAAAATATCAAATTTCACCAAATATATATTATATACTCTACATAAAATATCAAATTCCACCAAATATATATTATCTACTGTACATTAAATATGAAAGTAGGCCAAATATATATTATATACTGTATATAAAATATCAAATTTAACAATATATGTTATATATTGTATATAAAATATCAAATTTAACAATATATATTATATACTGTATATAAAATATCAAATTTCACCAGATATTTATTATATACTCTACATAAAATATGAAAGTCCACCAAATATATATTATCTAGTGTACATTAAATATCAAATTTCACAAAATATATATTATATACTGTACATAAAATATCAAATTTTCAAATATATTATATACTGTACATAAAATATGAAAGTACAGCAAATATATATTATATACTGTACATAAAATGTCAAATTTCAACAAATATATATTATATCCTCTACATAAAATATCAAAGTCCAAGAAATATATATTATCTACTGTACATAAAATGTCAAATTTCACCAAGTATATATTATATACTGTACATAAAATATCAAATTTCACCAAATATATATTATATACTCTACATAAAATATGAAAGTCCACCAAATATATATTATCTACTGTACATTAAATATCAAATTTCACAAAATATCTGTTATATACTGTTCATGAAATATCAAATTTCATCAAATATATTATACACTGTACATAAAATATGAAATTACACCAAATATATATTGTATACTGTACATAAAATATGAAAGTACAACATAGATATATTATATACTGTACATAAAATATCAAATTTCACCAAATATGTATTATATACTCTACATAAAATATGAAAGTTCACCAAATATATATTATCTACTGTACATTAAATATCAAATTTCACAAAATATATGTTACATACTGTTCATGAAATATCAAATTTCATCAAATATATTATACACTGTACATAAAATATGAAATTACACCAAATATATATAGTATACTGTACATAAAATATGAAAGTACAACATATATATATTATATACTGTACAAAAATTTCAAATTTCTCCAAATATGTATTATATACTCTCCATAAAATATCAAAGTCCACCAATTATATATTATCTACTTTACATAAAATATCAAATTTCACCAAATATATATTATATACTGTAGATACAATATCAAATTTCACAAAATATATATTATATACTGTACATAAAATATCAAATTTCATCAAATATATTATATACTGTACATAAAATATGAAAGTACACCAAACATATGTAATATACTGTACATAAAATACCAAATTTCACTAAATATATATTATATACTGTACATAAAATATCAAATTTCACCAAATATACATTATATACTGTACATAAAATATCAAATTTTATCAAATATATTATAAACTGTACATAAAATATGAAAGTACACCAAATATATATTATATACTGTACATAAAATATGAAAGTACACCAAATATATATTATATACTGTACATAAAATATCAAATTTCACCAAATATATATTATATACTCTACATAAATTATCAAATTCCACCAAATATATATTATCTACTGTACATAAAATATGAAAGTAGGCCAAATATATATTATATACTGTATATAAAATATCAAATTTAACAATATATATTATATACTGTACATAAAATATGAAATTTCACCAAATATATATTATATACTGTACATAAAATATCAAATTTTATCAAATATATTATATACTGTACATAAAATATGAAAGTACAGCAAATATATATTATATACTGTACATAATATATCAAATTTCAACAAATATATATTATATCCTCTACATCAAATATCAAAGTCCGCGAAATATATATTATCTACTGTACATAAAATGTCAAATTTCACCAAATATATATTATATACTGTACATAAAATATCAAATTCGACCAAATATATATTATCTACTGTACATAAAATATGAAATTACGCCAAATATATATTATATACTGTATGTAAAATATCAAATATAACAATATATATTATATACTGTACATAAAATATCAAATTTCACCAGATATACTTTATATACTGTACATAAAATATCAAATTTCACCAGATATATATTATATACTGTACATAAAATATCAAATTTTAACAAATATATTATATACTGTACATAAAATATGAAAGTACAGCAAATATATATTATATACTGTTCATAAAATATCAAATTTCACTAAATAAATATTATATACTCTACATAAAATATCAAATTTCACCAAATATATATTATATACTCTACATAATATATGAAAGTCCACCTAATATATATTATCTACTGTACATTAAATATCAAGTTTCACAAAATATATGTTATCTACTGTTCATGAAATATCAAATTTCATCAATTATATTATACACTGTACATGAAATATGAAATTACACCAAATATATATTATATACTGTACATAAAATATGAAAGGACACCAAATATATATTATATACTGTACATAAAATATCAAATTTCACCAAATATGTATTATATACTCTACATAAAATATCAAATTCCACCAATTATATATTATCTACTGTACATAAAATATCAAATTTCACCAAATATATATTATATACAGTAGATAAAATATCAAATTTCACCAAATATATATTATATACTGTACATAAAATATCAAATTTCATCAAATATATTATATACTGTACATAAAATATTAAAGTACACCAAATATATATTATATACTGTACATAAAATATGAAAGTACACCAAATATATATTATATACTGTACATAAAATATCAAATTTCACCAAATATATATTATACACTCTATATAAAATATCAAATTCCACCAAATATATATTATCTACTGTACATTAAATATGAAAGTAGGCCAAATATATATTATATACTGTATATAAAATATCAAATTTAACAATATATATTATATACTGTACATAAAATATCAAATTTCACCAGATATATATTATATACTGTACATAAAATATCAAATTTTATCAAATATATTATATACTGTACATAAAATATGAAAGTACAGCAAATATATATTATATACTGTAAATAAAATATCAAATTTCAACAAATATATATTATATCCTCTACATAAAATATCAAAGTCCAAGAAATATATATTATCTACTGTACATAAAATGTCAAATATCACCAAATATATATTATATACTGTACATAAAATATCAAATTTCACCAAATATATATTATATACTGTAGATAAAATATCAAATTTCACCAAATATATATTATATACTGTACATAAAATATCAAATTTCATCAAATATATTATATACTGTAAATAAAATATGAAAGTACACCAAATATATATTATATACTATACATAAAATATCAAATTTCACCAAATATATATTATATACTCTACATAAAATATCAAATTCCACCAAATATATATTATCTACTGTACATTAAATATGAAAGTAGGCCAAATATATATTATATACTGTATATAAAATATCAAATTTAACAATATATATTATATATTGTATATAAAATATCAAATTTAACAATATATATTATATACTGTATATAAAATATCAAATTTCACCAGATATTTATTATATACTCTACATAAAATATGAAAGTCCACCAAATATATATTATCTACTGTACATTAAATATCAAATTTCACAAAATATATGTTATATACTGTTCATGAAATATCAAATTTCATCAAATATATTATACACTGTACATAAAATATGAAATTACACCAAATATATATTGTATACTGTACATAAAATATGAAAGTACAACATAGATATATTATATACTGTACATAAAATATCAAATTTCACCAAATATGTATTATATACTCTACATAAAATATGAAAGTTCACCAAATATATATTATCTACTGTACATTAAATATCAAATTTCACAAAATATATGTTACATACTGTTCATGAAATATCAAATTTCATCAAATATATTATACACTGTACATAAAATATGAAATTACACCAAATATATATAGTATACTGTACATAAAATATGAAAGTACAACATATATATATTATATACTGTACAAAAATTTCAAATTTCACCAAATATGTATTATATACTCTCCATAAAATATCAAAGTCCACCAATTATATATTATCTACTTTACATAAAATATCAAATTTCACCAAATATATATTATATACTGTAGATACAATATCAAATTTCACAAAATATATATTATATACTGTACATAAAATATCAAATTTCATCAAATATATTATATACTGTACATAAAATATGAAAGTACACCAAACATATGTAATATACTGTACAAAAAATACCAAATTTCACTAAATATATATTATATACTGTACATAAAATATCAAATTTCACCAAATATATATTATATACTGTACATAAAATATCAAATTTTATCAAATATACTATAAACTGTACATAAAATATGAAAGTACACGAAATATATATTATATACTGTACATAAAATATGAAAGTACACCAAATATATATTATATACTGTACATAAAATATCAAATTTCACCAAATATATATTATATACTCTACATAAATTATCAAATTCCACCAAATATATATTATCTACTGTACATAAAATATGAAAGTAGGCCAAATATATATTATATACTGTATATAAAATATCAAATTTAACAATATATATTATATACTGTACATAAAATATGAAATTTCACCAAATATATATTATATACTGTACATAAAATATCAAATTTTATCAAATATATTATATACTGTACATAAAATATGAAAGTACAGCAAATATATATTATATACTGTACATAATATATCAAATTTCAACAAATATATATTATATCCTCTACATCAAATATCAAAGTCCACGAAATATATATTATCTACTGTACATAAAATGTCAAATTTCACCAAATATATATTATATACTGTACATAAAATATCAAATTCGACCAAATATATATTATCTACTGTACATAAAATATGAAATTACGCCAAATATATATTATATACTGTATGTAAAATATCAAATATAACAATATATATTATATACTGTACATAAAATATCAAATTTCACCAGATATACTTTATATACTGTACATAAAATATCAAATTTCACCAGATATATATTATATACTGTACATAAAATATCAAATTTTAACAAATATATTATATACTGTACATAAAATATGAAAGTACAGCAAATATATATTATATACTGTTCATAAAATATCAAATTTCACTAAATAAATATTATATACTCTACATAAAATATCAAATTTCACCAAATATATATTATATACTCTACATAATATATGAAAGTCCACCTAATATATATTATCTACTGTACATTAAATATCAAGTTTCACAAAATATATGTTATCTACTGTTCATGAAATATCAAATTTCATCAATTATATTATACACTGTACATGAAATATGAAATTACACCAAATATATATTATATACTGTACATAAAATATGAAAGGACACCAAATATATATTATATACTGTACATAAAATATCAAATTTCACCAAATATGTATTATATACTCTACATAAAATATCAAATTCCACCAATTATATATTATCTACAGTACATAAAATATCAAATTTCACCAAATATATATTATATACAGTAGATAAAATATCAAATTTCACCAAATATATATTATATACTGTACATAAAATATCAAATTTCATCAAATATATTATATACTGTACATAAAATATTAAAGTACACCAAATATATATTATATACTGTACATAAAATATGAAAGTACACCAAATATATATTATATACTGTACATAAAATATCAAATTTCACCAAATATATATTATACACTCTATATAAAATATCAAATTCCACCAAATATATATTATCTACTGTACATTAAATATGAAAGTAGGCCAAATATATATTATATACTGTATATAAAATATCAAATTTAACAATATATATTATATACTGTACATAAAATATCAAATTTCACCATATATATATTATATACTGTACATAAAATATCAAATTTTATCAAATATATTATATACTGTACATAAATTATGATAGTACAGCAAATATATATTATATACTGTAAATAAAATATCAAATTTCAACAAATATATATTATATCCTCTACATAAAATATCAAAGTCCAAGAAATATATATTATCTACTGTACATTAAATGTCAAATATCACCAAATATATATTATATACTGTACATAAAATATCAAATTTCACCAAATATATATTATATACTCTACATAAAATATGAAAGTCCACCAAATATATATTATCTACTGTACATTAAATATCAAATTTCACAAAATATATGTTATATACTGTTCATGAAATATCAAATTTCATCAAATATATTATACACTGTACATAAAATATGAAATTACACCAAATATATATTGTATACTGTACATAAAATATGAAAGTACAACATATATATATTATATACTGTACATAAAATATCAAATTTCACCAAATATGTATTATATACTCTACATAAAATATCAAAGTCCACCAATTATATATTATCTACTGTACATAAAATATCAAATTTCACCAAATATATATTATATACTGTAGATACAATATGAAATTTCACAAAATATATATTATATACTGTACATAAAATATCAAATTTCATCAAATATATTATATACTGTACTAAAATATGAAAGTACACCAAATATATATAATATACTCTACATAAAATACCAAATTTCACTAAATATATATTATATACTGTACATAAAATATCAAATTTCACCAAATATATATTATATATTGTACATAAAATATCAAATTTTATCAAATATATTATATACTGTACATAAAATATATAAGTACAGCAAATATATATTATATACTGTACATAAAATATCAAATTTCACCAAATATGTATTATATACTCTACATAAAATATCAAAGTCCACCAATTATATATTATCTACTGTACATAAAATATCAAATTTCACCAAATATATATTATATACTGTAGATAAAATATCAAATTTCACGAAATATATATTATATACTTTAAATAAAATATCAAATTTCACCAAATATATATTATATACTCTACATAAAATATCAAATTCCAGCAAATATATATTATCTACTGTACATAAAATATGAAAGTACGCCAAATATATATTATGTACAGTAAGTAAAATATCAAATTTAACAATATATATTATATACTGTACATAAAATATCAAATTTCACCAGATATATATTATATACTGTACATAAAATATCAAATTTCACCATCTATATATTATATACTGTACATAAAATATCAAATTTTATCAAATATATTATATACTGTACATAAAATATGAAAGTACAGCAAATATATATTATATACTGTACATAAAATATCAAATTTCACCAAATATATATTATACAATCTACATAATATATGAACGTCCACCTAATATATATTATCTACTATACATTAAATATCAAGTTTCACAAAATATATGTTATATACTGTTCATGAAATATGAAATTTCGTCAATTATATTATACACTGTACACGAAATATGAAATTACATCAAATATATATTATATACTGTACATGAAATATGAAAGTACACCAAATATATATTATATACTGTACATAAAATATCAAATTTCACCAAATATGTATTATATACTCTACATAAAATATCAAAGTCCACCAATTATATATTATCTACTGTACATAAAATATCAAATTTCACCAAATATATATTATATACTGTAGATAAAATATCAAATTTCACCAAATATATATTATATACTGTACATAAAATATCAAATTTCAACAAATATATTATATACTGTACATAAAATATGAAAGTACACCAAATATATATTATATACTGTACATAAAATATCAAATTTCACCAAATATATATTATATACTCTACATAAAATATCAAATTCCACCAAATATATATTATCTACTGTACATTAAATATGAAAGTAGGCCAAATATATATTATATACTGTATATAAAGTATCAAATTTAACAATATATATTATATACTGTACATAAAATATCAAATTTCACCAGATATATATTATATACTCTACATAAAATATGAAAGTCCACCAAATATATATTATCTACTGTACATTAAATATCAAATTTCACAAAATATATGTTATATACTGTTCATGAAATATCAAATTTCATCAAATATATTATACACTGTACATAAAATATGAAATTACACCAAATATATATTGTATACTGTACATAAAATATGAAAGTACAACATATATATATTATATACTGTACATAAAATATCAAATTTCACCAACTATGTATTATATACTCTACATAAAATATGAAAGTTCACCAAATATATATTATCTACTGTACATTAAATATCAAATTTCACAAAATATATGTTACATACTGTTCATGAAATATCAAATTTCATCAAATATATTATACACTGTACATAAAATATGAAATTACACCAAATATATATAGTATACTGTACATAAAATATGAAAGTACAACATATATATATTATATACTGTACATAAAATATCAAATTTCACCAAATATGTATTATATACTCTACATAAAATATCAAAGTCCACCAATTATATATTATCTACTGTACATAAAATATCAAATTTCACCAAATATATATTATATACTGTAGATACAATATCAAATTTCACAAAATATATATTATATACTGTACATAAAATATCAAATTTCATCAAATATATTATATACTGTACATAAAATATGAAAGTACACCAAATATATGTAATATACTGTACGTAAAATACCAAATTTCACTAAATATATATTATATACTGTACATAAAATATCAAATTTCACCAAATATATATTATATACTGTACATAAAATATCAAATTTTATCAAATATATTATAAACTGTACATAAAATATGAAATTTCACCAAATATATATTATATACTGTACATAAAATATCAAATTTTATCAAATATATTTTATACTGTACATAAAATATGAAAGTACAGCAAATATATATTATATACTGTACATAATATATCAAATTTCACCAAATATATATTATATCCTCTACATAAAATATCAAAGTCCATGAAATATATATTATCTACTGTACATAAAATGTCAAATTTCACCAAATATATATTATATACTGTACATAAAATATCAAATTCCACCAAATATATATTATCTACTGTACATAAAATATGAAAGTACGCCAAATATATATTATATACTGTATGTAAAATATCAAATTTAACAATATATATTATATACGGTACATAAAATATCAAATTTCACCAGATATACCTTATATACTGTACATAAAATATCAAATTTCACCAGATATATATTATATACTGTACATAAAATATCAAATTTTAACAAATATATTATATACTGTACATAAAATATGAAAGTACAGCAAATATATATTATATACTGTACATAAAATATCAAATTTCACCAAATATATATTATATACTCTACATAAAATATCAAATTTCACCAAATGTATATTATATACTCTACATAATATATGAAAGTCCACCTAATATATATTATCTACTGTACATTAAATATGAAGTTTCACAAAATATATGTTATCTACTGTTCATGAAATATCAAATTTCATCAATTATATTATACACTGTACATGAAATATGAAATTACACCAAATATATATTATATACTGTACATAAAATATGAAAGTACACCAAATATATATTATATACTGTACATAAAATATCAAATTTCACCAAATATATATTATATACTCTACATAATATATGAAAGTCCACCTAATATATATTATCTACTGTACATTAAATATCAAGTTTCACAAAATATATGTTATCTACTGTTCATGAAATATCAAATTTCATCAATTCTATTATACACTGTACATGAAATATGAAATTACACCAAATATATATTATTTACTGTACATAAAATATGAAAGTACACCAAATACATATTATATACTGTACATAAAATGTCAAATTTCACCAAATATGTATTATATACTCTACATAAAATATCAAAGTCCACCAATTATATATTATCTGCTGTACATAAAATATCAAATTTCACCAAATATATATTATATACTGTAGATAAAATATCAAATTTCACCAAATATATATTATATACTGTACATAAAATATCAAATTTCATCAAATATATTATATACTGTACATAAAATATGAAAGTACACCAAATATATATTATATACTGTACATAAAATATCAAATTTCACCAAATATATATTATATACTCTACATAAAATATCAAATTCCACCAAATATATATTATCTACTGTACATTAAATATGAAAGTAGGCCAAATATATATTATATACTGTATGTAAAATATCAAATTTAACAATATATATTATATACTGTATATAAAATATCAAATTTCACCAGATATATATTATATACTCTACATAAAATATGAAAGTCCACCAAATATATATTATCTACTGTACATTAAATATCAAATTTCACAAAATATATGTTATATACTGTTCATGAAATATCAAATTTCATCAAATATATTATACACTGTACATAAAATATGAAATTACACCAAATATATATTGTATACTGTACATAAAATATGAAAGTACAACATATATATTATATACTGTACATAAAATATCAAATTTCAAAAAATTTGTATTATATACTCTACATAAAATATGAAAGTTCACCAAATATATATTATCTACAGTACATTAAATATCAACTTTCACAAAATATATGTTACATACTGTTCATGAAATATCAAATTTCATCAAATATATTATACACTGTACATAAAATATGAAATTACACCAAATATATATAGTATACTGTACATAAAATATGAAAGTACAACATATATATATTATATAATGTACATAAAATATCAAATTTCACCAAATATGTATTATATACTCTACATAAAATATCAAATCCACCAATTATATATTATCTACTGTACATAAAATATCAAATTTCACCAAATATATATTATATACTGTAGATACAATATCAAATTTCACGAAATATATATTATATACTGTACATAAAATATCAAATTTCATCAAATATATTATATACTGTACATAAAATATGAAAGTACACCAAATATATGTAATATACTGTACATAAAATACCAAATTTCACTAAATATATATTATATACTGTACATAAAATATCAAATTTCACCAAATATATATTATATACTGTACATAAAATATCAAATTTTATCAAATATATTATAAACTGTACATAAAATATGAAAGTACACCAAATATATATTATATACTGTACATATAATATGAAAGTACACCAAATATATATTATATACTGTACATAAAATATCAAATTTCACCAAATATATATTATATACTCTACATAAAATATCAAATTCCACCAAATATATATTATCTACTGTACATAAAATCTGAAAGTAGGCCAAATATATATTATATACTGTATATAAAATATCAAATTTAACAATATATATTATATACTGTACATAAAATATGAAATTTCCCCAAATATATATTATATACTGTACATAAAATATCAAATTTTATCAAATATATTATATACTGTACATAAAATATGAAAGTACAGCAAATATATATTATATACTATACATAATATATCAAATTTCAACAAATATATATTATATCCTCTACATAAAATATCAAAGTCCAGGAAATATATATTATCTACTGTACATAAAATGTCAAATTTCACCAAATATATATTATATACTGTACATAAAATATCAAATTCCACCAAATATATATTATCTACTGTACATAAAATATGAAAGTATGCCAAATATATATTATATACTGTATGTAAAATATCAAATTTAACAATATATATTATATACTGTACATAAAATATCAAATTTCACCAGATATACCTTATATACTGTACATAAAATATCAAATTTCACCAGATATATATTATATACTGTACATAAAATACCAAATTTTATCAAATATATTATATACTGTACATAAAATATGAAAGTACAGCAAATATATATTATATACTGTACATAAAATATCAAATTTCATCAAATATATTATATACTGTACATAAAATATGAAAGTACACCAAATATATGTAATATACTGTACATAAAATACCAAATTTCACTAAATATATATTATATACTGTACATAAAATATCAAATTTCACCAAATATATATTATATACTGTACATAAAATATCAAATTTCATCAAATATATTATATACTGTACATAAAATATTAAAGTACACCAAATATATATTATATACTGTACATAAAATATGAAAGTACACCAAATATATATTATATACTGTACATAAAATATCAAATTTCACCAAATATATATTATACACTCTATATAAAATATCAAATTCCACCAAATATATATTATCTACTGTACATTAAATATGAAAGTAGGCCAAATATATATTATATACTGTATATAAAATATCAAATTTAACAATATATATTATATACTGTACATAAAATATCAAATTTCACCAGATATATATTATATACTGTACATAAAATATCAAATTTTATCAAATATATTATATACTGTACATAAAATATGAAAGTACAGCAAATATATATTATATACTGTAAATAAAATATCAAATTTCAACAAATATATATTATATCCTCTACATAAAATATCAAAGTCCAAGAAATATATATTATCTACTGTACATAAAATGTCAAATATCACCAAATATATATTATATACTGTACATAAAATATCAAATTTCACCAAATATATATTATATACTGTAGATAAAATATCAAATTTCACCAAATATATATTATATACTGTACATAAAATATCAAATTTCATCAAATATATTATATACTGTAAATAAAATATGAAAGTACACCAAATATATATTATATACTATACATAAAATATCAAATTTCACCAAATATATATTATATACTCTACATAAAATATCAAATTCCACCAAATATATATTATCTACTGTACATTAAATATGAAAGTAGGCCAAATATATATTATATACTGTATATAAAATATCAAATTTAACAATATATATTATATATTGTATATAAAATATCAAATTTAACAATATATATTATATACTGTATATAAAATATCAAATTTCACCAGATATTTATTATATACTCTACATAAAATATGAAAGTCCACCAAATATATATTATCTACTGTACATTAAATATCAAATTTCACAAAATATATGTTATATACTGTTCATGAAATATCAAATTTCATCAAATATATTATACACTGTACATAAAATATGAAATTACACCAAATATATATTGTATACTGTACATAAAATATGAAAGTACAACATAGATATATTATATACTGTACATAAAATATCAAATTTCACCAAATATGTATTATATACTCTACATAAAATATGAAAGTTCACCAAATATATATTATCTACTGTACATTAAATATCAAATTTCACAAAATATATGTTACATACTGTTCATGAAATATCAAATTTCATCAAATATATTATACACTGTACATAAAATATGAAATTACACCAAATATATATAGTATACTGTACATAAAATATGAAAGTACAACATATATATATTATATACTGTACAAAAATTTCAAATTTCACCAAATATGTATTATATACTCTCCATAAAATATCAAAGTCCACCAATTATATATTATCTACTTTACATAAAATATCAAATTTCACCAAATATATATTATATACTGTAGATACAATATCAAATTTCACAAAATATATATTATATACTGTACATAAAATATCAAATTTCATCAAATATATTATATACTGTACATAAAATATGAAAGTACACCAAACATATGTAATATACTGTACAAAAAATACCAAATTTCACTAAATATATATTATATACTGTACATAAAATATCAAATTTCACCAAATATATATTATATACTGTACATAAAATATCAAATTTTATCAAATATACTATAAACTGTACATAAAATATGAAAGTACACGAAATATATATTATATACTGTACATAAAATATGAAAGTACACCAAATATATATTATATACTGTACATAAAATATCAAATTTCACCAAATATATATTATATACTCTACATAAATTATCAAATTCCACCAAATATATATTATCTACTGTACATAAAATATGAAAGTAGGCCAAATATATATTATATACTGTATATAAAATATCAAATTTAACAATATATATTATATACTGTACATAAAATATGAAATTTCACCAAATATATATTATATACTGTACATAAAATATCAAATTTTATCAAATATATTATATACTGTACATAAAATATGAAAGTACAGCAAATATATATTATATACTGTAATAATATATCAAATTTCAACAAATATATATTATATCCTCTACATCAAATATCAAAGTCCACGAAATATATATTATCTACTGTACATAAAATGTCAAATTTCACCAAATATATATTATATACTGTACATAAAATATCAAATTCGACCAAATATATATTATCTACTGTACATAAAATATGAAATTACGCCAAATATATATTATATACTGTATGTAAAATATCAAATATAACAATATATATTATATACTGTACATAAAATATCAAATTTCACCAGATATACTTTATATACTGTACATAAAATATCAAATTTCACCAGATATATATTATATACTGTACATAAAATATCAAATTTTAACAAATATATTATATACTGTACATAAAATATGAAAGTACAGCAAATATATATTATATACTGTTCATAAAATATCAAATTTCACTAAATAAATATTATATACTCTACATAAAATATCAAATTTCACCAAATATATATTATATACTCTACATAATATATGAAAGTCCACCTAATATATATTATCTACTGTACATTAAATATCAAGTTTCACAAAATATATGTTATCTACTGTTCATGAAATATCAAATTTCATCAATTATATTATACACTGTACATGAAATATGAAATTACACCAAATATATATTATATACTGTACATAAAATATGAAAGGACACCAAATATATATTATATACTGTACATAAAATATCAAATTTCACCAAATATGTATTATATACTCTACATAAAATATCAAATTCCACCAATTATATATTATCTACAGTACATAAAATATCAAATTTCACCAAATATATATTATATACAGTAGATAAAATATCAAATTTCACCAAATATATATTATATACTGTACATAAAATATCAAATTTCATCAAATATATTATATACTGTACATAAAATATTAAAGTACACCAAATATATATTATATACTGTACATAAAATATGAAAGTACACCAAATATATATTATATACTGTACATAAAATATCAAATTTCACCAAATATATATTATACACTCTATATAAAATATCAAATTCCACCAAATATATATTATCTACTGTACATTAAATATGAAAGTAGGCCAAATATATATTATATACTGTATATAAAATATCAAATTTAACAATATATATTATATACTGTACATAAAATATCAAATTTCACCATATATATATTATATACTGTACATAAAATATCAAATTTTATCAAATATATTATATACTGTACATAAATTATGATAGTACAGCAAATATATATTATATACTGTAAATAAAATATCAAATTTCAACAAATATATATTATATCCTCTACATAAAATATCAAAGTCCAAGAAATATATATTATCTACTGTACATTAAATGTCAAATATCACCAAATATATATTATATACTGTACATAAAATATCAAATTTCACCAAATATATATTATATACTCTACATAAAATATGAAAGTCCACCAAATATATATTATCTACTGTACATTAAATATCAAATTTCACAAAATATATGTTATATACTGTTCATGAAATATCAAATTTCATCAAATATATTATACACTGTACATAAAATATGAAATTACACCAAATATATATTGTATACTGTACATAAAATATGAAAGTACAACATATATATATTATATACTGTACATAAAATATCAAATTTCACCAAATATGTATTATATACTCTACATAAAATATCAAAGTCCACCAATTATATATTATCTACTGTACATAAAATATCAAATTTCACCAAATATATATTATATACTGTAGATACAATATGAAATTTCACAAAATATATATTATATACTGTACATAAAATATCAAATTTCATCAAATATATTATATACTGTACATAAAATATGAAAGTACACCAAATATATATAATATACTCTACATAAAATACCAAATTTCACTAAATATATATTATATACTGTACATAAAATATCAAATTTCACCAAATATATATTATATATTGTACATAAAATATCAAATTTTATCAAATATATTATATACTGTACATAAAATATATAAGTACAGCAAATATATATTATATACTGTACATAAAATATCAAATTTCACCAAATATGTATTATATACTCTACATAAAATATCAAAGTCCACCAATTATATATTATCTACTGTACATAAAATATCAAATTTCACCAAATATATATTATATACTGTAGATAAAATATCAAATTTCACGAAATATATATTATATACTTTAAATAAAATATCAAATTTCACCAAATATATATTATATACTCTACATAAAATATCAAATTCCAGCAAATATATATTATCTACTGTACATAAAATATGAAAGTACGCCAAATATATATTATGTACAGTAAGTAAAATATCAAATTTAACAATATATATTATATACTGTACATAAAATATCAAATTTCACCAGATATATATTATATACTGTACATAAAATATCAAATTTCACCATCTATATATTATATACTGTACATAAAATATCAAATTTTATCAAATATATTATATACTGTACATAAAATATGAAAGTACAGCAAATATATATTATATACTGTACATAAAATATCAAATTTCACCAAATATATATTATACAATCTACATAATATATGAACGTCCACCTAATATATATTATCTACTATACATTAAATATCAAGTTTCACAAAATATATGTTATATACTGTTCATGAAATATGAAATTTCGTCAATTATATTATACACTGTACACGAAATATGAAATTACATCAAATATATATTATATACTGTACATGAAATATGAAAGTACACCAAATATATATTATATACTGTACATAAAATATCAAATTTCACCAAATATGTATTATATACTCTACATAAAATATCAAAGTCCACCAATTATATATTATCTACTGTACATAAAATATCAAATTTCACCAAATATATATTATATACTGTAGATAAAATATCAAATTTCACCAAATATATATTATATACTGTACATAAAATATCAAATTTCAACAAATATATTATATACTGTACATAAAATATGAAAGTACACCAAATATATATTATATACTGTACATAAAATATCAAATTTCACCAAATATATATTATATACTCTACATAAAATATCAAATTCCACCAAATATATATTATCTACTGTACATTAAATATGAAAGTAGGCCAAATATATATTATATACTGTATATAAAGTATCAAATTTAACAATATATATTATATACTGTACATAAAATATCAAATTTCACCAGATATATATTATATACTCTACATAAAATATGAAAGTCCACCAAATATATATTATCTACTGTACATTAAATATCAAATTTCACAAAATATATGTTATATACTGTTCATGAAATATCAAATTTCATCAAATATATTATACACTGTACATAAAATATGAAATTACACCAAATATATATTGTATACTGTACATAAAATATGAAAGTACAACATATATATATTATATACTGTACATAAAATATCAAATTTCACCAACTATGTATTATATACTCTACATAAAATATGAAAGTTCACCAAATATATATTATCTACTGTACATTAAATATCAAATTTCACAAAATATATGTTACATACTGTTCATGAAATATCAAATTTCATCAAATATATTATACACTGTACATAAAATATGAAATTACACCAAATATATATAGTATACTGTACATAAAATATGAAAGTACAACATATATATATTATATACTGTACATAAAATATCAAATTTCACCAAATATGTATTATATACTCTACATAAAATATCAAAGTCCACCAATTATATATTATCTACTGTACATAAAATATCAAATTTCACCAAATATATATTATATACTGTAGATACAATATCAAATTTCACAAAATATATATTATATACTGTACATAAAATATCAAATTTCATCAAATATATTATATACTGTACATAAAATATGAAAGTACACCAAATATATGTAATATACTGTACGTAAAATACCAAATTTCACTAAATATATATTATATACTGTACATAAAATATCAAATTTCACCAAATATATATTATATACTGTACATAAAATATCAAATTTTATCAAATATATTATAAACTGTACATAAAATATGAAATTTCACCAAATATATATTATATACTGTACATAAAATATCAAATTTTATCAAATATATTTTATACTGTACATAAAATATGAAAGTACAGCAAATATATATTATATACTGTACATAATATATCAAATTTCAACAAATATATATTATATCCTCTACATAAAATATCAAAGTCCATGAAATATATATTATCTACTGTACATAAAATGTCAAATTTCACCAAATATATATTATATACTGTACATAAAATATCAAATTCCACCAAATATATATTATCTACTGTACATAAAATATGAAAGTACGCCAAATATATATTATATACTGTATGTAAAATATCAAATTTAACAATATATATTATATACGGTACATAAAATATCAAATTTCACCAGATATACCTTATATACTGTACATAAAATATCAAATTTCACCAGATATATATTATATACTGTACATAAAATATCAAATTTTAACAAATATATTATATACTGTACATAAAATATGAAAGTACAGCAAATATATATTATATACTGTACATAAAATATCAAATTTCACCAAATATATATTATATACTCTACATAAAATATCAAATTTCACCAAATGTATATTATATACTCTACATAATATATGAAAGTCCACCTAATATATATTATCTACTGTACATTAAATATGAAGTTTCACAAAATATATGTTATCTACTGTTCATGAAATATCAAATTTCATCAATTATATTATACACTGTACATGAAATATGAAATTACACCAAATATATATTATATACTGTACATAAAATATGAAAGTACACCAAATATATATTATATACTGTACATAAAATATCAAATTTCACCAAATATATATTATATACTCTACATAATATATGAAAGTCCACCTAATATATATTATCTACTGTACATTAAATATCAAGTTTCACAAAATATATGTTATCTACTGTTCATGAAATATCAAATTTCATCAATTCTATTATACACTGTACATGAAATATGAAATTACACCAAATATATATTATTTACTGTACATAAAATATGAAAGTACACCAAATACATATTATATACTGTACATAAAATGTCAAATTTCACCAAATATGTATTATATACTCTACATAAAATATCAAAGTCCACCAATTATATATTATCTGCTGTACATAAAATATCAAATTTCACCAAATATATATTATATACTGTAGATAAAATATCAAATTTCACCAAATATATATTATATACTGTACATAAAATATCAAATTTCATCAAATATATTATATACTGTACATAAAATATGAAAGTACACCAAATATATATTATATACTGTACATAAAATATCAAATTTCACCAAATATATATTATATACTCTACATAAAATATCAAATTCCACCAAATATATATTATCTACTGTACATTAAATATGAAAGTAGGCCAAATATATATTATATACTGTATGTAAAATATCAAATTTAACAATATATATTATATACTGTATATAAAATATCAAATTTCACCAGATATATATTATATACTCTACATAAAATATGAAAGTCCACCAAATATATATTATCTACTGTACATTAAATATCAAATTTCACAAAATATATGTTATATACTGTTCATGAAATATCAAATTTCATCAAATATATTATACACTGTACATAAAATATGAAATTACACCAAATATATATTGTATACTGTACATAAAATATGAAAGTACAACATATATATTATATACTGTACATAAAATATCAAATTTCAAAAAATTTGTATTATATACTCTACATAAAATATGAAAGTTCACCAAATATATATTATCTACAGTACATTAAATATCAACTTTCACAAAATATATGTTACATACTGTTCATGAAATATCAAATTTCATCAAATATATTATACACTGTACATAAAATATGAAATTACACCAAATATATATAGTATACTGTACATAAAATATGAAAGTACAACATATATATATTATATACTGTACATAAAATATCAAATTTCACCAAATATGTATTATATACTCTACATAAAATATCAAATCCACCAATTATATATTATCTACTGTACATAAAATATCAAATTTCACCAAATATATATTATATACTGTAGATACAATATCAAATTTCACGAAATATATATTATATACTGTACATAAAATATCAAATTTCATCAAATATATTATATACTGTACATAAAATATGAAAGTACACCAAATATATGTAATATACTGTACATAAAATACCAAATTTCACTAAATATATATTATATACTGTACATAAAATATCAAATTTCACCAAATATATATTATATACTGTACATAAAATATCAAATTTTATCAAATATATTATAAACTGTACATAAAATATGAAAGTACACCAAATATATATTATATACTGTACATATAATATGAAAGTACACCAAATATATATTATATACTGTACATAAAATATCAAATTTCACCAAATATATATTATATACTCTACATAAAATATCAAATTCCACCAAATATATATTATCTACTGTACATAAAATCTGAAAGTAGGCCAAATATATATTATATACTGTATATAAAATATCAAATTTAACAATATATATTATATACTGTACATAAAATATGAAATTTCCCCAAATATATATTATATACTGTACATAAAATATCAAATTTTATCAAATATATTATATACTGTACATAAAATATGAAAGTACAGCAAATATATATTATATACTATACATAATATATCAAATTTCAACAAATATATATTATATCCTCTACATAAAATATCAAAGTCCAGGAAATATATATTATCTACTGTACATAAAATGTCAAATTTCACCAAATATATATTATATACTGTACATAAAATATCAAATTCCACCAAATATATATTATCTACTGTACATAAAATATGAAAGTACGCCAAATATATATTATATACTGTATGTAAAATATCAAATTTAACAATATATATTATATACTGTACATAAAATATCAAATTTCACCAGATATACCTTATATACTGTACATAAAATATCAAATTTCACCAGATATATATTATATACTGTACATAAAATATCAAATTTTAACAAATATATTATATACTGTACATAAAATATGAAAGTACAGCAAATATATATTATATACTGTACATAAAATATCAAATTTCACCAAATATATATTATATACTCTACATAAAATATCAAATTTCACCAAATGTATATTATATACTCTACATAATATATGAAAGTCCACCTAATATATATTATCTACTGTACATTAAATATGAAGTTTCACAAAATATATGTTATCTACTGTTCATGAAATATCAAATTTCATCAATTATATTATACACTGTACATGAAATATGAAATTACACCAAATATATATTGTATACTGTACATAAAATATGAAAGTACACCAAATATATATTATATACTGTACATAAAATATCAAATTTCACCAAATATATATTATATACTCTACATAAAATATCAAATTTCACCAAATATATATTATATACTCTACATAATATATGAAAGTCCACCTAATATATATTATCTACTGTACATTAAATATCAAGTTTCACAAAATATATGTTATCTACTGTTCATGAAATATCAAATTTCATCAATTATATTATACACTCTACATGAAATATGAAATTACACCAAATATATATTATATACTGTACATAAAATATGAAAGTACACCAAATATATATTATATACTGTACATAAAATATCAAATTTCACCAAATATGTATTATATACTCTACATAAAATATCAAAGTCCACCAATTATATATTATCTACTGTACATAAAATATCAAATTTCACCAAATATATATTATATACTGTAGATAAAATATCATATTTCACCAAATATATATTATATACTGTACATAAAATATCAAATTTCATCAAATATATTATATACTGTACATAAAATATGAAAGTACACCAAATATATATTATATACTGTACATAAAATATGAAAGTACACCAAATATATATTATAAACTGTACATAAAATATCAAATTTCACGAAATATATATTATATACTCTATATAAAATATCAAATTCCACCAAATATATATTATCTACAGTACATTAAATATGAAAGTAGGCCAAATATATATTATATACTGTATATAAAATATCAAATTTAACAATATATATTATATACTGTACATAAAATATCAAATTTCACCAGATATATATTATATACTGTACATAAAATATCAAATTTTATCAAATATATTATATACTGTACATAAAATATGAAAGTACAGCAAATATATATTATATACTGTAAATAAAATATCAAATTTCAACAAATATATATTATATCCTCTACATAAAATATCAAAGTCCAAGAAATATATATTATCTACTGTACATAAAATGTCAAATATCACCAAATATATATTATATACTGTACATAAAATATCAAATTTCACCAAATATATATTATATACTGTAGATAAAATATCAAATTTCACCAAATATATATTATATACTGTACATAAAATATCAAATTTCATCAAATATATTATATACTGTACATTAAATATGAAAGTACACCAAATATATATTATATACTATACATAAAATATCAAATTTCACCAAATATATATTATATACTCTACATAAAATATCAAATTCCACCAAATATATATTATCTACTGTACATTAAATATGACAGTAGGCCAAATATATATTATATACTGTATATAAAATATCAAATTTAACAATATATATTATATATTGTATATAAAATATCAAATTTAACAATATATATTATATACTGTATATAAAATATCAAATTTCACCAGATATATATTATATACTCTACATAAAATATGAAAGTCCACCAAATATATATTATCTACTGTACATTAAATATCATATTTCACAAAATATATGTTATATACTGTTCATGAAATATCAAATTTCATCAAATATATTATACACTGTACATAAAATATGAAATTACACCAAATATATATTGTATACTGTACATAAAATATGAAAGTACAACATATATATAATATATACTGTACATAAAATATCAAATTTCACCAAATATGTATTATATACTCTACATAAAATATGAAAGTTCACCAAATATATATTATCTACTGTACATTAAATATCAAATTTCACAAAATATATGTTACATACTGTTCATGAAATATCAAATTTCATCAAATATCTTATACACTGTACATAAAATATGAAATTACACCAAATATATATAGTATACTGTACATAAAATATGAAAGTACAACATATATATATTATATACTGTACAAAAATTTCAAATTTCACCAAATATGTATTATATACTCTCCATAAAATATCAAAGTCCACCAATTATATATTATCTACTTTACATAAAATATCAAATTTCACCAAATATATATTATATACTGTAGATACAATATCAAATTTCACAAAATATATATTATATACTGTACATAAAATATCAAATTTCATCAAATATATTATATACTGTACATAAAATATGAAAGTACACCAAACATATGTAATATACTGTACATAAAATACCAAATTTCACTAAATATATATTATATACTGTACATAAAATATCAAATTTCACCAAATATATATTATATACTGTACATAAAATATCAAATTTTATCAAATATATTATAAACTGTACATAAAATATGAAAGTACACGAAATATATATTATATACTGTACATAAAATATGAAAGTACACCAAATATATATTATATACTGTACATAAAATATCAAATTTCACCAAATATTTATTATATACTCTACATAAATTATCAAATTCCACCAAATATATATTATCTACTGTACATAAAATATGAAAGTAGGCCAAATATATATTATATACTGTATATAAAATATCAAATTTAACAATATATATTATATACTGTACATAAAATATGAAATTTCACCAAATATATATTATATACTGTACATAAAATATCAAATTTTATCAAATATATTATATACTGTACATAAAATATGAAAGTACAGCAAATATATATTATATACTGTACATAATATATCAAATTTCAACAAATATATATTATATCCTCTACATCAAATATCAAAGTCCACGAAATATATATTATCTACTGTACATAAAATGTCAAATTTCACCAAATATATATTATATACTGTACATAAAATATCAAATTCCACCAAATATATATTATCTACTGTACATAAAATATGAAATTACGCCAAATATATATTATATACTGTATGTACAATATCAAATATAACAATATATATTATATACTGTACATAAAATATCAAATTTCACCAGATATACTTTATATACTGTACATAAAATATCAAATTTCACCAGATATATATTATATACTGTACATAAAATATCAAATTTTAACAAATATATTATATACTGTACATAAAATATGAAAGTACAGCAAATATATATTATATACTGTTCATAAAATATCAAATTTCACTAAATAAATATTATATACTCTACATAAAATATCAAATTTCACCAAATATATATTATATACTCTACATAATATATGAAAGTCCACCTAATATATATTATCTACTGTACATTAAATATCAAGTTTCACAAAATATATGTTATCTACTGTTCATGAAATATCAAATTTCATCAATTATATTATACACTGTACATGAAATATGAAATTACACCAAATATATATTATATACTGTACATAAAATATGAAAGGACACCAAATATATATTATATACTGTACATAAAATATCAAATTTCACCAAATATGTATTATATACTCTACATAAAATATCAAATTCCACCAATTATATATTATCTACTGTACATAAAATATCAAATTTCACCAAATATATATTATATACAGTAGATAAAATATCAAATTTCACCAAATATATATTATATACTGTACATAAAATATCAAATTTCATCAAATATATTATATACTGTACAGAAAATATTAAAGTACACCAAATATATATTATATACTGTACATAAAATATGAAAGTACACCAAATATATATTATATACTGTACATAAAATATCAAATTTCACCAAATATATATTATACACTCTATATAAAATATCAAATTCCACCAAATATATATTATCTACTGTACATTAAATATGAAAGTAGGCCAAATATATATTATATACTGTATATAAAATATCAAATTTAACAATATATATTATATACTGTACATAAAATATCAAATTTCACCAGATATATATTATATACTGTACATAAAATATCAAATTTTATCAAATATATTATATACTGTACATAAATTATGAAAGTACAGCAAATATATATTATATACTGTAAATAAAATATCAAATTTCAACAAATATATATTATATACTCTACATAAAATATCAAAGTCCAAGAAATATATATTATCTACTGTACATTAAATGTCAAATATCACCAAATATATATTATATACTGTACATAAAATATCAAATTTCACCAAATATATATTATATACTCTACATAAAATATGAAAGTCCACCAAATATATATTATCTACTGTACATTAAATATCAAATTTCACAAAATATATGTTATATACTGTTCATGAAATATCAAATTTCATCAAATATATTATACAGTGTACATAAAATATGAAATTACACCAAATATATATTGTATACTGTACATAAAATATGAAAGTACAACATATATATATTATATACTGTACATAAAATATCAAATTTCACCAAATATGTATTATATACTCTACATAAAATATCAAAGTCCACCAATTATATATTATCTACTGTACATAAAATATCAAATTTCACCAAATATATATTATATACTGTAGATACAATATCAAATTTCACAAAATATATATTATATACTGTACATAAAATATCAAATTTCATCAAATATATTATATACTGTACATAAAATATGAAAGTACACCAAATATATATAATATACTCTACATAAAATACCAAATTTCACTAAATATATATTATATACTGTACATAAAATATCAAATTTCACCAAATATATATTATATATTGTACATAAAATATCAAATTTTATCAAATATATTATATACTGTACATAAAATATATAAGTACAGCAAATATATATTATATACTGTACATAAAATATCAAATTTCACCAAATATGTATTATATACTCTACATAAAATATCAAAGTCCACCAATTATATATTATCTACTGTACATAAAATATCAAATTTCACCAAATATATATTATATACTGTAGATAAAATATCAAATTTCACGAAATATATATTATATACTTTACATAAAATATCAAATTTCACCAAATATATATTATATACTCTACATAAAATATCAAATTCCAGCAAATATATATTATCTACTGTACATAAAATATGAAAGTACGCCAAATATATATTATATACAGTATGTAAAATATCAAATTTAACAATATATATTATATACTGTACATAAAATATCAAATTTCACCAGATATATATTATATACTGTACATAAAATATCAAATTTCACCATATATATATTATATACTGTACATAAAATATCAAATTTTATCAAATATATTATATACTGTACATAAAATATGAAAGTACAGCAATTATATATTATATACTGTACATAAAATATCAAATTTCACCAAATATATATTATACAATCTACATAATATATGAACGTCCACCTAATATATATTATCTACTATACATTAAATATCAAGTTTCACAAAATATATGTTATATACTGTTCATGAAATATGAAATTTCGTCAATTATATTATACACTGTACACGAAATATGAAATTACATCAAATATATATTATATACTGTACATGAAATATGAAAGTACACCAAATATATATTATATACTGTACATAAAATATCAAATTTCACCAAATATGTATTATATACTCTACATAAAATATCAAATTCCACCAATTATATATTATCTACAGTACATAAAATATCAAATTTCACCAAATATATATTATATACAGTAGATAAAATATCAAATTTCACCAAATATATATTATATACTGTACATAAAATATCAAATTTCATCAAATATATTATATACTGTACATAAAATATTAAAGTACACCAAATATATATTATATACTGTACATAAAATATGAAAGTACACCAAATATATATTATATACTGTACATAAAATATCAAATTTCACCAAATATATATTATACACTCTATATAAAATATCAAATTCCACCAAATATATATTATCTACTGTACATTAAATATGAAAGTAGGCCAAATATATATTATATACTGTATATAAAATATCAAATTTAACAATATATATTATATACTGTACATAAAATATCAAATTTCACCATATATATATTATATACTGTACATAAAATATCAAATTTTATCAAATATATTATATACTGTACATAAATTATGATAGTACAGCAAATATATATTATATACTGTAAATAAAATATCAAATTTCAACAAATATATATTATATCCTCTACATAAAATATCAAAGTCCAAGAAATATATATTATCTACTGTACATTAAATGTCAAATATCACCAAATATATATTATATACTGTACATAAAATATCAAATTTCACCAAATATATATTATATACTCTACATAAAATATGAAAGTCCACCAAATATATATTATCTACTGTACATTAAATATCAAATTTCACAAAATATATGTTATATACTGTTCATGAAATATCAAATTTCATCAAATATATTATACACTGTACATAAAATATGAAATTACACCAAATATATATTGTATACTGTACATAAAATATGAAAGTACAACATATATATATTATATACTGTACATAAAATATCAAATTTCACCAAATATGTATTATATACTCTACATAAAATATCAAAGTCCACCAATTATATATTATCTACTGTACATAAAATATCAAATTTCACCAAATATATATTATATACTGTAGATACAATATGAAATTTCACAAAATATATATTATATACTGTACATAAAATATCAAATTTCATCAAATATATTATATACTGTACATAAAATATGAAAGTACACCAAATATATATAATATACTCTACATAAAATACCAAATTTCACTAAATATATATTATATACTGTACATAAAATATCAAATTTCACCAAATATATATTATATATTGTACATAAAATATCAAATTTTATCAAATATATTATATACTGTACATAAAATATATAAGTACAGCAAATATATATTATATACTGTACATAAAATATCAAATTTCACCAAATATGTATTATATACTCTACATAAAATATCAAAGTCCACCAATTATATATTATCTACTGTACATAAAATATCAAATTTCACCAAATATATATTATATACTGTAGATAAAATATCAAATTTCACGAAATATATATTATATACTTTAAATAAAATATCAAATTTCACCAAATATATATTATATACTCTACATAAAATATCAAATTCCAGCAAATATATATTATCTACTGTACATAAAATATGAAAGTACGCCAAATATATATTATGTACAGTAAGTAAAATATCAAATTTAACAATATATATTATATACTGTACATAAAATATCAAATTTCACCAGATATATATTATATACTGTACATAAAATATCAAATTTCACCATCTATATATTATATACTGTACATAAAATATCAAATTTTATCAAATATATTATATACTGTACATAAAATATGAAAGTACAGCAAATATATATTATATACTGTACATAAAATATCAAATTTCACCAAATATATATTATACAATCTACATAATATATGAACGTCCACCTAATATATATTATCTACTATACATTAAATATCAAGTTTCACAAAATATATGTTATATACTGTTCATGAAATATGAAATTTCGTCAATTATATTATACACTGTACACGAAATATGAAATTACATCAAATATATATTATATACTGTACATGAAATATGAAAGTACACCAAATATATATTATATACTGTACATAAAATATCAAATTTCACCAAATATGTATTATATACTCTACATAAAATATCAAAGTCCACCAATTATATATTATCTACTGTACATAAAATATCAAATTTCACCAAATATATATTATATACTGTAGATAAAATATCAAATTTCACCAAATATATATTATATACTGTACATAAAATATCAAATTTCAACAAATATATTATATACTGTACATAAAATATGAAAGTACACCAAATATATATTATATACTGTACATAAAATATCAAATTTCACCAAATATATATTATATACTCTACATAAAATATCAAATTCCACCAAATATATATTATCTACTGTACATTAAATATGAAAGTAGGCCAAATATATATTATATACTGTATATAAAGTATCAAATTTAACAATATATATTATATACTGTACATAAAATATCAAATTTCACCAGATATATATTATATACTCTACATAAAATATGAAAGTCCACCAAATATATATTATCTACTGTACATTAAATATCAAATTTCACAAAATATATGTTATATACTGTTCATGAAATATCAAATTTCATCAAATATATTATACACTGTACATAAAATATGAAATTACACCAAATATATATTGTATACTGTACATAAAATATGAAAGTACAACATATATATATTATATACTGTACATAAAATATCAAATTTCACCAACTATGTATTATATACTCTACATAAAATATGAAAGTTCACCAAATATATATTATCTACTGTACATTAAATATCAAATTTCACAAAATATATGTTACATACTGTTCATGAAATATCAAATTTCATCAAATATATTATACACTGTACATAAAATATGAAATTACACCAAATATATATAGTATACTGTACATAAAATATGAAAGTACAACATATATATATTATATACTGTACATAAAATATCAAATTTCACCAAATATGTATTATATACTCTACATAAAATATCAAAGTCCACCAATTATATATTATCTACTGTACATAAAATATCAAATTTCACCAAATATATATTATATACTGTAGATACAATATCAAATTTCACAAAATATATATTATATACTGTACATAAAATATCAAATTTCATCAAATATATTATATACTGTACATAAAATATGAAAGTACACCAAATATATGTAATATACTGTACGTAAAATACCAAATTTCACTAAATATATATTATATACTGTACATAAAATATCAAATTTCACCAAATATATATTATATACTGTACATAAAATATCAAATTTTATCAAATATATTATAAACTGTACATAAAATATGAAATTTCACCAAATATATATTATATACTGTACATAAAATATCAAATTTTATCAAATATATTTTATACTGTACATAAAATATGAAAGTACAGCAAATATATATTATATACTGTACATAATATATCAAATTTCAACAAATATATATTATATCCTCTACATAAAATATCAAAGTCCATGAAATATATATTATCTACTGTACATAAAATGTCAAATTTCACCAAATATATATTATATACTGTACATAAAATATCAAATTCCACCAAATATATATTATCTACTGTACATAAAATATGAAAGTACGCCAAATATATATTATATACTGTATGTAAAATATCAAATTTAACAATATATATTATATACGGTACATAAAATATCAAATTTCACCAGATATACCTTATATACTGTACATAAAATATCAAATTTCACCAGATATATATTATATACTGTACATAAAATATCAAATTTTAACAAATATATTATATACTGTACATAAAATATGAAAGTACAGCAAATATATATTATATACTGTACATAAAATATCAAATTTCACCAAATATATATTATATACTCTACATAAAATATCAAATTTCACCAAATGTATATTATATACTCTACATAATATATGAAAGTCCACCTAATATATATTATCTACTGTACATTAAATATGAAGTTTCACAAAATATATGTTATCTACTGTTCATGAAATATCAAATTTCATCAATTATATTATACACTGTACATGAAATATGAAATTACACCAAATATATATTATATACTGTACATAAAATATGAAAGTACACCAAATATATATTATATACTGTACATAAAATATCAAATTTCACCAAATATATATTATATACTCTACATAATATATGAAAGTCCACCTAATATATATTATCTACTGTACATTAAATATCAAGTTTCACAAAATATATGTTATCTACTGTTCATGAAATATCAAATTTCATCAATTCTATTATACACTGTACATGAAATATGAAATTACACCAAATATATATTATTTACTGTACATAAAATATGAAAGTACACCAAATACATATTATATACTGTACATAAAATGTCAAATTTCACCAAATATGTATTATATACTCTACATAAAATATCAAAGTCCACCAATTATATATTATCTGCTGTACATAAAATATCAAATTTCACCAAATATATATTATATACTGTAGATAAAATATCAAATTTCACCAAATATATATTATATACTGTACATAAAATATCAAATTTCATCAAATATATTATATACTGTACATAAAATATGAAAGTACACCAAATATATATTATATACTGTACATAAAATATCAAATTTCACCAAATATATATTATATACTCTACATAAAATATCAAATTCCACCAAATATATATTATCTACTGTACATTAAATATGAAAGTAGGCCAAATATATATTATATACTGTATGTAAAATATCAAATTTAACAATATATATTATATACTGTATATAAAATATCAAATTTCACCAGATATATATTATATACTCTACATAAAATATGAAAGTCCACCAAATATATATTATCTACTGTACATTAAATATCAAATTTCACAAAATATATGTTATATACTGTTCATGAAATATCAAATTTCATCAAATATATTATACACTGTACATAAAATATGAAATTACACCAAATATATATTGTATACTGTACATAAAATATGAAAGTACAACATATATATTATATACTGTACATAAAATATCAAATTTCAAAAAATTTGTATTATATA
Organism: Gorilla gorilla gorilla; assembly: GCF_029281585.2. Classification (NCBI taxonomy): domain Eukaryota; kingdom Metazoa; phylum Chordata; class Mammalia; order Primates; family Hominidae; genus Gorilla; species Gorilla gorilla. Next base: position 3,894,582 of record NC_073236.2, read on the forward strand.
CTCTACATAAAATATGAAAGTTCACCAAATATATATTATCTACAGTACATTAAATATCAACTTTCACAAAATATATGTTACATACTGTTCATGAAATATCAAATTTCATCAAATATATTATACACTGTACATAAAATATGAAATTACACCAAATATATATAGTATACTGTACATAAAATATGAAAGTACAACATATATATATTATATACTGTACATAAAATATCAAATTTCACCAAATATGTATTATATACTCTACATAAAATATCAAATCCACCAATTATATATTATCTACTGTACATAAAATATCAAATTTCACCAAATATATATTATATACTGTAGATACAATATCAAATTTCACGAAATATATATTATATACTGTACATAAAATATCAAATTTCATCAAATATATTATATACTGTACATAAAATATGAAAGTACACCAAATATATGTAATATACTGTACATAAAATACCAAATTTCACTAAATATATATTATATACTGTACATAAAATATCAAATTTCACCAAATATATATTATATACTGTACATAAAATATCAAATTTTATCAAATATATTATAAACTGTACATAAAATATGAAAGTACACCAAATATATATTATATACTGTACATATAATATGAAAGTACACCAAATATATATTATATACTGTACATAAAATATCAAATTTCACCAAATATATATTATATACTCTACATAAAATATCAAATTCCACCAAATATATATTATCTACTGTACATAAAATCTGAAAGTAGGCCAAATATATATTATATACTGTATATAAAATATCAAATTTAACAATATATATTATATACTGTACATAAAATATGAAATTTCCCCAAATATATATTATATACTGTACATAAAATATCAAATTTTATCAAATATATTATATACTGTACATAAAATATGAAAGTACAGCAAATATATATTATATACTATACATAATATATCAAATTTCAACAAATATATATTATATCCTCTACATAAAATATCAAAGTCCAGGAAATATATATTATCTACTGTACATAAAATGTCAAATTTCACCAAATATATATTATATACTGTACATAAAATATCAAATTCCACCAAATATATATTATCTACTGTACATAAAATATGAAAGTACGCCAAATATATATTATATACTGTATGTAAAATATCAAATTTAACAATATATATTATATACTGTACATAAAATATCAAATTTCACCAGATATACCTTATATACTGTACATAAAATATCAAATTTCACCAGATATATATTATATACTGTACATAAAATATCAAATTTTAACAAATATATTATATACTGTACATAAAATATGAAAGTACAGCAAATATATATTATATACTGTACATAAAATATCAAATTTCACCAAATATATATTATATACTCTACATAAAATATCAAATTTCACCAAATGTATATTATATACTCTACATAATATATGAAAGTCCACCTAATATATATTATCTACTGTACATTAAATATGAAGTTTCACAAAATATATGTTATCTACTGTTCATGAAATATCAAATTTCATCAATTATATTATACACTGTACATGAAATATGAAATTACACCAAATATATATTGTATACTGTACATAAAATATGAAAGTACACCAAATATATATTATATACTGTACATAAAATATCAAATTTCACCAAATATATATTATATACTCTACATAAAATATCAAATTTCACCAAATATATATTATATACTCTACATAATATATGAAAGTCCACCTAATATATATTATCTACTGTACATTAAATATCAAGTTTCACAAAATATATGTTATCTACTGTTCATGAAATATCAAATTTCATCAATTATATTATACACTCTACATGAAATATGAAATTACACCAAATATATATTATATACTGTACATAAAATATGAAAGTACACCAAATATATATTATATACTGTACATAAAATATCAAATTTCACCAAATATGTATTATATACTCTACATAAAATATCAAAGTCCACCAATTATATATTATCTACTGTACATAAAATATCAAATTTCACCAAATATATATTATATACTGTAGATAAAATATCATATTTCACCAAATATATATTATATACTGTACATAAAATATCAAATTTCATCAAATATATTATATACTGTACATAAAATATGAAAGTACACCAAATATATATTATATACTGTACATAAAATATGAAAGTACACCAAATATATATTATAAACTGTACATAAAATATCAAATTTCACGAAATATATATTATATACTCTATATAAAATATCAAATTCCACCAAATATATATTATCTACAGTACATTAAATATGAAAGTAGGCCAAATATATATTATATACTGTATATAAAATATCAAATTTAACAATATATATTATATACTGTACATAAAATATCAAATTTCACCAGATATATATTATATACTGTACATAAAATATCAAATTTTATCAAATATATTATATACTGTACATAAAATATGAAAGTACAGCAAATATATATTATATACTGTAAATAAAATATCAAATTTCAACAAATATATATTATATCCTCTACATAAAATATCAAAGTCCAAGAAATATATATTATCTACTGTACATAAAATGTCAAATATCACCAAATATATATTATATACTGTACATAAAATATCAAATTTCACCAAATATATATTATATACTGTAGATAAAATATCAAATTTCACCAAATATATATTATATACTGTACATAAAATATCAAATTTCATCAAATATATTATATACTGTACATTAAATATGAAAGTACACCAAATATATATTATATACTATACATAAAATATCAAATTTCACCAAATATATATTATATACTCTACATAAAATATCAAATTCCACCAAATATATATTATCTACTGTACATTAAATATGACAGTAGGCCAAATATATATTATATACTGTATATAAAATATCAAATTTAACAATATATATTATATATTGTATATAAAATATCAAATTTAACAATATATATTATATACTGTATATAAAATATCAAATTTCACCAGATATATATTATATACTCTACATAAAATATGAAAGTCCACCAAATATATATTATCTACTGTACATTAAATATCATATTTCACAAAATATATGTTATATACTGTTCATGAAATATCAAATTTCATCAAATATATTATACACTGTACATAAAATATGAAATTACACCAAATATATATTGTATACTGTACATAAAATATGAAAGTACAACATATATATAATATATACTGTACATAAAATATCAAATTTCACCAAATATGTATTATATACTCTACATAAAATATGAAAGTTCACCAAATATATATTATCTACTGTACATTAAATATCAAATTTCACAAAATATATGTTACATACTGTTCATGAAATATCAAATTTCATCAAATATCTTATACACTGTACATAAAATATGAAATTACACCAAATATATATAGTATACTGTACATAAAATATGAAAGTACAACATATATATATTATATACTGTACAAAAATTTCAAATTTCACCAAATATGTATTATATACTCTCCATAAAATATCAAAGTCCACCAATTATATATTATCTACTTTACATAAAATATCAAATTTCACCAAATATATATTATATACTGTAGATACAATATCAAATTTCACAAAATATATATTATATACTGTACATAAAATATCAAATTTCATCAAATATATTATATACTGTACATAAAATATGAAAGTACACCAAACATATGTAATATACTGTACATAAAATACCAAATTTCACTAAATATATATTATATACTGTACATAAAATATCAAATTTCACCAAATATATATTATATACTGTACATAAAATATCAAATTTTATCAAATATATTATAAACTGTACATAAAATATGAAAGTACACGAAATATATATTATATACTGTACATAAAATATGAAAGTACACCAAATATATATTATATACTGTACATAAAATATCAAATTTCACCAAATATTTATTATATACTCTACATAAATTATCAAATTCCACCAAATATATATTATCTACTGTACATAAAATATGAAAGTAGGCCAAATATATATTATATACTGTATATAAAATATCAAATTTAACAATATATATTATATACTGTACATAAAATATGAAATTTCACCAAATATATATTATATACTGTACATAAAATATCAAATTTTATCAAATATATTATATACTGTACATAAAATATGAAAGTACAGCAAATATATATTATATACTGTACATAATATATCAAATTTCAACAAATATATATTATATCCTCTACATCAAATATCAAAGTCCACGAAATATATATTATCTACTGTACATAAAATGTCAAATTTCACCAAATATATATTATATACTGTACATAAAATATCAAATTCCACCAAATATATATTATCTACTGTACATAAAATATGAAATTACGCCAAATATATATTATATACTGTATGTACAATATCAAATATAACAATATATATTATATACTGTACATAAAATATCAAATTTCACCAGATATACTTTATATACTGTACATAAAATATCAAATTTCACCAGATATATATTATATACTGTACATAAAATATCAAATTTTAACAAATATATTATATACTGTACATAAAATATGAAAGTACAGCAAATATATATTATATACTGTTCATAAAATATCAAATTTCACTAAATAAATATTATATACTCTACATAAAATATCAAATTTCACCAAATATATATTACATACTCTACATAATATATGAAAGTCCACCTAATATATATTATCTACTGTACATTAAATATCAAGTTTCACAAAATATATGTTATCTACTGTTCATGAAATATCAAATTTCATCAATTATATTATACACTGTACATGAAATATGAAATTACACCAAATATATATTATATACTGTACATAAAATATGAAAGGACACCAAATATATATTATATACTGTACATAAAATATCAAATTTCACCAAATATGTATTATATACTCTACATAAAATATCAAATTCCACCAATTATATATTATCTACTGTACATAAAATATCAAATTTCACCAAATATATATTATATACAGTAGATAAAATATCAAATTTCACCAAATATATATTATATACTGTACATAAAATATCAAATTTCATCAAATATATTATATACTGTACAGAAAATATTAAAGTACACCAAATATATATTATATACTGTACATAAAATATGAAAGTACACCAAATATATATTATATACTGTACATAAAATATCAAATTTCACCAAATATATATTATACACTCTATATAAAATATCAAATTCCACCAAATATATATTATCTACTGTACATTAAATATGAAAGTAGGCCAAATATATATTATATACTGTATATAAAATATCAAATTTAACAATATATATTATATACTGTACATAAAATATCAAATTTCACCAGATATATATTATATACTGTACATAAAATATCAAATTTTATCAAATATATTATATACTGTACATAAATTATGAAAGTACAGCAAATATATATTATATACTGTAAATAAAATATCAAATTTCAACAAATATATATTATATACTCTACATAAAATATCAAAGTCCAAGAAATATATATTATCTACTGTACATTAAATGTCAAATATCACCAAATATATATTATATACTGTACATAAAATATCAAATTTCACCAAATATATATTATATACTCTACATAAAATATGAAAGTCCACCAAATATATATTATCTACTGTACATTAAATATCAAATTTCACAAAATATATGTTATATACTGTTCATGAAATATCAAATTTCATCAAATATATTATACAGTGTACATAAAATATGAAATTACACCAAATATATATTGTATACTGTACATAAAATATGAAAGTACAACATATATATATTATATACTGTACATAAAATATCAAATTTCACCAAATATGTATTATATACTCTACATAAAATATCAAAGTCCACCAATTATATATTATCTACTGTACATAAAATATCAAATTTCACCAAATATATATTATATACTGTAGATACAATATCAAATTTCACAAAATATATATTATATACTGTACATAAAATATCAAATTTCATCAAATATATTATATACTGTACATAAAATATGAAAGTACACCAAATATATATAATATACTCTACATAAAATACCAAATTTCACTAAATATATATTATATACTGTACATAAAATATCAAATTTCACCAAATATATATTATATATTGTACATAAAATATCAAATTTTATCAAATATATTATATACTGTACATAAAATATATAAGTACAGCAAATATATATTATATACTGTACATAAAATATCAAATTTCACCAAATATGTATTATATACTCTACATAAAATATCAAAGTCCACCAATTATATATTATCTACTGTACATAAAATATCAAATTTCACCAAATATATATTATATACTGTAGATAAAATATCAAATTTCACGAAATATATATTATATACTTTACATAAAATATCAAATTTCACCAAATATATATTATATACTCTACATAAAATATCAAATTCCAGCAAATATATATTATCTACTGTACATAAAATATGAAAGTACGCCAAATATATATTATATACAGTATGTAAAATATCAAATTTAACAATATATATTATATACTGTACATAAAATATCAAATTTCACCAGATATATATTATATACTGTACATAAAATATCAAATTTCACCATATATATATTATATACTGTACATAAAATATCAAATTTTATCAAATATATTATATACTGTACATAAAATATGAAAGTACAGCAATTATATATTATATACTGTACATAAAATATCAAATTTCACCAAATATATATTATACAATCTACATAATATATGAACGTCCACCTAATATATATTATCTACTATACATTAAATATCAAGTTTCACAAAATATATGTTATATACTGTTCATGAAATATGAAATTTCGTCAATTATATTATACACTGTACACGAAATATGAAATTACATCAAATATATATTATATACTGTACATGAAATATGAAAGTACACCAAATATATATTATATACTGTACATAAAATATCAAATTTCACCAAATATGTATTATATACTCTACATAAAATATCAAAGTCCACCAATTATATATTATCTACTGTACATAAAATATCAAATTTCACCAAATATATATTATATACTGTAGATAAAATATCAAATTTCACCAAATATATATTATATACTGTACATAAAATATCAAATTTCAACAAATATATTATATACTGTACATAAAATATGAAAGTACACCAAATATATATTATATACTGTACATAAAATATCAAATTTCACCAAATATATATTATATACTCTACATAAAATATCAAATTCCACCAAATATATATTATCTACTGTACATTAAATATGAAAGTAGGCCAAATATATATTATATACTGTATATAAAATATCAAATTTAACAATATATATTATATACTGTACATAAAATATCAAATTTCACCAGATATATATTATATACTCTACATAAAATATGAAAGTCCACCAAATATATATTATCTACTGTACATTAAATATCATATTTCACAAAATATATGTTATATACTGTTCATGAAATATCAAATTTCATCAAATATATTATACACTGTACATAAAATATGAAATTACACCAAATATATATTGTATACTGTACATAAAATATGAAAGTACAACATATATATATTATATACTGTACATAAAATATCAAATTTCACCAAATATGTATTATATACTCTACATAAAATATGAAAGTTCACCAAATATATATTATCTACTGTACATTAAATATCAAATTTCACAAAATATATGTTACATACTGTTCATGAAATATCAAATTTCATCAAATATATTATACACTGTACATAAAATATGAAATTACACCAAATATATATAGTATACTGTACATAAAATATGAAAGTACAACATATATATATTATATACTGTACAAAAATTTCAAATTTCACCAAATATGTATTATATACTCTCCATAAAATATCAAAGTCCACCAATTATATATTATCTACTTTACATAAAATATCAAATTTCACCAAATATATATTATATACTGTAGATACAATATCAAATTTCACAAAATATATATTATATACTGTACATAAAATATCAAATTTCATCAAATATATTATATACTGTACATAAAATATGAAAGTACACCAAACATATGTAATATACTGTACATAAAATACCAAATTTCACTAAATATATATTATATACTGTACATAAAATATCAAATTTCACCAAATATATATTATATACTGTACATAAAATATCAAATTTTATCAAATATATTATAAACTGTACATAAAATATGAAAGTACACCAAATATATATTATATACTGTACATAAAATATGAAAGTACACCAAATATATATTATATTCTGTACATAAAATATCAAATTTCACCAAATATATATTATATACTCTACATAAATTATCAAATTCCACCAAATATATATTATCTACTGTACATAAAATATGAAAGTAGGCCAAATATATATTATATACTGTATATAAAATATCAAATTTAACAATATATATTATATACTGTACATAAAATATGAAATTTCACCAAATATATATTATATACTGTACATAAAATATCAAATTTTATCAAATATATTATATACTGTACATAAAATATGAAAGTACAGCAAATATATATTATATACTGTACATAATATATCAAATTTCAACAAATATATATTATATCCTCTACATCAAATATCAAAGTCCACGAAATATATATTATCTACTGTACATAAAATGTCAAATTTCACCAAATATATATTATATACTGTACATAAAATATCAAATTCCACCAAATATATATTATCTACTGTACATAAAATATGAAATTACGCCAAATATATATTATATACTGTATGTAAAATATCAAATATAACAATATATATTATATACTGTACATAAAATATCAAATTTCACCAGATATACTTTATATACTGTACATAAAATATCAAAGTCCACCAATTATATATTATCTACTGTACATAAAATATCAAATTTCACCAAATATATATTATATACTGTAGATAAAATATCAAATTTCACCAAATATATATTATATACTGTACATAAAATATCAAATTTCATCAAATATATTATATACTGTACATAAAATATGAAAGTACACCAAATATATATTATATACTGTACATAAAATATCAAATTTCACCAAATATATATTATATACTCTACATAAAATATCAAATTCCACCAAATATATATTATCTACTGTACATTAAATATGAAAGTAGGCCAAATATATATTATATACTGTATGTAAAATATCAAATTTAACAATATATATTATATACTGTATATAAAATATCAAATTTCACCAGATATATATTATATACTCTACATAAAATATGAAAGTCCACCAAATATATATTATCTACTGTACATTAAATATCAAATTTCACAAAATATATGTTATATACTGTTCATGAAATATCAAATTTCATCAAATATATTATACACTGTACATAAAATATGAAATTACACCAAATATATATAGTATACTGTACATAAAATATGAAAGTACAACATATATATATTATATACTGTACAAAAATTTCAAATTTCACCAAATATGTATTATATACTCTCCATAAAATATCAAAGTCCACCAATTATATATTATCTACTTTACATAAAATATCAAATTTCACCAAATATATATTATATACTGTAGATACAATATCAAATTTCACAAAATATATATTATATACTGTACATAAAATATCAAATTTCATCAAATATATTATATACTGTACATAAAATATGAAAGTACACCAAACATATGTAATATACTGTACATAAAATACCAAATTTCACTAAATATATATTATATACTGTACATAAAATATCAAATTTCACCAAATATATATTATATACTGTACATAAAATATCAAATTTTATCAAATATATTATAAACTGTACATAAAATATGAAAGTACACCAAATATATATTATATACTGTACATAAAATATGAAAGTACACCAAATATATATTATATTCTGTACATAAAATATCAAATTTCACCAAATATATATTATATACTCTACATAAATTATCAAATTCCACCAAATATATATTATCTACTGTACATAAAATATGAAAGTAGGCCAAATATATATTATATACTGTATATAAAATATCAAATTTAACAATATATATTATATACTGTACATAAAATATGAAATTTCACCAAATATATATTATATACTGTACATAAAATATCAAATTTTATCAAATATATTATATACTGTACATAAAATATGAAAGTACAGCAAATATATATTATATACTGTACATAATATATCAAATTTCAACAAATATATATTATATCCTCTACATCAAATATCAAAGTCCACGAAATATATATTATCTACTGTACATAAAATGTCAAATTTCACCAAATACATATTATATACTGTACATAAAATATCAAATTCCACCAAATATATATTATCTACTGTACATAAAATATGAAATTACGCCAAATATATATTATATACTGTATGTAAAATATCAAATATAACAATATATATTATATACTGTACATAAAATATCAAATTTCACCAGATATACTTTATATACTGTACATAAAATATCAAAGTCCACCAATTATATATTATCTACTGTACATAAAATATCAAATTTCACCAAATATATATTATATACTGTAGATAAAATATCAAATTTCACCAAATATATATTATATACTGTACATAAAATATCAAATTTCATCAAATATATTATATACTGTACATAAAATATGAAAGTACACCAAATATATATTATATACTGTACATAAAATATCAAATTTCACCAAATATATATTATATACTCTACATAAAATATCAAATTCCACCAAATATATATTATCTACTGTACATTAAATATGAAAGTAGGCCAAATATATATTATATACTGTATGTAAAATATCAAATTTAACAATATATATTATATACTGTATATAAAATATCAAATTTCACCAGATATATATTATATACTCTACATAAAATATGAAAGTCCACCAAATATATATTATCTACTGTACATTAAATATCAAATTTCACAAAATATATGTTATATACTGTTCATGAAATATCAAATTTCATCAAATATATTATACACTGTACATAAAATATGAAATTACACCAAATATATATTGTATACTGTACATAAAATATGAAAGTACAACATATATATTATATACTGTACATAAAATATCAAATTTCAAAAAATTTGTATTATATACTCTACATAAAATATGAAAGTTCACCAAATATATATTATCTACAGTACATTAAATATCAACTTTCACAAAATATATGTTACATACTGTTCATGAAATATCAAATTTCATCAAATATATTATACACTGTACATAAAATATGAAATTACACCAAATATATATAGTATACTGTACATAAAATATGAAAGTACAACATATATATATTATATACTGTACATAAAATATCAAATTTCACCAAATATGTATTATATACTCTACATAAAATATCAAATCCACCAATTATATATTATCTACTGTACATAAAATATCAAATTTCACCAAATATATATTATATACTGTAGATACAATATCAAATTTCACGAAATATATATTATATACTGTACATAAAATATCAAATTTCATCAAATATATTATATACTGTACATAAAATTTGAAAGTACACCAAATATATGTAATATACTGTACATAAAATACCAAATTTCACTAAATATATATTATATACTGTACATAAAATATCAAATTTCACCAAATATATATTATATACTGTACATAAAATATCAAATTTTATCAAATATATTATAAACTGTACATAAAATATGAAAGTACACCAAATATATATTATATACTGTACATATAATATGAAAGTACACCAGATATATATTATATACTGTACATAAAATATCAAATTTCACCAAATATATATTATATACTCTACATAAAATATCAAATTCCACCAAATATATATTATCTACTGTACATAAAATCTGAAAGTAGGCCAAATATATATTATATACTGTATATAAAATATCAAATTTAACAATATATATTATATACTGTACATAAAATATGAAATTTCACCAAATATATATTATATACTGTACATAAAATATCAAATTTTATCAAATATATTATATACTGTACATAAAATATGAAAGTACAGCAAATATATATTATATACTATACATAATATATCAAATTTCAACAAATATATATTATATCCTCTACATAAAATATCAAAGTCCAGGAAATATATATTATCTACTGTACATAAAATGTCAAATTTCACCAAATATATATTATATACTGTACATAAAATATCAAATTCCACCAAATATATATTATCTACTGTACATAAAATATGAAAGTACGCCAAATATATATTATATACTGTATGTAAAATATCAAATTTAACAATATATATTATATACTGTACATAAAATATCAAATTTCACCAGATATACCTTATATACTGTACATAAAATATCAAATTTCACCAGATATATATTATATACTGTACATAAAATATCAAATTTTAACAAATATATTATATACTGTACATAAAATATGAAAGTACAGCAAATATATATTATATACTGTACATAAAATATCAAATTTCACCAAATATATATTATATACTCTACATAAAATATCAAATTTCACCAAATGTATATTATATACTCTACATAATATATGAAAGTCCACCTAATATATATTATCTACTGTACATTAAATATGAAGTTTCACAAAATATATGTTATCTACTGTTCATGAAATATCAAATTTCATCAATTATATTATACACTGTACATGAAATATGAAATTACACCAAATATATATTGTATACTGTACATAAAATATGAAAGTACACCAAATATATATTATATACTGTACATAAAATATCAAATTTCACCAAATATATATTATATACTCTACATAAAATATCAAATTTCACCAAATATATATTATATACTCTACATAATATATGAAAGTCCACCTAATATATATTATCTACTGTACATTAAATATCAAGTTTCACAAAATATATGTTATCTACTGTTCATGAAATATCAAATTTCATCAATTATATTATACACTGTACATGAAATATGAAATTACACCAAATATATATTATATACTGTACATAAAATATGAAAGTACACCAAATATATATTATATACTGTACATAAAATATCAAATTTCACCAAATATGTATTATATACTCTACATAAAATATCAAAGTCCACCAATTATATATTATCTACTGTACATAAAATATCAAATTTCACCAAATATATATTATATACTGTAGATAAAATATCATATTTCACCAAATATATATTATATACTGTACATAAAATATCAAATTTCATCAAATATATTATATACTGTACATAAAATATGAAAGTACACCAAATATATATTATATACTGTACATAAAATATGAAAGTACACCAAATATATATTATAAACTGTACATAAAATATCAAATTTCACCAAATATATATTATATACTCTATATAAAATATCAAATTCCACCAAATATATATTATCTACAGTACATTAAATATGAAAGTAGGCCAAATATATATTATATACTGTATATAAAATATCAAATTTAACAATATATATTATATACTGTACATAAAATATCAAATTTCACCAGATATATATTATATACTGTACATAAAATATCAAATTTTATCAAATATATTATATACTGTACATAAAATATGAAAGTACAGCAAATATATATTATATACTGTAAATAAAATATCAAATTTCAACAAATATATATTATATCCTCTACATAAAATATCAAAGTCCAAGAAATATATATTATCTACTGTACATAAAATGTCAAATATCACCAAATATATATTATATACTGTACATAAAATATCAAATTTCACCAAATATATATTATATACTGTAGATAAAATATCAAATTTCACCAAATATATATTATATACTGTACATAAAATATCAAATTTCATCAAATATATTATATACTGTACATTAAATATGAAAGTACACCAAATATATATTATATACTATACATAAAATATCAAATTTCACCAAATATATATTATATACTCTACATAAAATATCAAATTCCACCAAATATATATTATCTACTGTACATTAAATATGACAGTAGGCCAAATATATATTATATACTGTATATAAAATATCAAATTTAACAATATATATTATATATTGTATATAAAATATCAAATTTAACAATATATATTATATACTGTATATAAAATATCAAATTTCACCAGATATATATTATATACTCTACATAAAATATGAAAGTCCACCAAATATATATTATCTACTGTACATTAAATATCATATTTCACAAAATATATGTTATATACTGTTCATGAAATATCAAATTTCATCAAATATATTATACACTGTACATAAAATATGAAATTACACCAAATATATATTGTATACTGTACATAAAATATGAAAGTACAACATATATATAATATATACTGTACATAAAATATCAAATTTCACCAAATATGTATTATATACTCTACATAAAATATGAAAGTTCACCAAATATATATTATCTACTGTACATTAAATATCAAATTTCACAAAATATATGTTACATACTGTTCATGAAATATCAAATTTCATCAAATATCTTATACACTGTACATAAAATATGAAATTACACCAAATATATATAGTATACTGTACATAAAATATGAAAGTACAACATATATATATTATATACTGTACAAAAATTTCAAATTTCACCAAATATGTATTATATACTCTCCATAAAATATCAAAGTCCACCAATTATATATTATCTACTTTACATAAAATATCAAATTTCACCAAATATATATTATATACTGTAGATACAATATCAAATTTCACAAAATATATATTATATACTGTACATAAAATATCAAATTTCATCAAATATATTATATACTGTACATAAAATATGAAAGTACACCAAACATATGTAATATACTGTACATAAAATACCAAATTTCACTAAATATATATTATATACTGTACATAAAATATCAAATTTCACCAAATATATATTATATACTGTACATAAAATATCAAATTTTATCAAATATATTATAAACTGTACATAAAATATGAAAGTACACGAAATATATATTATATACTGTACATAAAATATGAAAGTACACCAAATATATATTATATACTGTACATAAAATATCAAATTTCACCAAATATTTATTATATACTCTACATAAATTATCAAATTCCACCAAATATATATTATCTACTGTACATAAAATATGAAAGTAGGCCAAATATATATTATATACTGTATATAAAATATCAAATTTAACAATATATATTATATACTGTACATAAAATATGAAATTTCACCAAATATATATTATATACTGTACATAAAATATCAAATTTTATCAAATATATTATATACTGTACGTAAAATATGAAAGTACAGCAAATATATATTATATACTGTACATAATATATCAAATTTCAACAAATATATATTATATCCTCTACATCAAATATCAAAGTCCACGAAATATATATTATCTACTGTACATAAAATGTCAAATTTCACCAAATATATATTATATACTGTACATAAAATATCAAATTCCACCAAATATATATTATCTACTGTACATAAAATATGAAAGTACGCCAAATATATATTATATACTGTATGTAAAATATCAAATATAACAATATATATTATATACTGTACATAAAATATCAAATTTCACCAGATATACTTTATATACTGTACATAAAATATCAAATTTCACCAGATATATATTATATACTGTACATAAAATATCAAATTTTAACAAATATATTATATACTGTACATAAAATATGAAAGTACAGCAAATATATATTATATACTGTTCATAAAATATCAAATTTCACTAAATAAATATTATATACTCTACATAAAATATCAAATTTCACCAAATATATATTATATACTCTACATAATATATTAAAGTCCACCTAATATATATTATCTACTGTACATTAAATATCAAGTTTCACAAAATATATGTTATCTACTGTTCATGAAATATCAAATTTCATCAATTATATTATACACTGCACATGAAATATGAAATTACACCAAATATATATTATATACTGTACATAAAATATGAAAGGACACCAAATATATATTATATACTGTACATAAAATATCAAATTTCACCAAATATGTATTATATACTCTACATAAAATATCAAATTCCACCAATTATATATTATCTACTGTACATAAAATATCAAATTTCACCAAATATATATTATATACAGTAGATAAAATATCAAATTTCACCAAATATATATTATATACTGTACATAAAATATCAAATTTCATCAAATATATTATATACTGTACAGAAAATATTAAAGTACACCAAATATATATTATATACTGTACAAAAAATATGAAAGTACACCAAATATATATTATATACTGTACATAAAATATCAAATTTCACCAAATATATATTATACACTCTATATAAAATATCAAATTCCACCAAATATATATTATCTACTGTACATTAAATATGAAAGTAGGCCAAATATATATTATATACTGTATATAACATATCAAATTTAACAATATATATTATATACTGTACATAAAATATCAAATTTCACCAGATATATATTATATACTGTACATAAAATATCAAATTTTATCAAATATATTATATACTGTACATAAATTATGAAAGTACAGCAAATATATATTACATACTGTAAATAAAATATCAAATTTCAACAAATATATATTATATACTCTACATAAAATATCAAAGTCCAAGAAATATATATTATCTACTGTAAATTAAATGTCAAATATCACCAAATATATATTATATACTGTACATAAAATATCAAATTTCACCAAATATATATTATATACTCTACATAAAATATGAAAGTCCACCAAATATATATTATCTACTGTACATTAAATATCAAATTTCACAAAATATATGTTATATACTGTTCATGAAATATCAAATTTCATCAAATATATTATACAGTGTACATAAAATATGAAATTACACCAAATATATATTGTATACTGTACATAAAATATGAAAGTACAACATATATATATTATATACTGTACATAAAATATCAAATTTCACCAAATATGTATTATATACTCTACATAAAATATCAAAGTCCACCAATTATATATTATCTACTGTACATAAAATATCAAATTTCACCAAATATATATTATATACTGTAGATACAATATCAAATTTCACAAAATATATATTATATACTGTACATAAAATATCAAATTTCATCAAATATATTATATACTGTACATAAAATATGAAAGTACACCAAATATATATAATATACTCTACATAAAATACCAAATTTCACTAAATATATATTATATACTGTACATAAAATATCAAATTTCACCAAATATATATTATATATTGTACATAAAATATCAAATTTTATCAAATATATTATATACTGTACATAAAATATATAAGTACAGCAAATATATATTATATACTGTACATAAAATATCAAATTTCACCAAATATGTATTATATACTCTACATAAAATATCAAAGTCCACCAATTATATATTATCTACTGTACATAAAATATCAAATTTCACCAAATATATATTATATACTGTAGATAAAATATCAAATTTCACGAAATATATATTATATACTTTACATAAAATATCAAATTTCACCAAATATATATTATATACTCTACATAAAATATCAAATTCCAGCAAATATATATTATCTACTGTACATAAAATATGAAAGTACGCCAAATATATATTATATACAGTATGTAAAATATCAAATTTAACAATATATATTATATACTGTACATAAAATATCAAATTTCACCAGATATATATTATATACTGTACATAAAATATCAAATTTCACCATCTATATATTATATACTGTACATAAAATATCAAATTTTATCAAATATATTATATACTGTACATAAAATATGAAAGTACAGCAATTATATATTATATACTGTACATAAAATATCAAATTTCACCAAATATATATTATACAATCTACATAATATATGAACGTCCACCTAATATATATTATCTACTATACATTAAATATCAAGTTTCACAAAATATATGTTATATACTGTTCATGAAATATGAAATTTCGTCAATTATATTATACACTGTACACGAAATATGAAATTACATCAAATATATATTATATACTGTACATGAAATATGAAAGTACACCAAATATATATTATATACTGTACATAAAATATCAAATTTCACCAAATATGTATTATATACTCTACATAAAATATCAAAGTCCACCAATTATATATTATCTACTGTACATAAAATATCAAATTTCACCAAATATATATTATATACTGTAGATAAAATATCAAATTTCACCAAATATATATTATATACTGTACATAAAATATCAAATTTCAACAAATATATTATATACTGTACATAAAATATGAAAGTACACCAAATATATATTATATACTGTACATAAAATATCAAATTTCACCAAATATATATTATATACTCTACATAAAATATCAAATTCCACCAAATATATATTATCTACTGTACATTAAATATGAAAGTAGGCCAAATATATATTATATACTGTATATAAAATATCAAATTTAACAATATATATTATATACTGTACATAAAATATCAAATTTCACCAGATATATATTATATACTCTACATAAAATATGAAAGTCCACCAAATATATATTATCTACTGTACATTAAATATCATATTTCACAAAATATATGTTATATACTGTTCATGAAATATCAAATTTCATCAAATATATTATACACTGTACATAAAATATGAAATTACACCAAATATATATTGTATACTGTACATAAAATATGAAAGTACAACATATATATATTATATACTGTACATAAAATATCAAATTTCACCAAATATGTATTATATACTCTACATAAAATATGAAAGTTCACCAAATATATATTATCTACTGTACATTAAATATCAAATTTCACAAAATATATGTTACATACTGTTCATGAAATATCAAATTTCATCAAATATATTATACACTGTACATAAAATATGAAATTACACCAAATATATATAGTATACTGTACATAAAATATGAAAGTACAACATATATATATTATATACTGTACAAAAATTTCAAATTTCACCAAATATGTATTATATACTCTCCATAAAATATCAAAGTCCACCAATTATATATTATCTACTTTACATAAAATATCAAATTTCACCAAATATATATTATATACTGTAGATACAATATCAAATTTCACAAAATATATATTATATACTGTACATAAAATATCAAATTTCATCAAATATATTATATACTGTACATAAAATATGAAAGTACACCAAACATATGTAATATACTGTACATAAAATACCAAATTTCACTAAATATATATTATATACTGTACATAAAATATCAAATTTCACCAAATATATATTATATACTGTACATAAAATATCAAATTTTATCAAATATATTATAAACTGTACATAAAATATGAAAGTACACCAAATATATATTATATACTGTACATAAAATATGAAAGTACACCAAATATATATTATATTCTGTACATAAAATATCAAATTTCACCAAATATATATTATATACTCTACATAAATTATCAAATTCCACCAAATATATATTATCTACTGTACATAAAATATGAAAGTAGGCCAAATATATATTATATACTGTATATAAAATATCAAATTTAACAATATATATTATATACTGTACATAAAATATGAAATTTCACCAAATATATATTATATACTGTACATAAAATATCAAATTTTATCAAATATATTATATACTGTACATAAAATATGAAAGTACAGCAAATATATATTATATACTGTACATAATATATCAAATTTCAACAAATATATATTATATCCTCTACATCAAATATCAAAGTCCACGAAATATATATTATCTACTGTACATAAAATGTCAAATTTCACCAAATATATATTATATACTGTACATAAAATATCAAATTCCACCAAATATATATTATCTACTGTACATAAAATATGAAATTACGCCAAATATATATTATATACTGTATGTAAAATATCAAATATAACAATATATATTATATACTGTACATAAAATATCAAATTTCACCAGATATACTTTATATACTGTACATAAAATATCAAATTTCACCAGATATATATTATATACTGTACATAAAATATCAAATTTTAACAAATATATTATATACTGTACATAAAATATGAAAGTACAGCAAATATATATTATATACTGTTCATAAAATATCAAATTTCACTAAATAAATATTATATACTCTACATAAAATATCAAATTTCACCAAATATATATTATATACTCTACATAATATATGAAAGTCCACCTAATATATATTATCTACTGTACATTAAATATCAAATTTCACAAAATATATGTTATATACTGTTCATGAAATATCAAATTTCATCAAATATATTATACACTGTACATAAAATATGAAATTACACCAAATATATAATGTATACTGTACATAAAATATGAAAGTACAACATATATATTATATACTGTATATAAAATATCAAATTTCACCAAATATGTATTATATACTCTACATAAAATATCAAAGTCCACCAATTATATATTATCTACTGTATATAAAATATCAAATTTCACCAAATATATATTATATACCGTAGATACAATATCAAATTTCACAAAATATATATTATATACTGTACATAAAATATCAAATTTCATCAAATATATTATATACTGTACATAAAATATGAAAGTACACCAAATATATATAATATACTGTACATAATATACCAAATTTCACTAAATATATATTATATACTGTACATAAAATGTCAAATTTCACCAAATATATAATATATACTGTACATAAAATATCAAATTTTATCAAATATATTATAAACTGTACATAAAATATGAAAGTACACCAAATATATATTATATACTGTACATAAAATATGAAAGTACACCAAATATATAATATATACTGTACATAAAATATCAAATTTCACCAAATATATATTATATACTCTACATAAAATATCAAATTCCACCAAATATATATTATCTACTGTACATAAAATACGAAAGTAGGCCAAATATATATTATATACTGCATATAAAATATCAAATTTAACAATATATATTATATACTGTACATAAAATATGAAATTTCACCAGATATATATTATATACTGTACATAAAATATCAAATTTTATCAAATATATTATATACTGTACATAAAATATGAAAGTACAGCAAATATATATTATATACTGTACATAAAATATCAAATTTCAACAAATATATATTATATCCTCTATATAAAATATCAAAGTCCACGAAATATATATTATCTACTGTACATAAAATGTCAAATTTCACCAAATATATATTATATACTGTACATAAAATATCAAATTTCACCAAATATATCTTATAAACTCTACATAAAATATGAAAGTCCACCAAATATATATTATCTTCTGTACATTAAATATCAAAATTCACAAAATATATGTTATATACTGTTCATGAAATATCAAATTTCATCAAATATATTATACACTGTACATAAAATATGAAATTACACAAAATATATATTGTATACTGTACATAAAATATGAAAGTACAACATATATATATTATATATACTGTACATAAAATATCAAATTTCACCAAATATGTATTATATACACTACATAAAATATCAAAGTCCACCAATTATATATTATCTAGTGTACATAAAATATCAAATTTCAACAAATATATATTATATACTGTAGATACAATATCAAATTTCACAAAATATATTTTATATACTGTACATAAAATATCAAATTTCATCAAATATATTATATACTGTACATAAAATATGAAAGTACACCAAATATATATAATATACTGTACATAAAATACCAAATTTCACTAAATATATATTATATACTGTACATAAAATATCAAATTTCACCAAATATATATTATATACTGTATGTAAAATATCAAATTTAACAATATATATTATATACTGTACATAAAATATCAAATTTCAACAGATATACCTTATATACTGTACATAAAATATCAAATTTCACCAGATATATATTATATACTGTACATAAAATATCAAATTTTATCAAATATATTATATACTGTACATAAAATATGAAATTACACCAAATATGTATTATATACTCTACATAAAATATGAAAGTCCACCAAATATATATTATCTACTGTACATTAAATATCAAATTTCACAAAATATATGTTATATACTGTTCATGAAATATCAAATTTCATCAAATATATTATACATTGTACATAAAATATGAAATTACACCAAATATATATTGTATACTGTACATAAAATATGAAAGTACAACATATATATATTATATACTGTACATAAAATATCAAATTTCACCAAATATGTATTATATACTCTACATAAAATATGAAAGTCCACCAAATATATATTATCTACTGTACATTAAATATCAAATTTCACAAAATATATGTTATATACTGTTCATGAAATATCAAATTTCATCAAATATATTATACACTGTACATAAAATATGAAATTACACCAAATATATAATGTATACTGTACATAAAATATGAAAGTACAACATATATATTATATACTGTATATAAAATATCAAATTTCACCAAATATGTATTATATACTCTACATAAAATATCAAAGTCCACCAATTATATATTATCTACTGTACATAAAATATCAAATTTCACCAAATATATATTATATACCGTAGATACAATATCAAATTTCACAAAATATATATTATATACTGTACATAAAATATCAAATTTCATCAAATATATTATATACTGTACATAAAATATGAAAGTACACCAAATATATATGATATACTGTACATAAAATACCAAATTTCACTAAATATATATTATATACTGTACATAAAATGTCAAATTTCACCAAATATATATTATATACTGTACATAAAATATCAAATTTTATCAAATATATTATAAACTGTACATAAAATATGAAAGTACACCAAATATATATTATATACTGTACATAAAATATGAAAGTACACCAAATATATATTATATACTGTACATAAAATATCAAATTTCACCGAATATATATTATATACTCTACATAAAATATCAAATTCCACCAAATATATATTATCTACTGTACATAAAATATGAAAGTAGGCCAAATATATATTATATACTGCATATAAAATATCAAATTTAACAATATATATTATATACTGTACATAAAATATGAAATTTCACCAGACATATATTATATACTGTACATAAAATATCAAATTTTATCAAATATATTATATACTGTACATAAAATATGAAAGTACAGCAAATATATATTATATACTGTACATAAAATATCAAATTTCAACAAATATATATTATATCCTCTACATAAAATATCAAAGTCCACGAAATATATATTATCTACTGTACATAAAATGTCAAATTTCACCAAATATATATTATATACTGTACATAAAATATCAAATTTCACCAAATATATCTTATATACTCTACATAAAATATGAAAGTCCACCAAATATATATTTTCTACTGTACATTAAATATCAAAATTCACAAAATATATGTTATATACTGTACATGAAATATCAAATTTCATCAAATATATTATACACTGTACATAAAATATGAAATTACACAAAATATATATTGTATACTGTACATAAAATATGAAAGTACAACATATATATATTATATACTGTACATAAAATATCAAATTTCACCAAATATGTATTATATACTCTACATAAAATATCAAAGTCCACCAATTATATATTATCTAGTGTACATAAAATATCAAATTTCAACAAATATATATTATATACTGTAGATACAATATCAAATTTCACAAAATATGTTTTATATACTGTACATAAAATATCAAATTTCATCAAATATATTATATACTGTACATAAAATATGAAAGTACACCAAATATATATAATATACTGTACATAAAATACCAAATTTCACTAAATATATATTATATACTGTACATAAAATATCAAATTTCACCAAATATATATTATATACTGAATATAAAATATCAAATTTAACAATATATATTATATACTGTACATAAAATATCAAATTTCACCAGATATATATTATATACTGTACATAGAATATCAAATTTTATCAAATATATTATATACTGTACATAAAATATGAAAGTACAGCAAATATATATTATATACTGTACATAAAATGTCAAATTTCAACAAATATATATTATATCCTCTACATAAAATATCAAAGTCCAAGAAATATATATTATCTACTGTACATAAAATGTCAAATTTCACCAAGTATATATTATATACTGTACATAAAATATCAAATTTCACCAAATATATATTATATACTCTACATAAAATATGAAAGTCCACCAAATATATATTATCTACTGTACATTAAATATCAAATTTCACAAAATATATGTTATATACTGTTCATGAAATATCAAATTCCATCAAATATATTATACACTGTACATAAAATATGGAATTACACCAAATATATATTGTATACTGTGCATAAAATATGAAAGTACAATATATATATATTATATACTGTACATAAAATATCAAATTTCACCAAATATGTATTATATACTCTACATAAAATATCAAAGTCTACCAATTATATATTATCTACTGTACATAAAATATCAAATTTCACCAAATATATATTATATACTGTACATAAAATATCAAATTTCATCAAAAATATTATATACTGTACATAAAATATGAAAGTACACCAAATATATATAATATACTGTACATAAAATACCAAATTTCACTAAATATATATTATATACTGTACATAAAATATCAAATTTCACCAAATATATATTATATACTGTACATAAAATATCAAATTTTATCAAATATATTATAAACTGTACATAAAATATGAAAGTACACCAAATATATATTATATACTGTACATAAAATATGAAAGTACACCAAATATATATTATATACTGTACATAAAATATCAAATTTCAACCAAATATATATTATATACTCTACATAAAATATCAAATTCCACCAAATATATATTATCTACTGTACATAAAATATGAAAGTAGGCCAAATATATATCATATACTGTATATAAAATATCAAATTTAACAATATATATTATATACTGTACATAAAATATGAAATTTCACCAGATATATATTATATACTGTACATAAAATATCAAATTTTATCGAATATATTATATACTGTACCTAAAATATGAAAGTACAGCAAATATATATTATATACTGTACATAAAATATCAAATTTCAACAAATATATATTATATCCTCTACATAAAATATCAAAGTCCACGAAATATATATTATCTACTGTACATAAAATGTCAAATTTCACCAAATATATATTATATACTGTACATAAAATATCAAACTTCACCAAATATATATTATATACTCTACATAAAATATGAAAGTCCACCAAATATATATTATCTACTGTACATTAAATATCAAATTTCACAAAATATATGTTATATACTGTTCATGAAATATCAAATTTCATCAAATATATTATACACTGTACATAAAATATGAAATTACACAAAATATATATTGTATACTGTACATAAAATATGAAAGTACAACATATATATATTATATACTGTACATAAAATATCAAATTTCACCAAATATGTATTATATACTCTACATAAAATATCAAAGTCCACCAATTATATATTATCTAGTGTACATAAAATATCAAATTTCACCAAATATATATTATATACTGTAGATACAATATCAAATTTCACAAAATATATTTTATATACTGTACATAAAATATCAAATTTCATCAAATATATTATATACTGTACATAAAATATGAAAGTACACCTAATATATATAATATACTGTACATAAAATACCAAATTTCACTAAATATACATTATATACTGTACATAAAATATCAAATTTCACCAAATATATATTATATACTCTACATAAAATATCAAAGTCCACCAATTATATATTATCTACTGTATATAAAATATCAAATTTCACCAGATATATATTATATACTGTACATAAAATATCAAATTTTATCAAATATATTATATACTGTACATAAAATATGAAAGTACAGCAAATATATATTATATACTGTACATAAAATATCAAATTTAAACAAATATATATTATATCCTCTACATAAAATATCAAAGTCCACGAAATATATATTATCTACTGGACATAAAATATCAAATTTCACCAAATATATATTGTATACTGTACATAAAATATCAAATTTCACCAAATATATATTATATACTCTACATAAAATATGAAAGTCCACCAAATATATATTATCTACTGTATATTAAATATCAAATTTCACTAAATATATGTTATATACTGTTCATGAAATATCAAATTTCATCAAATATATTATACAATGTACATAAAATATGAAATTATACCAAATATATATTGTATACTGTACATAAAATATGAAAGTGCAAGATATATATATTATATACTGTATATAAAATATCAAATTTCACCAAATAGGTATTATATACTCTACATAAAATATGAAAGTCCACCAAATATATATTATCTACTGTACATAAAATATCAAATTTCACCAAATATATATTATATACTGTACATAAAATATTAAATTTAACAATATATATTATATACTGTACATAAAATATCAAATTTCACAAAATATATGTTATATATTGTTCATAAAATATCAAATTTCATCAAATATATTCTACACTGTACGTGAAATATGAAATTACGCCAAATATATATTATATACTGTACATAAAATATGAAAGTACACCAAATATATATTATATACTGTAGATATAATATCAAATTTCACCAAATATATATTATATACTGTACATAAAATATCAAATTTCATCAAATATATTATATACTGTACATAAAATATGAAAGTACACCTAATATATATAATATACTGTACATAAAATATCAAATTTCACAAAATATATATTATACACTGTACATGAAATATGAAATTACACCAAATATATATTTTATACTGTACATAAAATATGAAAGTACACCAAATATATATTATATACTGTACATATAATATCAAATTTCACCTAATATATATTATATACTCTACATAAAATATCAAAGTCCACCAATTATATATTATCTACTGTATATAAAATATCAAATTTCACCTAATATATATTATATACAGTACATAAAATATCAAATTTTATCAAATATATTATATACTGTACATAAAATATGAAAGTACAGCAAATATATATTATATACTGTACATAAAATATCAAATTTCAACAAATATATATTATATCCTCTACATAAAAT
This sequence comes from Gorilla gorilla gorilla, assembly GCF_029281585.2. NCBI lineage: Eukaryota > Metazoa > Chordata > Mammalia > Primates > Hominidae > Gorilla > Gorilla gorilla. The sequence goes on from NC_073236.2 coordinate 3,922,385, forward strand.
ATCAAAGTCCACGAAATATATATTATCTACTGGACATAAAATATCAAATTTCACCAAATATATATTGTATACTGTACATAAAATATCAAATTTCACCAAATATATATTATATACTCTACATAAAATATGAAAGTCCACCAAATATATATTATCTACTGTACATTAAATATCAAATTTCACTAAATATATGTTATATACTGTTCATGAAATATCAAATTTCATCAAATATATTATAAAATGTACATAAAATATGAAATTACACCAAATATATATTGTATACTGTACATAAAATATGAAAGTACAACATATATATATTATATACTGTACATAAAATATCAAATTTCACCAAATATGTATTATATACTCTACATAAAATATGAAAGTCCACCAAATATATATTATCTACTGTACATTAAATATCAAATTTCACAAAATATATGTTATATACTGTTCATGAAATATCAAATTTCATCAAATATATTATACACTGTACATAAAATATGAAATTACACCAAATATATATTATATACTGTACATAAAATATCAAATTTCACCAAATATATATTATATACTCTACATAAAATATCAAAGTCCACCAATTATATATTATCTACTGTACATAAAATATCAAATTTCACCAAATATATATTATAAACTGTACATAAAATATCAAATTTTATGAAATATATTATATACTGTACATAAAATATGAAAGTACAGCAAATATATATTATATACTGTACATAAAATATCAATTTTCAACAAATATATATTATATCCTCTACATAAAATATCAAAGTCCACGAAATATATATTATCTACTGGACATAAAATATCAAATTTCACCAAATATATATTGTATACTGTACATAAAATATCAAATTTCACCAAATATATATTATATACTCTACATAAAATATGAAAGTCCACCAAATATATATTATCTACTGTATATTAAATATCAAATTTCACTAAATATATGTTATATACTGTTCATGAAATATCAAATTTAATCAAATATATTATACAATGTACATAAAATATGAAATTAAACCAAATATATATTGTATACTGTACATAAAATATGAAAGTACAACATATATATATTATATACTGTATATAAAATATCAAATTTCACCAAATATGTATTATATACTCTACATAAAATATGAAAGTCCACCAAATATATATTATCTACTGTACATTAAATATCAAATTTCACAAAATATATGTTATATACTGTTCATGAAATATCAAATTTCATCAAATATATTATACACTGTACATAAAATATGAAATTACACCGAATATATATTGTATACTGTACATAAAATATGAAAGTACAACATATATATATTATATACTGTACATAAAATATCAAATTTCACCAAATATGTATTATATACTCTACATAAAATATCAAAGTCCGCCAATTATATATTATCTACTGTACATAAAATATCAAATTTCACCAAATATATATTATATACTGTAGATACAATATCAAATTTCACAAAATATATATTATATACTGTACATAAAATATCAAATTTCATCAAATATATTATATACTGTACATAAAATATGAAAGTACACCAAATATATATAATATACTGTACATAAAATACCAAATTTCACTAAATATATATTATATACTGTACATTAAATATCAAATTTCACCAAATGTATATTATATACTGTACATAAAATATCAAATTTTATCAAATATATTATAAACTGTACATAAAATATGAAAGTACACAAAATATATATTATATACTGTACATAAAATATGAAAGTCCACCAAATATATATTATCTACTGTACATTAAATATCAAATTTCACAAAATATATGTTATATACTGTTCATGAAATATCAAATTTCATCAAATATATTATACACTGTACATAAAATATGAAATTACACCAAATATATATTGTATACTGTATATAAAATATGAAAGTACAACATATGTATATTACATACTGTACATAAAATATCAAATTTCACCAAATATGTATTATATACTCTACATAAAATATCAAAGTCCACCAATTATATATTATCTACTGTACCTAAAATATCAAATTTCACCAAATATATATTATATACTGTACATAAAATATTAAATTTAACAATATATATTATATACTGTACATAAAATATCAAATTTCACCAGATATATATTATATACTGTACATAAAATATCAAATTTTATCCAATATATTATATACAGTACATAAAATATGAAAGTACAGCAAATATATATTATATACTGTACATAAAATATCAAATTTCAGCAAATATATATTATATCCTCTACATAAAATATCAAAGTCCATGAAATATATATTATCTCCTGTACATAAACTATCAAATTTCACCAAATATATATTATATACTGTACATAAAACATCAAATTTCACCAAATATATATTATATACTGTACATAAACTATGAAAGTCCACCTAATATATATTATCTACTGTACATTAAATATCAAATTTCACAAAATATATGTTATATATTGTTCATGAAATATCAAATTTCATCAAATATATTATACACTGTACGTGAAATATGAAATTACGCCAAATATATATTATATACTGTACATAAAATATGAAAGTACACCAAATATATATTATATACTGTACATAAAATATCAAATTTCACCAAATATATATTATATACTCTACATAAAATATCAAAGTCCACCAATTATATATTATCTACTGTACATAAAATATCAAATTTCACCAAATATATATTATATACTGTAGATATAATATCAAATTTCACCAAATATATATTATATACTGTACATAAAATATCAAATTTCATCAAATATATTATATACTGTACATAAAATATGAAAGTACACCTAATATATATAATATACTGTACATAAAATAACAAATTTCACAAAATATATATTATACACTGTACATGAAATATGAAATTACACCAAATATATATTTTATACTGTACATAAAATATGAAAGTACACCAAATATATATTATATACTGTACATAAAATATCAAATTTCACCAAATATATATTATATACTCTACATAAAATATCAAAGTCCACCAATTATATATTATCTACTGTATATAAAATATCAAATTTCACCAAATATATATTATATACTGTACATAAAATATCAAATTTTATCAAATATATTATATACTGTACATAAAATATGAAAGTACAGCAAATATATGTTATATACTGTACATAAAATATCAAATTTCAACAAATATATATTATATCCTCTACATAAAATATCAAAGTCCACGAAATATATATTATCTACTGGACATAAAATATCAAATTTCACCAAATATATATTGTATACTGTACATAAAATATCAAATTTCACCAAATATATATTATATACTCTACATAAAATATGAAAGTCCACCAAATATATATTATCTACTGTACATTAAATATCAAATTTCACTAAATATATGTTATATACTGTTCATGAAATATCAAATTTCATCAAATATATTATACAATGTACATAAAATATGAAATTACACCAAATATATATTGTATACTGTACATAAAATATGAAAGTACAACATATATATATTATATACTGTACATAAAATATCAAATTTCACCAAATATGTATTATATACTCTACATAAAATATGAAAGTCCACCAAATATATATTATCTACTGTACATTAAATATCAAATTTCACAAAATATATGTTATATACTGTTCATGAAATATCAAATTTCATCAAATATATTATACACTGTACATAAAATATGAAATTACACCAAATATATATTATATACTGTACATAAAATATCAAATTCCACCAAATATATATTATATACTCTACATAAAATATCAAAGTCCACCAATTATATATTATCTACTGTACATAAAATATCAAATTTCACCAAATATATATTATAAACTGTACATAAAATATCAAATTTTATCAAATATATTATATACTGTACATAAAATATGAAAGTACAGCAAATATATATTATATACTGTACATAAAATATCAATTTTCAACAAATATATATTATATCCTCTACATAAAATATCAAAGTCCACGAAATATATATTATCTACTGGACATAAAATATCAAATTTCACAAAATATATATTGTATACTGTACATAAAATATCAAATTTCACCAAATATATATTATATACTCTACATAAAATATGAAAGTCCACCAAATATATATTATCTACTGTATATTAAATATCAAATTTCACTAAATATATGTTATATACTGTTCATGAAATATCAAATTTAATCAAATATATTATACAATGTACATAAAATATGAAATTACACCAAATATATATTGTATACTGTACATAAAATATGAAAGTACAACATATATATATTATATACTGTATATAAAATATCAAATTTCACCAAATATGTATTATATACTCTACATAAAATATGAAAGTCCACCAAATATATATTATCTACTGTACATTAAATATCAAATTTCACAAAATATATGTTATATACTGTTCATGAAATATCAAATTTCATGAAATATATTATACACTGTACATAAAATATGAAATTACACCAAATATATATTGTATACTGTACATAAAATATGAAAGTACAACATAATTTATATTATAAACTGTACATAAAATATCAAATTTCACCAAATATGTATTATATACTCTACATAAAATATCAAAGTCCGCCAATTATATATTATCTACTGTACATAAAATATCAAATTTCACCAAATATATATTATATACTGTAGATACAATATCAAATTTCACAAAATATATATTATATTCTGTACATAAAATATCAAATTTCATCAAATATATTATATACTGTACATAAAATATGAAAGTACACCAAATATATATAATATACTGTACATAAAATACCAAATTTCACTAAATATATATTATATACTGTACATTAAATATCAAATTTCACCAAATGTATATTATATACTGTACATAAAATATCAAATTTTATCAAATATATTGTAAACTGTACATAAAATATGAAAGTACACCAAATATATATTATATAATGTACATAAAATATGAAAGTACACCAAATATATATTATCTACTGTACATTAAATATCAAATTTCACAAAATATATGTTATATACTGTTCATGAAATATCAAATTTCATCAAATATATTATACACTGTACATAAAATATGAAATTACACCAAATATATATTGTATACTGTATATAAGATATGAAAGTACAACATATATATATTACATACTGTACATAAAATATCAAATTTCACCAAATATGTATTATGTACTCTACATAAAATATCAAAGTCCACCAATTATATATTATCTACTGTACATAAAATATCAAATTTCACCAAATATATATTATATACTGTACATAAAATATTAAATTTAACAATATATATTATATACTGTACATAAAATATCAAATTTCACCAGATATATATTATATACTGTACATAAAATATCAAATTTTATCCAATATATTATATACAGTACATAAAATATGAAAGTACAGCAAATATATATTATATACTGTACATAAAATATCAAATTTCAACAAATATATATTATATCCTCTACATAAAATATCAAAGTCCATGAAATATATATTATCTACTGTACATAAACTATCAAATTTCACCAAATATATATTATATACTGTACATAAAATATCAAATTTCACCAAATATATATTATATACTCTACATAAACTATGAAAGTCCACCTAATATATATTATCTACTGTACATTAAATATCAAATTTCACAAAATATATGTTATATATTGTTCATGAAATATCAAATTTCATCAAATATATTATACACTGTACGTGAAATATGAAATTACACCAAATATATATTATATACTGTACATAAAATATGAAAGTACACCAAATATATATTATATACTGTACATAAAATATCAAATTTCACCAAATATATATTATATACTCTACATAAAATATCAAAGTCCACCAATTATATATTATCTACTGTACATAAAATATCAAATTTCACCAAATATATACTATATACTGTAGATAAAATATCAAAATTCACCAAATATATATTATATACTGTACATAAAATATCAAATTTCATCAAATATATTATATACTGTACATAAAATATGAAAGTACACCTAATATATATAATATACTGTAAATAAAATATCAAATTTCACAAAATATATATTATACACTGTACATGAAATATGAAATTACACCAAATATATATTTTATACTGTACATAAAATATGAAAGTACACCAAATATATATTATATACTGTACATAAAATATCAAATTTCACCAAATATATATTATATACTCTACATAAAATATCAAAGTCCACCAATTATATATTATCTACTGTATATAAAATATCAAATTTCACCAAATATATATAATATACAGTACATAAAATATCAAATTTTATCAAATATATTATATACTGTACATAAAATATGAAAGTACAGCAAATATATATTATATACTGTACATAAAATATCAAATTTCAACAAATATATATTATATCCTCTACATAAAATATCAAAGTCCACGAAATATATATTATCTACTGGACATAAAATATCAAATTTCACCAAATATATATTGTATACTGTACATAAAATATCAAATTTCACCAAATATATATTATATACTCTACATAAAATATGAAAGTCCACCAAATATATATTATCTACTGTACATTAAATATCAAATTTCACTAAATATATGTTATATACTGTTCATGAAATATCAAATTACATCAAATATATTATACAATGTACATAAAATATGAAATTACACCAAATATATATAGTATACTGTACATAAAATATGAAAGTACAACATATATATATTTTATACTGTACATAAAATATCAAATTTCACCAAATATGTATGATATACTCTACATAAAATATGAAAGTCCACCAAATATATATTATCTACTGTACATTAAATATCAAATTTCACAAAATATATGTTATATACTGTTCATGAAATATCAAATTTCATCAAATATATTATACACTGTACATAAAATATGAAATTACACCAAATATATATTATATACTGTACATAAAATATCAAATTTCACCAAATATATATTATATACTCTACATAAAATATCAAAGTCCACCAATTATATATTATCTACTGTACATAAAATATCAAATTTCACCAAATATATATTATAAACTGTACATAAAATATCAAATTTTATCAAATATATTATATACTGTACATAAAATATGAAAGTACAGCAAATATATATTACATACTGTACATAAAATATCAAATTTCAACAAATATATATTATATCCTCTACATAAAATATCAAAGTCCACGAAATATATATTATCTACTGGACATAAAATATCAAATTTCACCAAATATATATTGTATACTGTACATAAAATATCAAATTTCACCAAATATATATTATATACTCTACATAAAATATGAAAGTCCACCAAATATATATTTTCTACTGTATATTAAATATCAAATTTCACTAAATATATGTTATATACTGTTCATGAAATATCAAATTTAATCAAATATATTATACAATGTACATAAAATATGAAATTACACCAAATATATATTGTATACTGTACATAAAATATGAAAGTACAACATATATATATTATATACTGTATATAAAATATCAAATTTCACCAAATATGTATTATATACTCTACATAAAATATGAAAGTCCACCAAATATATATTATCTACTGTACATTAAATATCAAATTTCACAAAATATATGTTATATACTGTTCATGAAATATCAAATTTCATCAAATATATTATACACTGTACATAAAATATGAAATTACACCAAATATATATTGTATACTGTACATAAAATATGAAAGTACAGCATATATATATTATATACTGTACATAAAATATCAAATTTCACCAAATATGTATTATATACTCTACATAAAATATCAAAGTCCGCCAATTATATATTATCTACTGTACATAAAATATCAAATTTCACCAAATATATATTATATACTGTACAAAAAATATCAAATTTCATCAAATATATTATATACTGTACATAAAATATGAAAGTACACCAAATATATATAATATACAGTACATAAAATATCAAAATTCACAAAATATATATTATGTACTGTACATAAAATATCAAATTTCACCAAGTATATATTATATACTGTACATAAAATATCAAATTTTATCAAATATATTATATACTCTACATAAAATATGAAAGTACAGCAAATATATATTATATACTGTACATAATATATCAAATTTCATCAAATGTATATTATATACTCTACATAAAATATGAAAGTTCACCAAATATATATTATCCACTGTACTGTTAAATATCAAATTTCTCGAAATGTATATTATACACTGTACAGAAAATATCAAATTTCAACAAATATATATTATATACTCTACATAAAATATCAAATTCCACCAAATATATATTATCTACTGTACATAAAATATGAAATTATGCCAAATATATATTATATACTGTATATAAAATATCAAATTTAACAATATATATTATAAACTGTACATAAAATATCAAATTTCACCAGATATATATTATATACTGTACATAAAATATCAAATTTCACCAAATATGTGTTATATACTCTACATAAAATATCAAAGTCCACCAATTATAAATTATCTACTGTACATAAAATATCAAATTTCACCAAATATATATTATATACTGCAGATAAAATATCAAATTTCACCAAATATATATTATATACTGTACATAAAATATCAAATTTTATCAAATACATTATATACTGTACATAAAATATGAAAGTACAGCAAATATATATTATATACTGTACATAAAATATCAAATTTCATCAAATATATATTATATACTCTACATAAAATATGAAATTCCGCCAAATATATATTATCTACTGTACATAAAATATGAAAGTACGCCAAATATATATTATGTACTGTATGTAAAATATCAAATTTAACAATATGTATTATATACTGTACATAAAATATCAAATTTCACCAGATATACCTTATATACTGTACATAAAATATCAAATTTTATCAAATATATTATATTGTGTACATAAAATATGAAATTCCGCAAATATATATTATCTACTGTACATAAAATATCAAATTTCGCCAAATATATATTATACACTCTACAGAAAATATCAAATTTCACCAAATATATATTGTATACTCTACATAAAATATCAAAGTCCACCAAATATATATTATCTACTGTACTTAAAATGTCAAATTTCACAAAATATATGTTTTATACTGTTCATGAAATATCAAATTTCATCAAATATATTATACACTGTACAAGAAATATGAAATTACACCAAGTATATATTATATACTGTACATAAAATATGAAAGTACACCAAATATTTATTATATACTGTACATAAAATATCAAATTTCACCAAATATGTATTATATACTCTACATAAAATATCAAAGTCCACCAATTATATATTATCAACTGTACATAAAATATCAAATTTCACGAAATATATATTATATACTGCAGATAAAATATCAAATTTCACCAAATATATATTATATACTGTACATAAAATATCAAATTTCACCAAATATATATTATATACTCTACATAAAATATAAAATTCCACCAAATATATATAATCTACTGTACATAAAATATGAAAGTACACCAAATATATATTACATACTGTATGTAAAATATCAAATTTAACAATATATTTTATATACTGTACATAAAATATCAAATTTCACCAGATATATATTATATGCTGTACATAAAATATCAAATTTCACCAGATATATATTATATACTGTACATAAAATATCAAATTTTATCAAATATATTATATACTGTACATAAAATATGAAAGTACAGCAAATATATATTATATACTGTACATAAAATATCAAATTTCAACAAATATATATTATATCCTCTACATAAAATATCAAAGTCCATGAAATAAATATCATCTACTGTACGTAAAATATCAAATTTCACCAAATATATATTATATACTGTACATAAAATATCAAATTTCACCAAATATTTATTATATACTCTAAATAAAATATGAAAGTCCACCTAATATATATTATCAACTGTACATTAAATATCAAATTTCACAAAATATATGTTATGTACTGTTCATGAAATATCAAATTTCATCAAATATATTATACATTGTACATGAAATATGAAATTACACCAAATATATAGTATGTACTGTACATAAAATATGAAAGTACAACATATATATATTATATACTGTACATAAAATATCAAATTTCACCAAATATATATTATATACTCTACATAAAATATCAAAGTCCACCAATTATATATTATCTACTGTACATAAAATATCAAATTTCACCAAATATATATTATATACTGTAGATACAATATCAAATTTCACAAAATATATGATATATACTGTACATAAAATATCAAATTTCATCAAGTAATTTATATACTGTACATAAAATATGAAAGTACACCAGATATATCTATTATACTGTACATAAAATATCAAATTTCACAAAATATATATTATATACTGTACATAAAATTTCAAATTTCACCAAATATATATTATATACTGTACATAAAATATCAAATTTCAACAAATATATATTATATCCTCTATATAAAATATCAAAGTCCACGAAATATATATTATCTACTGTACATAAAATGTCAAATTTCAACAAATATATATTATATACTCTACATAAAATATCAAAGTCCACCAAATATATATTATCTACTGTACATAAAATATCAAATTTCACCAAATATATATTATCTACTGAACATAAAATATGAAAGTACACCAAATATATATTATATACTGTGTGTAAAATATCAAATTTAACAATATATTTTATATACTGTACATAAAATATCAAATTTCACCAGATATATATTATATACTGTACATAAAATATCAAATTTCACCAGATATATATTATATACTGTACATAAAATATCAAATTTTATCAAATATATTATATACTGTACATAAAATATGAAAGTACAGCAAATATATATTATATACTGTACATAAAATATCAAATTTCAACAAATATATATTATATCCTCTACATAAAATATCAAAGTCCACGAAATATATATCATCTACTGTACGTAAAATATCAAATTTCACCAAATATATATTATATACTGTACATAAAATATCAAATTTCACCAAATATTTATTATATACTCTACATAAAATATGAAAGTCCACCTAATATATATTTTCTACTGTACATTAAATATCAAATTTCACAAAATATATGTTATGTACTGTTCATGAAATATCAAATTTCATCAAATATATTATACATTGTACATGAAATATGAAATTACACCAAATATATAGTATGTACTGTACATAAAATATGAAAGTACAACATATATATATTATATACTGTACATAAAATATCAAATTTCACCAAATATGTATTATATACTCTACATAAAATATCAAAGTCCACCAATTATATATTATCTACTGTACATAAAATATCAAATTTCACCAAATATATATTATATACTGTAGATAAAATATCAAATTTCACAAAATATATGATATATACTGTACATAAAATATCAAATTTCACTAAATATATATTATATACAGTACACAAAATTTCAAATTTCACCAAATATATATTATATACTGTTCATAAAATATCAAATTTTATCAAATATATTATATACAGTACATAAAATATGAAACTACAGCAAATATATATTATATACTGTACATTAAATATCAAACTTCAACAAATATATATTATATACTCTACATAAAATATCAAAGTCCACCAAATATATATTATCTACTGTACATAAAATATCAAATTTCATCAAATATATATTATTTACTGTACAGAAAATATCAAATTTCACCAAATTTATATTATATACTCTACATAAAATATCAAAGTCCACCAAATATATATTATCTACTGTACGTAAAATGTCAAATTTCACAAAATATATGTTATATACTGTTTATGAAATATCAAATTTCATCAAATATATTATACACTGTACATGAAATATGAAATTACACCAAATATATATTATATACTGTACATAAAATATGAAAGTACACCAAATATGTATTATATTCTGTACATAAAATATCAAATTTCATTAAATATATTATATACTGTACATAAAATATGAAAGTACACCAAATATACATAATATACTATACATAAAATATCAAATTTCACAAAATATATATTATATACTGTACATAAAATACCAAATTTCACCAAATATATATTATATACTGTACATAAAATATCAAATTTTATCAAGTACATTATATACTGTACATAAAATATGAAAGTACAGCAAATATATATTATATACTGTACATAAAATATCAAATTTCACCAAATATGTATTATATACTCTACATAAAATATCAAAGTCCACCAATTATATATTATCTACTGTACATAAAATATCAAATTTCACCAAATATAAATTATATACTGTAGATAAAATATCAAATTTCACCAAATATATATTCTATACTGTACAAAAAATATCAAATTTCACCATATATATATTATATACTCTACATAAAATATCAAAGTCCACCAATTATATATTATCTACAGTACATAAAATATCAAATTTCACCAAATATATATTATATACTGTAGATAAAATATCAAATTTCACCAAATATATATTATATACTGCACATAAAATATTAAATTTCATCAAATATATTATATACTGTACATAAAATATGAAAGTACACCAAATATATATAATATACTGTACATAAAATATCAAATTTCACAAAATATATATTATATACTGTACATAAAATATCAAATTTCACCAAATATATATTATATACTGTACATAAAATATCAAATTTTATCAAATACATTATATACTGTACATAAAATATGAAAGTACAGCAAATAAATATTATATACTGAACATAAAATATCAAATTTCATCAAATATATATTATATACTCTACATAAAATATGAAATTCCGCCAAATATATATTATCTACTGTACATAAAATATCAAATTTCACCAAATATATATTATACACTGTACAGAAAATATCAAATTTCACCAAATATATATTGTATACTCTACATAAAATATCAAAGTCCACCAAATATATATTATCTACTGTACTTAAAATGTCAAATTTCACAAAATATATGTTATATACTCTTCATGAAATATCAAATTTCATCAAATATTTTATACACTGTACATGAAATATGAAATTACACCAAGTGTATATTATATACTGTAAATAAAATATGAAAGTACACCAAATATATATTATATACTGTACATAAAATATCAAATTTCACCAAATATGTATTATATACTCTACATAAAATATCAAAGTCCACCAATTATATATTATCTACTGTACATAAAATATCAAATTTCACCAAATATATATTATATACTGAAGATATAATATCAAATTTCACCAAATATATATTATATACTGTACATAAAATATCAAATTTCACCAAATATATATTATATACTCTACATAAAATATCAAAGTCCACCAATTATATATTATCTACTGTACATAAAATATCAAATTTCACCAAATACATACTATATACTGCAGATAAAATATCAAATTTCACCAAATATATATTGTATACTGTACATAAAATATTAAATTTAATCAAATATATTATATACTGAACATAAAATATGAAAGTACACCAAATATATATAATATACTGTACATAAAATATCAAATTTCACACAATATATATTATATACTGTACATAAAATATCAAATTTCACCAAATATATATTATATACTGTAGATAAAATATCAAATTTCACCAAATATATATTATATACTGTACATAAAATATCAAATTTTATCAAATACATTATATACTGTACAAAAAATATGAAAGTACAGCAAATATATATTATATACTGCACATAAAATATCAAATTTCATCAAATATATATTAAATACTCTACATAAAATATGAAATTCCGCAAATATATATTATCTACTGCACATAAAATATCAAATTTCACCAAATATATATTATACACTGTACAGAAAATATCAAATTTCACCAAATATATATTCTATACTCTACATAAAATATCAAAGTCCACCAAATATATATTATCTACTGTACTTAAAATGTCAAATTTCACAAAATATATGTTTTATACTGTTCATGAAATATCAAATTTCATCAAATATATTATACACTGTACAAGAAATATGAAATTACACCAAGTATGTATTATATACTGTACATAAAATATGAAAGTACACCAAATATATATTATATACTGTACATAAAATATCAAATTTCACCAAATATGTATTATATACTCTACATAAAAAATCAAAGTACACCAATTATATATTATCTACTGTACATAAAATATCAAATTTCACCAAATATATATTATATACTGTAGATAAAATATCAAATTTCACCAAATATATATTATATACTGTACATAAAATATCAAATTTCACCAAATATATATTATATACTCTACATAAAATATCAAAGTCCACCAATTATATATTATCTACTGTACATAAAATATCAAATTTCACCAAATATATATTATATACTGTAGATACAATATCAAATTTCACAAAATATATGATATATACTGTACATAAAATATCAAATTTCATCAAGTAATTTATATACTGTACATAAAATATGAAAGTACACCAGATATATCTATTATACTGTACATAAAATATCAAATTTAACAAAATATATATTATATACTGTACATAAAATTTCAAATTTCACCAAATATATATTATATACTGTACATAAAATATCAAATTTCAACAAATATATATTATATCCTCTATATAAAATATCAAAGTCCACGAAATATATATTATCTACTGTACATAAAATGTCAAATTTCAACAAATATATATTATATACTCTACATAAAATATCAAAGTCCACCAAATATATATTATCTACTGTACATAAAATATCAAATTTCACCAAATATATATTATATACTGTACATAAAATATCAAATTTCATCCAATATATTATATACTGAACATAAAATATGAAAGTACACCAAATATATATAATATACTGTACATAAAATATGAAAGTACAACACATATATATTTTATGCTGTACATAAAATATCAAATTTCACCAAATATATATTATATACTCTACATAAAATATCAAATTCCACCAAATATATATTATCTACTGTACATAAAATATGAAAGTACACCAAATATATATTATATACCGTATGTAAAATATCAAATTTAACAATATATTTTATATACTGTACATAAAATATCAAATTTCACCAGATATATATTATATACTGTACATAAAATATCAAATTTCACCAGATATATATTATATACTGTACATAAAATATCAAATTTTATCAAATATATTATATACTGTACATAAAATATGAAACTACAGCAAATATATATTATATACTGTACATAAAATATCAAATTTCAACAAATATATATTATATCCTCTACATAAAATATCAAAGTCCACGAAATATATATCATCTACTGTACGTAAAATATCAAATTTCACCAAATATATATTATATAGTGTACATAAAATATCAAATTTCACCAAATATTTATTATATACTCTACATAAAATATGAAAGTCCACCTAATATATATTATCTACTGTACATTAAATATCAAATTTCACAAAATATATGTTATGTACTGTTCATGAAATATCAAATTTCATCAAATATATTATACATTGTACATGAAATATGAAATTACACCAAATATATAGTATGTACTGTACATAAAATATGAAAGTACAACATATATATATTATATACTGTACATAAAATATTAAATTTCACCAAATATGTATTATATACTCTACATAAAATATCAAAGTCCACCAATTATATATTATCTACTGTACATAAAATATCAAATTTCACCAAATATATATTATATACTGTAGATAAAATATCAAATTTCACAAAATATATGATATATACTGTACATAAAATATCAAATTTCACTAAATATATATTATATACAGTACACAAAATTTCAAAATTCACCAAATATATATTATATGCTGTTCATAAAATATCAAATTTTATCAAATATATTATATACAGTACATAAAATATGAAACTACAGCAAATATATATTATATACTGTACATAAAATATCAAACTTCAACAAATATATATTATATACTCTACATAAAATATCAAAGTCCACCAAATATGTATTATCTACTGTACATAAAATATCAAATTTCACCAAATATATATTATATACTGTAGATACAATATCAAATTTCACAAAATATATGATATATACTGTACATAAAATATCAAATTTCATCAAATATATTTTGTACTGTACATAAAATATGAAAGTACACCAAATATATATAATATACTGTACATAAAATATCAAATTTCACTAAATATATTTTATATACAGTACACAAAATTTCAAATTTCACCAAATATATATTATATACTGTTCATACAATGTCAAATTTTATCAAATATATTATATACAGTACATAAAATATGAAACTACAGCAAATGTATATTATATACTGTACATAAAATATCAAACTTCAGCAAATATATATTATATACTCTACATAAAATATCAAAGTCCACCAAATATATATTATCTACTGTACATAAAATATCAAATTTCACCAAATATATATTATATACTGTACTGAAAATATCAAATTTCACCAAATTTATATTATATACTCTACATAAAATATCAAAGTCCACCAAATATATATTATCTACTGTACGTAAAATGTCAAATTTCACAAAATATATGTTATATACTGTTTATGAAATATCAAATTTCATCAAATATATTATACACTGTACATGAAATATGAAATTACACCAAATATATATTATATACTGTACATAAAATATGAAAGTACACCAAATATGTATTATATTCTGTACATAAAATATCAAATTTCATCAAATATATTATATACTGTACAAAAAATATGAAAGTACACCAAATATATATAATATACTGTACATAAAATATCAAATTTCACCAAATATATATTATATACTGTAGATAAAATATCAAATTTCACCAAATATATATTATATACTGTACATAAAATATCAAATTTTATCAAATACATTATATACTGTACAAAAAATATGAAAGTACAGCAAATATATATTATATACTGCACATAAAATATCAAATTTCATCAAATATATATTATATACTCTACATAAAATATGAAATTCCGCAAATATATATTATCTACTGCACATAAAATATCAAATTTCACCAAATATATATTATACACTGTACAGAAAATATCAAATTTCACCAAATATATATTCTATACTCTACATAAAATATCAAAGTCCACCAAATATATATTATCTACTGTACTTAAAATGTCAAATTTCACAAAATATATGTTTTATACTGTTCATGAAATATCAAATTTCATCAAATATATTATACACTGTACAAGAAATATGAAATTACACCAAGTATGTATTATATACTGTACATAAAATATGAAAGTACACCAAATATATATTATATACTGTACATAAAATATCAAATTTCACCAAATATGTATTATATACTCTACATAAAATATCAAAGTACACCAATTATATATTATCTACTGTACATAAAATATCAAATTTCACCAAATATATATTATATACTGTAGATAAAATATCAAATTTCACCAAATATATATTATATACTGTACATAAAATATCAAATTTCACCAAATATATATTATATACTCTACATAAAATATCAAAGTCCACCAATTATATATTATCTACTGTACATAAAATATCAAATTTCACCAAATATATATTATATACTGAAGATACAATATCAAATTTCACAAAATATATGATATATACTGTACATAAAATATCAAATTTCAACAAGTAATTTATATACTGTACATAAAATATGAAAGTACACCAGATATATATATTATACTGTACATAAAATATCAAATTTCACAAAATATATATTATATACTGTACATAAAATTTCAAATTTCACCAAATATATATTATATACTAAACATAAAATATCAAATTTCAACAAATATATATTATATCCTCTATATAAAATATCAAAGTCCACGAAATATATATTATCTACTGTACATAAAATGTCAAATTTCAACAAATATATATTATATACTCTACATAAAATATCAAAGTCCACCAAATATATATTATCTACTGTACATAAAATATCAAATTTCACCAAATATATATTATATACTGTACATAAAATATCAAATTTCATCCAATATATTATATACTGAACATAAAATATGAAAGTACACCAAATATATATAATATACTGTACATAAAATATGAAAGTACAACACATATATATTTTATGCTGTACATAAAATATCAAATTTCACCAAATATATATTATATACTCTACATAAAATATCAAATTCCACCAAATATATATTATCTACTGTACATAAAATATGAAAGTACACCAAATATATATTATATACCGTATGTAAAATATCAAATTTAACAATATATTTTATATACTGTACATAAAATATCAAATTTCACAAGATATATATTATATACTGTACATAAAATATCAAATTTCACCAGATATATATTATATACTGTACATAAAATATCAAATTTTATCAAATATATTATATACTGTACATAAAATATGAAACTACAGCAAATATATATTATATACTGTACATAAAATATCAAATTTCAACAAATATATATTATATCCTCTACATAAAATATCAAAGTCCACGAAATATATATCATCTACTGTACGTAAAATATCAAATTTCACCAAATATATATTATATACTGTACATAAAATATCAAATTTCACCAAATATTTATTATATACTCTACATAAAATATGAAAGTCCACCTAATATATATTATCTACTGTACATTAAATATCAAATTTCACAAAATATATGTTATGTACTGTTCATGAAATATCAAATTTCATCAAATATATTATACATTGTACATGAAATATGAAATTACACCAAATATATAGTATGTACTGTACATAAAATATGAAAGTACAACATATATATATTATATACTGTACATAAAATATTAAATTTCACCAAATATGTATTATATACTCTACATAAAATATCAAAGTCCACCAATTATATATTATCTACTGTACATAAAATATCAAATTTCACCAAATATATATTATATACTGTAGATAAAATATCAAATTTCACAAAATATATGATATATACTGTACATAAAATATCAAATTTCACTAAATATATATTATATACAGTACACAAAATTTCAAATTTCACCAAATATATATTATATACTGTTCATAAAATATCAAATTTTATCAAATATATTATATACAGTACATAAAATATGAAACTACAGCAAATATATATTATATACTGTACATAAAATATCAAACTTCAACAAATATATATTATATACTCTACATAAAATATCAAAGTCCACCAAATATATATTATCTACTGTACATAAAATATCAAATTTCACCAAATATATATTATTTACTGTACAGAAAATATCAAATTTCACCAAATTTATATTATATACTCTACATAAAATATCAAAGTCCACCAAATATATATTATCTACTGTACGTAAAATGTCAAATTTCACAAAATATATGTTATATACTCTTCATGAAATATCAAATTTCATCAAATATATTATACACTGTACATGAAATATGATATTACACCAAATATATATTATAAACTGTACATAAAATATGAATGTACACCAAATATGTATTATATTCTGTACATAAAATATCAAATTTCATCAAATATATTATATACTGTACATAAAATATGAAAGTACACCAAATGTATATAATATACTGTAAATAAAATATCAAATTTCACAAAATATATATTATATACTGTACATAAAATACCAAATTTCACCAAATATATATTATATACTGTACATAAAATATCAAATTTTATCAAGTACATTATATACTGTACATAAAATATGAAAGTACAGCAAATATATATTATATACTGTACATAAAATATCAAATTTCATCAAATATATATTATATACTCTACATAAAATATGAAATTCCGCCAAATATATATTATCTACTGTACATAAAATATCAAATTTCACCAAATATATATTATACACTGTACAGAAAATATCAAATTTCACCAAATATATATTGTATACTCTACATAAAATATCAAAGTCCTCCAAATATATATTATCTACTGTACTTAAAATGTCAAATTTCACAAAATATATGTTATATACTCTTCATGAAATATCAAATTTCATCAAATATATTATACACTGTACAAGAAATATGAAATTACACCAAGTATATATTATATACTGTACATAAAATATGAAAGTACACCAAATATATATTATATACTGTACATAAAATATCAAATTTCACCAAATATGTATTATATACTCTACATAAAATATCAAAGTCCACCAATTATATATTATCTACTGTACATAAAATATCAAATTTCACCAAATATATATTATATACTGTAGATAAAATATCAAATTTCACCAAATATATATTATATACTGTACATAAAATATCAAATTTCACCATATATATATTATATACTCTACATAAAATATCAAAGTCCACCAATTATATATTATCTACTGTACATAAAATATCAAATTTCACCAAATATATATTATATACTGTAGATAAAATATCAAATTTCACCAAATATATATTATATACTGCACATAAAATATTAAATTTCATCAAATATATTATATACTGTACATAAAATATGAAAGTACACCAAATATATATAATATACTGTACATAAAATATCAAATTTCACAAAATATATATTATATACTGTACATAAAATATCAAATTTCACCAAATATATATTATATACTGTACATAAAATATCAAATTTTATCAAATACATTATATACTGTACATAAAATATGAAAGTACAGCAAATAAATATTATATACTGTACATAAAATATCAAATTTCATCAAATATATATTATATACTCTACATAAAATATGAAATTCCGCCAAATATATATTATCTACTGTACATAAAATATCAAATTTCACCAAATATATATTATACACTGTACAGAAAATATCAAATTTCACCAAATATATATTGTATACTCTACATAAAATATCAAAGTCCACCAAATATATATTATCTACTGTACTTAAAATGTCAAATTTCACAAAATATATGTTATATACTCTTCATGAAATATCAAATTTCATCAAATATTTTATAAACTGTACATGAAATACGAAATTAAACCAAGTATATATTATATACTGTAAATAAAATATGAAAGTACACCAAATATATATTATATACTGTACATAAAATATCAAATTTCACCAAATATGTATTATATACTCTACATAAAATATCAAAGTCCACCAATTATATATTATCTACTGTACATAAAATATCAAATTTCACCAAATATATATTATATACTGAAGATATAATATCAAATTTCACCAAATATATATTATATACTGTACATAAAATATCAAATTTCACCAAATATATATTATATACTCTACATAAAATATCAAAGTCCACCAATTATATATTATCTACTGTACATAAAATATCAAATTTCACCAAATATATACTATATACTGCAGATAAAATATCAAATTTCACCAAATATATATTATATACTGTACATAAAATATTAAATTTCATCAAATATATTATATACTGAACATAAAATATGAAAGTACACCAAATATATATAATATACTGTACATAAAATATCAAATTTCACACAATATATATTATATACTGTACATAAAATATCAAATTTCACCAAATATATATTATATACTGTACATAAAATATCAAATTTCATCAAATACATTATATACTGAACATAAAATATGAAAGTACAGCAAATAAATATTATATACTGTACATAAAATATCAAATTTCATGAAATATATATTATATACTCTACATAAAATATGAAATTCCACCAAATACATATTATCTACTGTACATAAAATATCAAATTTCACCAAATATATATTATACACTGTACAGAAAATATCAAATTTCACCAAATATATATTCTATACTCTACATAAAATATCAAAGTCCACCAAATATATATTATCTACTGTACTTAAAATGTCAAATTTCACAAAATATATGTTATATACTCTTCATGATATATCAAATTTCATCAAATATATTATTCACTGTACATGAAATATGAAATTACACCAAGTATATATTATATACTGTAAATAAAATATGAAAGTACACCAAATATATATTATATACTGTACATAAAATATCAAATTTCACGAAATATGTATTATATACTCTACATAAAATATCAAAGTCCACCAATTATATATTATCTACTGTACATAAAATATCAAATTTCACCAAATATATATTATATACTGTAGATAAAATATCAAATTTCACCAAATATATATTATATACTCTACACAAAATACCAAATTTTACCAAATATATATTATATACTCTACATAAAATATCAAAGTCCACTAATTATATATTATCTACTGTACATAAAATATCAAATTTCACCAAATATATATTATATACTGTAGATACAATATCAAATTTCACAAAATATATGATATATACTGTACATAAAATATCAAATTTCATCAAATATATTATATACTGTACATAAAATATGAAAGTACACCAAATATATATAATATACTGTACATAAAATATCAAATTTCACAAAATATATATTACATACTGTACATAAAATTTCAAATTTCTGCAAATATGTATTATATACTGTATATAAAACATCAAATTTTATCAAATATATTATATACTGTACATAAAATATGAAAGTACAGCAAATATATATTATATACTGTACATAAAATATCAAACTTCAACAAATATATATTATATAGTCTACATACAATATCAAAGTCCACCAAATATATATTATCTACTGTAAATAAAATATCAAATTTCACCAAATATAAATTATATACTGTACAGAAAATATCAAATTTCATCAAATATATTATATACTGTACATAAAATATGAAAGTACACCAAATATATATAATATACTCTACATAAAATATCAAATTTCACAAAATATATATTATATACTGTACATAAAATATCAAATTTCACCAAATATATATTATATACTGTACATAAAATATCAAATTTTATCAAATACATTATATACTGTACATAAAATATGAAAGTACAGCAAATATATATTATATACTGTACATAAAATATCAAATTTCATCAAATATATATTATATACTCTACAAAAAATATGAAATTCCGCCAAATATATATTATCTACTGTACATAAAATATCAAATTTCACCAAATATATATTATACACTGTACAGAAAATATCAAATTTCACCAAATATATATTGTATTCTCTACATAAAATATCAAAGTCCACCAAATATATATTATCTACTGTACTTAAAATGTCAAATTTCACAAAATATATGTTATATACTCTTCATGAAATATCAAATTTCATCAAATATATTATGCAGTGTACAAGAAATATGAAATTACACCAAGTATATACTATATACTGTACATAAAATATGAAAGTACACCAAATATATCTTATATACTGTACATAAAATATCAAATTTCACCAAATATGTATTATATACTCTACATAAAATATCAAAGTCCACCAATTATATATTACCTACTGTACATAAAATATCAAATTTCAACAAATATATATTATATACTGTAGACAAAATATCAAATTTCACCAAATATATATTATATACTGTACATAAAATTTCAAATTTCACCAAATATATATTATATACTCTACATAAAATATTAAAGTCCACCAATTATATATTATCTACTGTACATAAAATATCAAATTTCACCAAATATATATTATATACTGTAGATACAATATCAAATTTCACAAAATATATGATATATACTGTACATAAAATATCAAATTTCATCAAATATATTATATACTGTACATAAAATATGAAAGTACACCAAATATATATAATATACTGTACATAAAATATCAAATTTCACAAAATATATATTATATACTGTACATAAAATTTCAAATTTCAACAAATATATATTATATACTGTACATAAAATATCAAATTTTATCAAATATATTATATACTGTACATAAAATATGAAAGTACAGCAAATATATATTATATACTGTACATAAAATATCAAACTTCAACAAATATATATAATATACTGTACATAAAATATCAAACTCCACCAAATATATATTATCTACTGTACATAAAATATCAAACTTCAACAAATATATATTATATACTCTACATAAAATATCAAACTCCACCAAATATATATTATCTACTGTACATAAAATATCAAATTTCACCAAATATATATTATATACTGTACAGAAAATATCAAATTTCACCAAATATATATTATATACTCTACATAAAATATCAAAGTCCACCAAATATATATTATCTACTGTACGTAAAATGTCAAATTTCACAAAATATATGTTATATACTGCTTATGAAATATCAAATTTCATCAAATATATTATACACTGTACATGAAATATGAAATTACACCAAATATATAGTATATACTGTACATAAAATATGAAAGTACAACTTATATATATTATATACTGTACATAAAATATCAAATTTCACCAAATATGTATTATATACTCTACATAAAATAGGAAAGTCCACCAAATATATATTATCTACTGTACGTAAAATATCAAATTTCACCAAATATATATTATATACTGTTGATACAATATCAAATTTCACAAAATATACATTATATACTGTACATAAAATATCAAATTTCATCATATATATTATATACTGTACATAAAATATGAAAGTACACCAAATATATGAAATATACTGTACATAAAATATCAAATTTCACAAAATATATATTATATACTGTACATAAAATATGAAATTTCACCAAATATATATTATATACTGTACATAAAATATCAAATTTTATCAAATATATTATATACTGTACATAAAATATGAAAGTACAGCAAATATATATTATATACTGTACATAAAAAATCAAATTTCACCAAATATATATTATATCCTCTACATAAAATATCAAAGTCCACCAAATATATATTATCTACTGTACGTAAAATGTCAAATTTCACCAAATATATATTATATACTGTACATAAAATATCAAATTTCACCAAATATATATTATATACTCTACATAAAATATGAAAGTCCGCCTAATATATATTATCTACTGTACATAAAATATCAAATTTCACAAAATATATGTTATATACTGTTCATGAAACATCAAATTTCATCAAATATATTATACACTGTACATGAAATATGAAATTACACCAAATATATAGTATATACTGTACATAAAATATGAAAGTACAACTTATATATATTATATACGGTACATAAAATATCAAATTTCACCAAATATGTATTATATACTCTACATAAAATATCAAAGTCCACCAATTATATATTATCTACTGTACATAAAATATCAAATTTCACCAAATATATATTATATACTGTAGATAAAATATCAAATTTCACCAAATATATATTATATACTGTACATAAAATATCAAATTTCATCAAATATATTATATACTGTACATAAAATATGAAAGTACACGAAATATATATAATATACTCTACATAAAATACCAAATTTCACTAAATATATATTATATACTGTACATAAAATATCAAATTTCACCAAATATATATTATATACTCTACATAAAATATGAAAGTCCACCAAATATGTATTATCTACTCTACATTAAATATCAAATTTCACAAAATATATGTTATATACTGTTGATGAAATATCAAATTTCATCAAATATATTATACACTGTACATAAAATATGAAATTACACCAAATATATATTGTATACTGTACATAAAATATGAAAGTACAACATATATATATTACATACTGTACATAAAACATCAAATTTCACCATATATGTATTATATACTCTACATAAAATATCAAAGTCCACCAATTATATATTATCTACTGTACATAAAATATCAAATTTCACCAAACATATATTATATACTGTAGATAAAATATCAAATTTCACAAAATATATATTATATACTGTACATAAAATATCAAATTTCATCAAATATATTATATACTGTACATAAAATATGAAAGTACACCAAATATATATAATATACTCTACATAAAATACCAAATTTCACTAAATATATATTATATACTGTACATAAAATATCAAATTTCACCAAATATATTTTATATACTGTACATAAAATATCAAATTTAATCAAATATATTATAAACTGTACATAAAATATGAAAGTACACCAAATATATATTATATACTGTACATAAAATATGAAAGTACACCAAATATATATTATATACTGTACATAAAATATCAAATTTCACCGAATATATATTATATAGTCTACATAAAATATCAAATTCCACCAAATATATATTATCTACTGTACATAAAATATGAAAGTAGGCCAAATATATATTATATACTGTATATAAAATATCAAATTTAACAATATAGATTATATACTGTACATAAAATATGAAATTTCACAAGATATATATTATATAGTGTACATAAAATATCAAATTTTATCAAATATATTATATACTGTACATAAAATATGAAAGTACAGCAAATATATATTATATACTGTACATAAAATATCAAATTTCAACAAATATATAATATATCCTCTACATAAAATATCAAAGTCCACGAAATATATATTATCTACTGTACATAAAATGTCAAATTTCACCAAATATATGTTATATACTGTACATAAAATATCAAAATTCACCAAATATATATTATATACTCTACATAAAATATGAAAGTCCACCAAATATATATTATCTACTGTACATTAAATATCAAATTTCACAAAATATATGTTATATACTGTTCATGAAATATCAAATTTCATCAAATATATTATACACTGTACATAAAATATGAAATTACACCAAATGTATATTGTATACTGTACATAAAATATGAAAGTACAACATATATATATTATATACTGTACATAAAATATCAAATTTCAACAAATATGTATTATATACTCTACATAAAATATCAAAGTCCACCAATTATATATTATCTAGTGTACATAAAATATCAAATTTCACCAAATATATATTATATACTGTAGATACAATATCATATTTCACAAAATATATTTTATATACTGTACATAAAATATCAAATTTCATCAAATATATAATATACTGTACATAAAATATGAAAGTACACCAAATATATATAATATACTGTACATAAAATACCAAATTTCACTAAATATATATTATATACTGTACATAAAATATCAAATTTCACCAAATATATATTATATACTGTATATAAAATATCAAATTTAGCAATATATATTATATACTGTACATAAAATATCAAATTTCACCAGGTATATATTATATACTCTACATAAAATATCAAATTTTACCAAATATATTATATACTGTACATAAAATATGAAAGTACAGCAAATATATATTATATACTGTAAATAAAATATCAAATTTCAACAAATATATATTATATCCTCTACATAAAATATCAAAGTCAAAGAAATATATATTATCTACTGTACATAAAATGTCAAATTTCACCAAATATATATTATATACTGTACATAAAATATCTAATTTCACCAAATATATATTATATACTGTACATAAAATATGAAAGTACACCAAATATATATTATATACTGTACATAAAATATGAAAGTACACCAAATATATATTATATACTGTACATAAAATATCAAATTTCACCGAATATATATTATATACTCTACACAAAATATCAAATTCCACCAAATATATATTATCTACTGTACATAAAATATGAAAGTAGGCCAAATATATATTATATACTGTATATAAAATATCAAATTTAACAATATATATTATATACTGTACATAAAATATGAAATTTCACCAGATATATATTATATACTGTACATAAAATATTAAATTTTATCAAATATATTATATACTGTACATAAAATATGAAAGTACAGCAAATATATATTATATACTGTACATAAAATATCAAATTTCAACAAATATATATTATATCCTCTACATAAGATATCAAAGTCCACGAAATATATATTATCTACTGTACATAAAATGTCAAATTTCACCAAATATATATTATATACTGTACATAAAATAGCAAATTTCACCAAATATATATTATAGACTCTACATAAAATATTAAAGTCCACCAAATATATATTATCTACTGTACATTAAATATGAAATTTCACAAAATATATGTTATATACTGTTCATGAAATATCAAATTTCATCAATTATATTATACACTGTACATAAAATATGAAATTACCCCAAATATATATTGTATACTGTACATAAAATATGAAAGTACAATATATATATATGATATACTGCACATAAAATATCAAATTTCACCAAATATGTATTATATACTCCACATAAAATATCAAAGTCCACCAATTATATATTATCTAGTGTACATAAAATATCAAATTTCACCAAATATATATTATATACTGTAGATAAAATATCAAATTTCACCAAATATATATTATATACTGTACATAAAATATCAAATTCCATCAAATATATTATATACTGTACATAAAATATGAAAGTACACCACATATATATTACATACTGTACATAAAATATCAAATTTCACCAAATAAATATTATATACTCTACATAAAATATCAAATTCCACCAAATATATATTATCTACTGTACATAAAATATGAAAGTACGCCAAATATATATTATATACTGTACATATAATATCAAATTTAACAATATATATTATATACTGTACATAAAATAGCAAATTTCACCAGATATATATTATATACTGTACATAAAATATCAAATTTTATCAAATATATTATATACTGTACATAAAATATGAAAGTACACCAAATATATATTATATACTGTACATAAAATATCAAATTTCAACAAATATATATTATATCCTCTACATAAAATATCAAAGTCCAAGAAATTTATATTATCTACTGTACATAAAATGTCAAATTTCACCAAATATATATTATATACTGTACATAAAATATCAAATTTCACCAAATATATATTATATACTCTACATAAAATATGAAAGTCCACCAAATATATATTATCTACTGTACATTAAATATCAAATTTCACAAAATATATGTTATATACTGTTCATGAAATATCAAATTTCATCAAATATATTATACACTGTACATAAAATATGAAATTACACCAAATATATATTATATACTGTACATAAAATATGAAAGTACAACATATATATATTATATACTGTACATAAAATATCAAATTTCACCAAATATGTATTATATACTCTACATAAAATATCAAAGTCCACCAATTATATATTATCTACTGCACATAAAATATCAAATTTCACCAAATATATATTATATACTGTAGATACAATATCAAATTTCACAAAATATATATTATATACTGTACATAAAATATCAAATTTCATCAAATATATTATATACTGTACATAAAATATGAAAGTACACAAAATATATATAATATACTCTACATAAAATACCAAATTTCACTAAATATATATTATATACTGTACATAAAATATCAAATTTCACCAAATATATATTATATACTGTACATAAAATATCAAATTTTATCAAATATATTATATACTGTACATAAAATATATAAGTACAGCAAATATATATTATATACTGTACATAAAATATCAAATTTCACCAAATATGTATTATATACTCTACATAAAATATCAAAGTCCACCAATTATATATTATCTACTGTACATAAAATATCAAATTTCACCAAATATATATTATATACTGTAGATAAAATATCAAATTTCATGAAATATATATTATATACTGTACATAAAATATCAAATTTCACCAAATATATATTTTATACTCTACATAAAATATCATATTCCAGCAAATATATATTATCTACTGTACATAAAATATGAAAGTACGCCAATTATATATTATATACTGTATGTAAAATATCAAATTTAACAATATATATTATATACTGTACATAAAATATCAAATTTCACCAGATATATATTATATACTCTACATAAAGTATCAAATTTCACCAGATATATATTATATACTGTACATAAAATATCAAATTTTATCAAATATATTATATACTGTACATAAAATATGAAAGTACAGCAAATATATATTATATACTGTACATAAAATATCAAATTTCACCAAATATATATTATATGCTCTACATAATATATGAAAGTCCACCTAATATATATTATCTACTGTACATTAAATATCAAGTTTCACAAAATATATGTTATATACTGTTCATGAAATATCAAATTTCGTCAATTATATTATACACTGTACATGAAATATGAAATTACATCAAATATATATTATATACTGTACATAAAATATGAAAGTACACCAAATATATATTATATACTGTACATAAAATATCAAATTTCACCAGATATGTATTATATACTCTACATAAAATATCAAAGTCCACCAATTATATATTATCTACTGTACATAAAATATCAAATTTCACCAAATATATATTATATACTGTAGATAAAATATCAAATTTCACCAAATATATATTATATACTGTACATAAAATATCAAATTTCATCAAATATATTATATACTGTACATAAAATATGAAAGTACACCAAATATATATTATATACTGTACATAAAATACCAAATTTCACCAAATATATATTATATACTCTACATAAAATATCAAATTCCACCAAATATATATTATCTACTGTACATTAAATATGAAAGTACGCCAAATATATATTATATACTGTATATAAAATATCAAATTTAACAATATATATTATATACTGTACATAAAATATCAAATTTCACCAAATATATATTATATACTGTACATAAAATATCAAATTTCATCAAATATATTATATACTGTACATAAAATATGAAAGTCCACCAAATATATATTATCTACTGTACATTAAATATCAAATTTCACAAAATATATGTTATATACTGTTCATGAAATATCAAATTCCATCATATATATTATACACTGTACATAAAATATGGAATTACACCAAATATATATTGTATACTGTGCATAAAATATGAAAGTACAACATATATATATTATATACTCTACATAAAATATCAAATTTCACCAAATATGTATTATATACTCTACATAAAATATCAAAGTCCACCAATTATATATTATTTACTGTACATAAAATATCAAATTTCACCAAATATATATTATATACTGTACATAAAATATCAAATTTCATCAAATATATTATATACTGTAAATAAAATATGAAAGTACAGCAAATATATATAATATACTCTACATAAAATACCAAATTTCACTAAATATATATTATATACTGTACATAAAATATCAAATTTCACCAAATGTATATTATATATTGTACATAAAATATCAAATTTTATCAAATATATTATAAACTGTACGTAAAATATGAAAGTACACCAAATATATATTATATACTGTACATAAAATATGAAAGTACACCAAATATATATTATATACTCTACATAAAATATCAAATTTCACCGAATACATATTATATACTGTGCATAAAATATCAAATTCCACCAAATATATATTATCTACTGTACATAAAATATGAAAGTAGGACAAATATATATTATATACTGTATATAAAATACCAAATTTAACAATATATATTATATACTGTACATAAAATATGAAATTTCACCAGATATATATTATATACTGTACATAAAATAACAAATTTTATCAAATATATTATATACTGTACATAAAATATGAAAGTACAGCAAATATATATTATATACTCTACATAAAATATCAAATTTCAACAAATATATATTATATCCTCTACATAAAATATCAAAGTCCACGAAATATATATTATCTACTGTACATAAAATGTCAAATTTCACCAAATATATGTTATATACTGTACATAAAATATCAAATTTCACCAAATATATATTATATACTCTACATAAAATATGAAAGTCCACCAAATATATATTATGTACTGTACATTAAATATCAAATTTCACAAAATATATGTTATATACTGTTCATGAAATATCAAATTTCATCAAATATATTATACACTGTACATAAAATATGAAATTACACCAAATATATATTGTATACTGTACATAAAATATGAAAGTACAACATATATATTATATACTGTACATAAAATATCAAATTTCACCAAATATGTATTATATACTCTACATAAAATATCAAAGTCCACCAATTATATATTATCTAGTGTACATAAAATATCAAATTTCACCAAATATATATTATATACTGTAGATACAATATCAAATTTCACAAAATATATTTTATATACTGTACATAAAATATCAAATTTCATCAAATATATTACATACTGTACATAAAATATGAAAGTACACCAAATATATATAATATACTGTACATAAAATACCAAATTTCACTAAATATACATTATATATTGTACATAAAATATCAAATTTCACCAAATATATATTATATACTGTATATAAAATATCAAATTTAACAATATATATTATATACTGTACATAAAATATCAAATTTCACCAGATATATATTATATACTGTACATAAAATATCAAATTTTATCAAATATATTATATACAGTACATAAAATATGAAAGTACAGCAAATATATATTATATACTGTACATAAAATACCAAATTTCAACAAATATATATTATATACTGTACATAAAATTTTAAATTTCACCAAATATGTATTATATACTCTACATAAAATATCAAAGTCCACCAATTATATATTATCTGCTGTACATAAAATATCAAATTTCACCAAATATATATTATATACTATACATAAAATATCAAATTTCATCAAATATATTATATACTGTACATAAAATATGAAAGTACACCTAATATTTATAATATACTGTACATAAAATATCAAATTTCACAAAATATATAATATACAATGTACATGAAATATGAAATTACACCAAATATATATTATATACTGTACATAAAATATGAAAGTACACCAAATATGTATTATATACTGTACATAAAATGTCAAATTTCACCAAATATATATTATATACTGTACATAAAATATCAAATTTTATCAAATATATTATATACTGTACATAATATATGAAATCACAGCAAATATATATTATATACTGTACATAAAATATCAAATTTCAACAAATATATATTATATCCTCAACATAAAAAATATCAAAGTCCACGAAATATATATTATCTACTGGACATAAAATATCAAATTTCACCAAATATATATTATGTACTGTACATAAAATATCAAATTTCACCAAATATATATTATATACTCTACATAAAATATGAAAGTCCACCAAATATATATTATCTACTGTACATTAAATATCAAATTTCACAAAATATATGTTATATACTGTTCATGAAATATCAAATTTCATCAAATATATTATACACTGTACATAAAATATGAAATTACACCAAATATATAGTATACTGTACATAAAATATGAAAGTACAACATATATATATTATATACAGTATATAAAATATCAAATTTCACCAAATATGTATTATATACTCTACATAAAATATCAAAGTCCACCAATTTTATATTATCTACTGTACATAAAATATCAAATTTCACCAAATATATATTATATACTGTAGATAAAATATCAAAATTCACCAAATATAGTATATACTGGAAGTAAAATATCAAATTTCATCAAATATATAATATACTGTACATAAAATATGAAAGTACACCTAATATATATAATATACTGTACATAAAATATCAAATTTCACAAAATATATATTATACACTGCACATGAAATATGAAATTACACCAAATATATATTATATACTGTACATAAAATAAGAAAGTACACCAAATATATATTATATACTGTACATAAAATATCAAATTTCACCAAATATATACTATATACTCTACATAAAATATCAAAGTCCACCAATTATATATTATCTACTGTACATAAAATATCAAATTTCACCAAATATATATTATATACTGTACATAAAATATCAAATTTTATCAAATATATTATATACTGTACATAAAATATGAAAGTACAGCAAATATGTATTATATACTGTACATAAAATATCAAATTTCAACAAATATATATTATATCCTCTACATAAAATATCAAAGTCCACGAAATATATATTATCTACTGGACATAAAATATCAAATTTCACCAAATATATATTTTATACTGTACATAAAATATCAAATTTCACCAAATATATATTATATACTGTACATAAAATATCAAATTTCACCAAATATATATTATATACTCTACATAAAATATGAAAGTCCACCAAATATATATTATCTACTGTATATTAAATATCAAATTTCACAAAATATATGTTTTATAGTGTTCATGAAATATCAAATTTCATCAAATATATTATACACTGTACATAAAATATGAAATTACACCAAATATATATAGTATACTCTACATAAAATATGAAAGTACAACATATATATATTATATACTGTACATAAAATATCAAATTTCACCAAATATGTATTATATACTGTACATAAAATATCAAAGTACACCAAACATATATGATATAATGTAGATAAAATATCAAATTTCACCAAATATATATTATATACTGTAGATACAATATCAAATTTCACAAAATATATATTATATACTGTAGATAAAATATCAAATTTCATCAAATATATTATATACTGTACATAAAATATGAAAGTACACCAAATATATATAATATACTGTACATAAAATACCAAATTTCACTAAATATATATTATATACTGTACATAAAATATCAAATTTCACCAAATATATATTATATACTGTACATAAAATATCAAATTTTATCAAATATATTATATACTGTACATAAAATATGAAAGTACACCAAATATATATAATATACTGTACATAAAATACCAAATTTCACTAAATATATATTATATACTGTACATAAAATATCAAATTTCACCAGATATATATTATATACCGTACATAAAATATCAAATTTCAACAAATATATATTATATCCTCTACATAAAATATCAAAGTCCAAGAAATATATATTATCTACTGTACATAAAATGTCAAATTTCACCAAATATATATTATATACTGTACATAAAATATCAAATTTCACCAAATATATATTATATACTCTACATAAAATATGAAAGTCCACCAAATATATATTATCTACTGTACATTAAATATCAAATTTCACAAAATATATGTTATATACTGTTCATGAAATATCAAATTTCATCAAATATATTATACACTGTACATAAAATATGAAATTACACCAAATATATATTGTATACAGTACATAAAATATGAAATTACAACATATATATATTATATACTATACATAAAATATCAAATTTCACGAAATATGTATTATAAACTCTACATAAAATATGAACATCCACCAAATATATATTATCTACTGTACATTAAATATCAAATTTCACAAAATATATGTTATATACTGTTCATGAAATATCAAATTTCATCAAATATATTATACACTGTACATAAAATATGAAATTACACCAAATATATATTGTATACTGTACATAAAATATGAAAGTACAACATATATATATTATATACTGTACATAAAATATCAAATTTCACCAAATATGTTTTATATACTCTACATAAAATATCAAAGTCCACCAATTATATATTATCTACTGTACATAAAATATCAAATTTCACCAAATATATATTATATACTGTAGATACAATATCAAATTTCACAAAATATATATTATATACTGTAAATAAAATATCAAATTTCATCAAATATATTATATACTGTACATAAAATATGAAAGTACACCAAATATATATAATATACTGTACATAAAATACCAAATTTCACTAAATATATATTATATACTGTACATAAAATATCAAATTTCACCAAATATGTATTATATACTGTACATAAAATATCAAATTCCATCAAATATATTATATAATGTACATAAAATATGAAAGTACACCACATATATATTATATACTGTACATAAAATATTAAATTTCACCAAATATATATTATATACTCTACATAAAATATCAAATTCCACCAAATATATATTATCTACTGTACATAAAATATGAAAGTACGCCAAATATATATTATATACTGTATATAAAATATCAAACTTAACAATATATATTATATACTGTACATAAAATATCAAATTTCACCAGATATATATTATATACTGTACATAAAATATGTAATTTTATCAAATATATTATATACTGTACATAAAATATGAAAGTACAGCAAATATATATTACATACCGTACATAAAATATCAAATTTCAACAAATATATATTATATCCTCTACATAAAATATCAAAGTCCAAGAAATATATATTATCTACTGTACATAAAATGTCAAATTTCACCAAATATATATTATATACTGTACATAAAATATCAAATTTCACCAAATATATATTATATACTCTACATAAAATATGAAAGTCCACCAAATATATATTATCTACTGTACATTAAATATCAAATTTCACAAAATATATGTTATATACTGTTCATGAAATATCAAATTTCATCAAATATATTATACACTGTACATAAAATATGAAATTACACCAAATATATATTGTATACTGTACATAAAATATGAAAGTACAACATATATATATTATATACTGTACATAAAATATCAAATTTCACGAAATATGTATTATATACTCTACATAAAATATGAACGTCCACCAAATACATATTATCTACTGTACATTAAATATCAAATTTCACAAAATAAATGTTATATACTGTTCATGAAATAACAAATTTCATCAAATATATTATACACTGTACATAAAATATGAAATTACACCAATATATATTGTATACTGTACATAAAATATGAAAGTACAACATATATATATTATATACTGTACATAAAATATCAAATTTCACCAAATATGTATTATATACTCTACATAAAATATCAAAGTCCGCCAATTATATACTATCTACTGTACATAAAATATCAAATTTCACCAAATATATATTATATAGTGTACAGAAAATATCAAATTTCACCAAATATATATTATATACTCTACATAAAATATCAAAGTCCACCAAATATATATTATCTACTGTACGTAAAATGTCAAATTTCACAGAATATATGTTATATACTGTTCATTAAATATCAAATTTCATCAAATATACACTGTACGTGAAATATGAAATTACACCAAATATATATTATATACTGTACATAAAATATGAAAGTACACCAAATATATATTATATACTGTACATAAAATATCAAATTTCACCAAATATGTATTATATACTCCACATAAAATATCAAAGTCCACCAATTATATATTATCTACTGTACATAAAATATCAAATTTCACCAAATATATATTATATACTGTAGATAAAATATCAAATTTCACCAAATATATATTATATACTGTACATAAAATATCAAATTCCATCAAATATATTATATACTGTACATAAAATATGAAAGTACACCACATATATATTATATACTGTACATAAAATATCAAATTTCACCAAATATATATTATATACTCTACATAAAATATCAAATTCCACCAAATATATATTATCTACTGTACATAAAATATGAAAGTACGCCAAATATATATTATATACTGTATATAAAATATCAAATTTAACAATATATATTATATACTGTACATAAAATATCAAATTTCACCAGATATATATTATATACTGTACATAAAATATCTAATTTTATCAAATATATTATATACTGTACATAAAATATGAAAGTACAGCAAATATATATTATATACCGTACATAAAATATCAAATTTCAACAAATATATATTATATCCTCTACATAAAATATCAAAGTCCAAGAAATATATATTATCTACTATATATAAAATGTCAAATTTCACCAAATATATATTATATACTGTATATAAAATATCAAATTTCACCAAATATATATTATATACTCTACATAAAATATGAAAGTCCACCAAATATATATTATCTACTGTACATTAAATATCAAATTCCACAAAATATATGTTATATAATGTTCATGAAATATGAAATTTCATCAAATATATTATACACTGTACATAAAATATGAAATTACACCAAATACATATTGTATACTGTACATAAAATATGAAAGTACAACATATATATATTATATACTGTACATAAAATATCAAATTTCACTAAATATGTATTATATACTCTACATAAAATATGAACATCCACCAAATATATATTATCTACTGTACATTAAATATCAAATTTCACAAAATATATGTTATATACTGTTCATGAAATATCAAATTTCATCAAATATATTATACACTGTACATAAAATATGAAATTACACAAAATATATATTGTATACTGTACATAAAATATGAAAGTACAACATATATATATTATATACTGTACATAAAATATCAAATTTCACCAAATATGTATTATATACTCTACATAAAATATCAAAGTCCACCAATTATATATTATCTACTGTACATAAAATATCAAATTTCACCAAATATATATTATATACTGTAGATATAATATCAAATTTCACAAAATATATATTATATACTGTACATAAAATGTCAAATTTCATCAAATATATTATATACTGTACATAAAATATGAAAGTACACCAAATATATATAGTATACTGGACATAAAATACCAAATTTCACTAAATATATATTATATACTGTACATAAAATATCAAATTTCACCAAATATATATTATATACTGTACATAAAATATCAAATTCCATCAAATATATTATATACTGTACATAAAATATGAAAGTACACCACATATATATTATATACTGTACATAAAATATCAAATTTCACCAAATATATATTATATACTCTACATAAAATATCAAATTCCACCAAATATATGTCATCTACTGTACATAAAATATGAAAGTACGCCAAATATATATTATATACTGTATATAAAATATCAAATTTAACAATATATATTATATACTGTACATAAAATATCAAATTTCACCAGATATATATTATATACTGTACATAAAATATCTAATTTTATCAAATATATTATATACTGTACATAAAATATGAAAGTACAGCAAATATATATTATATACCGTACATAAAATATCAAATTTCAACAAATATATATTATATCCTCTACATAAAATATCAAAGTCCAAGAAATATATATTATCTACTGTACATAAAATGTCAAATTTCACCAAATATATATTACATACTGTACATAAAATATCAAATTTCACCAAATATATATTATATAATCTACATAAAATATGAAAGTCCACCAAATATATATTATCTACTGTACATTAAATATCAAATTTCACAAATTATATGTTATATACTGTTCATGAAATATCAAATTTCATCAAATATATTATACACTGTACATAAAATATGAAATTACACCAAATATATATTGTATACTGTACATAAAATATGAAAGTACAACATATATATATTATATACTGTACATAAAATATCAAATTTCACGAAATATGTATTATATACTCTACATAAAATATGAACGTCCACCAAATACATATTATCTACTGTACATTAAATATCAAATTTCACAAAATATATGTTATATACTGTTCATGAAATATCAAATTTCATCAAATATATTATACACTGTACATAAAATATGAAATTACACCAAATATATATTGTATACTGTACATAAAATATGAAAGTACAACATATATATATTATATACTGTACATAAAATATCAAATTTCACCAAATATGTATTATATACTCTACATAAAATATCAAACTCCGCCAATTATATACTATCTACTGTACATAAAATATCAAATTTCACCAAATATATATTATATAGTGTACATAAAATATCAAATTTCACCAAATATATATTATATACTGTACATAAAATATCAAATTTTATCAAATATATTATATACTGTACATAAAATATGAAAGTACAGCAAATATGTATTATATACTGTACATAAAATATCAAATTTCAACAAATATATATTATATCCTCTACATAAAATATCAAAGTCCACGAAATATATATTATCTACTGGACATAAAATATCAAATTTCACCAAATATATATTTTATACTGTACATAAAATATCAAATTTCACCAAATATATATTATATACTGTACATAAAATATCAAATTTCACCAAATATATATTATATACTCTACATAAAATATGAAAGTCCACCAAATATATATTATCTACTGTATATTAAATATCAAATTTCACAAAATATATGTTTTATAGTGTTCATGAAATATCAAATTTCATCAAATATATTATACACTGTACATAAAATATGAAATTACACCAAATATATATAGTATACTCTACATAAAATATGAAAGTACAACATATATATATTATATACTGTACATAAAATATCAAATTTCACCAAATATGTATTATATACTGTACATAAAATATCAAAGTACACCAAACATATATGATATAATGTAGATAAAATATCAAATTTCACCAAATATATATTATATACTGTAGATACAATATCAAATTTCACAAAATATATATTATATACTGTAGATAAAATATCAAATTTCATCAAATATATTATATACTGTACATAAAATATGAAAGTACACCAAATATATATAATATACTGTACATAAAATACCAAATTTCACTAAATATATATTATATACTGTACATAAAATATCAAATTTCACCAAATATATATTATATACTGTACATAAAATATCAAATTTTATCAAATATATTATATACTGTACATAAAATATGAAAGTACACCAAATATATATAATATACTGTACATAAAATACCAAATTTCACTAAATATATATTATATACTGTACATAAAATATCAAATTTCACCAGATATATATTATATACCGTACATAAAATATCAAATTTCAACAAATATATATTATATCCTCTACATAAAATATCAAAGTCCAAGAAATATATATTATCTACTGTACATAAAATGTCAAATTTCACCAAATATATATTATATACTGTACATAAAATATCAAATTTCACCAAATATATATTATATACTCTACATAAAATATGAAAGTCCACCAAATATATATTATCTACTGTACATTAAATATCAAATTTCACAAAATATATGTTATATACTGTTCATGAAATATCAAATTTCATCAAATATATTATACACTGTACATAAAATATGAAATTACACCAAATATATATTGTATACAGTACATAAAATATGAAATTACAACATATATATATTATATACTATACATAAAATATCAAATTTCACGAAATATGTATTATAAACTCTACATAAAATATGAACATCCACCAAATATATATTATCTACTGTACATTAAATATCAAATTTCACAAAATATATGTTATATACTGTTCATGAAATATCAAATTTCATCAAATATATTATACACTGTACATAAAATATGAAATTACACCAAATATATATTGTATACTGTACATAAAATATGAAAGTACAACATATATATATTATATACTGTACATAAAATATCAAATTTCACCAAATATGTTTTATATACTCTACATAAAATATCAAAGTCCACCAATTATATATTATCTACTGTACATAAAATATCAAATTTCACCAAATATATATTATATACTGTAGATACAATATCAAATTTCACAAAATATATATTATATACTGTAAATAAAATATCAAATTTCATCAAATATATTATATACTGTACATAAAATATGAAAGTACACCAAATATATATAATATACTGTACATAAAATACCAAATTTCACTAAATATATATTATATACTGTACATAAAATATCAAATTTCACCAAATATGTATTATATACTGTACATAAAATATCAAATTCCATCAAATATATTATATAATGTACATAAAATATGAAAGTACACCACATATATATTATATACTGTACATAAAATATTAAATTTCACCAAATATATATTATATACTCTACATAAAATATCAAATTCCACCAAATATATATTATCTACTGTACATAAAATATGAAAGTACGCCAAATATATATTATATACTGTATATAAAATATCAAACTTAACAATATATATTATATACTGTACATAAAATATCAAATTTCACCAGATATATATTATATACTGTACATAAAATATGTAATTTTATCAAATATATTATATACTGTACATAAAATATGAAAGTACAGCAAATATATATTACATACCGTACATAAAATATCAAATTTCAACAAATATATATTATATCCTCTACATAAAATATCAAAGTCCAAGAAATATATATTATCTACTGTACATAAAATGTCAAATTTCACCAAATATATATTACATACTGTACATAAAATATCAAATTTCACCAAATATATATTATATAATCTACATAAAATATGAAAGTCCACCAAATATATATTATCTACTGTACATTAAATATCAAATTTCACAAATTATATGTTATATACTGTTCATGAAATATCAAATTTCATCAAATATATTATACACTGTACATAAAATATGAAATTACACCAAATATATATTGTATACTGTACATAAAATATGAAAGTACAACATATATATATTATATACTGTACATAAAATATCAAATTTCACGAAATATGTATTATATACTCTACATAAAATATGAACGTCCACCAAATACATATTATCTACTGTACATTAAATATCAAATTTCACAAAATATATGTTATATACTGTTCATGAAATATCAAATTTCATCAAATATATTATACACTGTACATAAAATATGAAATTACACCAAATATATATTGTATACTGTACATAAAATATGAAAGTACAACATATATATATTATATACTGTACATAAAATATCAAATTTCACCAAATATGTATTATATACTCTACATAAAATATCAAACTCCGCCAATTATATACTATCTACTGTACATAAAATATCAAATTTCACCAAATATATATTATATAGTGTACATAAAATATCAAATTTCACCAAATATATATTATATACTGTACATAAAA
Organism: Gorilla gorilla gorilla; assembly: GCF_029281585.2. Classification (NCBI taxonomy): domain Eukaryota; kingdom Metazoa; phylum Chordata; class Mammalia; order Primates; family Hominidae; genus Gorilla; species Gorilla gorilla. The sequence goes on from NC_073236.2 coordinate 3,966,053, forward strand.
TATCAAATTTTATCAAATATATTATATACTGTACATAAAATATGAAAGTACAGCAAATATGTATTATATACTGTACATAAAATATCAAATTTCAACAAATATATATTATATCCTCTACATAAAATATCAAAGTCCACGAAATATATATTATCTACTGGACATAAAATATCAAATTTCACCAAATATATATTTTATACTGTACATAAAATATCAAATTTCACCAAATATATATTATATACTGTACATAAAATATCAAATTTCACCAAATATATATTATATACTCTACATAAAATATGAAAGTCCACCAAATATATATTATCTACTGTATATTAAATATCAAATTTCACAAAATATATGTTTTATAGTGTTCATGAAATATCAAATTTCATCAAATATATTATACACTGTACATAAAATATGAAATTACACCAAATATATATAGTATACTCTACATAAAATATGAAAGTACAACATATATATATTATATACTGTACATAAAATATCAAATTTCACCAAATATGTATTATATACTGTACATAAAATATCAAAGTACACCAAACATATATGATATAATGTAGATAAAATATCAAATTTCACCAAATATATATTATATACTGTAGATACAATATCAAATTTCACAAAATATATATTATATACTGTAGATAAAATATCAAATTTCATCAAATATATTATATACTGTACATAAAATATGAAAGTACACCAAATATATATAATATACTGTACATAAAATACCAAATTTCACTAAATATATATTATATACTGTACATAAAATATCAAATTTCACCAAATATATATTATATACTGTACATAAAATATCAAATTTTATCAAATATATTATATACTGTACATAAAATATGAAAGTACACCAAATATATATAATATACTGTACATAAAATACCAAATTTCACTAAATATATATTATATACTGTACATAAAATATCAAATTTCACCAGATATATATTATATACCGTACATAAAATATCAAATTTCAACAAATATATATTATATCCTCTACATAAAATATCAAAGTCCAAGAAATATATATTATCTACTGTACATAAAATGTCAAATTTCACCAAATATATATTATATACTGTACATAAAATATCAAATTTCACCAAATATATATTATATACTCTACATAAAATATGAAAGTCCACCAAATATATATTATCTACTGTACATTAAATATCAAATTTCACAAAATATATGTTATATACTGTTCATGAAATATCAAATTTCATCAAATATATTATACACTGTACATAAAATATGAAATTACACCAAATATATATTGTATACAGTACATAAAATATGAAATTACAACATATATATATTATATACTATACATAAAATATCAAATTTCACGAAATATGTATTATAAACTCTACATAAAATATGAACATCCACCAAATATATATTATCTACTGTACATTAAATATCAAATTTCACAAAATATATGTTATATACTGTTCATGAAATATCAAATTTCATCAAATATATTATACACTGTACATAAAATATGAAATTACACCAAATATATATTGTATACTGTACATAAAATATGAAAGTACAACATATATATATTATATACTGTACATAAAATATCAAATTTCACCAAATATGTTTTATATACTCTACATAAAATATCAAAGTCCACCAATTATATATTATCTACTGTACATAAAATATCAAATTTCACCAAATATATATTATATACTGTAGATACAATATCAAATTTCACAAAATATATATTATATACTGTAAATAAAATATCAAATTTCATCAAATATATTATATACTGTACATAAAATATGAAAGTACACCAAATATATATAATATACTGTACATAAAATACCAAATTTCACTAAATATATATTATATACTGTACATAAAATATCAAATTTCACCAAATATGTATTATATACTGTACATAAAATATCAAATTCCATCAAATATATTATATAATGTACATAAAATATGAAAGTACACCACATATATATTATATACTGTACATAAAATATTAAATTTCACCAAATATATATTATATACTCTACATAAAATATCAAATTCCACCAAATATATATTATCTACTGTACATAAAATATGAAAGTACGCCAAATATATATTATATACTGTATATAAAATATCAAACTTAACAATATATATTATATACTGTACATAAAATATCAAATTTCACCAGATATATATTATATACTGTACATAAAATATGTAATTTTATCAAATATATTATATACTGTACATAAAATATGAAAGTACAGCAAATATATATTACATACCGTACATAAAATATCAAATTTCAACAAATATATATTATATCCTCTACATAAAATATCAAAGTCCAAGAAATATATATTATCTACTGTACATAAAATGTCAAATTTCACCAAATATATATTATATACTGTACATAAAATATCAAATTTCACCAAATATATATTATATACTCTACATAAAATATGAAAGTCCACCAAATATATATTATCTACTGTACATTAAATATCAAATTTCACAAAATATATGTTATATACTGTTCATGAAATATCAAATTTCATCAAATATATTATACACTGTACATAAAATATGAAATTACACCAAATATATATTGTATACTGTACATAAAATATGAAAGTACAACATATATATATTATATACTGTACATAAAATATCAAATTTCACGAAATATGTATTATATACTCTACATAAAATATGAACGTCCACCAAATACATATTATCTACTGTACATTAAATATCAAATTTCACAAAATAAATGTTATATACTGTTCATGAAATAACAAATTTCATCAAATATATTATACACTGTACATAAAATATGAAATTACACCAATATATATTGTATACTGTACATAAAATATGAAAGTACAACATATATATATTATATACTGTACATAAAATATCAAATTTCACCAAATATGTATTATATACTCTACATAAAATATCAAAGTCCGCCAATTATATACTATCTACTGTACATAAAATATCAAATTTCACCAAATATATATTATATAGTGTACAGAAAATATCAAATTTCACCAAATATATATTATATACTCTACATAAAATATCAAAGTCCACCAAATATATATTATCTACTGTACGTAAAATGTCAAATTTCACAGAATATATGTTATATACTGTTCATTAAATATCAAATTTCATCAAATATACACTGTACGTGAAATATGAAATTACACCAAATATATATTATATACTGTACATAAAATATGAAAGTACACCAAATATATATTATATACTGTACATAAAATATCAAATTTCACCAAATATGTATTATATACTCCACATAAAATATCAAAGTCCACCAATTATATATTATCTACTGTACATAAAATATCAAATTTCACCAAATATATATTATATACTGTAGATAAAATATCAAATTTCACCAAATATATATTATATACTGTACATAAAATATCAAATTCCATCAAATATATTATATACTGTACATAAAATATGAAAGTACACCACATATATATTATATACTGTACATAAAATATCAAATTTCACCAAATATATATTATATACTCTACATAAAATATCAAATTCCACCAAATATATATTATCTACTGTACATAAAATATGAAAGTACGCCAAATATATATTATATACTGTATATAAAATATCAAATTTAACAATATATATTATATACTGTACATAAAATATCAAATTTCACCAGATATATATTATATACTGTACATAAAATATCTAATTTTATCAAATATATTATATACTGTACATAAAATATGAAAGTACAGCAAATATATATTATATACCGTACATAAAATATCAAATTTCAACAAATATATATTATATCCTCTACATAAAATATCAAAGTCCAAGAAATATATATTATCTACTATATATAAAATGTCAAATTTCACCAAATATATATTATATACTGTATATAAAATATCAAATTTCACCAAATATATATTATATACTCTACATAAAATATGAAAGTCCACCAAATATATATTATCTACTGTACATTAAATATCAAATTCCACAAAATATATGTTATATAATGTTCATGAAATATGAAATTTCATCAAATATATTATACACTGTACATAAAATATGAAATTACACCAAATACATATTGTATACTGTACATAAAATATGAAAGTACAACATATATATATTATATACTGTACATAAAATATCAAATTTCACTAAATATGTATTATATACTCTACATAAAATATGAACATCCACCAAATATATATTATCTACTGTACATTAAATATCAAATTTCACAAAATATATGTTATATACTGTTCATGAAATATCAAATTTCATCAAATATATTATACACTGTACATAAAATATGAAATTACACAAAATATATATTGTATACTGTACATAAAATATGAAAGTACAACATATATATATTATATACTGTACATAAAATATCAAATTTCACCAAATATGTATTATATACTCTACATAAAATATCAAAGTCCACCAATTATATATTATCTACTGTACATAAAATATCAAATTTCACCAAATATATATTATATACTGTAGATATAATATCAAATTTCACAAAATATATATTATATACTGTACATAAAATGTCAAATTTCATCAAATATATTATATACTGTACATAAAATATGAAAGTACACCAAATATATATAGTATACTGGACATAAAATACCAAATTTCACTAAATATATATTATATACTGTACATAAAATATCAAATTTCACCAAATATATATTATATACTGTACATAAAATATCAAATTCCATCAAATATATTATATACTGTACATAAAATATGAAAGTACACCACATATATATTATATACTGTACATAAAATATCAAATTTCACCAAATATATATTATATACTCTACATAAAATATCAAATTCCACCAAATATATATCATCTACTGTACATAAAATATGAAAGTACGCCAAATATATATTATATACTGTATATAAAATATCAAATTTAACAATATATATTATATACTGTACATAAAATATCAAATTTCACCAGATATATATTATATACTGTACATAAAATATCTAATTTTATCAAATATATTATATACTGTACATAAAATATGAAAGTACAGCAAATATATATTATATACCGTACATAAAATATCAAATTTCAACAAATATATATTATATCCTCTACATAAAATATCAAAGTCCAAGAAATATATATTATCTACTGTACATAAAATGTCAAATTTCACCAAATATATATTACATACTGTACATAAAATATCAAATTTCACCAAATATATATTATATAATCTACATAAAATATGAAAGTCCACCAAATATATATTATCTACTGTACATTAAATATCAAATTTCACAAATTATATGTTATATACTGTTCATGAAATATCAAATTTCATCAAATATATTATACACTGTACATAAAATATGAAATTACACCAAATATATATTGTATACTGTACATAAAATATGAAAGTACAACATATATATATTATATACTGTACATAAAATATCAAATTTCACGAAATATGTATTATATACTCTACATAAAATATGAACGTCCACCAAATACATATTATCTACTGTACATTAAATATCAAATTTCACAAAATATATGTTATATACTGTTCATGAAATATCAAATTTCATCAAATATATTATACACTGTACATAAAATATGAAATTACACCAAATATATATTGTATACTGTACATAAAATATGAAAGTACAACATATATATATTATATACTGTACATAAAATATCAAATTTCACCAAATATGTATTATATACTCTACATAAAATATCAAACTCCGCCAATTATATACTATCTACTGTACATAAAATATCAAATTTCACCAAATATATATTATATAGTGTACAGAAAATATCAAATTTCACCAAATATATATTATATACTCTACATAAAATATCGAAGTCCACCAAATATATATTATCTACTGTACGTAAAATGTCAAATTTCACAGAATATATGTTATATACTGTTCATTAAATATCAAATTTCATCAAATATATTATACACTGTACGTGAAATATGAAATTACACCAAATATATATTATATACTGTACATAAAATATGAAAGTACACCAAATATATATTATATACTGTACATAAAATATCAAATTTCACCAAATATGTATTATATACTCCACATAAAATATCAAAGTCCACCAATTATATATTATCTACTGTACATAAAATATCAAATTTCACCAAATATATATTATATACTGTAGATAAAATATCAAATTTCACCAAATATATATTATATACTGTACATAAAATATCAAATTCCATCAAATATATTATATACTGTACATAAAATATGAAAGTACACCACATATATATTATATACTGTACATAAAATATCAAATTTCACCAAATATATATTATATACTCTACATAAAATATCAAATTCCACCAAATATATATTATCTACTGTACATAAAATATGAAAGTACGCCAAATATATATTATATACTGTATATAAAATATCAAATTTAACAATATATATTATATACTGTACATAAAATATCAAATTTCACCAGATATATATTATATACTGTACATAAAATATCTAATTTTATCAAATATATTATATACTGTACATAAAATATGAAAGTACAGCAAATATATATTATATACCGTACATAAAATATCAAATTTCAACAAATATATATTATATCCTCTACATAAAATATCAAAGTCCAAGAAATATATATTATCTACTGTATATAAAATGTCAAATTTCACCAAATATATATTATATACTGTACATAAAATATCAAATTTCACCAAATATATATTATATACTCTACATAAAATATGAAAGTCCACCAAATATATATTATCTACTGTACATTAAATATCAAATTTCACAAAATATATGTTATATACTGTTCATGAAATATCAAATTTCATCAAATATATTATACACTGTACATAAAATATGAAATTACACCAAATACATATTGTATACTGTACATAAAATATGAAAGTACAACATATATATATTATATACTGTACATAAAATATCAAATTTCACCAAATATGTATTATATACTCTACATAAAATATGAACGTCCACCAAATATATATTATCTACTGTACATTAAATATCAAATTTCACAAAATATATGTTATATACTGTTCATGAAATATCAAATTTCATCAAATATATTATCCACTGTACATAAAATATGAAATTACACCAAATATACACTGCATACTGTACATAAAATATGAAAGTACAACATATATATATTATCTACTGTACATAAAATATCAAATTTCACCAAATATATATTATATACTGTAGATATAATATCAAATTTCACAAAATATATATTATATACTCTACATAAAATATCAAATTTCATCAAATATATTATATACTGTACATAAAATATGAAAGTACACCAAATATATATAGTATACTGGACATAAAATACCAAATTTCACTAAATATATATTATATACTGTACATAAAATATCAAATTTCACCAAATATATATTATATACTGTACATAAAATAACAAATTCCATCAAATATATTATATACTGTACATAAAATATGAAAGTACACCACATATATATTATATACTGTACATAAAATATCAAATTTCACCAAATATATATTATATACTCTACATAAAATATCAAATTCCACCAAATATATATCATCTACTGTACATAAAATATGAAAGTACGCCAAATATATATTATATACTGTATATAAAATATCAAATTTAACAATATATATTATATACTGTACATAAAATATCAAATTTCACCAGATATATATTATGTACTGTACATAAAATATCTAATTTTATCAAATATATTATACACTGTACATAAAATATGAAAGTACAGCAAATATATATTATATACCGTACATAAAATATCAAATTTCAACAAATATATATTATATCCTCTACATAAAATATCAAAGTCCAAGAAATATATATTATCTACTGTACATAAAATGTCAAATTTCACCAAATATATATTATATACTGTACATAAAATATCAAATTTCACCAAATATATATTATATACTCTACATAAAATATGAAAGTCCACCAAATATATATTATCTACTGTACATTAAATATCAAATTGCACAAAATATATGTTATATACTGTTCATGAAATATCAAATTTCATCAAACATATTATACACTGTACATAAAATATGAAATTACACCAAATATATATTGTATACTGTACATAAAATATGAAAGTAAAACATATATATATTATATACTGTACATAAAATATCAAATTTCACCAAATATGTCTTATATACTCTACATAAAATATGAACGTCCACCAAATATATATTATCTACTGTACATTAAATATCAAATTTCACAAAATATATGTTATATACTGTTCATGAAATATCAAATTTCATCAAATATATTATACACTGTACATAAAATATGAAATTTCACCAAATATATATTGTATACTGTACATAAAATATGAAAGTACAACATATATATATTATATACTGTACATAAAATATCAAATTTAACCAAATATGTATTATATACTCTACATAAAATATTAAAGTCCACCAATTATATATTATCTACTGTACATAAAATATCAAATTTCATCAAATATATATTATATACTGTGGATACAATATCAAATTTCACAAAATATATATTATATACTGTACATAAAATATCAAATTTCAGCAAATATATTATATACTGTACATAAAATATGAAAGTACACCAAATATATATAATATACTGTACATAAAATACCAAATTTCACTAAATATATATTATATACTGTACATAAAATATCAAATTTCACCAAATATATATTATATACTGTACATAAAATATCAAATTCCATCAAATATATTATATACTGTACATAAAATATGAAAGTACACCCCATATATATTATATACTGTACATAAAATATCAAATTTCACGAAATATATATTATATACTCTACATAAAATATCAAATTCCACCAAATATATATTATCTACTGTACATAAAATATGAAAGTACGCCAAATATATATTATATACTGTATATAAAATATCAAATTTAACAATATATATTATATACTGTACATAAAATATCAAATTTCACCAGATATATATTATATACTGTACATAAAATATCTAATTTTATCAAATATATTATATACTGTACATAAAATATGAAAGTACAGCAAATATATATTATATACCGTACATAAATTATCAAATTTCAACAAATATATATTAAATCCTGTACATAAAATATCAAAGTCCACAAAATATATATTATCTACTGTACATAAAATGTCAAATTTCACCAAATATATATTATATACTGTACATAAAATATCAAATTTCACCAAATATATATTATATACTCTACATAAAATATGAAAGTCCACCAAATATATATTATCTACTGTACATTAAATATCAAATTTCACAAAATATATGTTATATACTGTTCATGAAATATCAAATTTCATCAAATATATTATACACTGTACATAAAATATGAAATTACACCAAATATATATTGTATACTGTACATAAAATATGAAAGTACAACATATATATATTATATACTGTACATAAAATATCAAATTTCACGAAATATGTATTATATACTCTACATAAGATATGAACGTCCACCAAATATATATTATCTACTGTACATTAAATATCAAATTTCACCAGATATATATTATATACTGTACATAAAATATCTAATTTTATCAAATATATTATATACTGTACATAAAATATGAAAGTACAGCAAATATATATTATATACTGTACATAAAATATCAAATTTCAACAAATATATATTATATCCTCTACATAAAATATCAAAGTCCACGAAATATATATTATCTACTGTACATAAAATGTCAAATTTCACCAAATATATATTACATACTGTACATAAAATATCAAATTTCACCAAATATATATTATATACTCTACATAAAATATGAAAGTCCACCAAATATATATTATCTACTGTACGTTAAATATCAAATTTCACAAAATATATGTTATATACTGTTCATGAAATACCAAATTTCATCAAATATATTATACACTGTACATAAAATATGAAATTACACCAAATATATATTGTATACTGTACATAAAATATGAAAGTACTACATATATATATTATATACTGTACATATAATATCAAATTTCACCAAATATATATTATATACTCTACATAAAATATCAAAGTCCACCAATTATATATTATCTACTGTACATAAAATATCAAATTTCACCAAATATATATTATATACTGTAGATACAATATCAAATTTCACAAAATATATTTTATATACTGTACATAAAATATCAAATTTCATCAAATATATTATATACTGTACATAAAATAGGAAGTACACCAAATATATATAATATACTGTACATAAAATATCAAATTTCACCAAATATATATTATATACTGTACATAAAATATCAAATTTTGTCAAATATATTATATACTGTACATAAAATATATCTTATATACTGTACATAAAATATCAAATTTCATCAAATATATATTATATACTCTACATAAAATATGAAAGTCCTCCAAATATATATTATCTACTGTACATAAAATATCAAATTTCACCAAATATATATTATATACTGTTCAGAAAATATCAAATTTCACCAAATATATATTATGTACTCTACATAAAATATCAAAGTCCACCAAATATATATTATCTACTGTACATTAAATATCAAATTTCACAAAATATATGTTATATACTGTTCATGAAATATCAAATTTCATCAAATATATTATACACTGTACATAAAATATGAAATTACACCAAATATATATTGTATACTGTACATAAAATATGAAAGTACAACATATATATTATATACTGTACATAAAATATCAAATTTCAAAAAATTTGTATTATATACTCTACATAAAATATGAAAGTTCACCAAATATATATTATCTACTGTACATTAAATATCAACTTTCACAAAATATATGTTACATACTGTTCATGAAATATCAAATTTCATCAAATATATTATACACTGTACATAAAATATGAAATTACACCAAATATATATAGTATACTGTACATAAAATATGAAAGTACAACATATATATATTATATACTGTACATAAAATATCAAATTTCACCAAATATGTATTATATACTCTACATAAAATATCAAAGTCCACCAATTATATATTATCTACTGTACATAAAATATCAAATTTCACCAAATATATATTATATACTGTAGATACAATATCAAATTTCACAAAATATATATTATATACTGTACATAAAATATCAAATTTCATCAAATATATTATATACTGTACATAAAATATGAAAGTACACCAAATATATGTAATATACTGTACATAAAATACCAAATTTCACTAAATATATATTATATACTGTACATAAAATATCAAATTTCACCAAATATATATTATATACTGTACATAAAATATCAAATTTTATCAAATATATTATAAACTGTACATAAAATATGAAAGTACACCAAATATATATAATATACTGTACATAAAATACCAAATTTCACTAAATATATATTATATACTGTACATAAAATATCAAATTTCACCAAATATATATTATATACTGTAAATAAAATATCAAATTCCATCAAATATATTATATACTGTACATAAAATATGAAAGTACACCGCATATATATTATATACTGTACATAAAATATCAAATTTCACCAAATATATATTATATACTCTACATAAAATATCAAATTCCACCAAATATATATTATCTACTGTACATAAAATATGAAAGTACGCCAAATATATATTATATACTGGATATAAAATATCAAATTTAACAATATATATTATATACTGTACATAAAATATCAAATTTCACCAGATATATATTATATACTGTACATAAAATATCTAATTTTATCAAATATATTATATACTGTACATAAAATATGAAAGTACAGCAAATATATATTATATACTGTACATAATATATCAAATTTCAACAAATATATATTATATCCTCTACATAAAATATCAAAGTCCACGAAATATATATTATCTACTGTACATAAAATGTCAAATTTCACCAAATATATATTATATACTGTACATAAAATATCAAATTCCACCAAATATATATTATCTACTGTACATAAAATATGAAAGTACGCCAAATATATATTATATACTGTATGTAAAATATCAAATTTAACAATATATATTATATACTGTACATAAAATATCAAATTTCACCAGATATACCTTATATACTGTACATAAAATATCAAATTTCACCAGATATATATTATATACTGTACATAAAATATCAAATTTTAACAAATATATTATATACTGTACATAAAATATGAAAGTACACCAAATATATATTATATACTGTACATAAAATATCAAATTTCACCAAATATATATTATATACTCTACATAAAATATCAAATTTCACCAAATATATATTATATACTCTACATAATATATGAAAGTCCACCTAATATATATTATCTACTGTACATTAAATATCAAGTTTCACAAAATATATGTTATCTACTGTTCATGAAATATCAAATTTCATCAATTATATTATACACTGTACATGAAATATGAAATTACACCAAATATATATTATATACTGTACATAAAATATGAAAGTACACCAAATATATATTATATACTGTACATAAAATATCAAATTTCACCAAATATGTATTATATACTCTACATAAAATATCAAAGTCCACCAATTATATATTATCTACTGTACATAAAATATCAAATTTCACCAAATATATATTATATACTGTAGATAAAATATCATATTTCACCAAATATATATTATATACTGTACATAAAATATCAAATTTCATCAAATATATTATATACTGTACATAAAATATGAAAGTACACCAAATATATATTATATACTGTACATAAAATATGAAAGTACACCAAATATATATTATAAACTGTACATAAAATATCAAATTTCACCAAATATATATTATATACTCTATATAAAATATCAAATTCCACCAAATATATATTATCTACAGTACATTAAATATGAAAGTAGGCCAAATATATATTATATACTGTATATAAAATATCAAATTTAACAATATATATTATATACTGTACATAAAATATCAAATTTCACCAGATATATATTATATACTGTACATAAAATATCAAATTTTATCAAATATATTATAAACTGTACATAAAATATGAAAGTACACCAAATATATATTATATACTGTACATATAATATGAAAGTACACCAAATATATATTATATACTGTACATAAAATATCAAATTTCACCAAATATATATTATATACTCTACATAAAATATCAAATTCCACCAAATATATATTATCTACTGTACATAAAATATGAAAGTAGGCCAAATATATATTATATACTGTATATAAAATATCAAATTTAACTATATATTATATACTGTACATAAAATATGAAATTTCACCAAATATATATTATATACTGTACATAAAATATCAAATTTTATCAAATATATTATATACTGTACATAAAATATGAAAGTACAGCAAATATATATTATATACTGTACATAATATATCAAATTTCAACAAATATATATTATATCCTCTACATAAAATATCAAAGTCCACGAAATATATATTATCTACTGTACATAAAATGTCAAATTTCACCTAATATATATTATATACTGTACATAAAATATCAAATTCCACCAAATATATATTATCTACTGTACATAAAATATGAAAGTACGCCAAATATATATTATATACTGTATGTAAAATATCAAATTTAACAATATATATTATATACTGTACATAAAATATCAAATTTCACCAGATATACCTTATATACTGTACATAAAATATCAAATTTCACCAGATATATATTATATACTGTACATAAAATATCAAATTTTAACAAATATATTATATACTGTACATAAAATATGAAAGTACACCAAATATATATTATATACTGTACATAAAATATCAAATTTCACCAAATATATATTATATACTCTACATAAAATATCAAATTTCACCAAGTATATATTATATACTCTACATAATATATGAAAGTCCACCTAATATATATTATCTACTGTACATTAAATATCAAGTTTCACAAAATATATGTTATCTACTGTTCATGAAATATCAAATTTCATCAATTATATTATACACTGTACATGAAATATGAAATTACACCAAATATATATTATATACTGTACATAAAATATGAAAGTACACCAAATATATATTATATACTGTACATAAAATATCAAATTTCACCAAATATGTATTATATACTCTACATAAAATATCAAAGTCCAAGAAATATATGTTATCTACTGTACATAAAATGTCAAATATCACCAAATATATATTATATATTGTACATAAAATATCAAATTTCACCAAATATATATTATATACTGTAGATAAAATATAAAATTTCACCAAATATATATTATATACTGTACATAAAATATCAAATTTCGTCAAATATATTATATACTGTACATAAAATATGAAAGTACACCAAATATATATTATATACTGTACATAAAATATCAAATTTCACCAAATATATATTATATACTCTACATAAAATATCAAATTCCACCAAATATATATTATCTACTGTACATTAAATATGAAAGTAGGCCAAATATATATTATATACTGCATGTGAAATATCAAATTTAACAATATATATTGTATACTGTATATAAAATATCAAATTTCACCAGATATATATTATATACTCTACATAAAATATGAAAGTCCACCAAATATATATTATCTACTGTATATTAAATATCAAATTTCACAAAATATATGTTATATACTGTTCATGAAATATCAAATTTCATCAATATATTATACACTGTACATAAAATATGAAATTACACCAAATATATATTGTATACTGTACATAAAATATGAAAGTACAACATATATATTATATACTGTACATAAAATATCAAATTTCAAAAAATTTGTATTATATACTCTACATAAAATATGAAAGTTCACCAAATATATATTATCTACTGTACATTAAATATCAACTTTCACAAAATATATGTTACATACTGTTCATGAAATATCAAATTTCATCAAATATATTATACACTGTACATAAAATATGAAATTACACCAAATATATATAGTATACTGTACATAAAATATGAAAGTACAACATATATATATTATATACTGTACATAAAATATCAAATTTCACCAAATATGTATTATATACTCTACATAAAATATCAAAGTCCACCAATTATATATTATCTACTGTACATAAAATATCAAATTTCACCAAATATATATTATATACTGTAGATATAATATCAAATTTCACAAAATATATATTATATACTGTACATAAAATATCAAATTTCATCAAATATATTATATACTGTACATAAAATATGAAAGTACACCAAATATATGTAATATACTGGACATAAAATACCAAATTTCACTAAATATATATTATATACTGTACATAAAATATCAAATTTCACCAAATATATATTATATACTGTACATAAAATATCAAATTTTATCAAATATATTATAAACTGTACATAAAATATGAAAGTACACCAAATATATATTATATACTGTACATATAATATGAAAGTACACCAAATATATATTATATACTGTACATAAAATATCAAATTTCACCAAATATATATTATATACGCTACATAAAATATCAAATTCCACCAAATATATATTATCTACTGTACATAAAATCTGAAAGTAGGCCAAATATATATTATATACTGTATATAAAATATCAAATTTAACAATATATATTATATACTGTACATAAAATATGAAATTTCACCAAATATATATTATATACTGTACATAAAATATCAAATTTTATCAAATATATTATATACTGTACATAAAATATGAAAGTACAGCAAATATATATTATATACTGTACATAATATATCAAATTTCAACAAATATATATTATATCCTCTACATAAAATATCAAAGTCCACGAAATATATATTATCTACTGTACATAAAATGTCAAATTTCACCAAATATATATTATATACTGTACATAAAATATCAAATTCCACCAAATATATATTATCTACTGTACATAAAATATGAAAGTACGCCAAATATATATTATATACTGTATGTAAAATATCAAATTTAACAATATATATTATATACTGTACATAAAATATCAAATTTCACCAGATATACCTTATATACTGTACATAAAATATCAAATTTCACCAGATATATATTATATACTGTACATAAAATATCAAATTTTAACAAATATATTATATACTGTACATAAAATATGAAAGTACAGCAAATATATATTATATACTGTACATAAAATATCAAATTTCACCAAATATATATTATATACTCTACATAAAATATCAAATTTCACCAAATGTATATTATATACTCTACATAATATATGAAAGTCCACCTAATATATATTATCTACTGTACATTAAATATCAAGTTTCACAAAATATATGTTATCTACTGTTCATGAAATATCAAATTTCATCAATTATATTATACACTGTACATGAAATATGAAATTACACCAAATATATATTATATACTGTACATAAAATATGAAAGTACACCAAATATATATTATATACTGTACATAAAATATCAAATTTCACCAAATATGTATTATATACTCTACATGAAATATCAAAGTCCACCAATTATATATTATCTACTGTACATAAAATATCAAATTTCACCAAATATATATTATATACTGTAGATAAAATATCATATTTCACCAAATATATATTATATACTGTACATAAAATATCAAATTTCATCAAATATATTATATACTGTACATAAAATATGAAAGTACACCAAATATATATTATATACTGTACATAAAATATGAAAGTACACCAAATATATATTATAAACTGTACATAAAATATCAAATTTCACCAAATATATATTATATACTCTATATAAAATATCAAATTCCACCAAATATATATTATCTACAGTACATTAAATATGAAAGTAGGCCAAATATATATTATATACTGTATATAAAATATCAAATTTAACAATATATATTATATACTGTACATAAAATATCAAATTTCACCAGATATATATTATATACTGTACATAAAATATCAAATTTTATCAAATATATTATATACTGTACATAAAATATGAAAGTACAGCAAATATATATTATATACTGTAATAAAATATCAAATTTCAACAAATATATATTATATCCTCTACATAAAATATCAAAGTCCAAGAAATATATGTTATCTACTGTACATAAAATGTCAAATATCACCAAATATATATTATATACTGTACATAAAATATCAAATTTCACCAAATATATATTATATACTGTAGATAAAATATCAAATTTCACCAAATATATATTATATACTGTACATAAAATATCAAATTTCATCAAATATATTATATACTGTACATAAAATATGAAAGTACACCAAATATATATTATATACTGCACATAAAATATCAAATTTCACCAAATATATATTATATACCCTACATAAAATATCAAATTCCACCAAATATATATTATCTACTGTACATTAAATATGAAAGTAGGCCAAATATATATTATATACTGTATATAAAATATCAACTTTAACAATATATATTATATACTGTGTATAAAATATCAAATTTCACCAGATATATATTATATACTCTACATAAAATATGAAAGTCCACCAAATATATATTATCTACTGTACATTAAACATCAAATTTCACAAAATATATGTTATATACTGTTCATGAAATATCAAATTTCATCAAATATATTATACACTGTACATAAAATATGAAATTACACCAAATATATATTGTATACTGTACATAAAATATGAAAGTACAACATATATATATTATATCCTGTACATAAAATATCAAATTTCAAAAAAATTTGTATTATATACTCTACATAAAATATGAAAGTTCACCAAATATATATTATCTACTGTACATTAAATATCAACTTTCACAAAATATATGTTACATACTGTTCATGAAATATCAAATTTCATCAAATATATTATACACTGTACATAAAATATGAAATTACACCAAATATATATAGTATACTGTACATAAAATATGAAAGTACAACATATATATATTATATACTGTACATAAAATATCAAATTTCACCAAATATGTATTATATACTCTACATAAAATATCAAAGTCCACCAATTATATATTATCTACTGTATATAAAATATCAAATTTCACCAAATATATATTATATACTGTAGATACAATATCAAATTTCACAAAATATATATTATATACTGTACATAAAATATCAAATTTCATCAAATATATTATATACTGTACATAAAATATGAAAGTACACCAAATATATGTAATATACTGTACATAAAATACCAAATTTCACTAAATATATATTATATACTGTACATAAAATATCAAATTTCACCAAATATATATTATATACTGTACATAAAATATCAAATTTTATCAAATATATTATAAACTGTACATAAAATATGAAAGTACACCAAATATATATTATATACTGTACATAAAATATGAAAGTACACCAAATATATATTATAAACTGTACATAAAATATCAAATTTCACCAAATATATATTATATACTCTATATAAAATATCAAATTCCACCAAATATATATTATCTACAGTACATTAAATATGAAAGTAGGCCAAATATATATTATATACTGTATATAAAATATCAAATTTAACAATATATATTATATACTGTACATAAAATATCAAATTTCACCAGATATATATTATATACTGTACATAAAATATCAAATTTTATCAAATATATTATAAACTGTACATAAAATATGAAAGTACACCAAATATATATTATATACTGTACATATAATATGAAAGTACACCAAATATATATTATATACTGTACATAAAATATCAAATTTCACCAAATATATATTATATACTCTACATAAAATATCAAATTCCACCAAATATATATTATCTACTGTACATAAAATATGAAAGTAGGCCAAATATATATTATATACTGTATATAAAATATCAAATTTAACTATATATTATATACTGTACATAAAATATGAAATTTCACCAAATATATATTATATACTGTACATAAAATATCAAATTTTATCAAATATATTATATACTGTACATAAAATATGAAAGTACAGCAAATATATATTATATACTGTACATAATATATCAAATTTCAACAAATATATATTATATCCTCTACATAAAATATCAAACTCCACGAAATATATATTATCTACTGTACATAAAATGTCAAATTTCACCAAATATATATTATATACTGTACATAAAATATCAAATTCCACCAAATATATATTATCTACTGTACATAAAATATGAAAGTACGCCAAATATATATTATATACTGTATGTAAAATATCAAATTTAACAATATATATTATATACTGTACATAAAATATCAAATTTCACCAGATATACCTTATATACTGTACATAAAATATCAAATTTCACCAGATATATATTATATACTGTACATAAAATATCAAATTTTAACAAATATATTATATACTGTACATAAAATATGAAAGTACACCAAATATATATTATATACTGTACATAAAATATCAAATTTCACCAAATATATATTATATACTCTACATAAAATATCAAATTTCACCAAATATATATTATATACTCTACATAATATATGAAAGTCCACCTAATATATATTATCTACTGTACATTAAATATCAAGTTTCACAAAATATATGTTATCTACTGTTCATGAAATATCAAATTTCATCAATTATATTATACACTGTACATGAAATATGAAATTACACCAAATATATATTATATACTGTACATAAAATATGAAAGTACACCAAATATATATTATATACTGTACATAAAATATCAAATTTCACCAAATATGTATTATATACTCTACATAAAATATCAAAGTCCACCAATTATATATTATCTACTGTACATAAAATATCAAATTTCACCAAATATATATTATATACTGTAGATAAAATATCATATTTCACCAAATATATATTATATACTGTACATAAAATATCAAATTTCATCAAATATATTATATACTGTACATAAAATATGAAAGTACACCAAATATATATTATATACTGTACATAAAATATGAAAGTACACCAAATATATATTATAAACTGTACATAAAATATCAAATTTCACCAAATATATATTATATACTCTATATAAAATATCAAATTCCACCAAATATATATTATCTACAGTACATTAAATATGAAAGTAGGCCAAATATATATTATATACTGTATATAAAATATCAAATTTAACAATATATATTATATACTGTACATAAAATATCAAATTTCACCAGATATATATTATATACTGTACATAAAATATCAAATTTTATCAAATATATTATAAACTGTACATAAAATATGAAAGTACACCAAATATATATTATATACTGTACATATAATATGAAAGTACACCAAATATATATTATATACTGTACATAAAATATCAAATTTCACCAAATATATATTATATACTCTACATAAAATATCAAATTCCACCAAATATATATTATCTACTGTACATAAAATATGAAAGTAGGCCAAATATATACTATATACTGTATATAAAATAGCAAATTTAACTATATATTATATACTGTACATAAAATATGAAATTTCACCAAATATATATTATATACTGTACATAAAATATCAAATTTTATCAAATATATTATATACTGTACATAAAATATGAAAGTACAGCAAATATATATTATATACTGTACATAATATATCAAATTTCAACAAATATATATTATATCCTCTACATAAAATATCAAAGTCCACGAAATATATATTATCTACTGTACATAAAATGTCAAATTTCACCTAATATATATTATATACTGTACATAAAATATCAAATTCCACCAAATATATATTATCTACTGTACATAAAATATGAAAGTACGCCAAATATATATTATATACTGTATGTAAAATATCAAATTTAACAATATATATTATATACTGTACATAAAATATCAAATTTCACCAGATATACCTTATATACTGTACATAAAATATCAAATTTCACCAGATATATATTATATACTGTACATAAAATATCAAATTTTAACAAATATATTATATACTGTACATAAAATATGAAAGTACACCAAATATATATTATATACTGTACATAAAATATCAAATTTCACCAAATATATATTATATACTCTACATAAAATATCAAATTTCACCAAGTATATATTATATACTCTCCATAATATATGAAAGCCCACCTAATATATATTATCTACTGTACATTAAATATCAAGTTTCACAAAATATATGTTATCTACTGTTCATGAAATATCAAATTTCATCAATTATATTATACACTGTACATGAAATATGAAATTACACCAAATATATATTATATACTGTACATAAAATATGAAAGTACACCAAATATATATTATATACTGTACATAAAATATCAAATTTCACCAAATATGTATTATGTACTCTACATAAAATATCAAAGTCCAAGAAATATATGTTATCTACTGTACATAAAATGTCAAATATCACCAAATATATATTATATACTGTACATAAAATATCAAATTTCACCAAATATATATTATATACTGTAGATAAAATATAAAATTTCACCAAATATATATTATATACTGTACATAAAATATCAAATTTCGTCAAATATATTATATACTGTACATAAAATATGAAAGTACACCAAATATATATTATATACTGTACATAAAATATCAAATTTCACCAAATATATATTATATACTCTACATAAAATATCAAATTCCACCAAATATATATTATCTACTGTACATTAAATATGAAAGTAGGCCAAATATATATTATATACTGCATGTGAAATATCAAATTTAACAATATATATTGTATACTGTATATAAAATATCAAATTTCACCAGATATATATTATATACTCTACATAAAATATGAAAGTCCACCAAATATATATTATCTACTGTACATTAAATATCAAATTTCACAAAATATATGTTATATACTGTTCATGAAATATCAAATTTCATCAAATATATTATACACTGTACATAAAATATGAAATTACACCAAATATATATTGTATACTGTACATAAAATATGAAAGTACAACATATATATTATATACTGTACATAAAATATCAAATTTCAAAAAATTTGTATTATATACTCTACATAAAATATGAAAGTTCACCAAATATATATTATCTACTGTACATTAAATATCAACTTTCACAAAATATATGTTACATACTGTTCATGAAATATCAAATTTCATCAAATATATTATACACTGTACATAAAATATGAAATTACACCAAATATATATAGTATACTGTACATAAAATATGAAAGTACAACATATATATATTATATACTGTACATAAAATATCAAATTTCACCAAATATGTATTATATACTCTACATAAAATATCAAAGTCCACCAATTATATATTATCTACTGTACATAAAATATCAAATTTCACCAAATATATATTATATACTGTAGATATAATATCAAATTTCACAAAATATATATTATATACTGTACATAAAATATCAAATTTCATCAAATATATTATATACTGTACATAAAATATGAAAGTACACCAAATATATGTAATATACTGCACATAAAATACCAAATTTCACTAAATATATATTATATACTGTACATAAAATATCAAATTTCACCAAATATATATTATATACTGTACATAAAATATCAAATTTTATCAAATATATTATAAACTGTACATAAAATATGAAAGTACACCAAATATATATTATATACTGTACATATAATATGAAAGTACACCAAATATATATTATATACTGTACATAAAATATCAAATTTCACCAAATATATATTATATACTCTACATAAAATATCAAATTCCACCAAATATATATTATCTACTGTACATAAAATCTGAAAGTAGGCCAAATATATATTATATACTGTATATAAAATATCAAATTTAACAATATATATTATATACTGTACATAAAATATGAAATTTCACCAAATATATATTATATACTGTACATAAAATATCAAATTTTATCAAATATATTATATACTGTACATAAAATATGAAAGTACAGCAAATATATATTATATACTGTACATAATATATCAAATTTCAACAAATATATATTATATCCTCTACATAAAATATCAAAGTCCACGAAATATATATTATCTACTGTACATAAAATGTCAAATTTCACCAAATATATATTATATACTGTACATAAAATATCAAATTCCACCAAATATATATTATCTACTGTACATAAAATATGAAAGTACGCCAAATATATATTATATACTGTATGTAAAATAATAAATTTAACAATATATATTATATACTGTACATAAAATATCAAATTTCACCAGATATACCTTATATACTGTACATAAAATATCAAATTTCACCAGATATATATTATATACTGTACATAAAATATCAAATTTTAACAAATATATTATATACTGTACATAAAATATGAAAGTACAGCAAATATATATTATATACTGTACATAAAATATCAAATTTCACCAAATATATATTATATACTCTACATAAAATATCAAATTTCACCAAATGTATATTATATACTCTACATAATATATGAAAGTCCACCTAATATATATTATCTACTGTACATTAAATATGAAGTTTCACAAAATATATGTTATCTACTGTTCATGAAATATCAAATTTCATCAATTATATTATACACTGTACATGAAATATGAAATTACACCAAATATATATTATATACTCTACATAAAATATGAAAGTACACCAAATATATATTATATACTGTACATAAAATATCAAATTTCACCAAATATATATTATATACTCTACATAAAATATCAAATTTCACCAAATATATATTATATACTCTACATAATATATGAAAGTCCACCTAATATATATTATCTACTGTACATTAAATATCAAGTTTCACAAAATATATGTTATCTACTGTTCATGAAATATCAAATTTCATCAATTATATTATACACTGTACATGAAATATGAAATTACACCAAATATATATTATATACTGTACATAAAATATGAAAGTACACCAAATATATATTATATACTGTACATAAAATATCAAATTTCACCAAATATGTATTATATACTCTACATGAAATATCAAAGTCCACCAATTATATATTATCTACTGTACATAAAATATCAAATTTCACCAAATATATATTATATACTGTAGATAAAATATCAAATTTCACCAAATATATATTATATACTGTACATAAAATATCAAATTTCATCAAATATATTATATACTGTACATAAAATATGAAAGTACACCAAATATATATTATATACTGTACATAAAATATCAAATTTCACCAAATATATATTATATACCCTACATAAAATATCAAATTCCACCAAATATATATTATCTACTGTACATTAAATATGAAAGTAGGCCAAATATATATTATATACTGTATATAAAATATCAACTTTAACAATATATATTATATACTGTGTATAAAATATCAAATTTCACCAGATATATATTATATACTCTACATAAAATATGAAAGTCCACCAAATATATATTATCTACTGTACATTAAATATCAAATTTCACAAAATATATGTTATATACTGTTCATGAAATATCAAATTTCATCAAATATATTATACACTGTACATAAAATATGAAATTACACCAAATATATATTGTATACTGTACATAAAATATGAAAGTACAACATATATATATTATATCCTGTACATAAAATATCAAATTTCAAAAAATTTGTATTATATACTCTACATAAAATATGAAAGTTCACCAAATATATATTATCTACTGTACATTAAATATCAACTTTCACAAAATATATGTTACATACTGTTCATGAAATATCAAATTTCATCAAATATATTATACACTGTACATAAAATATGAAATTACACCAAATATATATAGTATACTGTACATAAAATATGAAAGTACAACATATATATATTATATACTGTACATAAAATATCAAATTTCACCAAATATGTATTATATACTCTACATAAAATATCAAAGTCCACCAATTATATATTATCTACTGTACATAAAATATCAAATTTCACCAAATATATATTATATACTGTAGATACAATATCAAATTTCACAAAATATATATTATATACTGTACATAAAATATCAAATTTCATCAAATATATTATATACTGTACATAAAATATGAAAGTACACCAAATATATGTAATATACTGTACATAAAATACCAAATTTCACTAAATATATATTATATACTGTACATAAAATATCAAATTTCACCAAATATATATTATATACTGTACATAAAATATCAAATTTTATCAAATATATTATAAACTGTACATAAAATATGAAAGTACACCAAATATATATTATATACTGTACATAAAATATGAAAGTACACCAAATATATATTATAAACTGTACATAAAATATCAAATTTCACCAAATATATATTATATACTCTATATAAAATATCAAATTCCACCAAATATATATTATCTACAGTACATTAAATATGAAAGTAGGCCAAATATATATTATATACTGTATATAAAATATCAAATTTAACAATATATATTATATACTGTACATAAAATATCAAATTTCACCAGATATATATTATATACTGTACATAAAATATCAAATTTTATCAAATATATTATAAACTGTACATAAAATATGAAAGTACACCAAATATATATTATATACTGTACATATAATATGAAAGTACACCAAATATATATTATATACTGTACATAAAATATCAAATTTCACCAAATATATATTATATACTCTACATAAAATATCAAATTCCACCAAATATATATTATCTACTGTACATAAAATATGAAAGTAGGCCAAATATATATTATATACTGTATATAAAATATCAAATTTAACTATATATTATATACTGTACATAAAATATGAAATTTCACCAAATATATATTATATACTGTACATAAAATATCAAATTTTATCAAATATATTATATACTGTACATAAAATATCAAATTTTATCAAATATATTATAAACTGTACATAAAATATGAAAGTACACCAAATATATATTATATACTGTACATAAAATATCAAATTCCACCAAATATATATTATCTACTGTACATAAAATATGAAAGTACGCCAAATATATATTATATACTGTATGTAAAATATCAAATTTAACAATATATATTATATACTGTACATAAAATATCAAATTTCACCAGATATACCTTATATACTGTACATAAAATATCAAATTTCACCAGATATATATTATATACTGTACATAAAATATCAAATTTTAACAAATATATTATATACTGTACATAAAATATGAAAGTACACCAAATATATATTATATACTGTACATAAAATATCAAATTTCACCAAATATATATTATATGCCCTACATAAAATATCAAATTCCACCAAATATATATTATCTACTGTACATTAAATATGAAAGTAGGCCAAATATATATTATATACTGTATATAAAATATCAACTTTAACAATATATATTATATACTGTGTATAAAATATCAAATTTCACCAGATATATATTATATACTCTACATAAAATATGAAAGTCCACCAAATATATATTATCTACTGTACATTAAATATCAAATTTCACAAAATATATGTTATATACTGTTCATGAAATATCAAATTTCATCAAATATATTATACACTGTACATAAAATATGAAATTACACCAAATATATATTGTATACTGTACATAAAATATGAAAGTACAACATATATATATTATATCCTGTACATAAAATATCAAATTTCAAAAAATTTGTATTATATACTCTACATAAAATATGAAAGTTCACCAAATATATATTATCTACTGTACATTAAATATCAACTTTCACAAAATATATGTTACATACTGTTCATGAAATATCAAATTTCATCAAATATATTATACACTGTACATAAAATATGAAATTACACCAAATATATATAGTATACTGTACATAAAATATGAAAGTACAACATATATATATTATATACTGTACATAAAATATCAAATTTCACCAAATATGTATTATATACTCTACATAAAATATCAAAGTCCACCAATTATATATTATCTACTGTACATAAAATATCAAATTTCACCAAATATATATTATATACTGTAGATACAATATCAAATTTCACAAAATATATATTATATACTGTACATAAAATATCAAATTTCATCAAATATATTATATACTGTACATAAAATATGAAAGTACACCAAATATATGTAATATACTGTACATAAAATACCAAATTTCACTAAATATATATTATATACTGTACATAAAATATCAAATTTCACCAAATATATATTATATACTGTACATAAAATATCAAATTTTATCAAATATATTATAAACTGTACATAAAATATGAAAGTACACCAAATATATATTATATACTGTACATAAAATATGAAAGTACACCAAATATATATTATAAACTGTACATAAAATATCAAATTTCACCAAATATATATTATATACTCTATATAAAATATCAAATTCCACCAAATATATATTATCTACAGTACATTAAATATGAAAGTAGGCCAAATATATATTATATACTGTATATAAAATAGCAAATTTAACAATATATATTATATACTGTACATAAAATATCAAATTTCACCAGATATATATTATATACTGTACATAAAATATCAAATTTTATCAAATATATTATAAACTGTACATAAAATATGAAAGTACACCAAATATATATTATATACTGTACATATAATATGAAAGTACACCAAATATATATTATATACTGTACATAAAATATCAAATTTCACCAAATATATATTATATACTCTACATAAAATATCAAATTCCACCAAATATATATTATCTACTGTACATAAAATATGAAAGTAGGCCAAATATATATTATATACTGTATATAAAATATCAAATTTAACTATATATTATATACTGTACATAAAATATGGAATTTCACCAAATATATATTATATACTGTACATAAAATATCAAATTTTATCAAATATATTATATACTGTACATAAAATATGAAAGTACAGCAAATATATATTATATACTGTACATAATATATCAAATTTCAACAAATATATATTATATCCTCTACATAAAATATCAAAGTCCACGAAATATATATTATCTACTGTACATAAAATGTCAAATTTCACCAAATATATATTATATACTGTACATAAAATATCAAATTCCACCAAATATATATTATCTACTGTACATAAAATATGAAAGTACGCCAAATATATATTATATACTGTATGTAAAATATCAAATTTAACAATATATATTATATACTGTACATAAAATATCAAATTTCACCAGATATACCTTATATACTGTACATAAAATATCAAATTTCACCAGATATATATTATATACTGTACATAAAATATCAAATTTTAACAAATATATTATATACTGTACATAAAATATGAAAGTACACCAAATATATATTATATACAGTACATAAAATATCAAATTTCACCAAATATATATTATATACTCTACATAAAATATCAAATTTCACCAAATATATATTATATACTCTACATAATATATGAAAGTCCACCTAATATATATTATCTACTGTACATTAAATATCAAGTTTCACAAAATATATGTTATCTACTGTTCATGAAATATCAAATTTCATCAATTATATTATACACTGTACATGAAATATGAAATTACACCAAATATATATTATATACTGTACATAAAATATGAAAGTACACCAAATATATATTATATACTGTACATAAAATATCAAATTTCACCAAATATGTATTATATACTCTACATAAAATATCAAAGTCCACCAATTATATATTATCTACTGTACATAAAATATCAAATTTCACCAAATATATATTATATACTGTAGATAAAATATCATATTTCACCAAATATATATTATATACTGTACATAAAATATCAAATTTCATCAAATATATTATATACTGTACATAAAATATGAAAGTACACCAAATATATATTATATACTGTACATAAAATATGAAAGTACACCAAATATATATTATAAACTGTACATAAAATATCAAATTTCACCAAATATATATTATATACTCTATATAAAATATCAAATTCCACCAAATATATATTATCTACAGTACATTAAATATGAAAGTAGGCCAAATATATATTATATACTGTATATAAAATATCAAATTTAACAATATATATTATATACTGTACATAAAATATCAAATTTCACCAGATATATATTATATACTGTACATAAAATATCAAATTTTATCAAATATATTATAAACTGTACATAAAATATGAAAGTACACCAAATATATATTATATACTGTACATATAATATGAAAGTACACCAAATATATATTATATACTGTACATAAAATATCAAATTTCACCAAATATATATTATATACTCTACATAAAATATCAAATTCCACCAAATATATATTATCTACTGTACATAAAATATGAAAGTAGGCCAAATATATACTATATACTGTATATAAAATATCAAATTTAACTATATATTATATACTGTACATAAAATATGAAATTTCACCAAATATATATTATATACTGTACATAAAATATTAAATTTTATCAAATATATTATATACTGTACATAAAATATGAAAGTACAGCAAATATATATTATATACTGTACATAATATATCAAATTTCAACAAATATATATTATATCCTCTACATAAAATATCAAAGTTCACGAAATATATATTATCTACTGTACATAAAATGTCAAATTTCACCTAATATATATTATATACTGTACATAAAATATCAAATTCCACCAAATATATATTATCTACTGTACATAAAATATGAAAGTACGCCAAATATATATTATATACTGTATGTAAAATATCAAATTTAACAATATATATTATATACTGTACATAAAATATCAAATTTCACCAGATATACCTTATATACTGTACATAAAATATCAAATTTCACCAGATATATATTATATACTGTACATAAAATATCAAATTTTAACAAATATATTATATACTGTACATAAAATATGAAAGTACACCAAATATATATTATATACTGTACATAAAATATCAAATTTCCCCAAATATATATTATATACTCTACATAAAATATCAAATTTCACCAAGTATATATTATATACTCTACATAATATATGAAAGTCCACCTAATATATATTATCTACTGTACATTAAATATCAAGTTTCACAAAATATATGTTATCTACTGTTCATGAAATATCAAATTTCATCAATTATATTATACACTGTACATGAAATATGAAATTACACCAAATATATATTATATACTGTACATAAAATATGAAAGTACACCAAATATATATTATATACTGTACATAAAATATCAAATTTCACCAAATATGTATTATGTACTCTACATAAAATATCAAAGTCCAAGAAATATATGTTATCTACTGTACATAAAATGTCAAATATCACCAAATATATATTATATACTGTACATAAAATATCAAATTTCACCAAATATATATTATATACTGTAGATAAAATATAAAATTTCACCAAATATATATTATATACTGTACATAAAATATCAAATTTCGTCAAATATATTATATACTGTACATAAAATATGAAAGTACACCAAATATATATTATATACTGTACATAAAATATCAAATTTCACCAAATATATATTATATACTCTACATAAAATATCAAATTCCACCAAATATATATTATCTACTGTACATTAAATATGAAAGTAGGCCAAATATATATTATATACTGCATGTGAAATATCAAATTTAACAATATATATTGTATACTGTATATAAAATATCAAATTTCACCAGATATATATTATATACTCTACATAAAATATGAAAGTCCACCAAATATATATTATCTACTGTACATTAAATATCAAATTTCACAAAATATATGTTATATACTGTTCATGAAATATCAAATTTCATCAAATATATTATACACTGTACATAAAATATGAAATTACACCAAATATATATTATATACTGTACATAAAATATGAAAGTACAACATATATATTATATACTGTACATAAAATATCAAATTTCAAAAAATTTGTATTATATACTCTACATAAAATATGAAAGTTCACCAAATATATATTATCTACTGTACATTAAATATCAACTTTCACAAAATATATGTTACATACTGTTCATGAAATATCAAATTTCATCAAATATATTATACACTGTACATAAAATATGAAATTACACCAAATATATATAGTATACTGTACATAAAATATGAAAGTACAACATATATATATTATATACTGTACATAAAATATCAAATTTCACCAAATATGTATTATATACTCTACATAAAATATCAAAGTCCACCAATTATATATTATCTACTGTACATAAAATATCAAATTTCACCAAATATATATTATATACTGTAGATACAATATCAAATTTCACAAAATATATATTATATACTGTACATAAAATATCAAATTTCATCAAATATATTATATACTGTACATAAAATATGAAAGTACACCAAATATATGTAATATACTGCACATAAAATACCAAATTTCACTAAATATATATTATATACTGTACATAAAATATCAAATTTCACCAAATATATATTATATACTGTACATAAAATATCAAATTTTATCAAATATATTATAAACTGTACATAAAATATGAAAGTACACCAAATATATATTATATACTGTACATATAATATGAAAGTACACCAAATATATATTATATACTGTACATAAAATATCAAATTTCACCAAATATATATTATATACTCTACATAAAATATCAAATTCCACCAAATATATATTATCTACTGTACATAAAATCTGAAAGTAGGCCAAATATATATTATATACTGTATATAAAATATCAAATTTAACAATATATATTATATACTGTACATAAAATATGAAATTTCACAAAATATATATTATATACTGTACATAAAATATCAAATTTTATCAAATATATTATATACTGTACATAAAATATGAAAGTACAGCAAATATATATTATATACTATACAAAATATATCAAATTTCAACAAATATATATTATATCCTCTACATAAAATATCAAAGTCCACGAAATATATATTATCTACTGTACATAAAATGTCAAATTTCACCAAATATATATTATATACTGTACATAAAATATCAAATTCCACCAAATATATATTATCTACTGTACATAAAATATGAAAGTACGCCAAATATATATTATATTCTGTATGTAAAATATCAAATTTAACAACATATATTATATACTGTACATAAAATATCAAATTTCACCAGATATACCTTATATACTGTACATAAAATATCAAATTTCACAAGATATATATTACATACTGTACATAAAATATCAAATTTTAACAAATATATTATATACTGTACATAAAATATGAAAGTACAGCAAATATATATTATATACTGTACATAAAATATCAAATTTCACCAAATATATATTACATACTCTACATAAAATATCAAATTTCACCAAATGTATATTATATACTCTACATAATATATGAAAGTCCACCTAATATATATTATCTACTGTACATTAAATATGAAGTTTCACAAAATATATGTTATCTACTGTTCATGAAATATCAAATTTCATCAATTATATTATACACTGTACATGAAATATGAAATTACACCAAATATATATTATATACTGTACATAAAATATGAAAGTACACCAAATATATATTATATACTGTACATAAAATATCAAATTTCACCAAATATATATTATATACTCTACATAAAATATCAAATTTCACCAAATATATATTATATACTCTACATAATATATGAAAGTCCACCTAATATATATTATCTACTGTACATTAAATATCAAGTTTCACAAAATATATGTTATCTACTGTTCATGAAATATCAAATTTCATCAATTATATTATACACTGTACATGAAATATGAAATTACACCAAATATATATTATATACTGTACATAAAATATGAAAGTACACCAAATATATATTATATACTGTACATAAAATATCAAATTTCACCAAATATGTATTATATACTCTACATAAAATATCAAAGTCCACCAATTATATATTATCTACTGTACATAAAATATCAAATTTCACCAAATATATATTATATACTGTAGATAAAATATCATATTTCACCAAATATATATTATATACTGTACATAAAATATCAAATTTCATCAAATATATTATATACTGTACATAAAATATGAAAGTACACCAAATATATATTATATACTGTACATAAAATATGAAAGTACACCAAATATATATTATAAACTGTACATAAAATATCAAATTTCACCAAATATATATTATATACTCTATATAAAATATCAAATTCCACCAAATATACATTATCTACAGTACATTAAATATGAAAGTAGGCCAAATATATATTATATACTGTATATAAAATATCAAATTTAACAATATATATTATATACTGTACATAAAATATCAAATTTCACCAGATATATATTATATACTGTACATAAAATGTCAAATTTTATCAAATATATTATATACTGTACATAAAATATGAAAGTACAGCAAATATATATTATATACTGTAAATAAAATATCAAATTTCAACAAATATATATTATATCCTCTACATAAAATATCAAAGTCCAAGAAATATATATTATCTACTGTACATAAAATGTCAAATATCACCAAATATATATTATATACTGTACATAAAATATCAAATTTCACCAAATATATATTATATACTGTAGATAAAATATCAAATTTCACCAAATATATATTATATACTGTACATAAAATATCAAATTTCATCAAATATATTATATACTGTACATAAAATATGAAAGTACACCAAATATATATTATATACTATACATAAAATATCAAATTTCACCAAATATATATTATATACTCTACATAAAATATCAAATTCCACCAAATATATATTATCTACTGTACATTAAATATGAAAGTAGGCCAAATATATATTATATACTGTATATAAAATATCAAATTTAACAATATATATTATATATTGTATATAAAATATCAAATTTAACAATATATATTATATACTGTATATAAAATATCAAATTTCACCAGATATATATTATATACTCTACATAAAATATGAAAGTCCACCAAATATATATTATCTACTGTACATTAAATATCAAATTTCACAAAATATATGTTATATACTGTTCATGAAATATCAAATTTCATCAAATATATTATACACTGTACATAAAATATGAAATTACACCAAATATATATTGTATACTGTACATAAAATATGAAAGTACAACATATATATATTATATACTGTACATAAAATATCAAATTTCACCAAATATGTATTATATACTCTACATAAAATATGAAAGTTCACCAAATATATATTATCTACTGTACATTAAATATCAAATTTCACAAAATATATGTTACATACTGTTCATGAAATATCAAATTTCATCAAATATATTATACACTGTACATAAAATATGAAATTACACCAAATATATATAGTATACTGTACATAAAATATGAAAGTACAACATATATATATTATATACTGTACATAAAATATCAAATTTCACCAATTATGTATTATATACTCTCCATAAAATATCAAAGTCCACCAATTATATATTATCTACTTTACATAAAATATCAAATTTCACCAAATATATATTATATAATGTAGATACAATATCAAATTTCACAAAATATATATTATATACTGTACATAAAATATCAAATTTCATCAAATATATTATATACTGTACATAAAATATGAAAGTACACCAAACATATGTAATATACTGTACATAAAATACCAAATTTCACTAAATATATATTATATACTGTACATAAAATGTCAAATTTCACCAAATATATATTATATACTGTACATAAAATATCAAATTTTATCAAATATATTATAAACTGTACATAAAATATGAAAGTACACCAAATATATATTATATACTGTACATAAAATATGAAAGTACACCAAATATATATTATATACTGTACATAAAATATCAAATTTCACCGAATATATATTATATACTCTACATAAAATATCAAATTCCACCAAATATATATTATCTACTGTACATAAAATATGAAAGTAGGCCAAATATATATTGTATACTGCATATAAAATATCAAATTTAACAATATATATTATATACTGTACATAAAATATGAAATTTCACCAGACATATATTATATACTGTACATAAAATATCAAATTTTATCAAATATATTATATACTGTACATAAAATATGAAAGTACAGCAAATATATATTATATACTGTACATAAAATATCAAATTTCAACAAATATATATTATATCCTCTACATAAAATATCAAAGTCCACGAAATATATATTATCTACTGTACATAAAATGTCAAATTTCACCAAATATATATTATATTCTGTACATAAAATATCAAATTTCACCAAATATATCTTATATACTCTACATAAAATATGAAAGTCCAGCAAATATATATTATCTACTGTACATTAAATATCAAAATTCACAAAATATATGTTATATACTGTTCATGAAATATCAAATTTCATCAAATATATTATACACTGTACATAAAATATGAAATTACACAAAATATATATTGTATACTGTACATAAAATATGAAAGTACAACATATATATATTATATACTGTACATAAAATATCAAATTTCACCAAATATGTATTATATACTCTACATAAAATATCAAAGTCCACCAATTATATATTATCTAGTGTACATAAAATATCAAATTTCAACAAATATATATTATATACTGTAGATACAATATCAAATTTCACAAAATATATTTTATATACTGTACATAAAATATCAAA
This sequence comes from Gorilla gorilla gorilla, assembly GCF_029281585.2. Taxonomy (NCBI): domain Eukaryota; kingdom Metazoa; phylum Chordata; class Mammalia; order Primates; family Hominidae; genus Gorilla; species Gorilla gorilla. Next base: position 4,002,555 of record NC_073236.2, read on the forward strand.
TTTCATCAAATATATTATATACTGTACATAAAATATGAAAGTACACCAAATATATATAATATACTGTACATAAAATACCAAATTTCACTAAATATACATTATATACTGTACATAAAATATCAAATTTCACCAAATATATATTATATACTGTACATAAAATATCAAATTTTATCAAATATATTATAAACTGTACATAAAATATGAAAGTACACCAAATATATATTATATACTGCACATAAAATATGAAAGTACACTAAATATATATTATATACTGTACATAAAATATCAAATTTCACCAAATATATATTATATACTCTACATAAAATATCAAATTCCACCAAATATATATTATCTACTGTACATAAAATATGAAAGTAGGCCAAATATTTATTATATACTGCATATAAAATATCAAATTTAACAATATATATTATATACTGTACATAAAATATGAAATTTCACCAGACATATATTATATACTGTACATAAAATATCAAATTTTATCAAATATATTATATACTGTACATAAAATATGAAAGTACAGCAAATATATAGTATATACTGTACATAAAATATCAAATTTCAACAAATATATATTATATCCTCTACATAAAATATCAAAGTCCACGAAATATATATTATCTACTGTACATAAAATGTCAAATTTCACCAAATATATATTATATACTGTACATAAAATATCAAATTTCACCAAATATATCTTATATACTCTACATAAAATATGAAAGTCCACCAAATATATATTATCTACTGTACATTAAATATCAAAATTCACAAAATATATGTTATATACTGTTCATGAAATATCAAATTTCATCAAATATATTATACACTGTACATAAAATATGAAATTACACAAAATATATATTGTATACTGTACATAAAATATGAAAGTACAACATATATATATTATATACTGTACATAAAATATCAAATTTCACCAAATATGTATTATACACTCTACATAAAATATCAAAGTCCACCAATTATATATTATCTAGTGTACATAAAATATCAAATTTCAACAAATATATATTATATACTGTAGATACAATATCAAATTTCACAAAATATATTTTATATACTGTACATAAAATATCAAATTTCATCAAATATATTATATACTGTACATAAAATATGAAAGTACACCAAATATATATAATATACTGTACATAAAATACCAAATTTCACTAAATATATATTATATACTGTACATAAAATATCAAATTTCACCAAATATATATTATATACTGAATATAAAATATCAAATTTAACAATATATATTATATACTGTACATAAAATATCAAATTTCACCAGATATATATTATATACTGTACATAGAATATCAAATTTTATCAAATATATTATATACTGTACATAAAATATGAAAGTACAGCAAATATATATTATATACTGTACATAAAATGTCAAATTTCAACAAATATATATTATATCCTCTACATAAAATATCAAAGTCCAAGAAATATATATTATCTACTGTACATAAAATGTCAAATTTCACCAAGTATATATTATATACTGTACATAAAATATCAAATTTCACCAAATATATATTATATACTCTACATAAAATATGAAAGTCCACCAAATATATATTATCTACTGTACATTAAATATCAAATTTCACAAAATATATGTTATATACTGTTCATGAAATATCAAATTCCATCAAATATATTACACACTGTACATAAAATATGGAATTACACCAAATATATATTGTATACTGTGCATAAAATATGAAAGTACAATATATATATATTATATACTGTACATAAAATATCAAATTTCACCAAATATGTATTATATACTCTACATAAAATATCAAAGTCTACCAATTATATATTATCTACTGTACATAAAATATCAAATTTCACCAAATATATATTATATACTGTACATAAAATATCAAATTTCATCAAATATATTATATACTGTACATAAAATATGAAAGTACACCAAATATATATAATATACTGTACATAAAATACCAAATTTCACTAAATATATATTATATACTGTACATAAAATATCAAATTTCACCAAATATATATTATATACTCTACATAAAATATCAAATTTCATCAAATATATTATAAACTGTACATAAAATATGAAAGTACACCAAATACATATTATATACTGTACATAAAATATCAAATTTCACCAAATATGTATTATATACTCTACATAAAATATCAAAGTCTACCAATTATATATTATCTACTGTACATAAAATATCAAATTTCACCAAATATATATTATATACTGTACATAAAATATCAAATTTCATCAAATATATTATAAACTGTACATAAAATATGAAAGTACACCAAATACATATTATATACTGTACATAAAATATGAAAGTACACCAAATATATATTATATACTGTACATAAAATATCAAATTTCAACCAAATATATATTATATACTCTACATAAAATATCAAATTCCACCAAATATATATTATCTACTGTACATAAAATATGAAAGTAGGCCAAATATATATCATATACTGTATATAAAATATCAAATTTAACAATATATATTATATACTGTACATAAAATATGAAATTTCACCAGATATATATTATATACTGTACATAAAATATCAAATTTTATCGAATATATTATATACTGTACATAAAATATGAAAGTACAGCAAATATATATTATATACTGTACATAAAATATCAAATTTCAACAAATATATATTATATCCTCTACATAAAATATCAAAGTCCACGAAATATATATTATCTACTGTACATAAAATGTCAAATTTCACCAAATATATATTATATACTGTACATAAAATATCAAACTTCACCAAATATATATTATATACTCTACATAAAATATGAAAGTCCACCAAATATATATTATCTACTGTACATTAAATATCAAATTTCACAAAATATATGTTATATACTGTTCATGAAATATCAAATTTCATCAAATATATTATACACTGTACATAAAATATGAAATTACACAAAATATATATTGTATACTGTACATAAAATATGAAAGTACAACATGTATATATTATATACTGTACATAAAATATCAAATTTCACCAAATATGTATTATATACTCTACATAAAATATCAAAGTCCACCAATTATATATTATCTAGTGTACATAAAATATCAAATTTCACCAAATATATATTATATACTGTAGATACAATATCAAATTTCACAAAATATATTTTATATACTGTACATAAAATATCAAATTTCATCAAATATATTATATACTGTACATAAAATATGAAAGTACACCAAATATATATAATATACTGTACATAAAATACCAAATTTCACTAAATATACATTATATACTGTACATAAAATATCAAATTTCACCTAATATATATTATATACTGAATATAAAATATCAAATTTAACAATATATATTATATACTGTACATAAAATATCAAATTTCACCAGATATATATTATATACTGTACATAAAGTATCAAATTTTATCAAATATATTATATACAGAACATAAAATATGAAAGTACAGCAAATATATATTATATACTGTACATAAAATATCAAATTTCAACAAATATATATTATATCCTCTACATAAAATATCAAAGTCCATGAAATATATATTATCTACTGTACATAAACTATCAAATTTCACCAAATATATATTATATACTGTACATAAAATATCAAATTTCACCAAATATATATTATATACTCTACATAAACTATGAAAGTCCACCTAATATATATTATCTACTGTACATTAAATATCAAATTTCACAAAATATATGTTATATACTGTTCATGAAATATCAAATTTCATCAAATATATTATACACTGTACATGAAATATGAAATTATGCCAAATATATGTTATATACTGTACATAAAATATGAAAGTACACCAAATATATATTATATACTGTACATAAAATATCAAATTTCACCAAATATGTATTATATACTCTACATAAAATATCAAAGTCCACCAATTATATATTATCTGCTGTACATAAAATATCAAATTTCACCAAATATATATTTTATACTGTAGATAAGATATCAAATTTCACCAAATATATATTATATACGATACATAAAATATCAAATTTCATCAAATATATTATATACTGTACATAAAATATGAAAGTACACCTAATATATATAATATACTGTACATAAAATACCAAATTTCACAAAATATATATTATACACTGTACATGAAATATGAAATTACACCAAATATATATTATATACTGTACATAAAATATGAAAGTACACCAAATATATATTATATACTGTATATTAAATATCAAATTTCACAAAATATATGTTATATATTGTTCATGAAATATCAAATTTCATCAAATATATTATACACTGTACGTGAAATATGAAATTACACCAAATATATATTATATACTGTACATAAAATATGAAAGTACACCAAATATATATTATATACTGTACATAAAATATCAAATTTCACCAAATATATATTATATACTCTACATAAAATATCAAAGTCCACCAATTATATATTATCTACTGTACATAAAATATCAAATTTCACCAAATATATACTATATACTGTAGATAAAATATCAAATTTCACCAAATATATATTATATACTGTACATAAAATATCAAATTTCATCAAATATATTATATACTGTACATAAAATATGAAAGTACACCTAATATATATAATATACTGTACATAAAATATCAAATTTCACAAAATATATATTATACACTGTACATGAAATATGAAATTACACCAAATATATATTTTATACTGTACATAAAATATGAAAGTACACCAAATATATATTATATACTGTACATAAAATATCAAATTTCACCAAATATATATTATATACTCTACATAAAATATCAAAGTCCACCAATTATATATTATCTACTGTATATAAAATATCAAATTTCACCAAATATATATTATATACAGTACATAAAATATCAAATTTTATCAAATATATTATATACTGTACATAAAATATGAAAGTACAGCAAATATATATTATATACTGTACATAAAATATCAAATTTCAACAAATATATATTATATCCTCTACATAAAATATCAAAGTCCACGAAATATATATTATCTACTGGACATAAAATATCAAATTTCACCAAATATATATTGTATACTGTACATAAAATATCAAATTTCACCAAATATATATTATATACTCTACATAAAATATGAAAGTCCACCAAATATATATTATCTACTGTACATTAAATATCAAATTTCACTAAATATATGTTATATACTGTTCATGAAATATCAAATTTCATCAAATATATTATACAATGTACATAAAATTTGAAATTACACCAAATATATATTGTATACTGTACATAAAATATGAAAGTACAACATATATATATTATATACTGTACATAAAATATCAAATTTCACCAAATATGTATTATATACTCTACATAAAATATGAAAGTCCACCAAATATATATTATCTACTGTACATTAAATATCAAATTTCACAAAATATATGTTATATACTGTTCATGAAATATCAAATTTCATCAAATATATTATACACTGTACATAAAATATGAAATTACACCAAATATATATTATATACTGTACATAAAATATCAAATTTCACCAAATATATATTATATACTCTACATAAAATATCAAAGTCCACCAATTATATATTATCTACTGTACATAAAATATCAAATTTCACCAAATATATATTATAAACTGTACATAAAATATCAAATTTTATCAAATATATTATATACTGTACATAAAATATGAAAGTACAGCAAATATATATTATATACTGTACATAAAATATCAATTTTCAACAAATATATATTATATCCTCTACATAAAATATCAAAGTCCACGAAATATATATTATCTACTGGACATAAAATATCAAATTTCACCAAATATATATTGTATACTGTACATAAAATATCAAATTTCACCAAATATATATTATATACTCTACATAAAATATGAAAGTCCACCAAATATATATTATCTACTGTATATTAAATATCAAATTTCACTAAATATATGTTATATACTGTTCATGAAATATCAAATTTAATCAAATATATTATACAATGTACATAAAATATGAAATTACACCAAATATATATTGTATACTGTACATAAAATATGAAAGTACAACATATATATATTATATACTGTACATAAAATATCAAATTTCACCAAATATATATTATATACTCTACATAAAATATGAAAGTCCACCAAATATATATTATCTACTGTACATTAAATATCAAATTTCACAAAATATATGTTATATACTGTTCATGAAATATCAAATTCCATCAAATATATTACACACTGTACATAAAATATGGAATTACACCAAATATATATTGTATACTGTGCATAAAATATGAAAGTACAATATATATATATTATATACTGTACATAAAATATCAAATTTCACCAAAAATGTATTATATACTCTACATAAAATATCAAAGTCTACCAATTATATATTATCTACTGTACATAAAATATCAAATTTCACCAAATATATATTATATACTGTACATAAAATATCAAATTTCATCAAATATATTATATACTGTACATAAAATATGAAAGTACACCAAATATATATAATATACTGTACATAAAATACCAAATTTCACTAAATATATATTATATACTGTACATAAAATATCAAATTTCACCAAATATATATTATATACTCTACATAAAATATCAAATTTCATCAAATATATTATAAACTGTACATAAAATATGAAAGTACACCAAATACATATTATATACTGTACATAAAATATCAAATTTCACCAAATATGTATTATATACTCTACATAAAATATCAAAGTCTACCAATTATATATTATCTACTGTACATAAAATATCAAATTTCACCAAATATATATTATATACTGTACATAAAATATCAAATTTCATCAAATATATTATAAACTGTACATAAAATATGAAAGTACACCAAATACATATTATATACTGTACATAAAATATGAAAGTACACCAAATATATATTATATACTGTACATAAAATATCAAATTTCAACCAAATATATATTATATACTCTACATAAAATATCAAATTCCACCAAATATATATTATCTACTGTACATAAAATATGAAAGTAGGCCAAATATATATCATATACTGTATATAAAATATCAAATTTAACAATATATATTATATACTGTACATAAAATATGAAATTTCACCAGATATATATTATATACTGTACATAAAATATCAAATTTTATCGAATATATTATATACTGTACATAAAATATGAAAGTACAGCAAATATATATTATATACTGTACATAAAATATCAAATTTCAACAAATATATATTATATCCTCTACATAAAATATCAAAGTCCACGAAATATATATTATCTACTGTACATAAAATGTCAAATTTCACCAAATATATATTATATACTGTACATAAAATATCAAACTTCACCAAATATATATTATATACTCTACATAAAATATGAAAGTCCACCAAATATATATTATCTACTGTACATTAAATATCAAATTTCACAAAATATATGTTATATACTGTTCATGAAATATCAAATTTCATCAAATATATTATACACTGTACATAAAATATGAAATTACACAAAATATATATTGTATACTGTACATAAAATATGAAAGTACAACATGTATATATTATATACTGTACATAAAATATCAAATTTCACCAAATATGTATTATATACTCTACATAAAATATCAAAGTCCACCAATTATATATTATCTAGTGTACATAAAATATCAAATTTCACCAAATATATATTATATACTGTAGATACAATATCAAATTTCACAAAATATATTTTATATACTGTACATAAAATATCAAATTTCATCAAATATATTATATACTGTACATAAAATATGAAAGTACACCAAATATATATAATATACTGTACATAAAATACCAAATTTCACTAAATATACATTATATACTGTACATAAAATATCAAATTTCACCTAATATATATTATATACTGAATATAAAATATCAAATTTAACAATATATATTATATACTGTACATAAAATATCAAATTTCACCAGATATATATTATATACTGTACATAAAGTATCAAATTTTATCAAATATATTATATACAGAACATAAAATATGAAAGTACAGCAAATATATATTATATACTGTACATAAAATATCAAATTTCAACAAATATATATTATATCCTCTACATAAAATATCAAAGTCCATGAAATATATATTATCTACTGTACATAAACTATCAAATTTCACCAAATATATATTATATACTGTACATAAAATATCAAATTTCACCAAATATATATTATATACTCTACATAAACTATGAAAGTCCACCTAATATATATTATCTACTGTACATTAAATATCAAATTTCACAAAATATATGTTATATACTGTTCATGAAATATCAAATTTCATCAAATATATTATACACTGTACATGAAATATGAAATTATGCCAAATATATGTTATATACTGTACATAAAATATGAAAGTACACCAAATATATATTATATACTGTACATAAAATATCAAATTTCACCAAATATGTATTATATACTCTACATAAAATATCAAAGTCCACCAATTATATATTATCTGCTGTACATAAAATATCAAATTTCACCAAATATATATTTTATACTGTAGATAAGATATCAAATTTCACCAAATATATATTATATACGATACATAAAATATCAAATTTCATCAAATATATTATATACTGTACATAAAATATGAAAGTACACCTAATATATATAATATACTGTACATAAAATATCAAATTTCACAAAATATATATTATACACTGTACATGAAATATGAAATTACACCAAATATATATTATATACTGTACATAAAATATGAAAGTACACCAAATATATATTATATACTGTATATTAAATATCAAATTTCACAAAATATATGTTATATATTGTTCATGAAATATCAAATTTCATCAAATATATTATACACTGTACGTGAAATATGAAATTACACCAAATATATATTATATACTGTACATAAAATATGAAAGTACACCAAATATATATTATATACTGTACATAAAATATCAAATTTCACCAAATATATATTATATACTCTACATAAAATATCAAAGTCCACCAATTATATATTATCTACCGTACATAAAATATCAAATTTCACCAAATATATACTATATACTGTAGATAAAATATCAAATTTCACCAAATATATATTATATACTGTACATAAAATATCAAATTTCATCAAATATATTATATACTGTACATAAAATATGAAAGTACACCTAATATATATAATATACTGTACATAAAATATCAAATTTCACAAAATATATATTATACACTGTACATGAAATATGAAATTACACCAAATATATATTTTATACTGTACATAAAATATGAAAGTACACCAAATATATATTATATACTGTACATAAAATATCAAATTTCACCAAATATATATTATATACTCTACATAAAATATCAAAGTCCACCAATTATATATTATCTACTGTATATAAAATATCAAATTTCACCAAATATATATTATATACAGTACATAAAATATCAAATTTTATCAAATATATTATATACTGTACATAAAATATGAAAGTACAGCAAATATATATTATATACTGTACATAAAATATCAAATTTCAACAAATATATATTATATCCTCTACATAAAATATCAAAGTCCACGAAATATATATTATCTACTGGACATAAAATATCAAATTTCACCAAATATATATTGTATACTGTACATAAAATATCAAATTTCACCAAATATATATTATATACTCTACATAAAATATGAAAGTCCACCAAATATATATTATCTACTGTACATTAAATATCAAATTTCACTAAATATATGTTATATACTGTTCATGAAATATCAAATTTCATCAAATATATTATACAATGTACATAAAATTTGAAATTACACCAAATATATATTGTATACTGTACATAAAATATGAAAGTACAACATATATATATTATATACTGTACATAAAATATCAAATTTCACCAAATATGTATTATATACTCTACATAAAATATGAAAGTCCACCAAATATATATTATCTACTGTACATTAAATATCAAATTTCACAAAATATATGTTATATACTGTTCATGAAATATCAAATTTCATCAAATATATTATACACTGTACATAAAATATGAAATTACACCAAATATATATTATATACTGTACATAAAATATCAAATTTCACCAAATATATATTATATACTCTACATAAAATATCAAAGTCCACCAATTATATATTATCTACTGTACATAAAATATCAAATTTCACCAAATATATATTATAAACTGTACATAAAATATCAAATTTTATCAAATATATTATATACTGTACATAAAATATGAAAGTACAGCAAATATATATTAAATACTGTACATAAAATATCAATTTTCAACAAATATATATTATATCCTCTACATAAAATATCAAAGTCCACGAAATATATATTATCTACTGGACATAAAATATCAAATTTCACCAAATATATATTGTATACTGTACATAAAATATCAAATTTCACCAAATATATATTATATACTCTACATAAAATATGAAAGTCCACCAAATATATATTATCTACTGTATATTAAATATCAAATTTCACTAAATATATGTTATATACTGTTCATGAAATATCAAATTTAATCAAATATATTATACAATGTACATAAAATATGAAATTACACCAAATATATATTGTATACTGTACATAAAATATGAAAGTACAACATATATATATTATATACTGTATATAAAATATCAAATTTCACCAAATATGTATTATATACTCTAAATAAAATATGAAAGTCCACCAAATATATATTATCTACTGTACATTAAATATCAAATTTCACAAAATATATGTTATATACTGTTCATGAAATATCAAATTTCATCAAATATATTATACACTGTACATAAAATATGAAATTACACCAAATATATATTGTATACTGTACATAAAATATGAAAGTACAACATATATATATTATATACTGTACATAAAATATCAAATTTCACCAAATATGTATTATATACTCTACATAAAATATCAAAGTCCGCCAATTATATATTATCTACTGTACATAAAATATCAAATTTCACGAAATATATATTATATACTGTAGATACAATATCAAATTTCACAAAATATATATTATATACTGTACATAAAATATCAAATTTCATCAAATATATTATATACTGTACATAAAATATGAAAGTACACCAAATATATATAATATACTGTACATAAAATACCAAATTTCACTAAATATATATTATATACTGTACATTAAATATCAAATTTCACCAAATGTATATTATATACTGTACATAAAATATCAAATTTTATCAAATATATTATAAACTGTACATAAAATATGAAAGTACACCAAATATATATTATATACTGTACATAAAATATGAAAGTCCACCAAATATATATTATCTACTGTACATTAAATATCAAATTTCACAAAATATATGTTATATACTGTTCATGAAATATCAAATTTCATCAAATATATTATACACTGTACATAAAATATGAAATTACACCAAATATATATTGTATACTGTATATAAAATATGAAAGTACAACATATATATATTACATACTGTACATAAAATATCAAATTTCACCAAATATGTATTATATACTCTACATAAAATATCAAAGTCCACCAATTATATATTATCTACTGTACCTAAAATATCAAATTTCACCAAATATATATTATATACTGTACATAAAATATTAAATTTAACAATATATATTATATACTGTACATAAAATATCAAATTTCACCAGATATATATTATATAATGTACATAAAATATCAAATTTTATCAAATATATTATATACAGTACATAAAATATGAAAGTACAGCAAATATATATTATATACTGTACATAAAATATCAAATTTCAACAAATATATATTATATCCTCTACATAAAATATCAAAGTCCATGAAATATATATTATCTCCTGTACATAAACTATCAAATTTCACCAAATATATATTATATACTGTACATAAAATATCAAATTTCACCAAATATATATTATATACTCTACATAAACTATGAAAGTCCACCTAATATATATTATCTACTGTACATTAAATATCAAATTTCACAAAATATATGTTATATATTGTTCATGAAATATCAAATTTCATCAAATATATTATACACTGTACGTGAAATATGAAATTACGCCAAATATATATTATATACTGTACATAAAATATGAAAGTACACCAAATATATATTATATACTGTACATAAAATATCAAATTTCACCAAATATATATTATATACTCTACATAAAATATCAAAGTCCACCAATTATATATTATCTACTGTACATAAAATATCAAATTTCACCAAATATATATTATATACTGTAGATATAATATCAAATTTCACCAAATATATATTATATACTGTACATAAAATATCAAATTTCATCAAATATATTATATACTGTACATAAAATATGAAAGTACACCTAATATATATAATATACTGTACATAAAATATCAAATTTCACAAAATATATATTATACACTGTACATGAAATATGAAATTACACCAAATATATATTTTATACTGTACATAAAACTTGAAAGTACACCAAATATATATTATATACTGTACATAAAATATCAAATTTCACCAAATATATATTATATACTCTACATAAAATATCAAAGTCCACCAATTATATATTATCTACTGTATATAAAATATCAAATTTCACCAAATATATATTATATACTGTACATAAAATATCAAATTTTATCAAATATATTATATACTGTACATAAAATATGAAAGTACAGCAAATATATGTTATATACTGTACATAAAATATCAAATTTCAACAAATATATATTATATCCTCTAAATAAAATATCAAAGTCCACGAAATATATATTATCTACTGGACATAAAATACCAAATTTCACCAAATATATATTGTATACTGTACATAAAATATCAAATTTCACCAAATATATATTATATACTCTACATAAAATATGAAAGTCCACCAAATATATATTATCTACTGTATATTAAATATCAAATTTCACTAAATATATGTGATATACTGTTCAGGAAATATCAAATTTCATCGAATATATTATACAATCTACATAAAATATGAAATTACACCAAATATATATTGTATACTGTACATAAAATATGAAAGTACAACATATATATATTATATACTGTACATAAAATATCAAATTTTATCAAATATATTATAAACTGTACATAAAATATGAAAGTACACCAAATATATATTATATACTGTACATAAAATGTGAAAGTACACCAAATATATATTATATACTGTACATAAAATATCAAATTTCACCAAATATATATTATATACTCTACATAAAATATCAAATTCCACCAAATATATATTATCTACTGTACATAAAATATGAAAGTAGGCCAAATATATATTATATACCGTATATAAAATATCAAATTTAAGAATATATATTATATACTGTACATAAAATATGAAATTTCACCAAATATATAATATATACTGTACATAAAATATCAAATTTTATCAAATATATTATATACTGTACATAAAATATGAAAGTACAGCAAATATATATTATATACTGTACATAAAATATCAAATTTCAACAAATATATATTATATCCTCTACATAAAATATCAAAGTCCACGAAATATATATTATCTACTGTACATAAAATGTCAAATTTCACCAAATATATATTATATACTGTACATAAAATATCAAATTCCACCAAATATATATTATCTACTGTACATAAAATATGAAAGTACGCCAAATATATATTATATACTGTATGTAAAATATCAAATTTAACAATATATATTATATACTGTACATAAAATATCAAATTTCACCAGATATACCTTATATAGTGTACATAAAATATCAAATTTCACCAGATATATATTATATACTGTACATAAAATATCAAATTTTATCAAATATATTATATACTGTACATAAAATATGAAAGTACAGCAAATATATATTATCTACTGTACATAAAATATCAAATTTCACCAAATATATATTATATACTCTACATAAAATATGAAATGTCACCAAATATATATTATATACTCTCCATAATATATGAAAGTCCACCTAATATATATTATCTACTGTACATTAAATATCAAGTTTCACAAAATATATGTTATCTACTGTTCATGAAATATCAAATTTCATCAATTATATTATACACTGGACATGAAATATGAAATTACACCAAATATATATTATATACTGTACATAAAATATGAAAGTACACCAAATATATATTATATACTGTACATAAAATATCAAATTTCACCAAATATGTATTATATACTCTACATAAAATATCAAAGTCCACCAATTACATATTATCTACTGTACATAAAATATCAAATTTCACCAAATATATATTATATACTGTAGATAAAATATCAAATTTCACCAAATATATATTATATACTGTACATAAAATATCAAATTTCATCAAATATATTATATACTGTACATGAAATATGAAAGTACACCAAATATATATTATATACTGTACATAAAATATGAAAGTACACCAAATATATATTATATACTGTACATAAAATATCAAATTTCACCAAATATATATTATATACTCTGCATAAAATATCAAATTCCACCAAATATACATTATCTACTGTACATTACATATGAAAGTAGGCCAAATATATATTATATACTGTATATAAAATATCAAATTTAACAATATGTATTATATACTGTACATAAAATATCAAATTTCACCAGATATATATTATATACTGTACATAAAATATCAAATTTTATCAAATATATTATATACTGTACATAAAATATGAAAGTACAGCATATATATATTATATACTGTAAATAAAATATCAAATTTCAACAAATATATATTATATCCTCTACATAAAATATCAAAGTCCAAGAAATATATATTATCTACTGTACATAAGATGTCAAATTTCACCAAATATATATTATATACTGTACATAAAATATCAAATTTCACCAAATATATATTATATACTCTACATAAAATATGAAAGTCCACAAAATACATATTATCTACTGTGCATTAAATATCAAATTTCACAAAATATATGTTATATACTATTAATGAAATATCAAATTTCATCAAATATATTATACACTGTACATAAAATATGAAATTACACCAAATATATATTGTATACTGTACATAAACTATGAAATTACAACATATATATATTATATACTGTACATAAAATATCAAATTTCACCAAATATGTATTATATACTCTACATAAAATATGAAAGTCCACCAAATATATATTATCTACTGTACATTAAATATCAAATTTCACAAAATATATGTTATATACTGTTCATGAAATATCAAATTTCATTAAATATATTATACACTGTACATAAAATATGAAATTACACCAAATATATATAGTATACTGTACATAAAATAAGAAAGTACAACATATATATATTATATACTGTACATAAAATATCAAATTTCACCAAATATGTATTATATACTCTACATAAAATATCAAAGTCCACCAATTATATATTATCTACTGTACATAAAATATCAAATTTCACCAAATATATATTATATACTGTAGATACAATATCAAATTTCACAAAATATATATTATATACTGTACATAAAATATCAAATTTCATCAAATATATTATAAACTGTACATAAAATATGAAAGTACACCAAATATATGTAAAATACTGTACATAAAATACCAAATTTCACTAAATATATATTATATACTGTACATAAAATGTCAAATTTCACCAAATATATATTATATACTGTACATAAAATATCAAATTTTATCAAATATATTATAAACTGTACATAAAATATGAAAGTACACCAAATATATATTATATACTGTACATAAAATATGAAAGTACACCAAATATATATTATATACTGTACATAAAATATCAAATTTCACCAAATATATATTATATACTCTACATAAAATATCAAATTCCACCAAATATATATTATCTACTGTACATAAAATATGAAAGTAGGCCAAATATATATTATATACTGCATATAAAATATCAAATTTAACAATATATATTATATACTGTACATAAAATATGAAATTTCACCATATATATTATATACTGTACATAAAATATCAAATTTTATCAAATATATTATATACTGTACATAAAATATGAAAGTACAGCAAATATATATTATATACTGTACATAATATATCAAATTTCAACAAATATATATTATATCCTCTACATAAAATATCAAAGTCCACGAAATATATATTATCTACTGTACATAAAATGTCAAATTTCACCAAATATATATTATATACTGTACATAAAATATCAAATTTCACCAAATATATATTATATACTCTACATAAAATATGAAAGTCCACCAAATATATATTATCTACTGTACATTAAATATCAAAATTCACAAAATATATGTTATATACTGTTCATGAAATATCAAATTTCATCAAATATATTATACACTGTACATAAAATATGAAATTACACAAAATATATATTGTATACTGTACATAAAATATGAAAGTACAACATATATATTATATACTGTACATAAAATATCAAATTTCACCAAATATGTATTATATACTCTACATAAAATATCAAAGTCCGCCAATTATATATTATCTAGTGTACATAAAATATCAAATTTCAACAAATATATATTATATACTGTAGATACAATATCAAATTTCACAAAGTATATTTTATATACTGTACATAAAATATCAAATTTCATCAAATATATTATATACTGTACATAAAATATGAAAGTACACCAAATATATATAATATACTGTACATAAAATACCAAATTTCACTAAATATATATTATATACTGTACATAAAATATCAAATTCACCAAATATATATTATATACTGTATATAAAATATCAAATTTAACAATATATATTATATACTGTACATAAAATATCCAATTTCACCAGATATATATTATATACTGTACATAGAATATCAAATTTTATCAAATATATTATATACTGTACATAAAATATGAAAGTACAGCAAATATATATTATTTACTGTACATAAAATGTCAAATTTCAACAAATATATATTATATCCTCTACATAAAATATCAAAGTCCAAGAAATATATATTATCTACTGTACATAAAATGTCAAATTTCACCAAATATATATTATATACTGTACATAAAATATCAAATTTCACCAAATATATATTATATACTCTACATAAAATATGAAAGTCCACCAAATATATATTATCTACTGTACATTAAATATCAAATTTAACAAAATATATGTTATATACTGTTCATGAAATATCAAATTCCATCAAATATATTATACACTGTACATAAAATATGGAATTACACCAAATATATATTGTATACTGTGCATAAAATATGAAAGTACAACATATACATATTATATACTGTACATAAAATATCAAATTTCAACAAATATGTATTATATACTCTACATAAAATATCAAAGTCCACCAATTATATATTATCTACTGTACATAAAATATCAAATTTCACCAAATATATATTATATACTGTACATAAAATATCAAATTTCATCAAATGTATTATATACTGTACATAAAATATGAAAGTACACCAAATATATATAATATACTGTACATAAAATACCAAATTTCACTAAATATATATTATATACTGTACATAAAATATCAAATTTCACCAAATATATATTATATACTGTACATAAAATATCAAATTTTATCAAATATATTATAAACTGTACATAAAATATGAAAGTACACCAAATATATATTATAAACTGTACATAAAATATGAAAGTACACCAAATATATATTATATACTGTACATAAAATATCAAATTTCACCAAATACATATTATATACTCTACATAAAATATAAAATTCCACCAAATATATATTATCTACTATACATAAAATATGAAAGTAGGCCAAATATATATTATATACTGTATATAAAATATCAAATTTAACAATATATATTATATACTGTACATAAAATATGAAATTTCACCAGATATATATTATATAATGTACATAAAATATCAAATTTTATCAAATATATTATATACTATACATAAAATATGAAAGTACAGCAAATATATATTATATACTGTACATAAAATATCAAATTTCAACAAATATATATTATATCCTCTACATAAAATATCAAAGTCCACGAAATATATATTATCTACTGTACATAAAATGTCAAATTTCACCAAATATATATTATATACTGTACATAAAATATCAAATTTCACCAAATATATATTATATACTCTACATAAAATATGAAAGTCCACCAAATATATATTATCTACTGTACATTAAATATCAAATTTCACAAAATATATGTTATATACTGTTCATGAAATATCAAATTTCATCAAATATATTATACACTGTACATAAAATATGAAATTACACAAAATATATATTGTATACTGTACATAAAATATGAAAGTACAACATATATATATTATATACTGTACATAAAATATCAAATTTCATCAAATATGTATTATATACTCTACATAAAATATCAAAGTCCACCAATTATATATTATCTACTGTACATAAAATATCAAATTTCACCAAATATATATTATATACTGTAGATACAATATCAAATTTCACAAAATATATTTTATATACTGTACATAAAATATCAAATTTCATCAAATATATTATATACTGTACATAAAATATGAAAGTACACCAAATATATATAATATACTGTACATAAAATACCAAATTTCACTAAATATACATTATATACTGTACATAAAATATCAAATTTCACCAAATATATATTATATACTGTATATAAAATATCAAATTTAACAATATATATTATATACTGTACATAAAATATCAAATTTTACCAGATATATATTATATACTGTACATAAAATATCAAATTTTATCAAATATATTATATACAGTACATGAAATATGAAAGTACAGCAAATATATATTATATACTGTACATAAAATATCAAATTTCAACAAATATATATTATATCCTCTACATAAAATATCAAAGTCCACGAAATATATATTATCTACTGTACATAAACTATCAAACTTCACCAAATATATATTATATACTGTGCATACAATATCAAATTTCACCAAATATATATTACATACTCTAAATAAACTATGTAAGTCCACCTAATATATATTATCTACTGTACATTAAATATCAAATTTCACAAAATATATGTTATATACTGTTCATGAAATATCAAATTTCATCAAATATATTATACACTGTACGTGAAATATGAAATTATGCCAAATATATATTATATACTGTACATAAAATATGAAAGTACAACAAATATATATTATATACTGTACATAAAATATCAAAGTCCTCCAATTATATATTATCTACTGTACATAAAATATCAAATTTCACCAAATATATATTATATACTGTAGATAAAATATCAAAATTCACCAAATATATATTATATACCGTATATAAAATATCAAATTTCATCAAATATATTATATACTGTACATAAAATATGAAAGTACACCTAATATATACCATATACTGTACATAAAATATCAAATTTCACAAAATATATATTATACACTGCACATGAAATATGAAATTACACCAAATATATATTATATACTGTACATAAAATATGAAAGTACACCAAATATATATTATATACTGTACATAAAATATCAAATTTCACCAAATACATATTATATACTCTACATAAAATATCAAAGTCCACCAATTATATATTATCTACAGTACATAAAATATCAAATTTCACCAAATAGATATTATATACTCTACATAAAATATCAAAGTCCACCAATTATATATTATCTACTGTACATAAAATATCAAATTTTATCAAATATATTATATACTGTACATAAAATATGAAAGTACATCAAATATATATTATATACTGTACATAAAATATCAAATTTCAACAAATATATATTATATCCTCTACATAAAATATCAAAGTCCACGAAATATATATTATCTACTGGACATAAAATATCAAATTTCACCAAATATATATTATATAGTGTACATAAAATATCAAATTTCACCAAATATATATTATATACTCTACATAAAATATGAAAGTCCACCAAATATATATTATCTACTATATATTAAATATCAAATTTCACAAAATATATGTTATATACTGTTCATGAAATATCAAATTTCATCAAATATATTATACACTGTACATAAAATATGAAATTACACCAAATATATATAGTATACTGTACATAAAATATGAAAGTACAACATATATATATTATATACTGTACATAAAATATCAAATTTCACCAAATATGTATTATATACTCTACATAAAATATCAAAGTCCACCAATTACATATTATCTACTGTACATAAAATATCAAATTTCACCAAATATATATTATATACTGTACATAAAATATTAAATTTAACAATATATATTATATACTGTACATAAAATATCAAATTTCACCAGATATATATTATATACTGTACATAAAATATCAAATTTTATCAAATATATTATATACAGTACATAAAATATGAAAGTACAGCAAATATATATTATATACTGTACATAAAATATCAAATTTCACCAAATATATATTATATACTCTACATAAAATATAAAAGTCCACCAATTATATATTATCTACAGTACATAAAATATCAAATTTCACCAAATAGATATTATATACTCTACATAAAATATCAAAGTCCACCAATTATATATTATCTACTGTATATTAAATATCAAATTTCACTAAATATATGTTATATACTGTTCATGAAATATCAAATTTAATCAAATATATTATACAATGTACATAAAATATGAAATTACACCAAATATATATTGTATACTGTACATAAAATATGAAAGTACAACATATATATATTATATACTGTATATAAAATATCAAATTTCACCAAATATGTATTATATACTCTACATAAAATATGAAAGTCCACCAAATATATATTATCTACTGTACATTAAATATCAAATTTCACAAAATATATGTTATATACTGTTCATGAAATATCAAATTTCATGAAATATATTATACACTGTACATAAAATATGAAATTACAGCAAATATATATTGTATACTGTACATAAAATATGAAAGTACAACATAATTTATATTATAAACTGTACATAAAATATCAAATTTCACCAAATATGTATTATATACTCTACATAAAATATCAAAGTCCGCCAATTATATATTATCTACTGTACATAAAATATCAAATTTCACCAAATATATATTATATACTGTAGATACAATATCAAATTTCACAAAATATATATTATATACTGTACATAAAATATCAAATTTCATCAAATATATTATATACTGTACATAAAATATGAAAGTACACCAAATATATATAATATACTGTACATAAAATACCAAATTTCACTAAATATATATTATATACTGTACATTAAATATCAAATTTCACCAAATGTATATTATATACTGTACATAAAATATCAAATTTTATCAAATACATTATAAACTGTACATAAAATATGAAAGTACACCAAATATATATTATATACTGTACATATAATATGAAAGTACACCAAATATATATTATCTACTGTACATTAAATATCAAATTTCACAAAATATATGTTATATACTGTTCATGAAATATCAAATTTCATCAAATATATTATACACTGTACATAAAATATGAAATTACACCAAATATATATTGTATACTGTATATAAAATATGAAAGTACAACATATATATATTACATACTGTACATAAAATATCAAATTTCACCAAATATGTATTATATACTCTACATAAAATATCAAAGTCCACCAATTATATATTATCTACTGTACATAAAATATCAAATTTCACCAAATATATATTATATACTGTACATAAAATATTAAATTTAACAATATATATTATATACTGTACATAAAATATCAAATTTCACCAGATATATATTATATACTGTACATAAAATATCAAATTTTATCCAATATATTATATACAGTACATAAAATATGAAAGTACAGCAAATATATATTATATACTGTACATAAAATATCAAATTTCAACAAATATATATTATATCCTCTACATAAAATATCAAAGTCCATGAAATATATATTATCTACTGTACATAAACTATCAAATTTCACCAAATATATATTTTATACTGTACATAAAATATCATATTTCACCAAATATATATTATATACTCTACATAAACTATGAAAGTCCACCTAATATATATTATCTACTGTACATTAAATATCAAATTTCACAAAATATATGTTATATATTGTTCATGAAATATCAAATTTCATCAAATATATTATACACTGTACGTGAAATATGAAATTACACCAAATATATATTATATACTGTACATAAAATATGAAAGTACACCAAATATATATTATATACTGTACATAAAATATCAAATTTCACCAAATATATATTATATACTCTACATAAAATATCAAAGTCCACCAATTATATATTATCTACTGTACATAAAATATCAAATTTCACCAAATATATACTATATACTGTAGATAAAATATCAAAATTCACCAAATATATATTATATACTGTACATAAAATATCAAATTTCATCAAATATATTATATACTGTACATAAAATATGAAAGTACACCTAATATATATAATATACTGTACATAAAATATCAAATTTCACAAAATATATATTATACACTCTACATGAAATATGAAATTACACCAAATATATATTATATACTGTACATAAAATATGAAAGTACACCAAATATATATTATATACTGTACATAAAATATCAAATTTCACCAAATATATATTATATACTCTACATAAAATATCAAAGTCCACCAATTATATATTATCTACTGTATATAAAATATCAAATTTCACCAAATATATATAATATACAGTACATAAAATATCAAATTTTATCAAATATATTATATACTGTACATAAAATATGAAAGTACAGCAAATATATATTATGTACTGTACATAAAATATCAAATTTCAACAAATATATATTATATCCTCTACATAAAATATCAAAGTCCACGAAATATATATTATCTACTGGACATAAAATATCAAATTTCACCAAATATATATTGTATACTGTACATAAAATATCAAATTTCACCAAATATATATTATATACTCTACATAAAATATGAAAGTCCACCAAATATATATTATCTACTGTACATTAAATATCAAATTTCACTAAATATATGTTATATACTGTTCATGAAATATCAAATTTCATCAAATATATTATACAATGTACATAAAATATGAAATTACACCAAATATATATAGTATACTGTACATAAAATATGAAAGTACAACATATATATATTATATACTGTACATAAAATATCAAATTTCACCAAATATGTATGATATACTCTACATAAAATATGAAAGTCCACCAAATATATATTATCTACTGTACATTAAATATCAAATTTCACAAAATATATGTTATATACTGTTCATGAAATATCAAATTTCATCAAATATATTATACACTGTACATAAAATATGAAATTACACCAAATATATATTATATACTGTACATAAAATATCAAATTTCACCAAATATATATTATATACTCTACATAAAATATCAAAGTCCACCAATTATATATTATCTACTGTACATAAAATATCAAATTTCACCAAATATATATTATAAACTGTACATAAAATATCAAATTTTATCGAATATATTATATACTTTACATAAAATATGAAAGTACAGCAAATATATATTACATACTGTACATAAAATATCAAATTTCAACAAATATATATTATATCCTCTACATAAAATATCAAAGTCCACGAAATATATATTATCTACTGGACATAAAATATCAAATTTCACCAAATATATATTGTATACTGTACATAAAATATCAAATTTCACCAAATATATATTATATACTCTACATAAAATATGAAAGTCCACCAAATATATATTATCTACTGTATATTAAATATCAAATTTCACTAAATATATGTTATATACTGTTCATGAAATATCAAATTTAATCAAATATATTATACAATGTACATAAAATATGAAATTACACCAAATATATATTGTATACTGTACATAAAATATGAAAGTACAACATATATATATTATATACTGTATATAAAATATCAAATTTCACCAAATATGTATTATATACTCTACATAAAATATGAAAGTCCACCAAATATATATTATCTACTGTACATTAAATATCAAATTTCACAAAATATATGTTATATACTGTTCATGAAATATCAAATTTCATCAAATATATTATACACTGTACATAAAATATGAAATTACACCAAATATATATTGTATACTGTACATAAAATATGAAAGTACAACATATATATATTATATACTGTACATAAAATATCAAATTTCACCAAATATGTATTATATACTCTACATAAAATATCAAAGTCCGCCAATTATATATTATCTACTGTACATAAAATATCAAATTTCACCAAATATATATTATATACTGTACAAAAAATATCAAATTTCATCAAATATATTATATACTGTACATAAAATATGAAAGTACACCAAATATATATAATATACTGTACATAAAATATCAAAATTCACAAAATATATATTATGTACTGTACATAAAATATCAAATTTCACCAAGTATATATTATATACTGTACATAAAATATCAAATTTTATCAAATATATTATATACTGTACATAAAATATGAAAGTACAGCAAATATATATTATATACTGTACATAATATATCAAATTTCATCAAATGTATATTATATACTCTACAAAAAATATGAAAGTACACCCAATATATATTATCTACTGTACTGTTAAATATCAAATTTCACGAAATGTATATTATACACTGTACAGAAAATATCAAATTTCACCAAATATATATTATATACTCTACATAAAATATCAAATTCCACCAAATATATATTATCTACTGTACATAAAATATGAAATTATGCCAAATATATATTATATACTGTATATAAAATATCAAATTTAACAATATATATTATAAACTGTACATAAAATATCAAATTTCACCAGATATATATTATATACTGTACATAAAATATCAAATTTCACCAAATATGTGTTATATACTCTACATAAAATATCAAAGTCCACCAATTATATATTATCTACTGTACATAAAATATCAAATTTCACCAAATATATATTATATACTGCAGATAAAATATCAAATTTCACCAAATATATATTATATACTGTACATAAAATATCAAATTTTATCAAATACATTATATACTGTACATAAAATATGAAAGTACAGCAAATATATATTATATACTGTACATAAAATATCAAATTTCATCAAATATATATTATATACTCTACATAAAATATGAAATTCCGCCAAATACATATTATCTACTGTACATAAAATATGAAAGTACGCCAAATATATATTATATACTGTATGTAAAATATCAAATTTAACAATATATATTATATACTGTACATAAAATATCAAATTTCACCAGATATACCTTATATACTGTACATAAAATATCAAATTTTATCAAATATATTATATAGTGTACATAAAATATGAAATTCCGCAAATATATATTATCTACTGTACATAAAATATCAAATTTCACCAAATATATATTATACACTCTACAGAAAATATCAAATTTCACCAAATATATATTGTATCCTCTACATAAAATATTAAAGTCCACCAAATATATATTATCTACTGTACTTAAAATGTCAAATTTCACAAAATATATGTTTTATACTGTTCATGAAATATCAAATTTCATCAAATATATTATACACTGTACAAGAAATATGAAATTACACCAAGTATATATTATATACTGTACATAAAATATGAAAGTACACCAAATATTTATTATATACTGTACATAAAATATCAAATTTCACCAAATATGTATTATATACTCTACATAAAATATCAAAGTCCACCAATTATATATTATCTACTGTACATAAAATATCAAATTTCACGAAATATATATTATATACTGTAGATAAAATATCAAATTTCACCAAATATATATTATATACTGTACATAAAATATCAAATTTCACCAAATATATATTATATACTCTACATAAAATATAAAATTCCACCAAATATATATTATCTACTGTACATAAAATATGAAAGTACACCAAATATATATTACATACTGTATGTAAAATATCAAATTTAACAATATATTTTATATACTGTACATAAAATATCAAATTTCACCAAATATGTATGATATACTCTACATAAAATATGAAAGTCCACCAAATATATATTATCTACTGTACATTAAATATCAAATTTCACAAAATATATGTTATATACTGTTCATGAAATATCAAATTTCATCAAATATATTATACACTGTACATAAAATATGAAATTACACCAAATATATATTATATACTGTACATAAAATATCAAATTTCACCAAATATATATTATATACTCTACATAAAATATCAAAGTCCACCAATTATATATTATCTACTGTACATAAAATATCAAATTTCACCAAATATATATTATAAACTGTACATAAAATATCAAATTTTATCGAATATATTATATACTGTACATAAAATATGAAAGTACAGCAAATATATATTACATACTGTACATAAAATATCAAATTTCAACAAATATATATTATATCCTCTACATAAAATATCAAAGTCCACGAAATATATATTATCTACTGGACATAAAATATCAAATTTCACCAAATATATATTGTATACTGTACATAAAATATCAAATTTCACCAAATATATATTATATACTCTACATAAAATATGAAAGTCCACCAAATATACATTATCTACTGTATATTAAATATCAAATTTCACTAAATATATGTTATATACTGTTCATGAAATATCAAATTTAATCAAATATATTATACAATGTACATAAAATATGAAATTACACCAAATATATATTGTATACTGTACATAAAATATGAAAGTCCAACATATATATATTATATACTGTATATAAAATATCAAATTTCACCAAATATGTATTATATACTCTACATAAAATATGAAAGTCCACCAAATATATATTATCTACTGTACATTAAATATCAAATTTCACAAAATATATGTTATATACTGTTCATGAAATATCAAATTTCATCAAATATATTATACACTGTACATAAAATATGAAATTACACCAAATATATATTGTATACTGTACATAAAATATGAAAGTACAACATATATATATTATATACTGTACATAAAATATCAAATTTCACCAAATATGTATTATATACTCTACATAAAATATCAAAGTCCGCCAATTATATATTATCTACTGTACATAAAATATCAAATTTCACCAAATATATATTATATACTGTACAAAAAATATCAAATTTCATCAAATATATTATATACTGTACATAAAATATGAAAGTACACCAAATATATATAATATACTGTACATAAAATATCAAAATTCACAAAATATATATTATGTACTGTACATAAAATATCAAATTTCACCAAGTATATATTATATACTGTACATAAAATATCAAATTTTATCAAATATATTATATACTGTACATAAAATATGAAAGTACAGCAAATATATATTATATACTGTACATAATATATCAAATTTCATCAAATGTATATTATATACTCTACATAAAATATGAAAGTACACCAAATATATATTATCTACTGTACTGTTAAATATCAAATTTCACGAAATGTATATTATACACTGTACAGAAAATATCAAATTTCACCAAATATATATTATATACTCTACATAAAATATCAAATTCCACCAAATATATATTATCTACTGTACATAAAATATGAAATTATGCCAAATATATATTATATACTGTATATAAAATATCAAATTTAACAATATATATTATAAACTGTACATAAAATATCAAATTTCACCAGATATATATTATATACTGTACATAAAATATCAAATTTCACCAAATATGTGTTATATACTCTACATAAAATATCAAAGTCCACCAATTATATATTATCTACTGTACATAAAATATCAAATTTCACCAAATATATATTATATACTGCAGATAAAATATCAAATTTCACCAAATATATATTATATACTGTACATAAAATATCAAATTTTATCAAATACATTATATACTGTACATAAAATATGAAAGTACAGCAAATATATATTATATACTGTACATAAAATATCAAATTTCATCAAATATATATTATATACTCTACATAAAATATGAAATTCCGCCAAATACATATTATCTAGTGTACATAAAATATGAAAGTACGCCAAATATATATTATATACTGTATGTAAAATATCAAATTTAACAATATATATTATATACTGTACATAAAATATCAAATTTCACCAGATATACCTTATATACTGTACATAAAATATCAAATTTTATCAAATATATTATATAGTGTATATAAAATATGAAATTCCGCAAATATATATTATCTAATGTACATAAAATATCAAATTTCACCAAATATATATTATACACTCTACAGAAAATATCAAATTTCACCAAATATATATTGTATCCTCTACATAAAATATCAAAGTCCACCAAATATATATTATCTACTGTACTTAAAATGTCAAATTTCACAAAATATATGTTTTATACTGTTCATGAAATATCAAATTTCATCAAATATATTATACACTGTACAAGAAATATGAAATTACACCAAGTATATATTATATACTGTACATAAAATATGAAAGTACACCAAATATTTATTATATACTGTACATAAAATATCAAATTTCACCAAATATGTATTATATACTCTACATAAAATATCAAAGTCCACCAATTATATATTATCTACTGTACATAAAATATCAAATTTCACGAAATATATATTATATACTGTAGATAAAATATCAAATTTCACCAAATATATATTATATACTGTACATAAAATATCAAATTTCACCAAATATATATTATATACTCTACATAAAATATAAAATTCCACCAAATATATATTATCTACTGTACATAAAATATGAAAGTACACCAAATATATATTACATACTGTACATAAAATATCAAATTTCACTAAATATATATTATATACAGTACACAAAATTTCAAATTTCACCAAATATATATTATATACTGTTCATACAATGTCAAATTTTATCAAATATATTATATACAGTACATAAAATATGAAACTACAGCAAATGTATATTATATACTGTACATAAAATATCAAACTTCAACAAATATATATTATATACTCTACATAAAATATCAAAGTCCACCAAATATATATCTACTGTACATAAAATATCAAATTTCACCAAATATATATTATATACTGTACTGAAAATATCAAATTTCACCAAATTTATATTATATACTCTACATAAAATATCAAAGTCCACCAAATATATATTATCTACTGTACGTAAAAAGTCAAATTTCACAAAATATATGTTATATACTGTTTATGAAATATCAAATTTCATCAAATATATTGTACACTGTACATGAAATATGAAATTACACCAAATATATATTATATACTGTACATAAAATATGAAAGTACACCAAATATGTATTATATTCTGTACATAAAATATCAAATTTCATCAAATATATTATATACTGTACAAAAAATATGAAAGTACACCAAATATATATAATATACTGTACATAAAATATCAAATTTCACCAAATATATATTATATACTGTAGATAAAATATCAAATTTCACCAAATATATATTATATACTGTACATAAAATATCAAATTTTATCAAATACATTATATACTGTACATAAAATATGAAAGTACAGCAAATATATATTATATACTGTACATAAAATATCAAATTTCATCAAATATATATTATATACTCTACATAAAATATGAAATTCCGCAAATATATATTATCTACTGTACATAAAATATCAAATTTCACCAAATATATATTATACACTGTACAGAAAATATCAAATTTCACCAAATATATATTGAATACTCTACATAAAATATCAAAGTCCACCAAATATATATTATCTACTGTACTTAAAATATCAAATTTCACAAAATATATGATATATACTGTACATAAAATATCAAATTTCACTAAATATATATTATATACAGTACACAAAATTTCAAATTTCACCAAATATATATTATATACTGTTCATAAAATATCAAATTTTATCAAATATATTATATACAGTACATAAAATATGAAACTACAGCAAATATATATTATATACTGTACATAAAATATCAAACTTCAACAAATATATATTATATACTCTACATAAAATATCAAAGTACACCAAATATATATTATCTACTGTACATAAAATATCAAATTTCACCAAATATATATTATTTACTGTACAGAAAATATCAAATTTCACCAAATTTATATTATATACTCTACATAAAATATCAAAGTCCACCAAATATATATTATCTACTGTACGTAAAATGTCAAATTTCACAAAATATATGTTATATACTGTTTATGAAATATCAAATTTCATCAAATATATTATACACTGTACATGAAATATGATATTACACCAAATATATATTATAAACTGTACATAAAATATGAAAGTACACCAAATATGTATTATATTCTGTACATAAAATATCAAATTTCATCAAATATATTATATACTGTACATAAAGTATGAAAGTACACCAAATATATATAATATACTGTACATAAAATATCAAATTTCACAAAATATATATTATATACTGTACATAAAATACCAAATTTCACCAAATATATATTATATACTGTACATAAAATATCAAATTTTATCAAATACATTATATACTGTACATAAAATATGAAAGTACAGCAAATATATATTATATTCTGTACATAAAATATCAAATTTCATCAAATATATATTATATACTCTACATAAAATATGAAATTCCGCCAAATATATATTATCTACTGTACATAAAATATCAAATTTCACCAAATATATATTATACACTGTACAGAAAATATCAAATTTCACCAAATATATATTGTATACTCTACATAAAATATCAAAGTCCTCCAAATATATATTATCTACTGTACTTAAAATGTCAAATTTCACAAAATATATGTTATATACTCTTCATGAAATATCAAATTTCATCAAATATATTATACACTGTACAAGAAATATGAAATTACACCAAGTATATATTATATACTGTACATAAAATATGAAAGTACACCAAATATATATTATATACTGTACATAAAATATCAAATTTCACCAAATATGTATTATATACTCTACATAAAATATCAAAGTCCACCAATTATATATTATCTACTGTACATAAAATATCAAATTTCACGAAATATATATTATATACTGTAGATAAAATATCAAATTTCACCAAATATATATTATATACTGTACATAAAATATCAAATTTCACCAAATATATATTATATACTCTACATAAAATATAAAATTCCACCAAATATATATTATCTACTGTACATAAAATATGAAAGTACACCAAATATATATTACATACTGTATGTAAAATATCAAATTTAACAATATATTTTATATACTGTACATAAAATATCAAATTTCACCAGATATATATTATATACTGTACATAAAATATCAAATTTCACCAGATATATATTATATACTGTACATAAAATATCAAATTTTATCAAATATATTATATACTGTACATAAAATATGAAAGTACAGCAAATATATATTATATACTGTACATAAAATATCAAATTTCAACAAATATATATTATATCCTCTACATAAAATATCAAAGTCCATGAAATAAATATCATCTACTGTACATAAAATATCAAATTTCACCAAATATATATTATATACTGTACATAAAATATCAAATTTCACCAAATATTTATTATATACTCTAAATAAAATATGAAAGTCCACCTAATATATATTATCAACTGTACATTAAATATCAAATTTCACAAAATATATGTTATGTACTGTTCATGAAATATCAAATTTCATCAAATATATTATACATTGTACATGAAATATGAAATTACACCAAATATATAGTATGTACTGTACATAAAATATGAAAGTACAACATATATATATTATATACTGTACATAAAATATCAAATTTCACCAAATATGTATTATATACTCTACATAAAATATCAAAGTCCACCAATTATATATTATCTACTGTACATAAAATATCAAATTTCACCAAATATATATTATATACTGTAGATACAATATCAAATTTCACAAAATATATGATATATACTGTACATAAAATATCAAATTTCATCAAATATATTATGTACTGTACATAAAATATGAAAGTACACCAAATTTATATAATATACTGTACATAAAATATCAAATTTCACTAAATATATATTATATACAGTACACAAAATTTCAAATTTCACCAAATATATATTATATACTGTTCATACAATGTCAAATTTTATCAAATATATTATATACAGTACATAAAATATGAAACGACAGCAAATGTATATTATATACTGTACATAAAATATCAAACTTCAACAAATATATATTATATACTCTACATAAAATATCAAAGTCCACCAAATATATATTATCTACTGTACATAAAATATCAAATTTCACCAAATATATATTATATACTGTACTGAAAATATCAAATTTCACCAAATTTATATTGTATACTCTACATAAAATATCAAAGTCCTCCAAATATATATTATCTACTGTACTTAAAATGTCAAATTTCACAAAATATATGTTATATACTCTTCATGAAATATCAAATTTCATCAAATATATTATACACTGTACAAGAAATATGAAATTACACCAAGTATATATTATATACTGTACATAAAATATGAAAGTACACCAAATATATATTATATACTGTACATAAAATATCAAATTTCACCAAATATGTATTATATACTCTACATAAAATATCAAAGTCCACCAATTATATATTATCTACTGTACATAAAATATCAAATTTCACGAAATATATATTATATACTGTAGATAAAATATCAAATTTCACCAAATATATATTATATACTGTACATAAAATATCAAATTTCACCAAATATATATTATATACTCTACATAAAATATAAAATTCCACCAAATATATATTATCTACTGTACATAAAATATGAAAGTACACCAAATATATATTACATACTGTATGTAAAATATCAAATTTAACAATATATTTTATATACTGTACATAAAATATCAAATTTCACCAGATATATATTATATACTGTACATAAAATATCAAATTTCACCAGATATATATTATATACTGTACATAAAATATCAAATTTTATCAAATATATTATATACTGTACATAAAATATGAAAGTACAGCAAATATATATTATATACTGTACATAAAATATCAAATTTCAACAAATATATATTATATCCTCTACATAAAATATCAAAGTCCATGAAATAAATATCATCTACTGTACATAAAATATCAAATTTCACCAAATATATATTATATACTATACATAAAATATCAAATTTCACCAAATATTTATTATATACTCTAAATAAAATATGAAAGTCCACCTAATATATATTATCAACTGTACATTAAATATCAAATTTCACAAAATATATGTTATGTACTGTTCATGAAATATCAAATTTCATCAAATATATTATACATTGTACATGAAATATGAAATTACACCAAATATATAGTATGTACTGTACATAAAATATGAAAGTACAACATATATATATTATATACTGTACATAAAATATCAAATTTCACCAAATATGTATTATATACTCTACATAAAATATCAAAGTCCACCAATTATATATTATCTACTGTACATAAAATATCAAATTTCACCAAATATATATTATATACTGTAGATACAATATCAAATTTCACAAAATATATGATATATACTGTACATAAAATATCAAATTTCATCAAATATATTATGTACTGTACATAAAATATGAAAGTACACCAAATTTATATAATATACTGTACATAAAATATCAAATTTCACTAAATATATATTATATACAGTACACAAAATTTCAAATTTCACCAAATATATATTATATACTGTTCATACAATGTCAAATTTTATCAAATATATTATATACAGTACATAAAATATGAAACTACAGCAAATGTATATTATATACTGTACATAAAATATCAAACTTCAACAAATATATATTATATACTCTACATAAAATATCAAAGTCCACCAAATATATATTATCTACTGTACATAAAATATCAAATTTCACCAAATATATATTATATACTGTACTGAAAATATCAAATTTCACCAAATTTATATTATATACTCTACATAAAATATCAAAGTCCACCAAATATATATTATCTACTGTACGTAAAATGTCAAATTTCACAAAATATATGTTATATACTGTTTATGAAATATCAAATTTCATCAAATATATTGTACACTGTACATGAAATATGAAATTACACCAAATATATATTATATACTGTACATAAAATATGAAAGTACACCAAATATGTATTATATTCTGTACATAAAATATCAAATTTCATCAAATATACTATATACTGTACAAAAAATATGAAAGTACACCAAATATATATAATATACTGTACATAAAATATCAAATTTCACCAAATATATATTATATACTGTAGATAAAATATCAAATTTCACCAAATATATATTATATACTGTACATAAAATATCAAATTTTATCAAATACATTATATACTGTACATAAAATATGAAAGTACAGCAAATATATATTATATTCTGTACATAAAATATCAAATTTCATCAAATATATATTATATACTCTACATAAAATATGAAATTCCGCCAAATATATATTATCTACTGTACATAAAATATCAAATTTCACCAAATATATATTATACACTGTACAGAAAATATCAAATTTCACCAAATATATATTGTATACTCTACATAAAATATCAAAGTCCTCCAAATATATATTATCTACTGTACTTAAAATGTCAAATTTCACAAAATATATGTTATATACTCTTCATGAAATATCAAATTTCATCAAATATATTATACACTGTACAAGAAATATGAAATTACACCAAGTATATATTATATACTGTACATAAAATATGAAAGTACACCAAATATATATTATATACTGTACATAAAATATCAAATTTCACCAAATATGTATTATATACTCTACATAAAATATCAAAGTCCACCAATTATATATTATCTACTGTACATAAAATATCAAATTTCACCAAATATATATTATATACTGTAGATAAAATATCAAATTTCACCAAATATATATTATATACTGTACATAAAATATCAAATTTCACCAAATATATATTATATACTCTACATAAAATATCAAAGTCCACCAATTATATATTATCTACTGTACATAAAATATCAAATTTCACCAAATATATATTATATACTGTAGATAAAATATCAAATTTCACCAAATATATATTATATACTGCACATAAAATATTAAATTTCATCAAATATATTATATACTGTACATAAAATATGAAAGTACCCCAAATATATATAATATACTGTACATAAAATATCAAATTTCACAAAATATATATTATATACTGTACATAAAATATCAAATTTCACCAAATATATATTATATACTGTACATAAAATATCAAATTTTATCAAATACATTATATACTGTACATAAAATATGAAAGTACAGCAAATAAATATTATATACTGTACATAAAATATCAAATTTCATCAAATATATATTATATACTCTACATAAAATATGAAATTCCGCCAAATATATAATATCTACTGTACATAAAATATCAAATTTCACCAAATATATATTATACACTGTACAGAAAATATCAAATTTCACCAAATATATATTGTATACTCTACATAAAATATCAAAGTCCACCAAATATATATTATCTACTGTACTTAAAATGTCAAATTTCACAAAATATATGTTATATACTCTTCATGAAATATCAAATTTCATCAAATATTTTATACACTGTACATGAAATATGAAATTACACCAAGTATATATTATATACTGTAAATAAAATATGAAAGTACACCAAATATATATTATATACTGTACATAAAATATCAAATTTCACCAAATATGTATTATATACTCTACATAAAATATCAAAGTCCACCAATTATATATTATCTACTGTACATAAAATATCAAATTTCACCAAATATATATTATATACTGAAGATATAATATCAAATTTCACCAAATATATATTATATACTGTACATAAAATATCAAATTTCACCAAATATATATTATATACTCTACATAAAATATCAAAGTCCACCAATTATATATTATCTACTGTACATAAAATATCAAATTTCACCAAATATATACTATATACTGCAGATAAAATATCAAATTTCACCAAATATACATTATATACTGTACATAAAATATTAAATTTCATCAAATATATTATATACTGAACATAAAATATGAAAGTACACCAAATATATATAATATACTGTACATAAAATATCAAATTTTGCACAATATATATTATATACTGTACATAAAATATCAAATTTCACCAAATATATATTATATACTGTACATAAAATATCAAATTTCATCAAATACATTATATACTGAACATAAAATATGAAAGTACAGCAAATAAATATTATATACTGTACATAAAATATCAAATTTCATGAAATATATATAATATACTCTACATAAAATATGAAATTCCGCCAAATACATATTATCTACTGTACATAAAATATCAAATTTCACCAAATATATATTATACACTGTACAGAAAATATCAAATTTCACCAAATATATATTCTATACTCTACATAAAATATCAAAGTCCACCAAATATATATTATCTACTGTACTTAAAATGTCAAATTTCACAAAATATATGTTATATACTCTTCATGAAATATCAAATTTCATCAAATATATTATTCACTGTACATGAAATATGAAATTACACCAAGTATATATTATATACTGTAAATAAAATATGAAAGTACACCAAATATATATTATATACTGTACATAAAATATCAAATTTCACGAAATATGTATTATATACTCTACATAAAATATCAAAGTCCACCAATTATATATTATCTACTGTACATAAAATATCAAATTTCACCAAATATATATTATATACTGTAGATAAAATATCAAATTTCACCAAATATATATTATATACTCTACACAAAATACCAAATTTTACCAAATATATAATATGCTCTACATAAAATATCAAAGTCCACTAATTATATATTATCTACTGTACATAAAATATCAAATTTCACCAAATATATATTATATACTGTAGATACAATATCAAATTTCACAAAATATATGATATATACCGTACATAAAATATCAAATTTCATCAACTATATTATGTACTGTACATAAAATATGAAAGTACACCAAATATATATAATATACTGTACATAAAATATCAAATTTCACTAAATATATATTATATACAGTACACAAAATTTCAAATTTCACCAAATATATATTATATACTGTTCATACAATGTCAAATTTTATCAAATATATTATATACAGTACATAAAATATGAAACTACAGCAAATGTATATTATATACTGTACATAGAATATCAAACTTCAACAAATATATATTATATACTCTACATAAAATATCAAAGTCCACCAAATATATATTATCTACTGTACATAAAATATCAAATTTCACCACATATATATTATATACTGTACTGAAAATATCAAATTTCACCAAATTTATATTATATACTCTACATAAAATATCAAAGTCCACCAAATATATATTATCTACTGTACGTAAAATGTCAAATTTCACAAAATATATGTTATATACTGTTTATGAAATATCAAATTTCATCAAATATATTATACACTGTACATGAAATATGAAATTACACCAAATATATATTATATACTGTACATAAAATATGAAAGTACACCAAATATGTATTATATTCTGTACATAAAATATCAAATTTCATCAAATATATTATATACTGTACAAAAAATATGAAAGTACACCAAATATATATAATATACTGTACATAAAATATCAAATTTCACCAAATATATATTATATACTGTAGATAAAATATCAAATTTCACCAAATATATATTATATACTGTAGATAAAATATCAAATTTTATCAAATACATTATATACTGTACATAAAATATGAAAGTACAGCAAATATATATTATATACTGCACATAAAATATCAAATTTCATCAAATATATATTATATACTCTACATAAAATATGAAATTCCGCAAATATATATTATCTACTGCACATAAAATATCAAATTTCACCAAATATATATTATACACTGTACAGAAAATATCAAATTTCACCAAATATATATTGTATACTCTACATAAAATATCAAAGTCCACCAAATATATATTATCTACTGTACTTAAAATGTCAAATTTCACAAAATATATGTTTTATACTGTTCATGAAATATCAAATTTCATCAAATATATTATACACTGTACAAGAAATATGAAATTACACCAAGTATGTATTATATACTGTACATAAAATATGAAAGTACACCAAATATATATTATATACTGTACATAAAATATCAAATTTCACCAAATATGTATTATATACTCTACATAAAATATCAAAGTCCACCAATTATATATTATCTACTGTACATAAAATATCAAATTTCACCAAATATATATTATATACTGTAGATAAAATATCAAATTTCACCAAATATATATTATATACTGTACATAACATATCAAATTTCACCAAATATATATTATATACTCTACATAAAATATCAAAGTCCACCAATTATATATTATCTACTGTACATAAAATATCAAATTTCACCAAATATATATTATATACTGTAGATACAATATCAAATTTCACAAAATATATGATATATACTGTACATAAAATATCAAATTTCATCAAGTAATTTATATACTGTACATAAAATATGAAAGTACACCAGATATATATATTATACTGTACATAAAATATCAAATTTCACAAAATATATATTATATACTGTACATAAAATTTCAAATTTCACCAAATATATATTATATACTGTACATAAAATATCAAATTTCAACAAATATATATTATATCCTCTATATAAAATATCAAAGTCCACGAAATATATATTATCTAATGTACATAAAATGTCAAATTTCAACAAATATATATTATATACTCTACATAAAATATCAAAGTCCACCAAATATATATTATGTACTGTACATAAAATATCAAATTTCACCAAATATATATTATATACTGTACATAAAATATCAAATTTCATCCAATATATTATATACTGAACATAAAATATGAAAGTACACCAAATATATATAATATACTGTACATAAAATATGAAAGTACAACACATATATATTTTATGCTGTACATAAAATATCAAATTTCACCAAATATATATTACATACTCTACATACAATATCAAATTCCACCAAAT
Source organism: Gorilla gorilla gorilla (assembly GCF_029281585.2). Lineage (NCBI taxonomy): Eukaryota > Metazoa > Chordata > Mammalia > Primates > Hominidae > Gorilla > Gorilla gorilla. Next base: position 4,042,763 of record NC_073236.2, read on the forward strand.
ATATATTATCTACTGTACATAAAATATGAAAGTACACCAAATATATATTATATACTGCATGTAAAATATCAAATTTAACAATATATTTTATATACTGCACATAAAATATCAAATTTCACCAGATATATATTATATACTGTACATAAAATATCAAATTTCACCAGATATATATTATATACTGTACATAAAATATCAAATTTTATCAAATATATTATATACTGTACATAAAATATGAAAGTACAGCAAATATATATTATATACTGTACATAAAATATCAAATTTCAACAAATATATATTATATCCTCTACATAAAATATCAAAGTCCACGAAATATATATCATCTACTGTACGTAAAATATCAAATTTCACCAAATATATATTATATACTGTACATAAAATATCAAATTTCACCAAATATTTATTATATACTCTACATAAAATATGAAAGTCCACCTAATATATATTATCTACTGTACATTAAATATCAAATTTCACAAAATATATGTTATGTACTGTTCATGAAATATCAAATTTCATCAAATATATTATACATTGTACATGAAATATGAAATTACACCAAATATATAGTATGTACTGTACATAAAATATGAAAGTACAACATATATATATTATAGACTGTACATAAAATATTAAATTTCACCAAATATGTATTATATACTCTACATAAAATATCAAAGTCCACCAATTATATATTATCTACTGTACATAAAATATCAAATTTCACCAAATATATATTATATACTGTAGATAAAATATCAAATTTCACAAAATATATGATATATACTGTACATAAAATATCAAATTTCATCAAATATATTATACACTGTACATAAAATATGAAATTACACCAAATATATATTGTATACTGTACATAAAATATGAAAGTACAACATATATATATTATATACTGTACATAAAATATCAAATTTCACCAAATATGTATTATATACTCTACATAAAATATCAAAGTCCACCAAATATATATTATCTACTGTACATAAAATATCAAATTTCACCAAATATATATTATATAATGTACAGAAAATATCAAATTTCACCAAATATATATTATATACTCTACATAAAATATCAAAGTCCACCAAATATATATTATCTACTGTACGTAAAATGTCAAATTTCACAGAATATATGTTATATACTGTTCATTAAATATCAAATTTCATCAAATATATTATACACTGTACATGAAATATGAAATTACACCAAATATATATTATATACTGTACATAAAATATGAAAGTACACCAAATATATATTATATACTGTACATAAAATATCAAATTTCACCAAATATGTATTATATACTCCACATAAAATATCAAAGTCCACCAATTATATATTATCTACTGTACATAAAATATCAAATTTCACCAAATATATATTATATACTGTAGATAAAATATCAAATTTCACCAAATATATATTATATACTGTACATAAAATATCAAATTCCATCAAATATATTATATACTGTACATAAAATATGAAAGTGCACCACATATATATTATATACTGTACATAAAATATCAAATTTCACCAGATATATATTATATACTGTACATAAAATATCAAATTTCATCAAATATATTATATACTGTACATAAAATATGAAAGTACACAAAATATATATAATATACTGTACATAAAATACCAAATTTCACTAAATATATATTATATACTGTACATAAAATATCCAATTTCACCAAATATATATTATATACTGTAGATAAAATATCAAATTTTATCAAATATATTATATACTGTACATAAAATATATAAGTACAGCAAATATATATTATATACTGTACATAAAATATCAAATTTCATCAAATATATATTATATACTCTACATAAAATATGAAAGTCCGCCAAATATACATTATCTACTGTTCATAAAATATCAAATTTCACCAAATATATATTATACACTGTACAGAAAATATCAAATTTCACCAAATATATATTATATACTCTACATATAATATCAAAGTCCACCAAATATATATTATCTACTGTACGTAAAATGTCAAATTTCACAAAATATATGTTATATACTGTTCATGAAATATCAAATTTCATCAAATATATTATACACTGTACATGAAATATGAAATTACCCTAAATATATATTATATACTGTACATAAAATATGAAAGTACACCAAATATATATTATATACTGTACATAAAATATCAAATTTCACCATATATGTATTAAATACTCCACATAAAATATCAATGTCCACCAATTATATATTATCTACTGTACATAAAATATCAAATTTCACCAAATATATATTATATACTGTAGATAAAATATCAAATTTCACCAAATATATATTTTATACTGTACATAAAATATCAAATTCCATCAAATATATTATATACTGCACATAAAATATGAAAGTACACCAAATATATATTATAGACTGTACATAAAATATGAAAGTACACCACATATATATTATATACTGTACATAAAATATCAAATTTCACCAAATATATAATATATACTCTACATAAAATATCAAATTCCACCAAATATATATTATCTACTGTACATAAAATATGAAAGTACGCCAAATATATATTATATACTGTACCTAAAATATCAAATTTCAACAAATATATATTATATCCTCTACATAAAATATCATAGTCCACGAAATATATATTATCTACTGTACATAAAATACCAAATTTCACCAAATATATATTATATACTGTACATAAAATATCAAATTTCACCAAATATATATTATATACTCTACATAAAATATGAAAGTCCACCAAATATATATTATCTACTGTACATTAAATATCAAATTTCACAAAATATATGTTATATACTGTTCATGAAATATCAAATTTCATCAAATATATTATACACTGTACATAATATATGAAATTACACCAAATATATATTGTATACTGTACATAAAATGTGAAGGTACAAGATATATATATTATATACTGTACATAAAATATCAAATTTCACCAAATATGTATTATATACTCTACATAAAATATCAAAATCCACCAATTATATATTATCTACTGTACATAAAATATCAAATTTCACCAAATATATATTATATACTGCAGATAAAATATCAAATTTCACAAAATATATATTATATACTCTTCATAAAATATCAAATTTCATCAAATATATTAAATACTGTACATAAAATATGAAAGTACACCAAATATATATAATATACTGTACATAAAATACCAAATTTCACTAAATATATATTATATACTGTACATAAAATGTCAAATTTCACCAAATATATATTATATACTGTACATAAAATATCAAATTTTATCAAATATATTATAAACTGTACATAAAATATGAAAGTACACCAAATATATATTATATACTGTACATAAAATATGAAAGTCCACCAAATATATATTATATACTGTACATAAAATATCAAATTTAACCAAATATATATTATATACTCTACATAAAATATCAAATTCCACCAAATATATATTATCTACTGTACATAAAATATGAAAGTATGCCAAATATATATTATATACTGTATATAAAATATCAAATTTAACAATATATATTATATACTGTACATAAAATACCAAATTTCACCAGATATATATTATATACTGTACATAAAATATCAAATTTTATCAAATATATTATATACTGTACATAAAATATGAAAGTACAGCAAATATATATTATATACTGTACATAAAATATCAAATTTCAACAAATATATATTATATCCTCTACATAAAATTTCAAAGTCCAAGAAATATATTTTATCTACTGTACATAAAATGTCAAATTTCACCAAATATATATTATATACTGTACATAAAATATCAAATTTCACCAAATATATATTATATACTCTACATAAAATATGAAAGTCCACCAAATATATGTTATCTACTGTACATTAAATATCAAATTTCACAAAATATATGTTATATACTGTTCATGAAATATCAAATTTCATCAAATATATTATACACTGTACATAAAATATGAAATTACACCAATTATATATTGTATACTGTACATAAAATATGAAAGTACAACATATATATATTATATACTGTACATAAAATATCAAATTTCACCAAATATGTATTATATACACTACATAAAATATGAAAGTCCACCAAATATATATTATCTACTGTACATTAAATATCAAATTTCACAAAATATATGTTATATACTGTTCATGAAATATCAAATTTCATCAAATATATTATACACTGTACATAAAATATGAAATTACACCAAATATATATTGTATACTGTACATAAAATATGAAAGTACAACATATATATATTATATACTGTACATAAAATATCAAATTTCACCAAATATGTATTATATACTCTACATAAAATATCAAAGTCCACCAATTATATATTATGTACTGTACATAAAATATCAAATTTCACCAAATATATATTATGTACTGTACAGAAAATATCAAATTTCACCAAATATATATTATATACTCTACATAAAATATCAAAGTCCACCAAATATGTATTATCTACTGTACGTAAAATGTCAAATTTCACAGAATATATGTTATATACTGTTCATTAAATATCAAATTTCATCAAATATATTATACACTGTACATGAAATATGAAATTACACCAAATATATATTATATACTGTACATAAAATATGAAAGTACACCAAATATATATTATATAAGGTACATAAAATATCAAATTTCACCAAATATGTATTATATACTCCACATAAAATATCAAAGTCCACCAATTATATATTATCTACTGTACAGAAAATATCAAATTTCACCAAATATATATTATATACTCTACATAAAATATGAAAGTCCACCAAATATATATTATCTACTGTACGTTAAATATCAAATTTCACAAAATATATGTTATATACTGTTCATGAAATATCAAATTTCATCAAATATATTATACACTGTACATAAAATATGAAATTACACCAAATATATATTGTATACTGTACATAAAATATGAAAGTACAACATATATATATTATATACTGTACATATAATATCAAATTTCACCAAATATATATTATATACTCTACATAAAATATCAAAGTACACCAATTATATATTATCTAGTGTACATAAAATATCAAATTTCACCAAATATATATTATATACTGTAGATACAATATCAAATTTCACAAAATATATTTTATATACTGTACATAAAATATCAAATTTCATCAAATATATTATATACTGTACATAAAATATGAAAGTACACCAAATATATATAATATACTGTACATAAAATATGAAAGTACAACAAATATATATAATATACTGTACATAAAATATCAAATTTCACCAAATATATATTATATACTGTACATAAAATATCAAATTTTGTCAAATATATTATACACTGTACATAAAATATATATTATATACTGTACATAAAATATCAAATTTCATCAAATATATATTATATACTCTACATAAAATATGAAAGTCCGCCAAATATATATTATCTACTGTACATAAAATATCAAATTTCACCAAATATATATTATATACTGTACAGAAAATATCAAATTTCACCAAATATATATTATACACTCTACATAAAATATCAAAGTCCACCAAATATATATTATCTACTGTACATAAAATGTCAAATTTCACAGAATATATGTTATATACTGTTCATTAAATATCAAATTTCATCAAATATATTAAACACTGTACATGAAATATGAAATTACACCAAATATATATTATATACTGTACATAAAATATGAAAGTACACCAAATATATATTATATACTGTACATAAAATATCAAATTTCACCAAATATGTATTATATACTCCACATAAAATATCAAAGTCAACCAATTATATATTATCTACTGTACATAAAATATCAAATTTCACCAAATATATATTATATACTGTAGATAAAATATCAAATTTCACCAAATATATATTATATACTGTACATAAAATATCAAATTCCATCAAATATATTATATACTGTACATAAAATATGAAAGTACACCACATATATATTATATACTGTACATGAAATATCAAATTTCACCAAATATATATTATATACTCTACATAAAATATCAAATTCCACCAAATATATATTATCTACTGTACATAAAATATGAAAGTACGCCAAATATATATTATATACTGTATATAAAATATCAAATTTAACAATATATATTATATACTGTACATAAAATATCAAATTTCACCAGATATATATTATATACTGTACATAAAATATAAAATTTAATCAAATATATTATATACTGTACATAAAATATGAAAGTACAGCAAATATATATTATATACTGTACATAAAATATCAAATTTCAACAAATATATATTATATCCTCTACATAAAATATCAAAGTCCAAGAAATATATATTATCTACTGTACATAAAATGTCAAATTTCACCAAATATATATTATATACTGTACATAAAATATCAAATTTCACCAAATATATATTATATACTCTACATAAAATAGGAAAGTCCACCAAATATATATTATCTACTGTACATTAAATATCAAATTTCACAAAATATATGTTATATACTGTTCATGAAATACCAAATTTCATCAAATATATTATACACTGTACATAAAATATGAAATTACACCAAATATATATTGTATACTGTACATAAAATATGAAAGTACAACATATATATATTATATACTGTACATAAAATATCAAATTTCACCAAATATGTATTATATACTCTACATAAAATATCAAAGTCCACCAATTATATATTATCTACTGTACATAAAATATCAAATTTCACCAAATATATATTATATACTGTAGATAAAATATCAAATTTCACAAAATATATGATATATACTGTACATAAAATATCAAATTTCATCAAATATATTATACACTGTACATAAAATATGAAATTACACCAAATATATATTGTATACTGTACATAAAATATGAAAGTACAACATATATATATTATATACTGTACATAAAATATCAAATTTCACCAAATATGTATTATATACTCTACATAAAATATCAAAGTCCACCAAATATATATTATCTACTGTACATAAAATATCAAATTTCACCAAATATATATTATATAATGTACAGAAAATATCAAATTTCACCAAATATATATTATATACTCTACATAAAATATCAAAGTCCACCAAATATATATTATCTACTGTACGTAAAATGTCAAATTTCACAGAATATATGTTATATACTGTTCATTAAATATCAAATTTCATCAAATATATTATACACTGTACATGAAATATGAAATTACACCAAATATATATTATATACTGTACATAAAATATGAAAGTACACCAAATATATATTATATACTGTACATAAAATATCAAATTTCACCAAATATGTATTATATACTCCACATAAAATATCAAAGTCCACCAATTATATATTATCTACTGTACATAAAATATCAAATTTCACCAAATATATATTATATACTGTAGATAAAATATCAAATTTCACCAAATATATATTATATGCTGTACATAAAATATCAAATTCCATCAAATATATTATATACTGTACATAAAATATGAAAGTGCACCACATATATATTATATACTGTACATAAAATATCAAATTTCACCAGATATATATTGTATACTGTACATAAAATATCAAATTTCATCAAATATATTATATACTGTACATAAAATATGAAAGTACACAAAATATATATAATATACTGTACATAAAATACCAAATTTCACTAAATATATATTATATACTGTACATAAAATATCAAATTTCACCAAATATATATTATATACTGTAGATAAAATATCAAATTTTATCAAATATATTATATACTGTACATAAAATATATAAGTACAGCAAATATATATTATATACTGTACATAAAATATCAAATTTCATCAAATATATATTATATACTCTACATAAAATATGAAAGTCCGCCAAATATACATTATCTACTGTTCATAAAATATCAAATTTCACCAAATATATATTATACACTGTACAGAAAATATCAAATTTCACCAAATATATATTATATACTCTACATATAATATCAAAGTCCACCAAATATATATTATCTACTGTACGTAAAATGTCAAATTTCACAAAATATATGTTATATACTGTTCATGAAATATCAAATTTCATCAAATATATTATACACTGTACATGAAATATGAAATTACCCCAAATATATATTATATACTGTACATAAAATATGAAAGTACACCAAATATATATTATATACTGTACATAAAATATCAAATTTCACCATATATGTATTAAATACTCCACATAAAATATCAATGTCCACCAATTATATATTATCTACTGTACATAAAATATCAAATTTCACCAAATATATATTATATACTGTAGATAAAATATCAAATTTCACCAAATATATATTTTATACTGTACATAAAATATCAAATTCCATCAAATATATTATATACTGCACATAAAATATGAAAGTACACCAAATATATATTATAGACTGTACATAAAATATGAAAGTACACCACATATATATTATATACTGTACATAAAATATCAAATTTCACCAAATATATAATATATACTCTACATAAAATATCAAATTCCACCAAATATATATTATCTACTGTACATAAAATATGAAAGTACGCCAAATATATATTATATACTGTACCTAAAATATCAAATTTCAACAAATATATATTATATCCTCTACATAAAATATCATAGTCCACGAAATATATATTATCTACTGTACATAAAATACCAAATTTCACCAAATATATATTATATACTGTACATAAAATATCAAATTTCACCAAATATATATTATATACTCTACATAAAATATGAAAGTCCACCAAATATATATTATCTACTGTACATTAAATATCAAATTTCACAAAATATATGTTATATACTGTTCATGAAATATCAAATTTCATCAAATATATTATACACTGTACATAAAATATGAAATTACACCAAATATATATTGTATACTGTACATAAAATGTGAAGGTACAAGATATATATATTATATACTGTACATAAAATATCAAATTTCACCAAATATGTATTATATACTCTACATAAAATATCAAAATCCACCAATTATATATTATCTACTGTACATAAAATATCAAATTTCACCAAATATATATTATATACTGCAGATAAAATATCAAATTTCACAAAATATATATTATATACTCTTCATAAAATATCAAATTTCATCAAATATATTAAATACTGTACATAAAATATGAAAGTACACCAAATATATATAATATACTGTACATAAAATACCAAATTTCACTAAATATATATTATATACTGTACATAAAATGTCAAATTTCACCAAATATATATTATATACTGTACATAAAATATCAAATTTTATCAAATATATTATAAACTGTACATAAAATATGAAAGTACACCAAATATATATTATATACTGTACATAAAATATGAAAGTACACCAAATATATATTATATACTGTACATAAAATATCAAATTTCACCAAATATATATTATATACTCTACATAAAATATCAAATTCCACCAAATATATATTATCTACTGTACATAAAATATGAAAGTATGCCAAATATATATTATATACTGTATATAAAATATCAAATTTAACAATATATATTATATACTGTACATAAAATACCAAATTTCACCAGATATATATTATATACTGTACATAAAATATCACATTTTATCAAATATATTATATACTGTACATAAAATATGAAAGTACAGCAAATATATATTATATACTGTACATAAAATATCAAATTTCAACAAATATATATTATATCCTCTACATAAAATTTCAAAGTCCAAGAAATATATTTTATCTACTGTACATAAAATGTCAAATTTCACCAAATATATATTATATACTGTACATAAAATATCAAATTTCACCAAATATATATTATATACTCTACATAAAATATGAAAGTCCACCAAATATATATTATCTACTGTACATTAAATATCAAATTTCACAAAATATATGTTATATACTGTTCATGAAATATCAAATTTCATCAAATATATTATACACTGTACATAAAATATGAAATTACACCAATTATATATTGTATACTGTACATAAAATATGAAAGTACAACATATATATATTATATACTGTACATAAAATATCAAATTTCACCAAATATGTATTATATACACTACATAAAATATGAAAGTCCACCAAATATATATTATCTACTGTACATTAAATATCAAATTTCACAAAATATATGTTATATACTGTTCATGAAATATCAAATTTCATCAAATATATTATACACTGTACATAAAATATGAAATTACACCAAATATATATTGTATACTGTACATAAAATATGAAAGTACAACATATATATATTATATACTGTACATAAAATATCAAATTTCACCAAATATGTATTATATACTCTACATAAAATATCAAAGTCCACCAATTATATATTATGTACTGTACATAAAATATCAAATTTCACCAAATATATATTATGTACTGTACAGAAAATATCAAATTTCACCAAATATATATTATATACTCTACATAAAATATCAAAGTCCACCAAATATGTATTATCTACTGTACGTAAAATGTCAAAATTCACAGAATATATGTTATATACTGTTCATTAAATATCAAATTTCATCAAATATATTATACACTGTACATGAAATATGAAATTACACCAAATATATATTATATACTGTACATAAAATATGAAAGTACACCAAATATATATTATATAAGGTACATAAAATATCAAATTTCACCAAATATGTATTATATACTCCACATAAAATATCAAAGTCCACCAATTATATATTATCTACTGTACATAAAATATCTAATTTCACCAAATATATATTATATACTCTACATAAAATATGAAAGTCCACCAAATATATATTATCTACTGTACGTTAAATATCAAATTTCACAAAATATATGTTATATACTGTTCATGAAATATCAAATTTCATCAAATATATTATACACTGTACATAAAATATGAAATTACACCAAATATATATTGTATACTGTACATAAAATATGAAAGTACAACATATATATATTATATACTGTACATATAATATCAAATTTCACCAAATATATATTATATACTCTACATAAAATATCAAAGTCCACCAATTATATATTATCTAGTGTACATAAAATATCAAATTTCACCAAATATATATTATATACTGTAGATACAATATCAAATTTCACAAAATATATTTTATATACTGTACATAAAATATCAAATTTCATCAAATATATTATATACTGTACATAAAATATGAAAGTACACCAAATATATATAATATACTGTACATAAAATATGAAAGTACACCAAATATATATAATATACTGTACATAAAATATCAAATTTCACCAAATATATATTATATACTGTACATAAAATATCAAATATTGTCAAATATATTATACACTGTACATAAAATATATATTATATACTGTACATAAAATATCAAATTTCATCAAATATATATTATATACTCTACATAAAATATGAAAGTCCGCCAAATATATATTATCTACTGTACATAAAATATCAAATTTCACCAAATATATATTATATACTGTACAGAAAATATCAAATTTCACCAAATATATATTATACACTCTACATAAAATATCAAAGTCCACCAAATATATATTATCTACTGTACATAAAATGTCAAATTTCACAGAATATATGTTATATACTGTTCATTAAATATCAAATTTCATCAAATATATTAAACACTGTACATGAAATATGAAATTACACCAAATATATATTATATACTGTACATAAAATATGAAAGTACACCAAATATATATTATATACTGTACATAAAATATCAAATTTCACCAAATATGTATTATATACTCCACATAAAATATCAAAGTCAACCAATTATATATTATCTACTGTACATAAAATATCAAATTTCACCAAATATATATTATATACTGTAGATAAAATATCAAATTTCACCAAATATATATTATATACTGTACATAAAATATCAAATTCCATCAAATATATTATATACTGTACATAAAATATGAAAGTACACCACATATATATTATATACTGTACATGAAATATCAAATTTCACCAAATATATATTATATACTCTACATAAAATATCAAATTCCACCAAATATATATTATCTACTGTACATAAAATATGAAAGTACGCCAAATATATATTATATACTGTATATAAAATATCAAATTTAACAATATATATTATATACTGTACATAAAATATCAAATTTCACCAGATATATATTATATACTGTACATAAAATATAAAATTTTATCAAATATATTATATACTGTACATAAAATATGAAAGTACAGCAAATATATATTATATACTGTACATAAAATATCAAATTTCAACAAATATATATTATATCCTCTACATAAAATATAAAAGTCCAAGAAATATATATTATCTACTGTACATAAAATGTCAAATTTCACCAAATATATATTATATACTGTACATAAAATATCAAATTTCACCAAATATATATTATATACTCTACATAAAATAGGAAAGTCCACCAAATATATATTATCTACTGTACATTAAATATCAAATTTCACAAAATATATGTTATATACTGTTCATGAAATACCAAATTTCATCAAATATATTATACACTGTACATAAAATATGAAATTACACCAAATATATATTGTATACTGTACATAAAATATGAAAGTACAACATATATATATTATATACTTTACATAAAATATCAAATTTCACCAAAAATGTATTATATACTCTACATAAAATATGAAAGTCCACCAAATATATATTATCTACTGTACATTAAATATCAAATTTCACAAAATATATGTTATATACTGTTCATGAAATATCAAATTTCATCAAATATATTATACACTGTACATAAAATATGAAATTACACCAAATATATATTGTATACTGTACATAAAATATGAAAGTACAACATATATATATTATATACTGTACATAAAATATCAAATTTCACCAAATATGTATTATATACTCTACATAAAATATCAAAGTCCACCAATTATATATTATCTACTGTACATAAAATATCAAATTTCACCAAATATATATTATATAATGTACGGAAAATATCAAATTTCACCAAATATATATTATATACTCTACATAAAATATCAAAGTCCACCAAATATATATTATCTACTGTACGTAAAATGTCAAATTTCACAGAATATATGTTATATACTGTTCATTAAATATCAAATTTCATCAAATATATTATACACTGTACATGAAATATGAAATTACACCAAATATATATTATATACTGTACATAAAATATGAAAGTACACCAAATATATATTATATACTGTACATAAAATATCAAATTTCACCAAATATGTATTATATACTCCACATAAAATATCAAAGTCCACCAATTATATATTATCTACTGTACATAAAATATCAAATTTCACCAAATATATATTATATACTGTAGATAAAATATCAAATTTCACCAAATATATATTATATACTGTACATAAAATATCAAATTCCATCAAATATATTATATACTGTACATAAAATATGAAAGTGCACCACATATATATTATATACTGTACATAAAATATCAAATTTCACCAGATATATATTATATACTGTACATAAAATATCAAATTTCATCAAATATATTATATACTGTACATAAAATATGAAAGTACACAAAATATATATAATATACTGTACATAAAATACCAAATTTCACTAAATATATATTATATACTGTACATAAAATATCAAATTTCACCAAATATATATTATATACTGTAGATAAAATATCAAATTTTATCAAATATATTATATACTGTACATAAAATATATAAGTACAGCAAATATATATTATATACTGTACATAAAATATCAAATTTCATCAAATATATATTATATACTCTACATAAAATATGAAAGTCCGCCAAATATACATTATCTACTGTTCATAAAATATCAAATTTCACCAAATATATATTATACACTGTACAGAAAATATCAAATTTCACCAAATATATATTATATACTCTACATATAATATCAAAGTCCACCAAATATATATTATCTACTGTACGTAAAATGTCAAATTTCACAAAATATATGTTATATACTGTTCATGAAATATCAAATTTCATCAAATATATTATACACTGTACACGAAATATGAAATTACCCCAAATATATATTATATACTGTACATAAAATATGAAAGTACACCAAATATATATTATATACTGTACATAAAATATCAAATTTCACCATATATGTATTAAATACTCCACATAAAATATCAATGTCCACCAATTATATATTATCTACTGTACATAAAATATCAAATTTCACCAAATATATATTATATACTGTAGATAAAATATCAAATTTCAACAAATATATATTTTATACTGTACATAAAATATCAAATTCCATCAAATATATTATATACTGCACATAAAATATGAAAGTACACCAAATATATATTATATACTGTACATAAAATATGAAAGTACACCACATATATATTATATACTGTACATAAAATATCAAATTTCACCAAATATATAATATATACTCTACATAAAATATCAAATTACACCAAATATATATTATCTACTGTACATAAAATATGAAAGTACGCCAAATATATATTATATACTGTACCTAAAATATCAAATTTCAACAAATATATATTATATCCTCTACATAAAATATCAAAGTCCACGAAATATATATTATGTACTGTACATAAAATACCAAATTTCACCAAATATATATTATATACTGTACATAAAATATCAAATTTCACCAAATATATATTATATACTCTACATAAAATATGAAAGTCCACCAAATATATATTATCTACTGTACATTAAATATCAAATTTCACAAAATATATGTTATATACTGTTCATGAAATATCAAATTTCATCAAATATATTATACACTGTACATAAAATATGAAATTACACCAAATATATATTGTATACTGTACATAAAATGTGAAGGTACAAGATATATATATTATATACTGTACATAAAATATCAAATTTCACCAAATATGTATTATATACTCTACATAAAATATCAAAGTCCACCAATTATATATTCTCTACTGTACATAAAATATCAAATTTCACCAAATATATATTATATACTGCAGATAAAATATCAAATTTCACCAAATATATATTATATACTGTACAAAAAATATCAAATTTCATCAAATATATTAAATACTGTACATAAAATATGAAAGTACACCAAATATATATAATATACTGTACATAAAATACCAAATTTCACTAAATATATATTATATACTGTACATAAAATGTCAAATTTCACCAAACATATATTATATACTGTACATAAAATATCAAATTTTATCAAATATATTATAAACTGTACATAAAATATGAAAGTACACCAAATATGTATTATATACTGTACATAAAATATGAAAGTACACCAAATATATATTATATACTGTACATAAAATATCAAATTTCACCAAATATATATTTTATACTCTACATAAAATATCAAATTCCACCAAATATATATTATCTACTGTACATAAAATATGAAAGTAGGCCAAATATATATTATATACTGTATATAAAATATCAAATTTAACAATATATATTATATACTGTACATAAAATATCAAATTTCACCAGATATATATTATATACTGTACATAAAATATCAAATTTTATCAAATATATTATACCCTGTACATAAAATATGAAATTACACCAAATATATATTGTATACTGTACATAAAATATGAAAGTACACCACATATATATTATATACTGTACATAAAATATCAAATTTCACCAAATATGTATTATATACTCCACATAAAATATCAAAGTCCACCAATTATATATTATCTACTGTACATAAAATATCAAATTTCACAAAATATATATTATATACTGTAGATAAAATATCAAATTTCACCAAATATATATTATATCCTGACATAAAATTTCAAATTCCATCAAATATATTATATACTGCACATAAAATATGAAAGTACACCACTTATATATTATATACTGTACATAAAATATCAAATTTCACCAAATATATATTATATACTCTACATAAAATATCAAATTCCACCAAATATGTATTATCTACTGTACATAAAATATGAAAGTACGCCAAATATATATTATATACTGTATATAAAATATCAAATTTAACAATATATAATATATACTGTACATAAAATATCAAATTTCACCAAATATATATTATATACTGTACATAAAATATAAAATTTTATCAAATATATTATATACTGTACATAAAATATGAAAGTACAGCAAATATATATTATATACTGTACATAAAATATCAAATTTCACCAAATATGTATTATATACTCCACATAAAATATCAAACTCCACCAATTATATATTATCTACTGTACATAAAATATCAAATTTCACAAAATATATATTATATACTGTAGATAAAATATCAAATTTCACCAAATATATATTATATCCTGACATAAAATTTCAAATTCCATCAAATATATTATATACTGCACATAAAATATGAAAGTACACCACTTATATATTATATACTGTACATAAAATATCAAATTTCACCAAATATATATTATAAACTCTACATAAAATATCAAATTCCACCAAATATGTATTATCTACTGTACATAAAATATGAAAGTACGCCAAATATATATTATATACTGTATATAAAATATCAAATTTAACAATATATATTATATACTGTACATAAAATATCAAATTTCACCAAATATATATTATATACTGTACATAAAATAGAAAATTTTATCAAATATATTATATACTGTACATAAAATATGAAAGTACAGCAAATATATATTATATACTGTACATAAAATATCAAATTTCAACAAATATATATTATATCCTCTACATAAAATACAAAAGTCCAAGAAATATATATTATCTACTGTACATAAAATGTCAAATTTCACCAAATATATATTATATACTGTACATAAAATATCAAATTTCACCAAATATATATTATATACTCTACATAAAATATGAAAGTCCACCAAATATATATTATCTACTGTACATTAAATATCAAATTTCACAAAATATATGTTATATACTGTTCATGAAATATCAAATTTCATCAAATATATTATACACTGTACATAAAATATGAAATTACACCAAATATATATTGTATGCTGTACATAAAATATGAAAGTACAACATATATATATTATATACTGTACATAAAATATCAAATTTCACCAAATATGTATTATATACTCTACATAAAATATGAAAGTCCACCAAATATATATTATCTACTGTACATTAAATATCAAATTTCACAAAATATATGTTATATACTGTTCATGAAATATCAAATTTCATCAAATATATTATACACTGTACATAAAATATGAAATTACACCAAATATATATTGTATACTGTACATAAAATATGAAAGTACAACATATACATATTATATACTGTACATAAAATATCAAATTTCACCAAATATGTATTATATACTCTACATAAAATATCAAAGTCCACCAATTATATATTATCTACTGTACATAAAATATCAAATTTCACCAAATACATATTATATACTGTAGATACAATATCAAATTTCACCAAATATATATTATATACTGTACATAAAATATCAAATTTCATCAAATATATTATATACTGTACATAAAATATGAAAGTACACCAAATATATATAATATACTGTACATAAAATACCAAATTTCACTAAATATATATTATATACTGTACATAAAATGTCAAATTTCACCAAATATATATTATATACTGTACATAAAATATCAAATTTTATCAAATATATTATAAACTGTACATAAAATATGAAAGTACACCAGATATATATTATATACTGAACATAAAATATGCAAGTACACCAAATATATATTATATACTGTACATAAAATATCAAATTTCACCAAATATATATTATATACTCTACATAAAATATCAAATTCCACCAAATATATATTATCTACTGTACATAAAATATGAAAGTAGGCCAAATATATATTATATACTGTATATAAAATATCAAATTTAACAATATATATTATATATTGTACATAAAATATCAAATTTCACCAGATATATATTATATACTGTACATAAAATATCACATTTTATCAAATATATTATATACTGTACATAAAATATGAAAGTACAGCAAATATATATTATATACTGTACATAAAATATCAAATTTCAACAAATATATATTATATCCGCTACATAAAATATCAAAGTCCACGAAATATATATTATCTACTGTACATAAAATGTCAAATTTCACCAAATATATATTATATACTGTACATAAAATATCAAATTTCACCAAATATATATTATATACTCTACATAAAATATGAAAGTCCACCAAATATATATTATCTACTGTACATTAAATATCAAATTTCACAAAATATATGTTATATACTGTTCATGAAATATCAAATTTCATCAAATATATTATACACTGTACATAAAATATGAAATTACACCAAATATATATTGTATACTGTACATAAAATATGAAAGTACAACATATATATATTATATACTGTACATATACTATCAAATTTCACCAAATATGTATTATATACTCTACATAAAATATCAAAGTCCACCAATAATATATTATCTAGTGTACATAAAATATCAAATTTCACCAAATATATATTATATACTGTAGATACAATATCAAATTTCACAAAATATATTTTATATACTGTACATAAAATATCAAATTTCATCAAATATATTATATACTGTACATAAAATATGAAAGTACACCAAATATATATAATATACTGTACATAAAATATCAAATTTCACCAAATATATATTATATACTGTACAGAAAATATCAAATTTCCCCAAATATGAAAGTCCGCCAAATATATGTTATCTACTGTACATAAAATATCAAATTTCACCAAATATATATTATATACTGTACAGAAAATATCAAATTTCACCAAATATATATTATATACTCTACATAAAATATCAAAGTCCACCAAATATATATTATCTACTGTACGTAAAATGTCAAATTTCACAGAATATATGATATATACTCTTCATTAAATATCAAATTTCATCAAATATATTAAACACTGTACATGAAATATGAAATTACACCAAATATATATTATATACTGTACATAAAATATGAAAGTACACCAAATATATATTATATACTGTACAGAAAATATCAAATTTCACCAAATATGTATTATATACTCCACATAAAATATCAAAGTCCACCAATTATATATTATCTACTGTACATAAAATATCAAATTTCACCAAATATATATTATATACTGTAGATAAAATATCAAATTTCACCAAATATATATTATATACTGTACATAAAATATCAAATTCCATCAAATATATTATATACTGTACATAAAATATGAAAGTACACCACATATATATTATATACTGTACATGAAATATCAAATTTCACCAAATATATATTATATACTGTACATAAAATATCAAATTCCACCAAATATATATTATCTACTGTACATAAAATGTGAAAGTACGCCAAATATATATTATATACTGTATATAATATATCAAATTTAACAATATATATTATATACTGTACATAAAATATCAAATTTCACCAAATATATATTATATACTGTACATAAAGTATCAAATTTTATCAAATATATTATATACTGTACATAAAATATGAAAGTACAGCAAATATATATTATATACTGTACATAAAATATCAAATTTCAACAAATATATATTATATACTCTACATAAAATATGAAAGTCCACCAAATATATATTATCTACTGTACATTAAATATCAAATTTCACAAAATATATGTTATATACTGTTCATGAAATATCAAATTTCATCAAATATATTATACACTGTACATAAAATATGAAATCACACCAAATATATATTGTATACTGTACATAAAATATGAAAGTACAACATATATATATTATATACTGTACATAAAATATCAAATTTCACCAAATATGTATTATATACTCTACATAAAATATCAAAGTCCACCAATTATATATTATCTACTGTACATAAAATATCAAATTTCACCAAATATATATTATATACTGTAGAGAAAATATCAAATTTCACCAAATATATATTATATACTCTACATAAAATATCAAAGTCCACCAAATATATATTATCTACTGTACGTCAAATGTCAAGTTTCACAGAATATATGTTATATACTGTTCATTAAATATCAAATTTCATCAAATATATTATACACTGTACATGAAATATGAAATTACACCAAATATATATTATATACTGTACATAAAATATGAAAGTACACCAAATATATATTATATACTGTACATAAAATATCAAATTTCACCAAATATGTATTATATACTCCACATAAAATATCAAAGTCCACCAATTATATATTATCTACTGTACATAAAATATCAAATTTCACCAAATATATATTATATACTGTAGATAAAATATCAAATTTCACCAAATATATATTATATACTGTACATAAAATATCAAATTCCATCAAATATATTATACACTGTACATAAAATATGAAAGTACACCACATATATATTATATACTGTACATAAAATATCAAATTTCACCAAATATATATTATATACTCTACATAAAATATCAAATTCCACCAAATATGTATTATCTACTGTACATAAAATATGAAAGTACGCCAAATATATATTATATACTGTATATAAAATATCTAATTTAACAATATATATTATATACTGTACATAAAATATCAAATTTCACCAGATATATATTATATACTGTACATAAAATATAAAATTTTATCAAATATATTATATACTGTACATAAAATATGAAAGTACAGCAAATATATATTATATACTGTACATAAAATATCAAATTTCAACAAATATATATTATATCCTCTACATAAAATACACAAGTCCAAGAAATATATATTATCTACTGTACATAAAATGTCAAATTTCACCAAATATATATTATATACTGTACATAAAATATCAAATTTCACCAAATATATATTATATACTCTACATAAAATATGAAAGTCCACCAAATATATATTATCTACTGTACATTAAATATCAAATTTCACAAAATATATGTTATATACTGTTCATGAAATATCAAATTTCATCAAATATATTATACACTGTACATAAAATATGAAATTACACCAAATATATATTGTATACTGTACATAAAATATGAAAGTACAACATATATATATTATATATTGTACATAAAATATCAAATTTCACCAAATATGTATTATATACTCTACATAAAATATGAAAGTCCACCAAATATATATTATCTACTGTACATTAAATATCAAATTTCACAAAATATATGTTATATACTGTTCATGAAATATCAAATTTCATCAA
Organism: Gorilla gorilla gorilla; assembly: GCF_029281585.2. NCBI lineage: Eukaryota > Metazoa > Chordata > Mammalia > Primates > Hominidae > Gorilla > Gorilla gorilla. The sequence continues at coordinate 4,064,538 of NC_073236.2, forward strand.
ATATATTATACACTGTACATAAAATATGAAATTACACCAAATATATATTGTATACTGTACATAAAATATGAAAGTACAACATATACATATTATATACTGTACATAAAATATCAAATTTCACCAAATATGTATTATATACTCTACATAAAATATCAAAGTCCACCAATTATATATTATCTACTGTACATAAAATATCAAATTTCACCAAATACATATTATATACTGTAGATACAATATCAAATTTCACCAAATATATATTATATACTGTACATAAAATATCAAATTTCATCAAATATATTATATACTGTACATAAAATATGAAAGTACACCAAATATATATAATATACTGTACATAAAATACCAAATTTCACTAAATATATATTATATACTGTACATAAAATGTCAAATTTCACCAAATATATATTATATACTGTACATAAAATATCAAATTTTATCAAATATATTATAAACTGTACATAAAATATGAAAGTACACCAGATATATATTATATACTGAACATAAAATATGCAAGTACACCAAATATATATTATATACTGTACATAAAATATCAAATTTCACCAAATATATATTATATACTCTACATAAAATATCAAATTCCACCAAATATATATTATCTACTGTACATAAAATATGAAAGTAGGCCAAATATATATTATATACTGTATATAAAATATCAAATTTAACAATATATATTATATATTGTACATAAAATATCAAATTTCACCAGATATATATTATATACTGTACATAAAATATCACATTTTATCAAATATATTATATACTGTACATAAAATATGAAAGTACAGCAAATATATATTATATACTGTACATAAAATATCAAATTTCAACAAATATATATTATATCCTCTACATAAAATATCAAAGTCCACGAAATATATATTATCTACTGTACATAAAATGTCAAATTTCACCAAATATATATTATATACTGTACATAAAATATCAAATTTCACCAAATATATATTATATACTCTACATAAAATATGAAAGTCCACCAAATATATATTATCTACTGTACATTAAATATCAAATTTCACAAAATATATGATATATACTGTTCATGAAATATCAAATTTCATCAAATATATTATACACTGTACATAAAATATGAAATTACACCAAATATATATTGTATACTGTACATAAAATATGAAAGTACAACATATATATATTATATACTGTACGTATACTATCAAATTTCACCAAATATGTATTATATACTCTACATAAAATATCAAAGTCCACCAATAATATATTATCTAGTGTACATAAAATATCAAATTTCACCAAATATATATTATATACTGTAGATACAATATCAAATTTCACAAAATATATTTTATATACTGTACATAAAATATCAAATTTCATCAAATATATTATATACAGTACATAAAATATGAAAGTACACCAAATATATATAATATACTGTACATAAAATATCAAATTTCACCAAATATATATTATATACTGTACAGAAAATATCAAATTTCCCCAAATATGAAAGTCCGCCAAATATATATTATCTACTGTACATAAAATATCAAATTTCACCAAATATATATTATATACTGTACAGAAAATATCAAATTTCACCAAATATATATTATATACTCTACATAAAATATCAAAGTCCACCAAATATATATTATCTACTGTACGTAAAATGTCAAATTTCACAGAATAAATGTTATATACTGTTCATTAAATATCAAATTTCATCAAATATATTAAACACTGTACATGAAATATGAAATTACACCAAATACATATTATATACTGTACATAAAATATGAAAGTACACCAAATATGTATTATATACTGTACATAAAATATCAAATTTCACCAAATATGTATTATATACTCCACATAAAATATCAAAGTCCACCAATTATATATTATCTACTGTACATAAAATATCAAATTTCACCAAATATATATTATATACTGTAGATAAAATATCAAATTTCACCAAATATATATTATATACTGTACATAAAATATCAAATTCCATCAAATATATTATATACTGTACATAAAATATGAAAGTACACCACATATATATTATATACTGTACATGAAATATCAAATTTCACCAAATATATATTATATACTCTACATAAAATATCAAATTCCACCAAATATGTATTATCTACTGTACATAAAATATGAAAGTACCCCAAATATATATTATATACTGTATATAAAATATCAAATTTAACAATATATATTATATACTGTACATAAAATATCAAATTTCACCAGATATATATTATATACTGTACATAAAATATAAAATTTTGTAAAATATATTATATACAGTACATAAAATATGAAAGTACAGCAAATATATATTATATACTGTACATAAAATATCAAATTTCAACAAATATATATTATATCCTCTACATAAAATATAAAAGTCCAAGAAATATATATTATCTACTGTACATAAAATGTCAAATTTCACCAAATATATATTATATACTGTACATAAAATATCAAATTTCACCAAATATATATTATATACTCTACATAAAATATGAAAGTCCACCAAATATATATTATCTACTGTACATTAAATATCAAATTTCACAAAATATATGTTATATACTGTTCATGAAATATCAAATTTCATCAAATATATTATACACTGTACTTAAAATATGAAATTACACCAAATATATATGGTGTACTGTACATAAAATATGAAAGTACAACATATATATTATATACTGTACATAAAATATCAAATTTCACCAAATATGTATTATATACTCTACATAAAATATGAAAGTCCACCAAATATATATTATCTACTGTAGATTAAATATCAAATTTCACAAAATATCTGTTATATACTGTTCATGAAATATCAAATTACATCAAATATATTATACACTGTACATAAAATATGAAATTACACCAAATATATATTGTATACTGTACATAAAATATGAAAGTACAACATATATATATTATATACTGTACATAAAATATCAAATTTCACCAAATATGTATTATATACTCTACATAAAATATGAAAGTCCACCAAATATATATTATCTACTGTACATTAAATATCAAATTTCACAAAATATATGTTATATACTGTTCATGAAATATCAAATTTCATCAAATATATTATACACTGTACATAAAATATGAAATTACACCAAATATATATGGTATACTGTACATAAAATATGAAAGTACAACATATATATATTATATACTGTACATAAAATATCAAATTTCACCAAATATGTATTATATACTCTACATAAAATATCAAAGTCCACCAATTATATATTATCTACTGTACATAAAATATCAAATTTCACCAAATATATGTTATATACTGTAGAAAAAATATCAAATTTCACCAAATATATATTATATACTCTACATAAAATATCAAAGTCCACCAAATATATATTATCTACTGTACGTCAAATGTCAAGTTTCACAGAATATATGTTATATACTGTTCATTAAATATCAAATTTCATCAAATATATTATACACTGTACATGAAATATGAAATTACACCAAATATATATTATATACTGTACATAAAATATGAAAGTACACCAAATATATATTATATACTGTACATAAAATATCAAATTTCACCAAATATGTATTATATACTCCACATAAAATATCAAAGTCCACCAATTATATATTATCTACTGTACATAAAATATCAAATTTCACCAAATATATATTATATACTGTAGATAAAATATCAAATTTCACCAAATATATATTATATACTGTACATAAAATATCAAATTCCATCAAATATATTATACACTGTACATAAAATATGAAAGTACACCACATATATATTATATACTGTACATAAAATATCAAATTTCACCAAATATATATTATATACTCTACATAAAATATCAAATTCCACCAAATATGTATTATCTACTGTATATAAAATATGAAAGTACGCCAAATATATATTATATACTGTATATAAAATATCAAATTTAACAATATATATTATATACTGTACATAAAATATCAAATTTCACCAGATATATATTATATACTGTACATAAAATATAAAATTTTATCAAATATATTATATACTGTACATAAAATATGAAAGTACAGCAAATATATATTATATACTGTACATAAAATATCAAATTTCAACAAATATATATTATATCCTCTACATAAAATACAAAAGTCCAAGAAATATATATTATCTACTGTACATAAAATGTCAAATTTCACCAAATATATATTATATACTGTACATAAAATATCAAATTTCACCAAATATATATTATATACTCTACATAAAATATGAAAGTCCACCAAATATATATTATCTACTGTACATTAAATATCAAATTTCACAAAATATATGTTATATACTGTTCATGAAATATCAAATTTCATCAAATATATTATACACTGTACATAAAATATGAAATTACACCAAATATATATTGTATACTGTACATAAAATATGAAAGTACAACATATATATTATATACTGTACATAAAATATCAAATTTCACCAAATATGTATTATATACTCTACATAAAATATGAAAGTCCACCAAATATATATTATCTACTGTACATTAAATATCAAATTTCACAAAATATATGTTATATACTGTGCATGAAATATCAAATTTCATCAAATATATTATACACTGTACATAAAATATGAAATTACACCAAATATATATTGTATACTGTACATAAAATATGAAAGTACAACATATACATATTATATACTGTACATAAAATATCAAATTTCACCAAATATGTATTATATACTCTACATAAAATATCAAAGTCCACCAATTATATATTATCTACTGTACATAAAATATCAAATTTCACCAAATACATATTATATACTGTAGATACAATATCAAATTTCACCAAATATATATTATATACTGTACATAAAATATCAAATTTCATCAAATATATTATATACTGTACATAAAATATGAAAGTACACCAAATATATATAATATACTGTACATAAAATACCAAATTTCACTAAATATATATTATATACTGTACATAAAATGTCAAATTTCACCAAATATATATTATATACTGTACATAAAATATCAAATTTTATCAAATATATTATAAACTGTACATAAAATATGAAAGTACACCAGATATATATAATATACTGAACATAAAATATGCAAGTACACCAAATATATATTATATACTGTACATAAAATATCAAATTTCACCAAATATATATTATATACTCTACATAAAATATCAAATTCCACCAAATATATATTATCTACTGTACATAAAATATGAAAGTAGGCCAAATATATATTATATACTGTATATAAAATATCAAATTTAACAATATATATTATATATTGTACATAAAATATCAAATTTCACCAGATATATATTATATACTGTACATAAAATATCACATTTTATCAAATATATTATATACTGTACATAAAATATGAAAGTACAGCAAATATATATTATATACTGTACATAAAATATCAAAGTTCAACAAATATATATTATATCCTCTACATAAAATATCAAAGTCCACGAAATATATATTATCTACTGTACATAAAATGTCAAATTTCACCAAATATATATTATATACTGTACATAAAATATCAAATTTCACCAAATATATATTATATACTCTACATAAAATATGAAAGTCCACCAAATATATATTATCTACTGTACATTAAATATCAAATTTCACAAAATATATGTTATATACTGTTCATGAAATATCAAATTTCATCAAATATATTATACACTGTACATAAAATATGAAATTACACCAAATATATATTGTATACTGTACATAAAATATGAAAGTACAACATATATATATTATACACTGTACGTATACTATCAAATTTCACCAAATATGTATTATATACTCTACATAAAATATCAAAGTCCACCAATAATATATTATCTAGTGTACATAAAATATCAAATTTCACCAAATATATATTATATACTGTAGATACAATATCAAATTTCACAAAATATATTTTATATACTGTACATAAAATATCAAATTTCATCAAATATATTATATACAGTACATAAAATATGAAAGTACACCAAATATATATAATATACTGTACATAAAATATCAAATTTCACCAAATATATATTATATACTGTACAGAAAATATCAAATTTCCCCAAATATGAAAGTCCGCCAAATATATATTATCTACTGTACATAAAATATCAAATTTCACCAAATATATATTATATACTGTACAGAAAATATCAAATTTCACCAAATATATATTATATACTCTACATAAAATATCAAAGTCCACCAAATATATATTATCTACTGTACGTAAAATGTCAAATTTCACAGAATAAATGTTATATACTGTTCATTAAATATCAAATTTCATCAAATATATTAAACACTGTACATTAAATATGAAATTACACCAAATACATATTATATACTGTACATAAAATATGAAAGTACACCAAATATATATTATATACTGTACATAAAATATCAAATTTCACCAAATATGTATTATATACTCCACATAAAATATCAAAGTCCACCAATTATATATTATCTACTGTACATAAAATATCAAATTTCACCAAATGTATATTATATACTGTAGATAAAATATCAAATTTCACCAAATATATATTATATACTGTACATAAAATATCAAATTCCATCAAATATATTATATACTGTACATAAAATATGAAAGAACACCACATATATATTATATACTGTACATGAAATATCAAATTTCACCAAATATATATTATATACTCTACATAAAATATCAAATTCCACCAAATATATATTATCTACTGTACATAAAATATGAAAGTACGCCAAATATATATTATATACTTTATATAAAATATCAAATTTAACAATATATATTATATACTGTACATAAAATATCAAATTTCACCAGATATATATTATATACTGTACATAAAATATAAAATTTTGTCAAATATATTATATACAGTACATAAAATATGAAAGTACAGCAAATATATATTATATACTGTAGATAAAATATCAAATTTCAACAAATATATATTATATCCTCTACATAAAATATAAAAGTCCAAGAAATATATATTATCTACTGTACATAAAATGTCAAATTTCACCAAATATATATTATATACTGTACATAAAATATCAAATTTCACCAAATATATATTATATACTCTACATAAAATATGAAAGTCCACCAAATATATATTATCTACTGTACATTAAATATCAAATTTCACAAAATATATGTTATATACTGTTCATGAAATATCAAATTTCATCAAATATATTATACACTGTACTTAAAATATGAAATTACACCAAATATATATTGTATACTGTACATAAAATATGAAGGTACAACATATATATATTATATACTGTACATAAAATATCAAATTTCACCAAATATGTATTATATACTCTACATAAAATATGAAAGTCCACCAAATATATATTATCTACTGTACATTAAATATCAAATTTCACAAAATATATGTTATATACTGTTCATGAAATATCAAATTTCATCAAATATATTATACACTGTACTTAAAATATGAAATTACACCAAATATATATTGTATACTGTACATAAAATATGAAAGTACAACATATATATATTATATACTGTACATAAAATATCAAATTTCACCAAATATGTATTATATACTCTACATAAAATATGAAAGTCCACCAAATATATATTATCTACTGTACATTAAATATCAAATTTCACAAAATATATGTTATATACTGTTCATGAAATATCAAATTTCATCAAATATATTATACACTGTACATAAAATATGAAATTACACCAATTATATATTGTATACTGTACATAAAATATGAAAGTACAACATATATATATTATATACTGTACATAAAATATCAAATTTCACCAAATATGTATTATATACTCTACATAAAATATCAAAGTCCACCAATTATATATTATCTACTGTACATAAAATATCAAATTTCACCAAATATATATTATATACTGTAGAGAAAATATCAAATTTCACCAAATATATATTATATACTCTACATAAAATATCAAAGTCCACCAAATATATATTATCTACTGTACGTCAAATGTCAAGTTTCACAGAATATATGTTATATACTGTTCATTAAATATCAAATTTCATCAAATATATTATACACTGTACATGAAATATGAAATTACACCAAATATATATTATATACTGTACATAAAATATGAAAGTACACCAAATATATATTATATACTGTACATAAAATATCAAATTTCACCAAATATGTATTATATACTCCACATAAAATATCAAAGTCCACCAATTATATATTATCTACTGTACATAAAATATCAAATTTCACCAAATATTTATTATATACTGCAGATAAAATATCAAATTTCACCAAATATATATTATATACTGTACATAAAATATCAAATTCCATCAAATATATTATACACTGTACATAAAATATGAAAGTACACCACATATATATTATATACTGTACATAAAATATCAAATTTCACCAAATATATATTATATACTCTACATAAAATATCAAATTCCACCAAATATGTATTATCTACTGTACATAAAATATGAAAGTACGCCAAATATATATTATATACTGTATATAAAATATCAAATTTAACAATATATATTATATACTGTACATAAAATATCAAATTTCACCAGATATATATTATATACTGTACATAAAATATAAAATTTTATCAAATATATTATATACTGTACATAAAATATGAAAGTACAGCAAATATATATTATATACTGTACATAAAATATCAAATTTCAACAAATATATATTATATCCTCTACATAAAATACAAAAGTCCAAGAAATATATATTATCTACTGTACATAAAATGTCAAATTTCACCAAATATATATTATATACTGTACATAAAATATCAAATTTCACCAAATATATATTATATACTCTACATAAAATATGAAAGTCCACCAAATACATATTATCTACTGTACATTAAATATCAAATTTCACAAAATATATGTTATATACTGTTCATGAAATATCAAATTTCATCAAATATATTATACACTGTACATAAAATATGAAATTACACCAAATATATATTGTATACTGTACATAAAATATGAAAGTACAACATATATATATTATATACTGTACATAAAATATCAAATTTCACCAAATATGTATTATATACTCTACATAAAATATGAAAGTCCACCAAATATATATTATCTACTGTACATTAAATATCAAATTTCACAAAATATATGTTATATACTGTGCATGAAATATCAAATTTCATCAAATATATTATACACTGTACATAAAATATGAAATTACACCAAATATATATTGTATACTGTACATAAAATATGAAAGTACAACATATACATATTATATACTGTACATAAAATATCAAATTTCACCAAATATGTATTATATACTCTACATAAAATATCAAAGTCCACCAATTATATATTATCTACTGTACATAAAATATCAAATTTCACCAAATACATATTATATACTGTAGATACAATATCAAATTTCACCAAATATATATTATATACTGTACATAAAATATCAAATTTCATCAAATATATTATATACTGTACATAAAATATGAAAGTACACCAAATATATATAATATACTGTACATAAAATACCAAATTTCACTAAATATATATTATATACTGTACATAAAATGTCAAATTTCACCAAATATATATTATATACTGTACATAAAATATCAAATTTTATCAAATATATTATAAACTGTACATAAAATATGAAAGTACACCAGATATATATTATATACTGAACATAAAATATGCAAGTACACCAAATATATATTATATACTGTACATAAAATATCAAATTTCACCAAATATATATTATATACTCTACATAAAATATCAAATTCCACCAAATATATATTATCTACTGTACATAAAATATGAAAGTAGGCCAAATATATATTATATACTGTATATAAAATATCAAATTTAACAATATATTATATATTGTACATAAAATATCAAATTTCACCAGATATATATTATATACTGTACATAAAATATCACATTTTATCAAATATATTATATACTGTACATAAAATATGAAAGTACAGCAAATATATATTATATACTGTACATAAAATATCAAATTTCAACAAATATATATTATATCCTCTACATAAAATATCAAAGTCCACGAAATATATATTATCTACTGTACATAAAATGTCAAATTTCACCAAATATATATTATATACTGTACATAAAATATCAAATTTCACCAAATATATATTATATACTCTACATAAAATATGAAAGTCCACCAAATATATATTATCTACTGTACATTAAATATCAAATTTCACAAAATATATGTTATATACTGTTCATGAAATATCAAATTTCATCAAATATATTACACACTGTACATAAAATATGAAATTACACCAAATATATATTGTATACTGTACATAAAATATGAAAGTACAACATATATATATTATATACTGTACGTATACTATCAAATTTCACCAAATATGTATTATATACTCTACATAAAATATCAAAGTCCACCAATAATATATTATCTAGTGTACATAAAATATCAAATTTCACCAAATATATATTATATACTGTAGATACAATATCAAATTTCACAAAATATATTTTATATACTGTACATAAAATATCAAATTTCATCAAATATATTATATACTGTACATAAAATATGAAAGTACACCAAATATATATAATATACTGTACATAAAATATCAAATTTCACCAAATATATATTATATACTGTACAGAAAATATCAAATTTCCCCAAATATGAAAGTCCGCCAAATATATATTATCTACTGTACATAAAATATCAAATTTCACCAAATATATATTATATACTGTACAGAAAATATCAAATTTCACCAAATATATATTATATACTCTACATAAAATATCAAAGTCCACCAAATATATATTATCTACTGTGCGTAAAATGTCAAATTTCACAGAATAAATGTTATATACTGTTCATTAAATATCAAATTTCATCAAATATATTAAACACTGTACATGAAATATGAAATTACACCAAATACATATTATATACTGTACATAAAATATGAAAGTACACCAAATATATATTATATACTGTACATAAAATATCAAATTTCACCAAATATGTATTATATACTCCACATAAAATATCAAAGTCCACCAATTATATATTATCTACTGTACATAAAGTATCAAATTTCACCAAATATATATTATATACTGTAGATAAAATATCAAATTTCACCAAATATATATTATATACTGTACATAAAATATCAAATTCCATCAAATATATTATATACTGTACATAAAATATGAAAGTACACCACATATATATTATATACTGTACATGAAATATCAAATTTCACCAAATATATATTATATACTCTACATAAAATATCAAATTCCACCAAATATATATTATCTACTGTACATAAAATATGAAAGTACGCCAAATATATATTATATACTGTATATAAAATATCAAATTTAACAATATATATTATATACTGTACATAAAATATCAAATTTCACCAGATATATATTATATACTGTACATAAAATATAAAATTTTGTCAAATATATTATATACAGTACATAAAATATGAAAGTACAGCAAATATATATTATATACTGTACATAAAATATCAAATTTCAACAAATATATATTATATCCTCTACATAAAATATAAAAGTCCAAGAAATATATATTATCTACTGTACATAAAATGTCAAATTTCACCAAATATATATTATATACTGTACATAAAATATCAAATTTCACCAAATATATATTATATACTCTACATAAAATATGAAAGTCCACCAAATATATATTATCTACTGTACATTAAATATCAAATTTCACAAAATATATGTTATATACTGTTCATGAAATATCAAATTTCATCAAATATATTATACACTGTACTTAAAATATGAAATTACACCAAATATATATTGTATACTGTACATAAAATATGAAGGTACAACATATATATATTATATACTGTACATAAAATATCAAATTTCACCAAATATGTATTATATACTCTACATAAAATATGAAAGTCCACCAAATATATATTATCTACTGTACATTAAATATCAAATTTCACAAAATATCTGTTATATACTGTTCATGAAATATCAAATTTCATCAAATATATTATACACTGTACTTAAAATATGAAATTACACCAAATATATATTGTATACTGTACATAAAATATGAAAGTACAACATATATATATTATATACTGTACATAAAATATCAAATTTCACCAAATATGTATTATATACTCTACATAAAATATGAAAGTCCACCAAATATATATTATCTACTGTACATTAAATATCAAATTTCACAAAATATATGTTATATACTGTTCATGAAATATCAAATTTCATCAAATATATTATACACTGTACATAAAATATGAAATTACACCAATTATATATTGTATACTGTACATAAAATATGAAAGTACAACATATATATATTATATACTGTACATAAAATATCAAATTTCACCAAATATGTATTATATACTCTACATAAAATATCAAAGTCCACCAATTATATATTATCTACTGTACATAAAATATCAAATTTCACCAAATATATATTATATACTGTAGAGAAAATATCAAATTTCACCAAATATATATTATATACTCTACATAAAATATCAAAGTCCACCAAATATATATTATCTACTGTACGTCAAATGTCAAGTTTCACAGAATATATGTTATATACTGTCCATTAAATATCAAATTTCATCAAATATATTATACACTGTACATGAAATATGAAATTACACCAAATATATATTATATACTGTACATAAAATATGAAAGTACACCAAATATATATTATATACTGTACATAAAATATCAAATTTCACCAAATATGTATTATATACTCCACATAAAATATCAAAGTCCACCAATTATATATTATCTACTGTACATAAAATATCAAATTTCACCAAATATATATTATATACTGCAGATAAAATATCAAATTTCACCAAATATATATTATATACTGTACATAAAATATCAAATTCCATCAAATATATTATACACTGTACATAAAATATGAAAGTACACCACATATATATTATATACTGTACATAAAATATCAAATTTCACCAAATATATATTATATACTCTACATAAAATATCAAATTCCACCAAATATGTATTATCTACTGTACATAAAATATGAAAGTACGCCAAATATATATTATATACTGTATATAAAATATCAAATTTAACAATATATATTATATACTGTACATAAAATATCAAATTTCACCAGATATATATTATATACTGTACATAAAATATAAAATTTTATCAAATATATTATATACTGTACATAAAATATGAAAGTACAGCAAATATATATTATATACTGTACATAAAATATCAAATTTCAACAAATATATATTATATCCTCTACATAAAATACAAAAGTCCAAGAAATATATATTATCTACTGTACATAAAATGTCAAATTTCACCAAATATATATTATATACTGTACATAAAATATCAAATTTCACCAAATATATATTATATACTCTACATAAAATATGAAAGTCCACCAAATATATATTATCTACTGTACATTAAATATCAAATTTCACAAAATATATGTTATATACTGTTCATGAAATATCAAATTTCATCAAATATATTATACACTGTACATAAAATATGAAATTACACCAAATATATATTGTATACTGTACATAAAATATGAAAGTACAACATATATATATTATATACTGTACATAAAATATCAAATTTCACCAAATATGTATTATATACTCTACATAAAATATGAAAGTCCACCAAATATATATTATCTACTGTACATTAAATATCAAATTTCACAAAATATATGTTATATACTGTTCATGAAATATCAAATTTCATCAAATATATTATACACTGTACTTAAAATATGAAATTACACCAAATATATATTGTATACTGTACATAAAATATGAAAGTACAACATATACATATTATATACTGTACATAAAATATCAAATTTCACCAAATATGTATTATATACTCTACATAAAATATCAAAGTCCACCAATTATATATTATCTACTGTACATAAAATATCAAATTTCACCAAATACATATTATATACTGTAGATACAATATCAAATTTCACCAAATATATATTATATACTGTACATAAAATATCAAATTTCATCAAATATATTATATACTGTACATAAAATATGAAAGTACACCAAATATATATAATATACTGTACATAAAATACCAAATTTCACTAAATATATATTATATACTGTACATAAAATGTCAAATTTCACCAAATATATATTATATACTGTACATAAAATATCAAATTTTATCAAATATATTATAAACTGTACATAAAATATGAAAGTACACCAGATATATATTATATACTGAACATAAAATATGCAAGTACACCAAATATATATTATATACTGTACATAAAATATCAAATTTCACCAAATATATATTATATACTCTACATAAAATATCAAATTCCACCAAATATATATTATCTACTGTACATAAAATATGAAAGTAGGCCAAATATATATTATATACCGTATATCAAATATCAAATTTAACAATATATATTATATATTGTACATAAAATATCAAATTTCACCAGATATATATTATATACTGTACATAAAATATCACATTTTATCAAATATATTATATACTGTACATAAAATATGAAAGTACAGCAAATATATATTATATACTGTACATAAAATATCAAATTTCAACAAATATATATTATATCCTCTACATAAAATATCAAAGTCCACGAAATATATATTATCTACTGTACATAAAATGTCAAATTTCACCAAATATATATTATATACTGTACATAAAATATCAAATTTCACCAAATATATATTATATACTCTACATAAAATATGAAAGTCCACCAAATATATATTATCTACTGTACATTAAATATCAAATTTCACAAAATATATGTTATATACTGTTCATGAAATATCAAATTTCATCAAATATATTATACACTGTACATAAAATATGAAATTACACCAAATATATATTGTATACTGTACATAAAATATGAAAGTACAACATATATATATTATATACTGTACGTATACTATCAAATTTCACCAAATATGTATTATATACTCTACATAAAATATCAAAGTCCACCAATAATATATTATCTAGTGTACATAAAATATCAAATTTCACCAAATATATATTATATACTGTAGATACAATATCAAATTTCACAAAATATATTTTATATACTGTACATAAAATATCAAATTTCATCAAATATATTATATACTGTACATAAAATATGAAAGTACACCAAATATATATAATATACTGTACATAAAATATCAAATTTCACCAAATATATATTATATACTGTACAGAAAATATCAAATTTCCCCAAATATGAAAGTCCGCCAAATATATATTATCTACTGTACATAAAATATCAAATTTCACCAAATATATATTATATACTGTACAGAAAATATCAAATTTCACCAAATATATATTATATACTCTACATAAAATATCAAAGTCCACCAAATATATATTATCTACTGTGCGTAAAATGTCAAATTTCACAGAATAAATGTTATATACTGTTCATTAAATATCAAATTTCATCAAATATATTAAACACTGTACATGAAATATGAAATTACACCAAATACATATTATATACTGTACATAAAATATGAAAGTACACCAAATATATATTATATACTGTACATAAAATATCAAATTTCACCAAATATGTATTATATACTCCACATAAAATATCAAAGTCCACCAATTATATATTATCTACTGTACATAAAGTATCAAATTTCACCAAATATATATTATATACTGTAGATAAAATATCAAATTTCACCAAATATATATTATATACTGTACATAAAATATCAAATTCCATCAAATATATTATATACTGTACATAAAATATGAAAGTACACCACATATATATTATATACTGTACATGAAATATCAAATTTCACCAAATATATATTATATACTCTACATAAAATATCAAATTCCACCAAATATATATTATCTACTGTACATAAAATATGAAAGTACGCCAAATATATATTATATACTGTATATAAAATATCAAATTTAACAATATATATTATATACTGTACATAAAATATCAAATTTCACCAGATATATATTATATACTGTACATAAAATATAAAATTTTGTCAAATATATTATATACAGTACATAAAATATGAAAGTACAGCAAATATATATTATATACTGTACATAAAATATCAAATTTCAACAAATATATATTATATCCTCTACATAAAATATAAAAGTCCAAGAAATATATATTATCTACTGTACATAAAATGTCAAATTTCACCAAATATATATTATATACTGTACATAAAATATCAAATTTCACCAAATATATATTATATACTCTACATAAAATATGAAAGTCCACCAAATATATATTATCTACTGTACATTAAATATCAAATTTCACAAAATATATGTTATATACTGTTCATGAAATATCAAATTTCATCAAATATATTATACACTGTACTTAAAATATGAAATTACACCAAATATATATTGTATACTGTACATAAAATATGAAAGTACAACATATATATATTATATACTGTACATAAAATATCAAATTTCACCAAATATGTATTATATACTCTACATAAAATATGAAAGTCCACCAAATATATATTATCTACTGTAGATTAAATATCAAATTTCACAAAATATCTGTTATATACTGTTCATGAAATATCAAATTTCATCAAATATATTATACACTGTACATAAAATATGAAATTACACCAAATATATATTATATACTGTACATAAAATATGAAAGTACAACATATATATATTATATACTGTACATAAAATATCAAATTTCACCAAATATGTATTATATACTCTACATAAAATATCAAAGTCCACCAATAATATATTATCTAGTGTACATAAAATATCAAATTTCACCAAATATATATTATATACTGTAGATACAATATCAAATTTCACAAAACATATTTTATATACTGTACATAAAATATCATATTTCATCAAATATATTATATACTGTACATAAAATATGAAAGTACACCAAATATATATAATATACTCTACATAAAATATCAAATTTCACCAAATATATATTATATACTGTACAGAAAATATCAAATTTCACCAAATATGAAAGTCCGCCAAATATATATTATCTACTGTACATAAAATATCAAATTTCACCTAATATATATTATATACTGTACAG
Source organism: Gorilla gorilla gorilla (assembly GCF_029281585.2). Lineage (NCBI taxonomy): Eukaryota > Metazoa > Chordata > Mammalia > Primates > Hominidae > Gorilla > Gorilla gorilla. The sequence continues at coordinate 4,082,137 of NC_073236.2, forward strand.
AAAATATCAAATTTCACCAAATATATATTATATACTCTACATAAAATATCAAAGTCCACCAAATATATATTATCTACTGTACGTAAAATGTCAAATTTCACAGAATATATGTTATATACTGTTCATTAAATATCAAATTTCATCAAATATATTAAACACTGTACATGAAATATGAAATTACACCAAATACATATTATATACTGTACATAAAATATGAAAGTACACCAAATATATATTTTATACTGTACATAAAATATCAAATTTCACCAAATATGTATTATATACTCCACATAAAATATCAAAGTCCACCAATTATATATTATCTACTGTACATAAAATATCAAATCTCACCAAATATATATTATATGCTGTAGATAAAATATCAAATTTCACCAAATATATATTATATACTGTACATAAAATATCAAATTCCATCAAATATATTATATACTGTACATAAAATATGAAAGTACACCACATATATATTATATACTGTACATGAAATATCAAATTTCACCAAATATATATTATATACTCTACATAAAGTATCAAATTCCACCAAATATATATTATCTACTGTACATAAAATATGAAAGTACGCCAAATATATATTATATACTGAATATAAAATATCAAATTTAACAATATATATTATATACTGTACATAAAATATCAAATTTCACCAGATATATATTATATACTGTACATAAAATATAAAATTTTATCAAATATATTATATACTGTACATAAAATATGAAAGTACAGCAAATATATATTATATACTGTACATAAAATATCAAATTTCAACAAATATATATTATATCCTCTACATAAAATATAAAAGTCCAAGAAATATATATTATCTACTGTACATAAAATGTCAAATTTCACCAAATATATATTATATACTGTATATAAAATATCAAATTTCACCAAATATATATTATATACTCTACATAAAATATGAAATTCCACCAAATATATACTATCTACTGTACATTAAATATCAAATTTCACAAAATATATGTTATATACTGTTCATGAAATATCAAATTTCATCAAATATATTATACACTGTACTTAAAATATGAAATTACACCAAATATATATTGAATACTGTACATAAAATATGAAAGTACAACATATATATATTATATACTGTATATAAAATATCAAATTTCACCAAATATGTATTATATACTCTACATAAAATATGAAAGTCCACCAAATATATATTATCTACTGTACATTAAATATCAAATTTCACAAAATATACGTTATATACTGTTCATGAAATATCAAATTTCATCAAATATATTATACACTGTACATAAAATATGAAATTACACCAAATATATATTGTATACTGTACATAAAATATGAAAGTACAACATATATATATTATATACTGTACATAAAATATCAAATTTCACCAAATATGTATTATATACTCTACATAAAATATCAAAGTCCACCAATTATATATTATCTACTGTACATAAAATATCAAATTTCACCAAATATATATTATATACTGTAGAGAAAATATCAAATTTCACCAAATATATATTATATACTCTACATAAAATATCAAAGTCCACCAAATATATATTATCTACTGTACGTAAAATGTCAAATTTCACAGAATATATGTTATATACTGTTCATTAAATATCAAATTTCATCAAATATATTATACACTGTACATGAAATATGAAATTACACCAAATATATATTATATACTGTACATAAAATATGAAAGTACACCAAATATATATTATATACTGTACATAAAATATCAAATTTCACCAAATATGTATTATATACTCCACATAAAATATCAAAGTCCACCAATTATATATTATCTACTGTACATAAAATATCAAATTTCACCAAATATATATTATATACTGTAGATAAAATATCAAATTTCACCAAATATATATTATATACTGTACATAAAATATCAAATTCCATCAAATATATTATATACTGTTCATAAAATGTGAAAGTACACCACATATATATTATATACTCTACATAAAATATCAAATTTCACCAAATATATATTATATACTCTACATAAAATATCAAATTCCACCAAATATGTATTATCTACTGTACATAAAATATGAAAGTACGCCAAATATATATATATACTGTATATAAAATATCAAATTTAACAATATATATTATATACTGTACATAAAATATCAAATTTCACCAGATATATATTATATACTGTACATAAAATATAAAATTTTGTCAAATATATTATATACTGTACATAAAATATGAAAGTACAGCAAATATATATTATATACTGTACATAAAATATCAAATTTCAACAAATATATATTATATCCTCTACATAAAATATCAAAGTCGAAGAAATATATATTATCTACTGTACATAAAATGTCAAATTTCACCAAATATATATTATATACTGTACATAAAATATCAAATTTCACCAAATATATATTATATACTCTACATAAAATTTGAAAGTCCACCAAATATATATTATCTACTGTACATTAAATATCAAATTTCACAAAATATATGTTATATACTGTTCATGAAATATCAAATTTCATCAAATATATTATACACTGTTCATGAAATATGAAATTACACCAAATATATATTATATACTGTACATAAAATATGAAAGTACACCAAATATATATTATATACTGTACATAAAATATCAAATTTCACCAAATATGTATTACATACTCCACATAAAATATCAAAGTCCACCAATTATATATTATCTTCTGTACATTAAATATCAAATTTCACAAAATATATGTTATATACTGTTCATGAAATATCAAATTTCATCAAATATATTTTACACTGTACATAAAATATGAAATTACACCAAATATATATTGTATACTGTACATAAAATATGAAAGTACAACATATATATATTATATACTGTACATAAAATATCAAATTTCACCAAATATGTATTATATACTCTACATAAAATATGAAAGTCCACCAAATATATATTATCTAGTGTACATTAAATATCAAATTTCACAAAATATATGTTATATACTGTTCATGAAATATCAAATTTCATCAAATATATTATACACTGTACGTAAAATATGAAATTACACCAAATATATATTGTATACTGTACATAAAATATGAAAGTACAACATATATATATTATATACTGTACATAAAATATCAAATTTCACCAAATATGTATTATATACTCTACATAAAATATCAAAGTCCACCAATTATATATTATCTACTCTACATAAAATATCAAATTTCACCATATATATATTATATACTGTACAGAAAATATCAAATTTCACCAAATATATATTATATACTCTACATAAAATATCAAAGTCCACCAAATATATATTATCTACTGTACATAAAATGTCAAATTTCACAGAATATATGTTATATACTGTTCATTAAATATCAAATTTCATCAAATATATTATACACTGTACATGAAATATGAAATTACACCAAATATATATTATATACTGTACATAAAATATGAAAGTACACCAAATATATATTGTATACTGTACATAAAATATCAAATTTCACCAAATATGTATTATATACTCCACATAAAATATCAAATCCACCAATTATATATTATCTACTGTACATAAAATATCAAATTTCACCAAATATATATTATATACTGTAGATAAAATACAAAAATACATAAAATATCAAAGTCCAAGAAATATATATTATCTACTGTACATAAAATGTCAAATTTCACCAAATATATATTATATCCTCTACATAAAATATCAAAGTCGAAGAAATATATATTATCTACTGTACATAAAATGTCAAATTTCACCAAATATATATTATATACTGTACATAAAATATCAAATTTCACCAAATATATATTATATACTCTACATAAAATTTGAAAGTCCACCAAATATATATTATCTACTGTACATTAAATATCAAATTTCACAAAATATATGTTATATACTGTTCATGAAATATCAAATTTCATCAAATATATTATACACTGTTCATGAAATATGAAATTACACCAAATATATATTATATACTGTACATAAAATATGAAAGTACACCAAATATATATTATATACTGTACATAAAAAATCAAATTTCACCAAATATGTATTATATACTCCACATAAAATATCAAAGTCCACCAGTTATATATTATCTACTGTACATTAAATATCAAATTTCACAAAATATATGTTATATACTGTTCATGAAATATCAAATTTCATCAAATATATTATACACTGTACATAAAATATGAAATTACACCAAATATATATTGTATACTGTACATAAAATATGAAAGTACAACATATATATATTATATACTGTACATAAAATATCAAATTTCACCAAATATGTATTATATACTCTACATAAAATATGAAAGTCCACCAAATATATATTATCTAGTGTACATTAAATATCAAATTTCACAAAATATATGTTATATACTGTTCATGAAATATCAAATTTCATCAAATATATTATACACTGTACATAAAATATGAAATTACACCAAATATATATTGTATACTGTACATAAAATATGAAAGTACACCAAATATATATTATATACTGTACATAAAATATCAAATTTCACCAAATATGTATTATATACTCCACATAAAATATCAAAGTCCACCAATTATATATTATCTACTGTACACAAAATATCAAATTTCACCAAATATATATTATATACTGTAGATAAAATATCAAATTTCACCAAATATATATTATATACTGTACATAAAATATCAAATTCCATCAAATATATTATATACTGTACATAAAATATGAAAGTACACCACATATATATTATATACTGTACATAAAATATCAAATTTCACCAAATATATATTATATACTCTACATAAAATATCAAATTCCACCAAATATGTATTATCTACTGTACATAAAATATGACAGTACGCCAAATATATATTATATACTGTATACAAAATATCAAATTTAACAATATATATTATATACTGTACATAAAATATCAAATTTCACCAGATATATATTATATACTGTACATAAAATACCAAATTTTATCAAATATATTATATACTGTACATAAAATATGAAAGTACAGCAAATATATATTATATACTGTACATAAAATATCAAATTTCAACAAATATATATTATATCCTCTACATAAAATATCAAAGTCCAAGAAATATATATTATCTACTGTACATAAAATGTCAAATTTCACCAAATATATATTATATACTGTACATAAAATATCAAATTTCACCAAATATATATTATATACTCTACACAAAATATGAAAGTCCACCAAATATATATTATCTACTGTACATTAAATATCAAATTTCACAAAATATATGTTATATACTGTTCATGAAATATCAAATTTCATCAAATATATTATACACTGTTCATGAAATATTAAATTACACCAAATATATATTATATACTGTACATAAAATATGAAAGTACAGCAAATATATATTATATACTGTACATAAAATATGAAATTTCACCAAATATGTGTTACATACTCCACATAAAATATCAAAGTCCACCAATTATATATTATCTACTGTACATTAAATATCAAATTTCACAAAATATATGTTATATACTGTTCATGAAATATCAAATTTCATCAAATATATTATACACTGGACATAAAATATGAAATTACACCAAATATATATTGTATACTGTACATAAAATATGAAAGTACAACATATATATATTATATACTGTACATAAAATATCAAATTTCACCAAATATGTATTATATACTCTACATAAAATATGAAAGTCCACCAAATATATATTATCTAGTGTACATTAAATATCAAATTTCACAAAATATATGTTATATACTGTTCATGAAATATCAAATTTCATCAAATATATTATACACTGTACATAAAATATGAAATTACACCAAATATATATTGTATACTGTACATAAAATATGAAAGTACAATATATATATATTATATACTGTACATAAAATATCAAATTTCACCAAATATGTATTATATACTCTACATAAAATATCAAAGTCCACCAATTATATATTATCTACTGTACGTAAAATATCAAATTTCACCATATACATATTATATACTGTACAGAAAATATCAAATTTCACCAAATATATATTATATACTCTACATAAAATATCAAACTCCACCAAATATATATTATCTACTGTACGTGAAATGTCAAATTTCACAGAATATATGTTATATACTGTTCATTAAATATCAAATTTCATCAAATATATTATACACTGTACATGAAATATGAAATTACACCAAATATATATTATATACTGTACATAAAATATGAAAGTACACCAAATATATATTATATACTGTAGATAAAATATCAAATATCACCACATATGTATTATATACTCCACATAAAATATCAAAGTCCACCAATTATATATTATCTACTGTACATAAAATATCAAATTTCACCAAATATATATTATATACTGTAGATAAAATATCAAATTTCACCAAATATATATTATATACTGTACATAAAATATCAAATTCCATCAAATATGTTATATACTGTACATAAAATATGAAAGTACACCACATATATATTATATACTGTACATAAAATATCAAATTTCACCAAATATATATTATATACTCTACATAAAATATCAAATTCCACCAAATATGTATTATCTACTGTACATAAAATATGAAAGTACGCCAAATATATATTATATACTGTATATAAAATATCAAATTTAACAATATATATTATATACTGTACATAAAATATCAAATTTCACCAGATATATATTATATACTGTACATAAAATACCAAATTTTATCAAATATATTATATACTGTACATAAAATATGAAAGTACAGCAAATATATATTATATACTGTACATAAAATATCAAATTTCAACAAATATATATTATATCCTCTACATAAAATATCAAAGTCCAAGAAATATATATTATCTACTGTACATAAAATGTCAAATTTCACCAAATATATATTATATACTGTACATAAAATATCAAATTTCACCAAATATATATTATATACTCTACACAAAATATGAAAGTCCACCAAATATATATTATCTACTGTACATTAAATATCAAATTTCACAAAATATATGTTATATACTGTTCATGAAATATCAAATTTCATCAAATATATTATACACTGTACATAAAATATGAAATTACACCAAATATATATTGTATACTGTACATAAAATATGAAAGTACAACATATATATATTATATACTGTACATAAAATATCAAATTTCACCAAATATGTATTATATACTCTACATAAAATATCAAAGTCCACCAATTATATATTATCTACTGTACATAAAATATCAAATTTCACCAAATATATATTATATACTGTAGAGAAAATATCAAATTTCACCAAATATATATTATATACTCTACATAAAATATCAAAGTCCACCAAATATATATTATCTACTGTACGTAAAATGTCAAATTTCACAGAATATATGTTATATACTGTTCATTAAATATCAAATTTCATCAAATATATTATACACTGTACATGAAATATGAAATTACACCAAATATATATTATATACTGTACATAAAATATGAAAGTACACCAAATATATATTATATACTGTACATAAAATATCAAATTTCACCAAATATGTATTATATACTCCACATAAAATATCAAAGTCCACCAATTATATATTATCTACTGTACATAAAATATCAAATTTCACCAAATATATATTATATACTGTAGATAAAATATCAAATTTCACCAAATATATATTATATACTGTACATAAAATATCAAATTCCATCAAATATATTATATACTGTTCATAAAATGTGAAAGTACACCACATATATATTATATACTCTACATAAAATATCAAATTTCACCAAATATATATTATATACTCTACATAAAATATCAAATTCCACCAAATATGTATTATCTACTGTACATAAAATATGAAAGTACGCCAAATATATATATATACTGTATATAAAATATCAAATTTAACAATATATATTATATACTGTACATAAAATATCAAATTTCACCAGATATATATTATATACTGTACATAAAATATAAAATTTTGTCAAATATATTATATACTGTACATAAAATATGAAAGTACAGCAAATATATATTATATACTGTACATAAAATATCAAATTTCAACAAATATATATTATATCCTCTACATAAAATATCAAAGTCGAAGAAATATATATTATCTACTGTACATAAAATGTCAAATTTCACATAATATATATTATATACTGTACATAAAATATCAAATTTCACCAAATATATATTATATACTCTACATAAAATATGAAAGTCCACCAAATATATATTATCTACTGTACATTAAATATCAAATTTCACAAAATATATGTTATATACTGTTCATGAAATATCAAATTTCATCAAATATATTATACACTGTTCATGAAATATGAAATTACACCAAATATATATTATATACTGTACATAAAATATGAAAGTACACCAAATATATATTATATACTGTACATAAAATATCAAATTTCACCAAATATGTATTACATACTCCACATAAAATATCAAAGTCCACCAATTATATATTATCTTCTGTACATTAAATATCAAATTTCACAAAATATATGTTATATACTGTTCATGAAATATCAAATTTCATCAAATATATTTTACACTGTACATAAAATATGAAATTACACCAAATATATATTGTATACTGTACATAAAATATGAAAGTACAACATATATATATTATATACTGTACATAAAATATCAAATTTCACCAAATATGTATTATATACTCTACATAAAATATGAAAGTCCACCAAATATATATTATCTAGTGTACATTAAATATCAAATTTCACAAAATATATGTTATATACTGTTCATGAAATATCAAATTTCATCAAATATATTATACACTGTACGTAAAATATGAAATTACACCAAATATATATTGTATACTGTACATAAAATATGAAAGTACAACATATATATATTATATACTGTACATAAAATATCAAATTTCACCAAATATGTATTATATACTCTACATAAAATATCAAAGTCCACCAATTATATATTATCTACTCTACATAAAATATCAAATTTCACCATATATATATTATATACTGTACAGAAAATATCAAATTTCACCAAATATATATTATATACTCTACATAAAATATCAAAGTCCACCAAATATATATTATCTACTGTACGTAAAATGTCAAATTTCACAGAATATATGTTATATACTGTTCATTAAATATCAAATTTCATCAAATATATTATACACTGTACATGAAATATGAAATTACACCAAATATATATTATATACTGTACATAAAATATGAAAGTACACCAAATATATATTATATACTCTACATAAAATATCAAATTTCACCAAATATGTATTATATACTCCACATAAAATATCAAAGTCCACCAATTATATATTATCTACTGTACATAAAATATCAAATTTCACCAAATATATATTATATACTGTAGATAAAATACAAAAATACATAAAATATCAAAGTCCAAGAAATATATATTATCTACTGTACATAAAATGTCAAATTTCACCAAATATATATTATATCCTCTACATAAAATATCAAAGTCGAAGAAATATATATTATCTACTGTACATAAAATGTCAAATTTCACCAAATATATATTATATACTGTACATAAAATATCAAATTTCACCAAATATATATTATATACTCTACATAAAATTTGAAAGTCCACCAAATATATATTATCTACTGTACATTAAATATCAAATTTCACAAAATATATGTTATATACTGTTCATGAAATATCAAATTTCATCAAATATATTATACACTGTTCATGAAATATGAAATTACACCAAATATATATTATATACTGTACATAAAATATGAAAGTACACCAAATATATATTATATACTGTACATAAAAAATCAAATTTCACCAAATATGTATTATATACTCCACATAAAATATCAAAGTCCACCAGTTATATATTATCTACTGTACATTAAATATCAAATTTCACAAAATATATGTTATATACTGTTCATGAAATATCAAATTTCATCAAATATATTATACACTGTACATAAAATATGAAATTACACCAAATATATATTGTATACTGTACATAAAATATGAAAGTACAACATATATATATTATATACTGTACATAAAATATCAAATTTCACCAAATATGTATTATATACTCTACATAAAATATGAAAGTCCACCAAATATATATTATCTAGTGTACATTAAATATCAAATTTCACAAAATATATGTTATATACTGTTCATGAAATATCAAATTTCATCAAATATATTATACACTGTACATAAAATATGAAATTACACCAAATATATATTGTATACTGTACATAAAATATGAAAGTACACCAAATATATATTATATACTGTACATAAAATATCAAATTTCACCAAATATGTATTACATACTCCACATAAAATATCAAAGTCCACCAATTATATATTATCTACTGTACATTAAATATCAAATTTCACAAAATATATGTTATATACTGTTCATGAAATATCAAATTTCATCAAATATATTATACACTGTACATGAAATATGAAATTACACCAAATATATATTATATACTGTACATAAAATATGAAAGTACACCAAATATATATTATATACTGTACATGAAATATCAAATTTCACCAAATATGTATTATATACTCCACATAAAATATCAAAGTCCACCAATTATATATTATCTACTGTACACAAAATATCAAATTTCACCAAATATATATTATATACTGTAGATAAAATATCAAATTTCACCAAATATATATTATATACTGTACATAAAATATCAAATTCCATCAAATATATTATATACTGTACATAAAATATGAAAGTACACCACATATATATTATATACTGTACATAAAATATCAAATTTCACCAAATATATATTATATACTCTACATAAAATATCAAATTCCACCAAATATGTATTATCTACTGTACATAAAATATGACAGTACGCCAAATATATATTATATACTGTATACAAAATATCAAATTTAACAATATATATTATATACTGTACATAAAATATCAAATTTCACCAGATATATATTATATACTGTACATAAAATACCAAATTTTATCAAATATATTATATACTGTACATAAAATATGAAAGTACAGCAAATATATATTATATACTGTACATAAAATATCAAATTTCAACAAATATATATTATATCCTCTACATAAAATATCAAAGTCCAAGAAATATATATTATCTACTGTACATAAAATGTCAAATTTCACCAAATATATATTATATACTGTACATAAAATATCAAATTTCACCAAATATATATTATATACTCTACACAAAATATGAAAGTCCACCAAATATATATTATCTACTGTACATTAAATATCAAATTTCACAAAATATATGTTATATACTGTTCATGAAATATCAAATTTCATCAAATATATTATACACTGTTCATGAAATATTAAATTACACCAAATATATATTATATACTGTACATAAAATATGAAAGTACAGCAAATATATATTATATACTGTACATAAAATATGAAATTTCACCAAATATGTGTTACATACTCCACATAAAATATCAAAGTCCACCAATTATATATTATCTACTGTACATTAAATATCAAATTTCACAAAATATATGTTATATACTGTTCATGAAATATCAAATTTCATCAAATATATTATACACTGGACATAAAATATGAAATTACACCAAATATATATTGTATACTGTACATAAAATATGAAAGTACAACATATATATATTATATACTGTACATAAAATATCAAATTTCACCAAATATGTATTATATACTCTACATAAAATATGAAAGTCCACCAAATATATATTATCTAGTGTACATTAAATATCAAATTTCACAAAATATATGTTATATACTGTTCATGAAATATCAAATTTCATCAAATATATTATACACTGTACATAAAATATGAAATTACACCAAATATATATTGTATACTGTACATAAAATATGAAAGTACAATATATATATATTATATACTGTACATAAAATATCAAATTTCACCAAATATGTATTATATACTCTACATAAAATATCAAAGTCCACCAATTATATATTATCTACTGTACGTAAAATATCAAATTTCACCATATACATATTATATACTGTACAGAAAATATCAAATTTCACCAAATATATATTATATACTCTACATAAAATATCAAACTCCACCAAATATATATTATCTACTGTACGTGAAATGTCAAATTTCACAGAATATATGTTATATACTGTTCATTAAATATCAAATTTCATCAAATATATTATACACTGTATATGAAATATGAAATTACACCAAATATATATTATATACTGTACATAAAATATGAAAGTACACCAAATATATATTATATACTGTAGATAAAATATCAAATATCACCACATATGTATTATATACTCCACATAAAATATCAAATTCCACCAATTATATATTATCTACTGTACATAAAATATCAAATTTCACCAAATATATATTATATACTGTAGATAAAATATCAAATTTCACCAAATATATATTATATACTGTACATAAAATATCAAATTCCATCAAATATGTTATATACTGTACATAAAATATGAAAGTACACCACATATATATTATATACTGTACATAAAATATCAAATTTCACCAAATATATATTATATACTCTACATAAAATATCAAATTCCACCAAATATTTATTATCTACTGTACATAAAATATGAAAGTATGCCAAATATATATTATATACTGTATATAAAATATCAAATTTAACAATATATATTATATACTGTACATAAAATATCAAATTTCACCAGATATATATTATATACTGTACATAAAATACCAAATTTTATCAAATATATTATATACTGTACATAAAATATGAAAGTACAGCAAATATATATTATATACTGTACATAAAATATCAAATTTCAACAAATATATATTATATCCTCTACATAAAATATCAAAGTCCAAGAAATATATATTATCTACTGTACATAAAATGTCAAATTTCACCAAATATATATTATATACTGTACATAAAATATCAAATTTCACCAAATATATATTATATACTCTACACAAAATATGAAAGTCCACCAAATATATATTATCTACTGTACATTAAATATCAAATTTCACAAAATATATGTTATATACTGTTCATGAAATATCAAATTTCATCAAATATATTATACACTGTTCATGAAATATGAAATTACACCAAATATATATTATATACTGTTCATGAAATATGAAATTACACCAAATATATATTATATACTGTACATAAAATATCAAATTTCACCAAATATGTATTACATACTCCACATAAAATATCAAAGTCCACCAATTATATATTATCTACTGTACATTAAATATCAAATTTCACAAAATATATGTTATATACTGTTCATGAAATATCAAATTTCATCAAATATATTATACACTGTACATAAAATATGAAATTACACCAAATATATATTGTATACTGTACATAAAATATGAAAGTACAACATATATATATTATATACTGTACATAAAATATCAAATTTCACCAAATATGTATTATATACTCTACATAAAGTATGAAAGTCCACCAAATATATATTATCTAGTGTACATTAAATATCAAATTTCACAAAATATATGTTATATACTGTTCATGAAATATCAAATTTCATCAAATATATTATACACTGTACATAAAATATGAAATTACACCAAATATGTATTGTATACTGTACATAAAATATGAAAGTACAACATATATATATTATATACTGTACATAAAATATCAAATTTCACCAAATATGCATTATATACTCTACATAAAATATGAAAGTCCACCAAATATATATTATCTAGCGTACATTAAATATCAAATTTCACAAAATATATGTTATATACTGTTCATGAAATATCAAATTTCATCAAATATATTATACACTGTACATAAAATATGAAATTACACCAAATATATATTGTATACTGTACATAAAATATGAAAGTACAACATATATATATTATATACTGTACATAAAATATCAAATTTCACCAAATATGTATTACATACTCCACATAAAATATCAAAGTCCACCAATTATATATTATCCACTGTACATTAAATATCAAATTTCACAAAATATATGTTTTATACTGTTCATGAAATATCAAATTTCATCAAATATATTATACACTGTCCATAAAATATGAAATTACACCAAATATATATTGTATACTGTACATAAAATATGAAAGTACAACTTATATATATTATATACTGTATATAAAATATCAAATTTCACCAAATATGTATTATATACTGTACATAAAATACCAAATTTCACTAAATATATATTATATACTGTACATAAAATATGAAAGTCCGCCAAATATATATTATCTACTGTACAGAAAATATCAAATTTCACCAAATATATATTATATACTCTACATAAAATATCAAAGTCCACCAAATATATATTATCTACTGTACGTAAAATGTCAAATTTCACAGAATATATGTTATATACTGTTCATGAAATATCAAATTTCATCAAATATATTATACACTGTACATAAAATATGAAATTACACCAAATATATATTGTATACTGTACATAAAATATGAAAGTACAACATATATATATTATATACTGTACATAAAATATCAAATTTCACCAAATATGTATTATATACTCTACATAAAATATCAAAGTCCACCAATAATATATTATCTACTGTACATAAAATATCAAATTTCACCAAATATATATTATATACTGTAGATACAATATCAAATTTCACAAAATATATATTATATACTGTACATAAAATATCAAATTTCATCAAATATATTATATACTGTACATAAAATATGAAAGTACACCAAATATATATAATATACTGTACATAAAATACCAAATTTCACTAAATATATATTATATACTGTACATAAAATATCAAATTTCACCAAATATATATTATATACTGTACATAAAATATCAAATTTTATCAAATATATTATACACTGTACATAAAATATATAAGTACAGCCAATATATATTATATACTGTACATAAAATATCAAATTTCATCAAATATATATTATATACTCTACATAAAATATGAATTCCGCCAAATATATATTATCTAGTGTTCATAAAATATCAAATTTCACCAAATATATATTATACACTGTACAGAAAATATCAAATTTCACCAAACATATATTATATACTCTACATATAATATCAAAGTCCACCAAATATATATTATCTACTGTACGTAAAATGTCAAATTTCACAAAAAATATGTTATATACGGTTCATTAAATATCAAATTTCATCAAATATATTATTCACTGTACATGAAATATGAAATTACACCAAATATATATTATGTACTGTACATAAAATATGAAAGTACACCAAATATATATTATATACTGTACATAAAATATCAAATTTCACCAAATCTGTATTATGTACTCTACATAAAATATCATAGTCCACCAATTATATATTATCTACTGTACATAAAATATCAAATTTCACCAAATATATATTATATACTGTAGATAAAATATCAAATTTCACCAAATATATATTATATACTGGAGATAAAATATCAAATTTCACCAAATATATATATTTATACAGTACATAAAATATCAAATTCCATCAAATATATTATATACTGTACATAAAATATGAAAGTACACCAAATATATAAAATATACTGTACATGAAATATGAAAGTACACCACAGATATATTATATACTGTACATAAAATATCAAATTTCACCAAATATATATTATATACTCTACATAAAATATCAAATTCCACAAAATATATATTATCTACTATTCATAAAATATGAAAGTACGCCAAATATATATTATATACTGTACATAAAATATCAAATTTCAACAAATATATGTTATATCCTCTACATAAGATATCAAAGTCCACGAAATATATATTATCTACTGTACATAAAATACCAAATTTCAACAAATATATATTATATACTGTATATAAAATATCAAATTTAACCAAATATATATTATATACTCTAAATAAAATATGAAAGTCCACCAAATATATTTTATCTACTGTACATTAAATAACAAATTTCACAAAATATCTGTTATATACTGTTCATGAAATATCAAATTTCATCAAATATATTATACACTGTACATAAAATATGAAATTACACGAAATATATATTGTATACTGTACATAAAATATGAAAGTACAACATATATATATTATATACTGTACATAAAATATCAAACTTCACCAAATATGTATTATATACTCTACATAAAATATCAAATCCACCAATTATATATTATCTACTGTACATAAAATATCAAATTCCACCAAATATATATTATATACTGTAGATACAATATCAAATTTCACAAAATATATATTATATACTGTACATAAAATATCAAATTTCATCAAATATATTATATACTGTACATAAAATATGAAAGTACACCAAATATATATAATATACTGTACATAAAGTACCAAATTTCACTAAATATATATTATACACTGTACATAAAATATCAAATTTCACCAAATATATATTATATACTGTACATAAAATATCAAATTTTATCAAATATATTATATACTGTACATAAAATATATAAGTACAGCAAATATATGTTATATACTGTACATAAAATATCAAATTTCATCAAATATATATTATATACTCTACATAAAATATGAAAGTCCGCCAAATATATATTATCTACTGTACATAAAATATCAAATTTCACAAAATATATATTATACACTGTACAGAAAATATCAAATTTCAACAAATATATATTATATACTCTACATAAAATATCAAAGTCCACCAAATATATATTATCTACTGTACGTAGAATGTCAAATTTCACAAAATATATGTTATATACTGTTCATGAAATATCAAATTTCATCAAATATATTATACACTGTACATGAAATGTGAAATTACACCAAATATATATTATATACTGTACATAAAATATGAAAGTACACCAAATATATATTATATACTGTACATAAAAGATCAAATTTCACCAAATATGTATTATGTACTCTACATAAAATATCAAAGTCCACGAATTATATATTATCTACTGTACATAAAATATCAAATTTCACCAAATATATATTATATACTGTAGATAAAATATCAAATTTCACCAAATATATATTATATACTGTACATAAAATATCAAATTTCATGAAATATATTATATACTGTACATAAAATATGAAAGTACACCAAATATATATTATATACTGTACATAAAATATGAAAGTACACCACATATATATTATATACTGTACATAAAATATCAAATTTCACCAAATATATATTATATACTCTACATAAAATATCAAATTCCACCAAATGTATATTATCCACTGTACATAAAATATGAAAGTACGCCAAATATATATTATATACTGTACATAAAATATCAAATTTCAACAAATATATGTTATATCCTCTACATAAGATATCAAATTGCACGAAATATATATTATCTACTGTACATAAAATACCAAATTTCACCAAATATATATTATATACTGTATATAAAATATCAAATTTCACCAAATATATATTATATACTCTACATAAAATATGAAAGTCCACCAAATATATATTATCTACTGTACATTAAATATCAAATTTCACAAAATATATGTTATATACTGTTCATGAAATATCAAATTTCATCAAATATATTATACACTGTACATAAAATATGAAGTTACACGAAATATATATTGTATACTGTACATAAAATATGAAAGTACAACATATATATATTATATACTGTACATAAAATATCAAACTTCACCAAATATGTATTATATACTCTACATAAAATATCAAATCCACCAATTATATATTATCTACTGTACATAAAATATCAAATTTCACCAAATATATATTATATACTGTAGATACAATATCAAATTTCACAAAATATATATTATATACTGTACATAAAATATCAAATTTCATCAAATATATTATATACTGTACATAAAATATGAAAGTACACGAAATATATATAATATACTGTACATAAAGTACCAAATTTCACTAAATATATATTATACACTGTACATAAAATATCAAATTTCACCAAATATATATTATATACTGTACATAAAATATCAAATTTTATCAAATATATTATATACTGTACATAAAATATATAAGTACAGCAAATATATGTTATATACTGTACATAAAATATCAAATTTCATCAAATATATATTATATACTCTACATAAAATATGAAAGTCCGCCAAATATATATTATCTACTGTACATAAAATATCAAATTTCACAAAATATATATTATACACTGTACAGAAAATATCAAATTTCAACAAATATATATTATATACTCTACATAAAATATCAAAGTCCACCAAATATATATTATCTACTGTACGTAGAATGTCAAATTTCACAAATTATATGTTATATACTGTTCATGAAATATCAAATTTCATCAAATATATTATACACTGTACATGAAATATGAAATTACACCAAATATATATTATATACTGTACATAAAATATGAAAGTACACCAAATATATATTATATACTGTACATAAAAGATCAAATTTCACCAAAGATGTATTATATACTCCACATAAAATATCAAAGTCCACCAATTATATATTATCTACTGTACATAAAATATCAAATTTCACCAAATATATATTATCTACTGTACATAAAATATCAAATTTCACCAAATATATATTATGTACTGTACATAAAATATCAAATTTCATCAAATATATTATATAGTGTAAATAAAATATGAAAGTACACCAAATATATATTATATACTGTACATAAAATATGAAAGTACACCACATATATATTATATACTGTACATAAAATATGAAATTTCACCAAATATATATTATATACTCTACATAAAATATCAAATTCCACCAAATATATATTATCTACTGTACATAAAATATGAAATTACGCCAAATATATATTATATACGGTATATAAAATATCAAATTTAACAATATATATTATATACTGTACATAAAATACAAATTTCACCAGATATATATTATATACTATACATAAAATATCAAATGTTATCAAATATATTATATACAGTACATAAAATATGAAAGTACAGCAAATATATATTATATACTGTACAGAAAATATCAAATTTCACCAGGTATATATTATATACTGTACATAAAATATCAAATTTTATCAAATATATTATATACTGTACATAAAATATGAAAGTACAGCAAATATATATTATATACTGTACATAAAATATCAAATTTCAACAAATATATATTATATCCTCTACATAAAATTTCAAAGTCCAAGAAATATATTTTATCTACTGTACATAAAATGTCAAATTTCACCAAATATATATTATATACTGTACATAAAATATCAAATTTCACCAAATATATATTATATACTCTACATAAAATATGAAAGTCCACCAAATATATATTATCTACTGTACATTAAATATCAAATTTCAAAAAATATATGTTATATACTGTTCATGAAATATCAAATTTCATCAATTATATTATACACTGTACATAAAATATGAAATTACACCAAATATATATTGTATACTGTACATAAAATATGAAAGTACAACATATATATATTATATACTGTACATAAAATATCAAATTTCACCAAATATGTATTATATACTCTACATAAAATATGAAAGTCCACCAAATATATATTATCTACTGTACATTAAATATCAAATTTCACAAAATATATGTTATATACTGTTCATGAAATATCAAATTTCATCAAATATATTATACACTGTACATAAAATATGAAATTACACCAAATATATATTGTATACTGTACATAAAATATGAAAGTACAACATATATATATTATATACTGTACATAAAATATCAAATTTCACCAAATATGTATTATATACTCTACATAAAATATGAAAGTCCACCAAATATATATTATCTAGCGTACATTAAATATCAAATTTCACAAAATATATGTTATATACTGTTCATGAAATATCAAATTTCATCAAATATATTATACACTGTACATAAAATATGAAATTACACCAAATATATATTGTATACTGTACATAAAATATGAAAGTACACCAAATATATATTATATACTGTACATAAAACATCAAATTTCACCAAATATGTGTTACATACTCCACATAAAATATCAAAGTCCACCAATTATATATTATCTACTGTACATTAAATATCAAATTTCACAAAATATATGTTATATACTGTTCATGAAATATCAAATTTCATCAAATATATTATACACTGGACATAAAATATGAAATTACACCAAATATATATTGTATACTGTACATAAAATATGAAAGTACAACATATATATATTATATACTGTACATAAAATATCAAATTTCACCAAATATGTATTATATACTCTACATAAAATATGAAAGTCCACCAAATATATATTATCTAGTGTACATTAAATATCAAATTTCACAAAATATATGTTATATACTGTTCATGAAATATCAAATTTCATCAAATATATTATACACTGTACATAAAATATGAAATTACACCAAATATATATTGTATACTGTACATAAAATATGAAAGTACAATATATATATATTATATACTGTACATAAAATATCAAATTTCACCAAATATGTATTATATACTCTACATAAAATATCAAAGTCCACCAATTATATATTATCTACTGTACATAAAATATCAAATTTCACCATATACATATTATATACTGTACAGAAAATATCAAATTTCACCAAATATATATTATATACTCTACATAAAATATCAAAGTCCACCAAATATATATTATCTACTGTACGTAAAATGTCAAATTTCACAGAATATATGTTATATACTGTTCATTAAATATCAAATTTCATCAAATATATTATACACTGTACATGAAATATGAAATTACACCAAATATATATTATATACTGTACATAAAATATGAAAGTAAACCAAATATATATTATATACTGTACATAAAATATCAAATTTCACCAAATATGTATTATATACTCCACATAAAATATCAAAGTCCACCAATTATATATTATCTACTGTACATAAAATATCAAATTTCACCAAATATATATTATATACTGTAGATAAAATATCAAATTTCACCAAATATATATTATATACTGTACATAAAATATCAAATTCCATCAAATATATTATATACTGTACATAAAATATGAAAGTACACCACATATATATTATATACTGTACATAAAATATCAAATTTCACCAAATATATATTATATACTCTACATAAAATATC
This sequence comes from Gorilla gorilla gorilla, assembly GCF_029281585.2. Lineage (NCBI taxonomy): Eukaryota > Metazoa > Chordata > Mammalia > Primates > Hominidae > Gorilla > Gorilla gorilla. The sequence goes on from NC_073236.2 coordinate 4,103,811, forward strand.
AAATTCCACCAAATATGTATTATCTACTGTACATAAAATATGACAGTACGCCAAATATATATTATATACTGTATACAAAATATCAAATTTAACAATATATATTATATACTGTACATAAAATATCAAATTTCACCAGATATATATTATATACTGTACATAAAATACCAAATTTTATCAAATATATTATATACTGTACATAAAATATGAAAATACAGCAAATATATATTATATACTGTACATAAAATATCAAATTTCAACAAATATATATTATATCCTCTACATAAAATATCAATGTCCAAGAAATATATATTATCTACTGTACATAAAATGTCAAATTTCACCAAATATATATTATATACTGTACATAAAATATCAAATTTCACCAAATATATATTATATACTCTACACAAAATATGAAAGTCCACCAAATATATATTATCTACTGTACATTAAATATCAAATTTCACAAAATATATGTTATATACTGTTCATGAAATATCAAATTTCATCAAATATATTATACACTGTACATAAAATATGAAATTACACCAAATATATATTGTATACTGTACATAAAATATGAAAGTACAACATATATATATTATATACTGTACATAAAATATCAAATTTCACCAAATATGTATTACATACTCTACATAAAATATGAAAGTCCACCAAATATATATTATCTAGTGTACATTAAATATCAAATTTCACAAAATATATGTTATATACTGTTCATGAAATATCAAATTTCATCAAATATATTATACACTGTACATAAAATATGAAATTACACCAAATATATATTGTATACTGTACATAAAATATGAAAGTACAACATATATATATTATATACTCTACATAAAATATCAAAGTCCACCAATTATATATTATCTACTGTACACAAAATATCAAATTTCACCAAATATATATTATATACTGTAGATACAATATCAAATTTCACAAAATATATATTATATACTGTACATAAAATATCAAATTTCATCAAATATATTATATACTGTACATAAAATATGAAAGAACACCAAATATATATAATATACTGTACATAAAATACCAAATTTCACTAAATATATATTATATACTGTACATAAAATATCAAATTTCAGCAAATATATATTATATACTATACATAAAATATCAAATTTTATCAAATATATTATATACTGTACATAAAATATATAAGTACAGCAAATATATATTATATACTGTACATAAAATATCAAATTTCATCAAATATATATTATATACTCTACATAAAATATGAAAGTCCGCCAAATATATATTATCTACTGTACATAAAATATCAAATTTCACCAAATATATATTATATACTCTACATAAAATATCAAAGTCCACCAAATATATATTATCTATTGTACGTCAAATGTCAAATTTCACAGAATATATGTTTTATACTGTTCATTAAATATCAAATTTCATCAAATATATTATACACTGTACATGAAATATTAAATTACACCAAATATATATTATATAATGTACATAAAATATGAAAGTACACCAAATATATATTATATACTGTACATAAAATATCAAATTTCAACAAATATATATTATATCCTCTACATAAAATATGAAAGTCCAAGAAATATATATTATCTACTGTACATAAAATGTCAAATTTCACCAAATATATATTATATACTGTACATAAAATATCAAATATCACCAAATATATATTATATACTCTACATAAAATATGAAAGTCCACCAAATATATATTATCTACTGTACATTAAATATCAAATTTCACAAAATATATGTTATATACTGTTCATGAAATATCAAATTTCATCAAATATGTTATACACTGTACATAAAATATGAAATTACACCAAATATATATTGTATACTGTACATAAAATATGTAAGTACAACATATATATTATATACTGTACATAAAATATCAAATTTCACCAAATATGTATTATATACTCTACATAAAATATCAAAGTCCACCAATTATATATTATCTACTGTACATAAAATATCAAATTTCACCAAATATATATTATATACTGTAGATACAATATCAAATTTCACAAAATATACGTTATATACTGTCCATAAAATATCAAATATCATCAAATATATTATATACTGTACATAAAATATGAAAGTACACCAAATATATATAATATACTGTACATAAAATACCAAATTTCACTAAATATATATTATATACTGTACATAAAATATCAAATTTCACCAAATATATATTATATACTGTACATAAAATATCAAATTTTATCAAATATATTATATACTGTACATAAAATATATAAGTACAGCAAATATATATTATATACTGTACATAAAATATCAAATTTCATCAAATATATATTATATACTCTACATAAAATATGAAAGTCGGCCAAATATATATTATCTACTGTACATAAAATATCAAATTTCACCAAATATATATTATATACTCTACATAAAATATCAAAGTCCACCAAATATATATTATCTACTGTACGTAAAATGTCAAATTTCACAAAATATATGTTATATACTGTTCATGAAATATCAAATTTCATCAAATATATTATACTCTGTTCATGAAATATGAAATTACACCAAATATATATTATATACTGTACATAAAATATGAAAGTACACCAAATATATATTATATACTGTACATAAAATATCAAATTTCACCAAATATGTATTACATACTCCACATAAAATATCAAAGTCCACCAATTATATATTATCTACTGTACATAAAATACCAAATTTCACTAAATATATATTATATACTGTACATAAAATATCAAATTTCACCAAATATATATTATATACTGTACATAAAATATCAAATTTTATCAAATATATTATATACTGTACATAAAATATATAAGTACAGCAAATATATATTACATACTGTACATAAAATATCAAATTTCACCAAATATGTATTACATACTCCACATAAAATATCAAAGTCCACCAATTATATATTATCTACTGTACATTAAATATCAAATTTCACAAAATATATGTTTTATACTGTTCATGAAATATCAAATTTCGTCAAATATATTATACACTGTACATAAAATATGAAATTACACCAAATATATATTGTATACTGTACATAAAATATGAAAGTACAACAAATATATATTATATACTGTACATAAAATATCAAATTTCACCAAATATGTATTATATACTGTACATAAAATACCAAATTTCACTAAATATATAATATATACTGTACATAAAATATCAAATTTCACCAAATATATATTATATACTGTACAGAAAATATCAAATTTCATCAAATATATTATACACTGTACATAAAATATGAAATTACACCAAATATATATTATATACTGTACATAAAATATGAAAGTACAACATATATATATTATATACTGTACATAAAATATCAAATTTCACCAAATATGTATTATATACTGTACATAAAATACCAAATTTCACTAAATATATATTATATACTGTACATAAATTATCAAATTTCACCAAATATATATTATATACTGTACAGAAAATATCAAATTTCACCAAATATATATTATATACTCTACATAAAATATCAAAGTCCACCAAATATATATTATCTACTGTACGTAAAATGTCAAATTTCACAGAATATATGTTATATAATGTTCATTAAATATCAAATTTCATCAAATATATTATACACTGTACATGAAATATGAAATTACACCAGATATATATTATATACTGTACATAAAATATGAAAGTACACCAAATATATATTATATACTGTACATAAAATATCAAATTTCACCAAATATGTATTATATACTCCACATAAAATATCAAAGTCCACCAATTATATATTATCTACTGTACATAAAATATCAAATTTCACCAAATATATATTATATACTGTTGATAAAATATCAAATTTCACCAAATATATATTATATACTGTACATAAAATATCAAATTCCATCAAATATATTATATACTGTACATAAAATATGAAAGTACACCACATATATATTATATACTGTACATAAAATATCAAATTTCACCCAATATATATTATATACTCTACATAAAATATCAAATTCCACCAAATATGTATTATCTACTGTACATAAAATATGAAAGTACGCCAAATATATATTATATACTGTATATAAAATATCAAATTTAACAATATATATTATATACTGTACATGAAATATCAAATTTCACCAGATATATATTATATACTGTACATAAAATACCAAATTTTATCAAATATATTATATACTGTACATAAAATATGAAAGTACAGCAAATATATATTATATACTGTACATAAAATATCAAATTTCAACAAATATATATTATATCCTCTACATAAAATATCAAAGTCCAAGAAATATATATTATCTACTGTACATAAAACGTCAAATTTCACCAAATATATATTATATACTGTACATAAAATATCAAATTTCAGCAAATATATATTATATACTATACATAAAATATCAAATTTTATCAAATATATTATATACTGTACATAAAATATATAAGTACAGCAAATATATATTATATACTGTACATAAAATATCAAATTTCATCAAATATATATTATATACTCTACATAAAATATGAAAGTCCGCCAAATATATATTATCTACTGTACATAAAATATCAAATTTCACCAAATATATATTATATACTCTACATAAAATATCAAAGTCCACCAAATATATATTATCTATTGTACGTCAAATGTAAAATTTCACAGAATATATGTTATATACTGTTCATTAAATATCAAATTTCATCAAATATATTATACACTGTACATGAAATATTAAATTACACCAAATATATATTATATACTGTACATAAAATATGAAAGTACACCAAATATATATTATATACTGTACATAAAATATCAAATTTCAACAAATATATATTATATCCTCTACATAAAATATGAAAGTCCAAGAAATATATATTATCTACTGTACATAAAATGTCAAATTTCACCAAATATATATTATATACTGTACATAAAATATCAAATATCACCAAATATATATTATATACTCTACATAAAATATGAAAGTCCACCAAATATATATTATCTACTGTACATTAAATATCAAATTTCACAAAATATATGTTATATACTGTTCATGAAATATCAAATTTCATCAAATATGTTATACACTGTACATAAAATATGAAATTACACCAAATATATATTGTATACTGTACATAAAATATGTAAGTACAACATATATATATTATATACTGTACATAAAATATCAAATTTCACCAAATATGTATTATATACTCTACATAATATATCAAAGTCCACCAATTATATATTATCTACTGTACATAAAATATCAAATTTCACCAAATATATATTATATACTGTAGATACAATATCAAATTTCACAAAATATACGTTATATACTGTCCATAAAATATCAAATATCATCAAATATATTATATACTGTACATAAAATATGAAAGTACACCAAATATATATAATATACTGTACATAAAATACCAAATTTCACTAAATATATATTATATACTGTACATAAAATATCAAATTTCACCAAATATATATTATATACTGTACATAAAATATCAAATTTTATCAAATATATTATATACTGTACATAAAATATATAAGTACAGCAAATATATATTATATACTGTACATAAAATATCAAATTTCATCAAATATATATTATATACTCTACATAAAATATGAAAGTCGGCCAAATATATATTATCTACTGTACATAAAATATCAAATTTCACCAAATATATATTATATACTCTACATAAAATATCAAAGTCCACCAAATATATATTATCTACTGTACGTAAAATGTCAAATTTCACAAAATATATGTTATATACTGTTCATGAAATATCAAATTTCATCAAATATATTATACTCTGTTCATGAAATATGAAATTACACCAAATATATATTATATACTGTACATAAAATATGAAAGTACACCAAATATATATTATATACTGTACATAAAATATCAAATTTCACCAAATATGTATTACATACTCCACATAAAATATCAAAGTCCACCAATTATATATTATCTACTGTACATAAAATACCAAATTTCACTAAATATATATTATATACTGTACATAAAATATCAAATTTCACCAAATATATATTATATACTGTACATAAAATATCAAATTTTATCAAATATATTATATACTGTACATAAAATATATAAGTACAGCAAATATATATTATATACTGTACATAAAATATCAAATTTCACCAAATATGTATTACATACTCCACATAAAATATCAAAGTCCACCAATTATATATTATCTACTGTACATTAAATATCAAATTTCACAAAATATATGTTTTATACTGTTCATGAAATATCAAATTTCGTCAAATATATTATACACTGTACATAAAATATGAAATTACACCAAATATATATTGTATACTGTACATAAAATATGAAAGTACAACAAATATATATTATATACTGTACATAAAATATCAAATTTCACCAAATATGTATTATATACTGTACATAAAATACCAAATTTCACTAAATATATAATATATACTGTACATAAAATATCAAATTTCACCAAATATATATTATATACTGTACAGAAAATATCAAATTTCAGCAAATATATATTATATACTCTACATAAAATATCAAAGTACACCAAATATATATTATCTACTGTACGTAAAATGTCAAATTTCACAGAATATATGTTATATACTGTTCATTAAATATCAAATTTCATCAAATATATTATACACTGTACATGAAATATGAAATTACACAAAATATATATTATATACTGTACATAAAATATGAAAGTACACCAAATATATATTATATACTGTACATAAAATATCAAATTTCACCAAATATGTATTATATTCTCCACATAAAATATCAAAGTCCACCAATTATATATTATCTACTGTACATAAAATATCAAATTTCACCAAATATATATTATATACTGTAGATAAAATATCAAATTTCACCAAATATATATTATATACTGTACATAAAATATCAAATTCCATCAAATATATTATATACTGTACATAAAATATGAAAGTACACCACATATATATTATATACTGTACATAAAATATCAAATTTCACCAAATATATATTATATACTCTACATAAAATACCAAATTCCACCAAATATGTATTGTATACTGTACATAAAATATGAAAGTACAACATATATATATTATATACTGTATATAAAATATCAAATTTAACAATATATATTATATACTGCACATAAAATATCAAATTTCACCAGATATATATTATATACTGTACATAAAATACCAAATTTTATCAAACATATTATATACTGTACATAAAATATGAAAATACAGCAAATATATATTATATACTGTACATAAAATATCAAATTTCAACAAATATATATTATATCCTCTACATAAAATATCAAAGTCCAAGAAATATATATTATCTACTGTACATAAAATGTCAAATTTCACCAAATATATATTATATACTGTACATAAAATATCAAATATCTCCAAATATATATTATATACTCTACATAAAATATGAAAGTCCACCAAATATATATTATCTACTGTACATTAAATAGCAAATTTCACAAAATATATGTTATATACCATTCATGAAATATCAAATTTCATCAAATATGTTATACACTGTACATAAAATATGAAATTACACCAAATATATATTGTATACTGTACATAAAATATGAAAGTACAACATATATATATTATATACTGTACATAAAATACCAAATTTCACCAAATATGTATTATATACTCTACATAAAATATCAAAGTCCACCAATTATATATTATCTACTGTACATAAAATATCAAATTTCACCAAATATATATTATATACTGTAGATACAATATCAAATTTCACAAAATATATATTATATACTGTACATAAAATATCAAATTTCATCAAATATATTATATACTCTACATAAAATATGAAAGTACACCAAATATATATAATATACTGTACATAAAATACCAAATTTCACTAAATATATATTATATACTGTACATAAAATATCAAATTTCACCAAATATATATTATATACTGTACATAAAATATCAAATTTTATCAAATATATTATATACTGTACATAAAATATCAAATTTCATCAAATATATATTATATACTCTACATAAAATATGAAAGTCCGCCAAATATATATTATCTACTGTACATAAAATATCAAATTTCACCATATATATATTATATACTCTACATAAAATATCAAAGTCCACCAAATATATATTATCTACTGTACGTAAAATGTCAAATTTCACAAAATATATGTTATATACTGTTCATGAAATATCAAATTTCATCAAATATATTATACTCTGTTCATGAAATATGAAATTACACCAAATATATATTATATACTGTACATAAAATATGAAAGTACACCAAATATATATTATATACTGTACATAAAATATCAAATTTCACCAAATATGTATTACATACTCCACATAAAATATCAAAGTCCACCAATTATATATTATCTACTGTACATTAAATATCAAATTTCACAAAATATATGTTTTATACTGTTCATGAAATATCAAATTTCATCAAATATATTATACACTGTACATAAAATATGAAATTACACCAAATATATATTGTATACTGTACATAAAATATGAAAGTACAACTTATATATATTATATACTGTACATAAAATATCAAATTTCACCAAATATGTATTATATACTGTACATAAAATACCAAATTTCACTAAATATATATTATATACTGTACATAAAATATGAAAGTCCGCCAAATATATATTATCTACTGTACAGAAAATATCAAATTTCACCAAATATATATTATATACTCTACATAAAATATCAAAGTCCACCAAATATATATTATCTACTGTACGTAAAATGTCAAATTTCACAGAATATATGTTATATACTGTTCATTAAATATCAAATTTCATCACATATATTATACACTGTACATGAAAGGTGAAATTACACAAAATATATACTATATACTGTACATAAAATATGAAAGTACACCAAATATATATTATATACTGTACATAAAATATCAAATTTCACCAAATATGTATTACATACTCCACATAAAATATCAAAGTCCACCAATTATATATTATCTACTGTACATTAAATATCAAATTTCACAAAATATATGCTTTATACTGTTCATGAAATATCAAATTTCATCAAATATATTATACACTGTACATAAAATATGAAATTACACCAAATATATATTGTATACTGTACATAAAATATGAAAGTACAACATATATATATTATATACTGTACATAAAATATCAAATTTCACCAAATATGTATTATATACTGTACATAAAATACCAAATTTCACTAAATATATAATATATACTGTACATAAAATATCAAATTTCACCAAATATATATTATATAATGTACAGAAAATATCAAATTTCACCAAATATATATTATATACTCTACATAAAATATCAAAGTCCACCAAATATATATTATCTACTGTACATAAAATGTCAAATTTCACAGAATATATGTTATATACTGTTCATTAAATATCAAATTTCATCAAATATATTATACACTGTACATGAAATATGAAATTACACAAAATATATATTATATACTGTACATAAAATATGAAAGTACACCAAATATATATTATATACTGTACATAAAATATCAAATTTCACCAAATATGTATTATATACTCCACATAAAATATCAAAGTCCACCAATTATATATTATCTACTGTACATAAAATATCAAATTTCACCAAATATATATTATATACTGTAGATAAAATATCAAATTTCACCAAATATATATTATATACTGTACATAAAATATCAAATTCCATCAAATATATTATATACTGTACATAAAATATGAAAGTACACCACATATATATTATATACTGTACATAAAATATCAAATTTCACCAAATATATATTATATACTCTACATAAAATATCAAATTCCACCAAATATGTATTATCTACTGTACATAAAATATGAAAGTACGCCAAACATATATTATATACTGTACATAAAATATCAAATTTCATCAAATATATTATATACTGTACATAAAATATGAAAGTACACCCAATATATATAATACACAGTACATAAAATACCAAATTTCACTAAATATATATTATATACTGTACATAAAATATCAAATTTCACCAAATATATATTATATACTGTACATAAAATATCAAATTTTATCAAATATATTATATACTGTACATAAAATATATAAGTACATCAAATATATATTATATACTGTACATAAAATATCAAATTTCATCAAATATATAGTATATACTCTACATAAAATATGAAAGTCCGCCAAATATATATTATCTACTGTACATAAAATATCAAATTTCACCAAATATATATTATATACTCTACATAAAATATCAAAGTCCTCCAAATATATATTATCTACTGTACGTAAAATGTCAAATTTCACAAAATATATGTTATATACTGTTCATGAAATATCAAATTTCATCAAATATATTATACTCTGTTCATGAAATATGAAATTACACCAAATATATATTATATACTGTACATAAAATATCAAATTTCACCAAATATGTATTATATACTGTAGACAAAATATCAAATTTCACCAAATATATATTATATACTGTACATAAAATATCAAATTCCATCAAATATATTATATACTGTACATAAAATATGAAAGTACACCACATATATATTATATACTGTACATAAAATATCAAATTTCACCAAATATATATTATAAACTCTACATAAAATATCAAATTCGACCAAATATGTATTATCTACTTTACATAAAATATGAAAGTATGCCAAATATATATTATATACTGTATATAAAATATCAAATTTAACAATATATATTATATACTGTACATAAAATATCAAATTTCACCAGATATATATTATATACTGTACATAAAATACCAAATTTTATCAAATATATTATATACTGTACATAATATATGAAAGTACAGCAAATATATATTATATACTGTACATAAAATATCAAATTTCAACAAATATATATTATATCCTCTACATAAAATATCAAAGTCCAAGAAATATATATTATCTACTGTACATAAAATGTCAAATTTCACAAAATATATATTATATACTGTACATAAAATATCAAATTTCATCAAATATATTATATACTGTACATAAAATATGAAAGTACACCAAATATATATAATATACTGTACATAAAATACCAAATTTCACTAAATATATATTATATACTGTACATAAAATATCAAATTTCACCAAATATATATTATATACTGTACATAAAATATCAAATTTTATCAAATATATTATATACTGTACATAAAATATATAAATACAGCAAATATATATTATATACTGTACATAAAATATCAAATTTCATCAAATATATATTATATACTCTACATAAAATATGAAAGTCCGCCAAATATATATTATCTACTGTACATAAAATATCAAATTTCACCAAATATGTATTACATACTCCACATAAAATATCAAAGTCCACCAATTATATATTATCTACTGTACATTAAATATCAAATTTCACAAAATATATGTTTTATACTGTTCATGAAATATCAAATTTCATCAAATATATTATACACTGTACGTAAAATATGAAATTACACCAAATATATATTGTATACTGTACATAAAATATGAAAGTACAACATATATATATTATATACTGTACATAAAATATCAAATTTCACCAAATATGTATTATATACTCTACATGAAATACCAAATTTCACTAAATATATATTATATACTGTACATAAAATATCAAATTTCACCATATATATATTATATACTGTACAGAAAATATCAAATTTCACCAAATATATATTATATACTCTACATAAAATATCAAAGTCCACCAAATATATATTATCTACTATACGTAAAATGTCAAATTTCACAGAATATATGTTATATACTGTTCATGAAATATCAAATTTCATCAAATATATTATACACTGTACATGAAATATGAAATTACACAAAATATATATTATATACTGTACATAAAATATGAAAGTACACCAAATATATATTATATACTGTACATAAAATATCAAATTTCACCAAATATGTATTATATACTCCACATAAACTATCAAAGTCCACCAATTATATATTATCTACTGTACATAAAATATCAAATTTCACCAAATATATATTATATACTGTAGATAAAATATCAAATTTCACCAAATATATATTATATACTGTACATAAAATATCAAATTCCATCAAATATATTATATACTGTACATAAAATATGAAAGTACACCACATATATATTATACACTGTACATAAAATATCAAATTTCACCAAATATATAATATATACTCTACATAAAATATCAAATTCCACCATATATATATTATCTACTGTACATAAAATATGAAAGTACGCCAAATATATATTATATACTGTACCTAAAATATCTAATTTCAACAAATATATATTATATCCTCTACATAAAATATCAAAGTCCACGAAATATATATTATCTACTGTACATAAAATACCAAATTTCACCAAATATATATTATATACTGTACATAAAATATCAAATTTCACCAAGTATATATTATATACTCTACATAAAATATGAAAGTCCACCAAATATATATTATCTACTGTACATTAAATATCAAATTTCACAAAATATATGTTATATACTGTTCATGAAATATCAAATTTCATCAAATATATTATACACTGTACATAAAATATGAAATTACAACAAATATATATTGTATACTGTACATAAAATGTGAAGGTACATGATATATATATTATATACTGTACATAAAATATCAAATTTCACCAAATATGTATTATATACTCTACATAAAATATCAAAGTCCACCAATTATATATTATCTACTGTACATAAAATATCAAATTTCACCGAATATATATTATATACTGCAGATAAAATATCAAATTTCACCAAATATATATTATATACTGTACATAAAATATCAAATTCCATCAAATATATTAAATACTGTACATAAAATATGAAAGTACACCAAATATATATAATATACTGTACATAAAATACCAAATTTCACTAAATATATATTATATACTCTACATAAAATTTCAAATTCCACCAAATATATATTATCTACTGTACATAAAATATGAAAGTAGGCAAAATATATATTATATACTGTATATAAAATATCAAATTTAACAATATATATTATATACTGTACATAAAATATCAAATTTCACCAGATATCTATTATATACTGTACATAAAATATCAAATTTTATCAAATATATTATATACTGTACATAAAATATGAAAGTACAGCAAATATATATTATATACTGTACATAAAATATCAAATTTCAACAAATATATATTATATCCTCTACATAAAATATCAAAGTCCACGAAATATATATTATCTACTGTACATAAAATGTCAAATTTCACCAAATATATATTATATACTGTACATAAAATATCAAATTTCACCAAATATATATTATATACTCTACATAAAATATGAAAGTCCACCAAATATATATTATCTACTGTACATTAAATATCAAATTTCACAAAATATATGTTATATACTGTTCATGAAATATCAAATTTCATCAAATATATTATACACTACATAAAATATGAAATTACACCAAATATATATTGTATACTGTAAATAAAATATGAAAGTACAACATATATATATTATATACTGTACATATAATATCAAATTTCACCAAATATGTATTATATACTCTACATAAAATATCAAAGTCCACCAATTATATATTATCTAGTGTACATAAAATATCAAATTTCACCAAATATATATTATATACTGTAGATACAATATCTAATTTCACAAAATATATTTTATATACTGTACATAAAATATCAAATTTCATCAAATATATTATATACTGTACATAAAATATGAAAGTACACCAAATATATATAATATACTGTACATAAAATATCAAATTTCACCAAATATATATTATATACTGTACATAAAATATCAAATTTTGTCAAATATATTATATACTGTACATAAAATATATATTATATACTGTACATAAAATATCAAATTTCATCAAATATATATTATATACTCTACATAAAATATGAAAGTCCGCCAAATATATATTATCTACTGTACATAAAATATCAAATTTCACCAAATATATATTTTATACTGTACAGAAAATATCAAATTTCACCAAATATGAAAGTCCGCCAAATATATATTATCTACTGTACATAAAATATCAAATTTCACCAAATATATATTATATACTGTACAGAAAATATCAAATTTCACCAAATATATATTATATACTGTACAGAAAATATCAAATTTCACCAAATATATATTATATACTCTACATAAAATATCAAAGTCCACCAAATATATATTATCTACTGTACGTAAAATGTCAAGTTTCACAGAATATATGTTATATACTGTTCATTAAATATCAAATTTCATCAAATATATTATACACTGTACATGAAATATGAAATTACACCAAATATATATTGTATACTGTACATAAAATATGAAAGTACAACATATATATATTATATACTGTACATAAAATATCAAATTTCACCAAATATGTATTATATACTCTACATAAAATATCAAAGTCCACCAATTATATATTATCTACTGTACATAAAATATCAAATTTCTCCAAATATATATTATATACTGTAGATACAATATCAAATTTCACCAAATATATATTATATACTGTACATAAAATATCAAATTTCATCAAATATATTATATACTGTACATAAAAGATGAAAGTACACCAAATATATATAATATACTGTACATAAAATACCAAATTTCACTAAATATATATTATATACTGTACATAAAATGTCAAATTTCACCAAATATATATTATATACTGTATATAAAATGTCAAATTTTATCAAATATATTATAAACTGTACATAAAATATGAAAGTACACCAAATATATATTATATACTGTACATAAAATATGAAAGTACACCAAGTATATATTATATACTGTACATAAAATATCAAATTTCACCAAATATATATTATATACTCTACATAAAATATCAAATTCCACCAAATATATATTATCTACTGTACATAAAATATGAAAGTAGGCCAAATATATATTATATACTGTATATAAAATATCAAATTTAACAATATATATTATATACTGTACATAAAATATCAAATTTCACCAAATATATATTATATACTCTACATAAAATATGAAAGTCCACCAAATATATATTATCTACTGTACATTAAATATCAAATTTCACAAAATATATGTTATATACTGTTCATGAAATATCAAATTTCATCAAATATATTATACACTGTACATAAAATATGAAATTACACCAAATATATATTGTATACTGTACATAAAATGTGAAGGTACAAGATATATATATTATATACTGTACATAAAATATCAAATTTCACCAAATATGTATTATATACTCTACATAAAATATCAAAGTCCACCAATTATATATTATCTACTGTACATAAAATATCAAATTTCACCGAATATATATTATATACTGCAGATAAAATATCAAATTTCACCAAATATATATTATATACTGTACATAAAATATCAAATTTCATCAAATATATTAAATACTGTACATAAAATATGAAAGTACACCAAATATATATAATATACTGTACATAAAATACCAAATTTCACTAAATATATATTATATACTCTACATAAAATATCAAATTCCACCAAATATATATTATCTACTGTACATAAAATATGAAAGTAGGCCAAATATATATTATATACTGTATATAAAATATCAAATTTAACAATATATATTATATACTGTACATAAAATATTAAATTTCACCAGATATCTATTATATACTGTACATAAAATATCAAATTTTATCAAATATATTATATACTGTACATAAAATATGAAAGTACACCAAATATATATAATATACTGTACATAAAATATCAAATTTCACCAAATATATATTATATACTGTACAGAAAATATCAAATTTCACCAAATATGAAAGTCCGCCAAATATATATTATCTACTGTACATAAAATATCAAATTTCACCAAATATATATTATATACTGTACAGAAAATATCAAATTTCACCAAATATATATTATATACTTCACATAAAATATCAAATTCCACCAAATATGTATTATCTACTGTACATAAAATATGAAAGTACGCCAAATATATATTATATACTGTATATAAAATATGAAATTTAACAATATATATTATATACTGTACATAAAATATCAAATTTCACTAGATATATATTATATACTGTACATAAAATACCAAATTTTATCAAATATATTATATACTGTACATAAAATATGAAAGTACAGCAAATATATATTATATACTGTACATAAAATATCAAATTTCAACAAATATATATTATATCCTCTACATAAAATATCAAAGTCCAAGAAATATATATTATCTACTGTACATAAAATGTCAAATTTCACCAAATATATATTATATACTGTACATAAAATATCAAATTTCACCATATATATATTATATACTCTACACAAAATATGAAAGTACACCAAATATATATTATCTACTGTACATTAAATATCAAATTTCACAAAATATATGTTATATACTGTTCATGAAATATCAAATTTCATCAAATATATTATACACTGTACATGAAATATGAAATTACACCAAATATATATTATATACTGTACATAAAATATGAAAGTACACCAAATATATATTATATACTGTACATAAAATATCAAATTTCACCAAATATGTATTACATACTCCACATAAAATATCAAAGTCCACCAATTATATATTATCTACTGTACATTAAATATCAAATTTCACAAAATATATGTTATATACTGTTCATGAAATATCAAATTTCATCAAATATATTATACACTGTACATAAAATATGAAATTACAACAAATATATATTGCATACTGTACATAAAATATGAAAGTACAACATATATATATTATATACTGTACATAAAATATCAAATTTCACCAAATATGTATTATATACTCTACATAAAATATGAATGTCCACCAAATATATATTATCTAGTGTACATTAAATATCAAATTTCACAAAATATATGTTATATACTGTTCATGAAATATCAAATTTCATCAAATATATTATACACTGTACATGAAATATGAAATTACACCAAATATATATTATATACTGTACATAAAATATGAAAGTACACCAAATATATATTATATACTGTACATAAAATATCAAATTTCACCAAATATGTATTATATACTCCACATAAAATATCAAAGTCCACCAATTATATATTATCTACTGTACATAAAATATCAAATTTCACCAAATATATATTATATACTGTAGATAAAATATCAAATTTCACCAAATATATATTATATACTGTACATAAAATATCAAATTCCATCAAATATATTATATACTGTACATAAAATATGAAAGTACACCACATATATATTATATACTGTACATAAAATATCAAATTTCACCAAATATATATTATATACTCTACATAAAATATAAAATTCCACCAAATATGTATTATCTACTGTACATAAAATATGAAAGTACGCCAAATATATATTATATACTGTATATAAAATATCAAATTTAACAATATATATTATATACTGTACATAAAATATCAAATTTCACCAGATATATATTATATACTGTACATAAAATACAAAATTTTATCAAATATATTATATACTGTACATAAAATATGAAAGTACAGCAAATATATATTATATACTATACATAAAATATCAAATTTCAACAAATATATATTATATCCTCTACATAAAATATCAAAGTCCAAGAAATATATATTATCTACTGTACATAAAATGTCAAATTTCACCAAATATATATTATATACTGTACATAAAATATCAAATTTCACCAAATATATATTATATACTCTACACAAAATATGAAAGTCCACCAAATATATATTATCTACTGTACATTAAATATCAAATTTCACAAAATATGTTATATACTGTTCATGAAATATCAAATTTCATCAAATATATTATACACTGTTCATGAAATATGAAATTACACCAAATATATATTATATACTGTACATAAAATATGAAGGTACACCAAATATATATTATATACTGTACATAAAATATCAAATTTCACCAAATATGTGTTACATACTCCACATAAAATATCAAAGTCCACCAATTATATATTATCTACTGTACATTAAATATCAAATTTCACAAAATATATGTTATATACTGTTCATGAAATATCAAATTTCAACAAATATATTATACACTGTACATAAAATATGAAATTACACCAAATATATATTGTATACTGTACATAAAATATGAAAGTACAACATATATATATTATATACTGTACATAAAATATCAAATTTCACCAAATATGTATTATATACTCTACATAAAATATCAAAGTCCACCAATTATATATTATCTACTGTACATAAAATATCAAATTTCTCCAAATATATATTATATACTGTAGATACAATATCAAATTTCACCAAATATATATTATAAACTGTACATAAAATATCAAATTTCATCAAATATATTATATACTGTACATAAAATATGAAAGTACACCAAATATATATAATATACTGTACATAAAATACCAAATTTCACTAAATATATATTATATACTGTACATAAAATGTCAAATTTCACCAAATATATATTATATACTGTACATAAAATATCAAATTTTATCAAATATATTATAAACTGTACATAAAATATGAAAGTACACCAGATATATATTATATACTGTACATAAAATATGAAAGTACACCAAATATATATTATATACTGTACATAAAATATCAAATTTCACCAAATATATATTATATACTCTACATAACATATCAAATTCCACCAAATATATATTATCTACTGTACATAAAATATGAAAGTAGGCCAAATATATATTATATACTGTATATAAAATATCAAATTTAACAATATATATTATATATTGTATATAAAATATCAAATTTCACCAGATATATATTATATACTGTACATAAAATATCACATTTTATCAAATATATTATATACTGTACATAAAATATGAAAGTACAGCAAATATATATTATATACTGTACATAAAATATCAAATTTCAACAAATATATATTATATCCTCTACATAAAATATCAAAGTCCAAGAAATATATATTATCTACTGTACATAAAATATGAAAGTACAACATATATATATTATATACTGTACATAAAATATCAAATTTCACCAAATATGTATTATATACTCTACATAAAATATGAATGTCCACCAAATATATATTATCTAGTGTACATTAAATATCAAATTTCACAAAATATATGTTATATACTGTTCATGAAATATCAAATTTCATCAAATATATTATACACTGTACATGAAATATGAAATTACACCAAATATATATTATATACTGTACATAAAATAAGAAAGTACACCAAATATATATTATATACTGTACATAAAATATCAAATTTCACCAAATATGTATTATATACTCCACATAAAATATCAAAGTCCACCAATTATATATTATCTACTGTACATAAAATATCAAATTTCACCAAATATATATTATATACTGTAGATAAAATATCAAATTTCACCAAATATATATTATATACTGTACATAAAATATCAAATTCCATCAAATATATTATATACTGTACATAAAATACGAAAGTACACCACATATATATTATATACTGTACATAAAATATCAAATTTCACCAAATATATATTATATACTCTACATAAAATATAAAATTCCACCAAATATGTATTATCTACTGTACATAAAATATGAAAGTACGCCAAATATATATTATATACTGTATATAAAATATCAAATTTAACAATATATATTATATACTGTACATAAAATATCAAATTTCACCAGATATATATTATATACTGTACATAAAATACAAAATTTTATCAAATATATTATATACTGTACATAAAATATGAAAGTACAGCAAATATATATTATATACTATACATAAAATATCAAATTTCAACAAATATATATTATATCCTCTACATAAAATATCAAAGTCCAAGAAATATATATTATCTACTGTACATAAAATGTCAAATTTCACCAAATATATATTATATACTGTACATAAAATATCAAATTTCACCAAATATAAATTATATACTCTACACAAAATATGAAAGTCCACCAAATATATATTATCTACTGTACATTAAATATCAAATTTCACAAAATATGTTATATACTGTTCATGAAATATCAAATTTCATCAAATATATTATACACTGTTCATGAAATATGAAATTACACCAAATATATATTATATACTGTACATAAAATATGAAGGTACACCAAATATATATTATATACTGTACATAAAATATCAAATTTCACCAAATATGTGTTACATACTCCACATAAAATATCAAAGTCCACCAATTATATATTATCTACTGTACATTAAATATCAAATTTCACAAAATATATGTTATATACTGTTCATGAAATATCAAATTTCAACAAATATATTATACACTGTACATAAAATATGAAATAACACCAAATATATATTGTATACTGTACATAAAATATGAAAGTACAACATATATATATTATATACTGTACATAAAATATCAAATTTCACCAAATATGTATTATATACTCTACATAAAATATCAAAGTCCACCAATTATATATTATCTACTGTACATAAAATATCAAATTTCTCCAAATATATATTATATACTGTAGATACAATATCAAATTTCACCAAATATATATTATAAACTGTACATAAAATATCAAATTTCATCAAATATATTATATACTGTACATAAAATATGAAAGTACACCAAATATATATAATATACTGTACATAAAATACCAAATTTCACTAAATATATATTATATACTGTACATAAAATGTCAAATTTCACCAAATATATATTATATACTGTACATAAAATATCAAATTTTATCAAATATATTATAAACTGTACATAAAATATGAAAGTACACCAGATATATATTATATACTGTACATAAAATATGAAAGTACACCAAATATATATTATATACTGTACATAAAATATCAAATTTCACCAAATATATATTATATACTCTACATAAAATATCAAATTCCACCAAATATATATTATCTACTGTACATTAAATATGAAAGTAGGCCAAATATATATTATATACTGTATATAAAATATCAAATTTAACAATATATATTATATATTGTATATAAAATATCAAATTTCACCAGATATATATTATATACTGTACATAAAATATCACATTTTATCAAATATATTATATACTGTACATAAAATATGAAAGTACAGCAAATATATATTATATACTGTACATAAAATATCAAATTTCAACAAATATATATTATATCCTCTACATAAAATATCAAAGTCCAAGAAATATATATTATCTACTGTACATAAAATGTCAAATTTCACCAAATATATATTATATACTGTACATAAAATATCAAATTTCACCAAATATATATTATATACTCTACATAAAATATGAAAGTCCACCAAATATATATTATCTACTGTACATTAAATATCAAATTTCACAAAATAAATGTTATATACTGTTCATGAAATATCAAATTTCATCAAATATATTATACACTACATAAAATATGAAATTACACCAAATATATATTGTATATTGTAAATAAAATATGAAAGTACAACATATATATATTATATACTGTACATATAATATCAAATTTCACCAAATATGTATTATATACTCTACATAAAATATCAAAGTCCACCAATTATATATTATCTAGTGTACATAAAATATCAAATTTCACCAAATATATTTTATATACTATAGATACAATATCAAATTTCACAAAATATATTTTATATACAGTACATAAAATATCAAATTTCATCAAATATATTATATACTGTACATAAAATATGAAAGTACACCAAATATATATAATATACTGTACATAAAATATCAAATTTCACCAAATATATATTATATACTGTACATAAAATATCAAATTTTGTCAAATATATTATATACTGTACATAAAATATATATTATATACTGTACATAAAATATCAAATTTCATCAAATATATATTATATACTCTACATAAAATATGAAAGTCCGCCAAATATATATCTACTGTAAATAAAATATCAAATTTCACCAAATATATATTTTATACTGTACAGAAAATATCAAATTCCACCAAATATGAAAGTCCGCCAAATATATATTATCTACTGTACATAAAATATCAAATTTCACCAAATATATATTATATACTGTACAGAAAATATCAAATTTCACCAAATATATATTATATACTCTACATAAAATATCAAAGTCCTCCAAATATATATTATCTACTGTACGTAAAATGTCAAGTTTCACAGAATATATGTTATATACTGTTCATTAAATATCAAATTTCATCAAATATATTATACACTGTACATGAAATATGAAATTACACCAAATATATATTGTATACTGTACATAAAATATGAAAGTACAACATATATATATTATATACTGTACATAAAATATCAAATTTCACCAAATATGTATTATATACTCCACATAAAATATCAAAGTCCACCAATTATATATTATCTACTGTACATAAAATATCAAATTTCACCAAATATATATTATATACTGTAGATAAAATATCAAATTTCACCAAATATATATTATATACTGTACATAAAATATCAAATTCCATCAAATATATTATATACTGTACATAAAATATGAAAGTACACCACATATATATTATATACTGTACATAAAATATCAAATTTCACCAAATATATATTATATACTCTACATAAAATATAAAATTCCACCAAATATGTATTATCTACTGTACATAAAATATGAAAGTACGCCAAATATATATTATATACTGTATATAAAATATCAAATTTAACAATATATATTATATACTGTACATAAAATATCAAATTTCACCAGATATATATTATATACTGTACATAAAATACAAAATTTTATCAAATATATTATATACTGTACATAAAATATGAAAGTACAGCAAATATATATTATATACTATACATAAAATATCAAATTTCAACAAATATATATTATATCCTCTACATAAAATATCAAAGTCCAAGAAATATATATTATCTACTGTACATAAAATGTCAAATTTCACCAAATATATATTATATACTGTACATAAAATATCAAATTTCACCAAATATATATTATATACTCTACACAAAATATGAAAGTCCACCAAATATATATTATCTACTGTACATTAAATATCAAATTTCACAAAATATGTTATATACTGTTCATGAAATATCAAATTTCATCAAATATATTATACACTGTTCATGAAATATGAAATTACACCAAATATATATTATATACTGTACATAAAATATGAAGGTACACCAAATATATATTATATACTGTACATAAAATATCAAATTTCACCAAATATGTGTTACATACTCCACATAAAATATCAAAGTCCACCAATTATATATTATCTACTGTACATTAAATATCAAATTTCACAAAATATATGTTATATACTGTTCATGAAATATCAAATTTCAACAAATATATTATACACTGTACATAAAATATGAAATTACACCAAATATATATTGTATACTGTACATAAAATATGAAAGTACAACATATATATATTATATACTGTACATAAAATATCAAATTTCACCAAATATGTATTATATACTCTACATAAAATATCAAAGTCCACCAATTATATATTATCTACTGTACATAAAATATCAAATTTCTCCAAATATATATTATATACTGTAGATACAATATCAAATTTCACCAAATATATATTATAAACTGTACATAAAATATCAAATTTCATCAAATATATTATATACTGTACATAAAATATGAAAGTACACCAAATATATATAATATACTGTACATAAAATACCAAATTTCACTAAATATATATTATATACTGTACATAAAATGTCAAATTTCACCAAATATATATTATATACTGTACATAAAATATCAAATTTTATCAAATATATTATAAACTGTACATAAAATATGAAAGTACACCAGATATATATTATATACTGTACATAAAATATGAAAGTACACCAAATATATATTATATACTGTACATAAAATATCAAATTTCACCAAATATATATTATATACTCTACATAAAATATCAAATTCCACCAAATATATATTATCTACTGTACATAAAATATGAAAGTAGGCCAAATATATATTATATACTGTATATAAAATATCAAATTTAACAATATATATTATATATTGTATATAAAATATCAAATTTCACCAGATATATATTATATACTGTACATAAAATATCACATTTTATCAAATATATTATATACTGTACATAAAATATGAAAGTACAGCAAATATATATTATATACTGTACATAAAATATCAAATTTCAACAAATATATATTATATCCTCTACATAAAATATCAAAGTCCAAGAAATATATATTATCTACTGTACATAAAATGTCAAATTTCACCAAATATATATTATATACTGTACATAAAATATCAAATTTCACCAAATATATATTATATACTCTACATAAAATATGAAAGTCCACCAAATATATATTATCTACTGTACATTAAATATCAAATTTCACAAAATAAATGTTATATACTGTTCATGAAATATCAAATTTCATCAAATATATTATACACTACATAAAATATGAAATTACACCAAATATATATTGTATATTGTAAATAAAATATGAAAGTACAACATATATATATTATATACTGTACATATAATATCAAATTTCACCAAATATGTATTATATACTCTACATAAAATATCAAAGTCCACCAATTATATATTATCTAGTGTACATAAAATATCAAATTTCACCAAATATATTTTATATACTATAGATACAATATCAAATTTCACAAAATATATTTTATATACAGTACATAAAATATCAAATTTCATCAAATATATTATATACTGTACATAAAATATGAAAGTACACCAAATATATATAATATACTGTACATAAAATATCAAATTTCACCAAATATATATTATATACTGTACATAAAATATCAAATTTTGTCAAATATATTATATACTGTACATAAAATATATATTATATACTGTACATAAAATATCAAATTTCATCAAATATATATTATATACTCTACATAAAATATGAAAGTCCGCCAAATATATATCTACTGTAAATAAAATATCAAATTTCACCAAATATATATTTTATACTGTACAGAAAATATCAAATTCCACCAAATATGAAAGTCCGCCAAATATATATTATCTACTGTACATAAAATATCAAATTTCACCAAATATATATTATATACTGTACAGAAAATATCAAATTTCACCAAATATATATTATATACTCTACATAAAATATCAAAGTCCTCCAAATATATATTATCTACTGTACGTAAAATGTCAAGTTTCACAGAATATATGTTATATACTGTTCATTAAATATCAAATTTCATCAAATATATTATACACTGTACATGAAATATGAAATTACACCAAATATATATTGTATACTGTACATAAAATATGAAAGTACAACATATATATATTATATACTGTACATAAAATATCAAATTTCACCAAATATGTATTATATACTCCACATAAAATATCAAAGTCCACCAATTATATATTATCTACTGTACATAAAATATCAAATTTCACCAAATATATATTATATACTGTAGATAAAATATCAAATTTCACCAAATATATATTATATACTGTACATAAAATATCAAATTCCATCAAATATATTATATACTGTACATAAAATATGAAAGTACACCACATATATATTATATACTGTACATAAAATATCAAATTTCACCAAATATATATTATATACTCTACATAAAATATAAAATTCCACCAAATATGTATTATCTACTGTACATAAAATATGAAAGTACGCCAAATATATATTATATACTGTATATAAAATATCAAATTTAACAATATATATTATATACTGTACATAAAATATCAAATTTCACCAGATATATATTATATACTGTACATAAAATACAAAATTTTATCAAATATATTATATACTGTACATAAAATATGAAAGTACAGCAAATATATATTATATACTATACATAAAATATCAAATTTCAACAAATATATATTATATCCTCTACATAAAATATCAAAGTCCAAGAAATATATATTATCTACTGTACATAAAATGTCAAATTTCACCAAATATATATTATATACTGTACATAAAATATCAAATTTCACCAAATATATATTATATACTCTACACAAAATATGAAAGTCCACCAAATATATATTATCTACTGTACATTAAATATCAAATTTCACAAAATATGTTATATACTGTTCATGAAATATCAAATTTCATCAAATATATTATACACTGTTCATGAAATATGAAATTACACCAAATATATATTATATACTGTACATAAAATATGAAGGTACACCAAATATATATTATATACTGTACATAAAATATCAAATTTCACCAAATATGTGTTACATACTCCACATAAAATATCAAAGTACACCAATTATATATTATCTACTGTACATTAAATATCAAATTTCACAAAATATATGTTATATACTGTTCATGAAATATCAAATTTCAACAAATATATTATACACTGTACATAAAATATGAAATTACACCAAATATATATTGTATACTGTACATAAAATATGAAAGTACAACATATATATATTATATACTGTACATAAAATATCAAATTTCACCAAATATGTATTATATACTCTACATAAAATATCAAAGTCCACCAATTATATATTATCTACTGTACATAAAATATCAAATTTCTCCAAATATATATTATATACTGTAGATACAATATCAAATTTCACCAAATATATATTATAAACTGTACATAAAATATCAAATTTCATCAAATATATTATATACTGTACATAAAATATGAAAGTACACCAAATATATATAATATACTGTACATAAAATACCAAATTTCACTAAATATATATTATATACTGTACATAAAATGTCAAATTTCACCAAATATATATTATATACTGTACATAAAATATCAAATTTTATCAAATATATTATAAACTGTACATAAAATATGAAAGTACACCAGATATATATTATATACTGTACATAAAATATGAAAGTACACCAAATATATATTATATACTGTACATAAAATATCAAATTTCACCAAATATATATTATATACTCTACATAAAATATCAAATTCCACCAAATATATATTATCTACTGTACATAAAATATGAAAGTAGGCCAAATATATATTATATACTGTATATAAAATATCAAATTTAACAATATATATTATATATTGTATATAAAATATCAAATTTCACCAGATATATAATATATACTGTACATAATATATCACATTTTATCAAATATATTATATACTGTACATAAAATATGAAAGTACAGAAAATATATATTATATACTGTACATAAAATATCAAATTTCAACAAATATATATCATATCCTCTACATAAAATATCAAAGTCCAAGAAATATATATTATCTACTGTACATAAAATGTCAAATTTCACCAAATATATATTATATACTGTACATAAAATATCAAATTTCACCAAATATATATTATATACTCTACATAAAATATGAAAGTCCACCAAATATATATTATCTACTGTACATTAAATATCAAATTTCACAAAATATATGTTATATACTGTTCATGAAATATCAAATTTCATCAAATATATTATACACTACATAAAATATGAAATTACACCAAATATATATTGTATATTGTAAATAAAATATGAAAGTACAACATATATATATTATATACAGTACATATAATATCAAATTTCACCAAATATGTATTATATACTCTACATAAAATATCAAAGTCCACCAATTATATATTATCTAGTGTACATAAAATATCAAATTTCACCAAATATATTTTATATACTATAGATACAATATCAAATTTCACAAAATATATTTTATATACAGTACATAAAATATCAAATTTCATCAAATATATTATATACTGTACATAAAATATGAAAGTACACCAAATATATATAATATACTGTACATAAAATATCAAATTTCACCAAATATATATTATATACTGTACATAAAATATCAAATTTTGTCAAATATATTATATACTGTACATAAAATATATATTATATACTGTACATAAAATATCAAATTTCATCAAATATATATTATATACTCTACATAAAATATGAAAGTCCGCCAAATATATATCTACTGTAAATAAAATATCAAATTTCACCAAATATATATTTTATACTGTACAGAAAATATCAAATTCCACCAAATATGAAAGTCCGCCAAATATATATTATCTACTGTACATAAAATATCAAATTTCACCAAATATATATTATATACTGTACAGAAAATATCAAATTTCACCAAATATATATTATATACTCTACATAAAATATCAAAGTCCTCCAAATATATATTATCTACTGTACGTAAAATGTCAAGTTTCACAGAATATATGTTATATACTGTTCATTAAATATCAAATTTCATCAAATATATTATACACTGTACATGAAATATGAAATTACACCAAATATATATTGTATACTGTACATAAAATATGAAAGTACAACATATATATATTATATACTGTACATAAAATATCAAATTTCACCAAATATGTATTATATACTCCACATAAAATATCAAAGTCCACCAATTATATATTATCTACTGTACATAAAATATCAAATTTCACCAAATATATATTATATACTGTAGATAAAATATCAAATTTCACCAAATATATATTATATACTGTACATAAAATATCAAATTCCATCAAATATATTATATACTGTACATAAAATATGAAAGTACACCACATATATATTATATACTGTACATAAAATATCAAATTTCACCAAATATATATTATATACTCTACATAAAATATCAAATTCCACCAAATATGTATTATCTACTGTACATAAAATATGAAAGTACGCCAAATATATATTATATACTGTATATAAAATATCAAATTTAAAATATATATTATATACTGTAGATAAAATATCAAATTTCACCAGATATATATTATATACTGTACATAAAATACCAAATTTTATCAAATATATTATATACTGTACATAAAATATGAAAGTACAGCAAATATATATTATATACTATACATAAAATATCAAATTTCAACAAATATATATTATATCCTCTACATAAAATATCAAAGTCCAAGAAATATATATTATCTACTGTACATAAAATGTCAAATTTCACCAAATATATATTATATACTGTACATAAAATATCAAATTTCACCAAATATATATTATATACTCTACACAAAATATGAAAGTCCACCAAATATATATTATCTACTGTACATTAAATATCAAATTTCACAAAATATGTTATATACTGTTCATGAAATATCAAATTTCATCAAATATATTATACACTGTTCATGAAATATGAAATTACACCAAATATATATTATATACTGTACATAAAATATGAAGGTACACCAAATATATATTATATACTGTACATAAAATATCAAATTTCACCAAATATGTGTTACATACTCCACATAAAATATCAAAGTCCACCAATTATATATTATCTACTGTACATTAAATATCAAATTTCACAATATATATGTTATATACTGTTCATGAAATATCAAATTTCATCAAATATATTATACACTGTACATAAAATATGAAATTACACCAAATATATATTGTATACTGTACATAAAATATGAAAGTACAACATATATATATTATATACTGTACATAAAATATCAAATTTCACCAAATATGTATTATATACTCTACATAAAATATGAAAGTCCACCAAATATATATTATCTAGTGTACATTAAATATCAAATTTCACAAAATATATGTTATATACTGTTCATGAAATATCAAATTTCATCAAATATATTATACACTGTACATAAAATATTAAATTACACCAAATATATATTTTATACTGTACATAAAATATGAAAGTACAACATATATATTATATACTGTACATAAAATATCAAATTTCACCAAATATGTATTATATACTCTACATAAAATATCAAAGTCCACCAATTATATATTATCTACTGTACATAAAATATCAAATTTCACCATATATATATTATATACTGTACAGAAAATATCAAATTTCACCAAATATATATTATATACTCTACATAAAATATCAAAGTCCACCAAATATATATTATCTACTGAACGTAAAATGTCAAATTTCACAGAATATATGTTATATACTGTTCATTAAATATCAAATTTCATCAAATATATTATACACTGTACATGAAATATGAAATTACACCAAATATATATTATATACTGTACATAAAATATGAAAGTACACCAAATATATATTATATACTGTATATAAAATATCAAATTTCACCAAATATGTATTATATACTCCACATAAAATATCAAAGTCCACCAATTATATATTATCTACTGTACATAAAATATCAAATTTCACCAAATATATATTATATACTGTAGATAAAATATCAAATTTCACCAAATATATATTATATACTGTACATAAAATATCAAATTCCATCAAATATATTATATACTGTACATAAAATATGAAAGTACACCACATATATATTATATACTGTACATAAAATATCAAATTTCACCAAATATATATTATATACTCTACATAAAATATCAAATTCCACCAAATATGTATTATCTACTGTACATAAAATATGAAAGTAGGCCAAATATATATTATATACTGTATATAAAATATCAAATTTAACAATATATTATATACTGTACATAAAATATCAAATTTCACCAGATATATATTATATACTGTACATAAAATATCACATTTTATCAAATATATTATATACTGTACATAAAATATGAAAGTACAGCAAATATATATTATATACTGTTCATAAAATATCAAATTTCAACAAATATATATTATATCCTCTACATAAAATATCAAAGTCCACGAAATATATATTATCTACTGTACATAAAATGTCAAATTTCTCCAAATATATCTTATATACTGTACATAAAATATCAAATTTCACCAAATATATATTATATACTCTACATAAAATATGAAAGTCCACCAAATATATATTATCTACTGTACATTAAATATCAAATTTCACAAAATATATGTTATATACTGTTCATGAAATATCAAATTTCATCAAATATATTATACACTACATAAAATATGAAATTACACCAAATATATATTGTATACTGTAAATAAAATATGAAAGTACAACATATATATATTATATACTGTACATATAATATCAAATTTCACCAAATATGTATTATATACTATACATAAAATATCAAAGTCCACCAATTATATATTATCTAGTGTACATAAAATATCAAATTTCACCAAATATATATTATATACTGTAGATACAATATCAAATTTCACAAAATATATTTTATATACTGTACATAAAATATCAAATTCCATCAAATATATTATATACTGTACATAAAATATGAAAGTACACCACATATATATTATATACTGTAGATAAAATATCAAATTTCACCAAATATATATTATATACTCTACATAAAATATCAAATTCCACCAAATATGTATTATCTACTGTACATAAAATATGAAAGTATGCCAAATATATATTATGTACTGTATATAAAATATCAAATTTAACAATATATATTATATACTGTACATAAAATAACAAATTTCACCAGATATATATTATATACTGTACAAAAAATATAAAATTTTATCAAATATATTATATACTGTACATAAAATATGAAAGTACAGCAAATATATATTATATACTGTACATAAAATATCAAATTTCAACAAATATATATTATATCCTCTACATAAAATATCAAAGTCCAAGAAATATATATTATCTACTGTACATAAAATGTCAAATTTCACCAAATATATATTATATACTGTACATAAAATATCAAATTTCACCAAATATATATTATATACTCTACATAAAATATGAAAGTCCACCAAATATATATTATCTACTGTACATTAAATATCAAATTTCACAAAATATATGTTATATACTGTTCATGAAATATCAAATTTCATCAAATATATTATACACTGTACATAAAATATGAAATTACACCAAATATATATTGTATACTGTACATAAAATATGAAAGTACACCACATATATATTATATACTGTACATAAAATATCAAATTTCACCAAATATGTAATATATACTCCACATAAAATATCAAAGTCCACCAATTTTATATTATCTACTGTACATAAAATATCAAATTTCACAAAATATATATTATATACTGTAGATAAAATATCAAATTTCACCAAATATATATTATATCCTGACATAAAATTTCAAATTCCATCAAATATATTATATACTGTACATAAAATATGAAAGTACACCACATATATATTATATACTGTACATAAAATATCAAATTTCACCAAATATATATTATATACTCTACATAAAATATCAAATTCCACCAAATATGTATTATCTACTGTACATAAAACATGAAAGTATGGCAAATATATATTATATACTGTATATAAAATATCAAATTTAACAATATATATTATATACTGTACATAAAATATCAAATTTCACCAGATATATAATATACTGTACATAAAATATAAAATTTTATCAAATATATTATATACTGTACATAAAATATGAAAGTACAGCAAATATATATTATATACTGTACATAAAATATCAAATTTCAACAAATATATATTATATCCTCTACATAAAATACAAAAGTCCAAGAAATATATATTATCTACTATACATAAAATGTCAAATTTCACCAAATATATATTAAATACTGTACATAAAATATCAAATTTCACCAAATATATATTATATACTCTACATAAAATATGAAAGTCCACCAAATATATATTATCTACTGTACATTAAATATCAAATTTCACAAAATATATGTTATATACTGTTCATGAAATATCAAATTTCATCAAATATATTATACACTGTACATAAAATATGAAATTACACCAAATATATATTGTATACTGTACATAAATTATGAAAGTACAACATATATATTATATACTGTACATAGAATATCAAATTTCACCAAATATGTATTATATACTCTACATAAAATATGAAAGTCCACCAAATATATATTATCTACTGTACATTAAATATCAAATTTCACAAAATGTGTGTTATATACTGTTCATGAAATATCAAATTTCATCAAATATATTATACACTGTACATAAAATATGAAATTACACCAAATATATATTGTATACTGTAAATAAAATATGAAAGTACAACATATATGTATTATATACTGTATATATACTATCAAATTTCACCAAATATGTATTATATACTCTACATAAAATATCAAAGTCCACCAATAATATATTATCTAGTGTACATAAAATATCAAATTTCACCAAATATATATTATATACTGTAGATACCATATCAAATTTCACAAAATATATTTTATATACTGTACATACAATATCAAATTTCATCAAATATATTATATACTGTACATAAAATATGAAAGTACACCAAATATATATAATATACTGTACATAAAATATCAAATTTCACCAAATATATATTATATACTCTACATAAAATATCAAAGTCCACCAAATATATATTATCTACTGTACGTAAAATGTCAAATTTCACAGAATATGTTATATACTGTTCATTAAATATCAAATTTCATCAAATATATTAAACACTGTACATGAAATATGAAATTACACCAAATATATATTATATACTGTACATAAAATATGAAAGAACACCAAATATATATTATATACTGTACATAAAATATCAAATTTCACCAAATATGTATTATATACTCCACATAAAATATCAAAGTCCACCAATTATATATTATCTAGTGTACATAAAATATCAAATTTCACCAAATATATATAATATACTGTAGATAAAATATCAAATTTCACCAAATATATATTATATACTGTACATAAAATATCAAATTCCATCAAATATATTATATACTGTACATAAAATATGAAAGTACACCACATATATATTATATACTGTACATAAAATATCAAATTTCACCAAATATATATTATATACTCTACATAAAATATCAAATTCCACCAAATATGTATTATCTACTGTACATAAAATATGAAAGTACGCCAAATATATATTATATACTGTATATAAAATATCAAATTTAACAATATATATTATATACTGTACATAAAATATCAAATTTCACCAGATATATATTATATACTGTACATAAAATACCAAATTTTATCAAATATATTATATACTGTACATAAAATATGAAAGTACAGCAAATATATATTATATACTGTACATAAAATATCAAATTTCAACAAATATATATTATATCCTCTACATAAGATATCAAAATCCAAGAAATATATATTATCTACTGTACATAAAATGTCAAATTTCACCAAATATATATTATATACTGTACATAAAATATCAAATTTCACCAAATATATATTATATACTCTACACAAAATATGAAAGTCCACCAAATATATATTATCTACTGTACATTAAATATCAAATTTCACAAAATATATGTTATATACTGTTCATGAAATATCAAATTTCATCAAATATATTATACACTGTTCATGAAATATGAAATTACACCAAATATTTATTATATACTGTACATAAAATATGAAAGTACACCAAATATATATTATATGCTGTACATAAAATATCAAATTTCACCAAATATGTGTTACATGCTCCACATAAAATATCAAAGTCCACCAATTATATATTATCTACTGTACATTAAATATCAAATTTCACAAAATATATGTTATATACTGTTCATGAAATATCAAATTTCATCAAATATATTATACACTGTACATAAAATATGAAATTACAACAAATATATATTGTATACTGTACATAAAATATGAAAGTACAACATATATATATTATATACTGTACATAAAATATCAAATTTCACCAAATATGTATTATATACTCTACAGAAAATATCAAAGTCCACCAATTATATATTATCTAATGTACATAAAATATCAAATTTCACCATATATATATTATATACTGTACAGAAAATATCAAATTTCACCAAATATATATTATATACTCTACATAAAATATCAAAGTCCAGCAAATATATATTATCTACTGTACGTAAAATGTCAAATTTCACAGAATATATGTTATATACTGTTCATTAAATATCAAATTTCATCAAATATATTATACACTGTACATGAAATATGAAATTACACCAAATATATATTATATACTGTACATAAAATATGAAAGTACACCAAATATATATTATATACTGTACATAAAATATCAAATTTCACCAAATATGTATTATATACTCCACATAAAATATCAAAGTCCACCAATTATATATTATCTACTGTACATAAAATATCAAATTTCACCAAATATATATTATATACTGTAGATAAAATATCAAATTTCACCAAATATATATTATATACTGTACATAAAATATCAAATTCCATCAAATATATTATATACTGTACATAAAATATGAAAGTACACCACATATATATTATATACTGTACATAAAATATCAAATTTCACCAAATATATATTATATACTCTACATAAAATATCAAATTCCACCAAATATGTATTATCTACTGTACATAAAATATGAAAGTACGCCAAATATATATTATATACTGTATATAAAATATCAAATTTAACAATATATATTATATACTGTACATAAAATATCAAATTTCACCAGATATATATTATATACTGTACATAAAATACCAAATTTTATCAAATATATTATATACTGTACATAAAATATGAAAGTACAGCAAATATATATTATATACTGTACATAAAATATCAAATTTCAACAAATATATATTATAT
This sequence comes from Gorilla gorilla gorilla, assembly GCF_029281585.2. Lineage (NCBI taxonomy): Eukaryota > Metazoa > Chordata > Mammalia > Primates > Hominidae > Gorilla > Gorilla gorilla. Next base: position 4,140,386 of record NC_073236.2, read on the forward strand.
CCTCTACATAAGATATCAAAGTCCAAGAAATATATATTATCTACTGTACATAAAATGTCAAATTTCACCAAATATATATTATATACTGTACATAAAATATCAAATTTCACCAAATATATATTATATACTCTACACAAAATATGAAAGTCCACCAAATATATATTATCTACTGTACATTAAATATCAAATTTCACAAAATATATGTTATATACTGTTCATGAAATATCAAATTTCATCAAATATATTATACACTGTTCATGAAATATGAAATTACACCAAATATATATTATATACTGTACATAAAATATGAAAGTACACCAAATATATATTATATGCTGTACATAAAATATCAAATTTCACCAAATATGTGTTACATGCTCCACATAAAATATCAAAGTCCACCAATTATATATTATCTACTGTACATTAAATATCAAATTTCACAAAATATATGTTATATACTGTTCATGAAATATCAAATTTCATCAAATATATTATACACTGTACATAAAATATGAAATTACACCAAATATATATTGTATACTGTACATAAAATATGAAAGTACAACATATATATATTATATACTGTACATAAAATATCAAATTTCACCAAATATGTATTATATACTCTACAGAAAATATCAAAGTCCACCAATTATATATTATCTAATGTACATAAAATATCAAATTTCACCATATATATATTATATACTGTACAGAAAATATCAAATTTCACCAAATATATATTATATACTCTACATAAAATATCAAAGTCCAGCAAATATATATTATCTACTGTACGTAAAATGTCAAATTTCACAGAATATATGTTATATACTGTTCATTAAATATCAAATTTCCTCAAATATATTATACACTGTACATGAAATATGAAATTACACCAAATATATATTATATACTGTACATAAAATATGAAAGTACACCAAATATATATTATATACTGTACATAAAATATCAAATTTCACCAAATATGTATTATATACTCCACATAAAATATCAAAGTCCACCAATTATATATTATCTACTGTACATAAAATATCAAATTTCACCAAATATATATTATATACTGTAGATAAAATATCAAATTTCACCAAATATATATTATATACTGTACATAAAATATCAAATTCCATCAAATATATTATATACTGTACATAAAATATGAAAGTACACCACATATATATTATATACTGCACATAAAATATCAAATTTCACCAAATATATATTATATACTCTACATAAAATATCAAATTCCACCAAATATGTATTATCTACTGTACATAAAATATGAAAGTACGCCAAATATATATTATATACTGTATATAAAATATCAAATTTAACAACATATATTATATACTGTACATAAAATATCAAATTTCACCAGATATATATTATATACTGTACATAAAATACCAAATTTTATCAAATATATTATATACTGTACATAAAATATGAAAGTACAGCAAATATATATTATATACTGTACATAAAATATCAAATTTCAACAAATATATATTATATCCTCTACATAAAATATCAAAGTCCAAGAAATATATATTATCTACTGTACATAAAATGTCAAATTTCACCAAATATATATTATATACTGTACATAAAATATCAAATTTCACCAAATATATATTATATACTCTACACAAAATATGAAAGTCCACCAAATATATATTATCTACTGTACATTAAATATCAAATTTCACAAAATATATGTTGTATATTGTTCATGAAATATCAAATTTCATCAAATAAATTATACACTGTTCATGAAATATGAAATTACACCAAATATATATTATATACTGTACATAAAATATGGAAGTACACCAAATATATATTATATACTGTACATAAAATATCAAATTTCACCAAATATGTGATACATACTCCACATAAAATATCAAAGTCCACCAATTATATATTATCTACTGTACATTAAATATCAAATTTCACAAAATATATGTTATATACTGTTCATGAAATATCAAATTTCATCAAATATATTATACACTGTACATAAAATATGAAATTACACCAAATATATATTGTATACTGTACATAAAATATGAAAGTACCACATATATATATTATATACTGTACATAAAATATCAAATTTCACCAAATATGTATTATATACTCTACATAAAATATGAAAGTCCACCAAATATATATTATCTAGTGTACATTAAATATCAAATTTCACAAAATATATGTTATATACTGTTCATGAAATATCAAATTTCATCAAATATATTATACACTGTACATAAAATATGAAATTACACCAAATATATATTGTATACTGTACATAAAATATGAAAGTACAACATATATATTATATACTGTACATAAAATATCAAATTTCACCAAATATGTATTATATACTCTACATAAAATATCAAAGTCCACCAATTATATATTATCTACTGTACATAAAATATCAAATTTCACAAAATATATGTTATATACTGTTCATGAAATATCAAATTTCATCAAATATATTATACACTGTACATAAAATATGAAATTACACCAAATATATATTGTATACTGTAAATAAAATATGAAAGTACAACATATATGTATTATATACTGTATATATACTATCAAATTTCACCAAATATGTATTATATACTCTACATAAAATATCAAAGTCCACCAATAATATATTATCTAGTGTACATAAAATATCAAATTTCACCAAATATATATTATATACTGTAGATACCATATCAAATTTCACAAAATATATTTTATATACTGTACATACAATATCAAATTTCATCAAATATATTATATACTGTACATAAAATATGAAAGTACACCAAATATATATAATATACTGTACAGAAAATATCAAATTTCACCAAATATATATTATATACTCTACATAAAATATCAAAGTCCACCAAATATATATTATCTACTGTACATTAAATATCAAATTTCACAGAATATATGTTATATACTGTTCATTAAATATCAAATTTCATCAAATATATTAAACACTGTACATGAAATATGAAATTACACCAAATATATATTATATACTGTACATAAAATATGAAAGTACACCAAATATATATTATATACTGTACATAAAATATCAAATTTCACCAAATATGTATTATATACTCCACATAAAATATCAAAGTCCACCAATTATATATTATCTAGTGTACATAAAATATCAAATTTCACCAAATATATATTATATACTGTAGATAAAATATCAAATTTCACCAAATATATATTATATACTGTACATAAAATATCAAATTCCATCAAATATATTATATACTGTACATAAAATATGAAAGTACACCACATATATATTATATACTGTACATAAAATATAAAATTTCTCCAAATATATATTATATACTCTACATAAAATATCAAATTCCACCAAATATGTATTATCTACTGTACATAAAATATGAAAGTATGCCAAATATATATTATATACTGTATATAAAATATCAAATTTAACAATATATATTATATACTGTACATAAAATATCAAATTTCACCAGATATATATTATATACTGTACAAAAAATATAAAATTTTATCAAATATATTATATACTGTACATAAAATATGAAAGTACAGCAAATATATATTATATACTGTACATAAAATATCAAATTTCAACAAATATATATTATATCCTCTACATAAAATATCAAAGTCCAAGAAATATATATTATCTACTGTACATAAAATGTCAAATTTCACCAAATATATATTATATACTGTACATAAAATATCAAATTTCACCAAATATATATTATATACTCTACATAAAATATCAAATTCCACCAAATATGTATTATCTACTGTACATAAAATATGAAAGTACGCCAATTATATATTATATACTGTATATAAAATATCAAATTTAACAATATATATTATATACTGTACATAAAATATCAAATTTCACCAGATATATATTATATACTGTACATAAAATACCAAATTTTATCAAATATATTATATACTGTACATAAAATATGAAAGTACAGCAAATATATATTATATACTGTACATAAAATATCAAATTTCAACAAATATATATTATATCCTCTACATAAGATATCAAAGTCCAAGAAATATATATTATCTACTGTACATAAAATGTCAAATTTCACCAAATATATATTATATACTGTACATAAAATATCAAATTTCACCAAATATATATTATATACTCTACACAAAATATGAAATTCCACCAAATATATATTATCTACTGTACATTAAATATCAAATTTCACAAAATATATGTTATATACTGTTCATGAAATATCAAATTTCATCAAATATATTATACACTGTTCATGAAATATGAAATTACACCAAATATATATTATATACTGTACATAAAATATGAAAGTACACCAAATATATATTATATGCTGTACATAAAATATCAAATTTCACCAAATATGTGTTACATACTCCACATAAAATATCAAAGTCCACCAATTATATATTATCTACTGTACATTAAATATCAAATTTCACAAAATATATGTTATATACTGTTCATGAAATATCAAATTTCATCAAATATATTATACACTGTACATAAAATATGAAATTACACCAAATATATATTGTATACTGTACATAAAATATGAAAGTACAACATATATATATTATATACTGTACATAAAATATCAAATTTCACCAAATATGTATTATATACTCTACAGAAAATATCAAAGTCCACCAATTATATATTATCTAATGTACATAAAATATCAAATTTCACCATACATATTATATACTGTATAGAAAATATCAAATTTCACCAAATATATATTATATACTCTACATAAAATATCAAAGTCCAGCAAATATACATTATCTACTGTACGTAAAATGTCAAATTTCACAGAATATATGTTATATACTGTTCATTAAATATCAAATTTCATCAAATATATTATACACTGTACATGAAATATGAAATTACACCAAATATATATTATATACTGTACATAAAATATGAAAGTACACCAAATATATATTATATACTGTACATAAAATATCAAATTTCACCAAATATGTATTATATACTCCACATAAAATATCAAAGTCCACCAATTATATATTATCTACTGTACATAAAATATCAAATTTCACCAAATATATATTATATACTGTAGATAAAATATCAAATTTCACCAAATATATATTATATACTGTACATAAAATATCAAATTCCATCAAATATATTATATACTGTACATAAAATATGAAAGTACACCACATATATATTATATACTGTACATAAAATATCAAATTTCACCAAATATATATTATATACTCTACATAAAATATCAAATTCCACCAAATATGTATTATCTACTGTACATAAAATATGAAAGTACGCCAAATATATATTATATACTGTATATAAAATATCAAATTTAACAATATATATTATATACTGTACATAAAATATCAAATTTCACCAGATATATATTATATACTGTACATAAAATACCAAATTTTATCAAATATATTATATACTGTACATAAAATATGAAAGTACAGCAAATATATATTATATACTGTACATAAAATATCAAATTTCAACAAATATATATTATATCCTCTACATAAAATATCAAAGTCCAAGAAATATATATTATCTACTGTACATAAAATGTCAAATTTCACCAAATATATATTATATACTGTACATAAAATATCAAATTTCACCAAATATATATTATATACTCTACACAAAATATGAAAGTCCACCAAATATATATTATCTACTGTACATTAAATATCAAATTTCACAAAATATATGTTGTATACTGTTCATGAAATATCAAATTTCATCAAATATATTATACACTGTTCATGAAATATGAAATTACACCAAATATATATTATATACTGTACATAAAATATGAAAGTACACCAAATATATATTATATACTGTACATGAAATATCAAATTTCACCAAATATGTGTTACATACTCCACATAAAATATCAAAGTCCACCAATTATATATTATCTACTGTACATTAAATATCAAATTTCACAAAATATATGTTATATACTGTTCATGAAATATCAAATTTCATCAAATATATTATACACTGTACATAAAATATGAAATTACACCAAATATATATTGTATACTGTACATAAAATATGAAAGTACCACATATATATATTATATACTGTACATAAAATATCAAATTTCACCAAATATGTATTATATACTCTACATAAAATATGAAAGTCCACCAAATATATATTATCTAGTGTACATTAAATATCAAATTTCACAAAATATATGTTATATACTGTTCATGAAATATCAAATTTCATCAAATATATTATACACTGTACATAAAATATGAAATTACACCAAATATATATTGTATACTGTACATAAAATATGAAAGTACAACATATATATATTATATACTGTACATAAAATATCAAATTTCACCAAATATGTATTATATACTCTACATAAAATATCAAAGTCCACCAATTATATATTATCTACTGTACATAAAATATCAAATTTCACCATATATATATTATATACTGTACAGAAAATATCAAATTTCACCAAATATATATTATATACTCTACATAAAATATCAAAGTCCAGCAAATATATATTATCTACTGTACGTAAAATGTCAAATTTCACAGAATATATGTTATATACTGTTCATTAAATATCAAATTTCATCAAATATATTATACACTGTACATGAAATATGAAATTACACCAAATATATATTATATACTGTACATAAAATATGAAAGTACACCAAATATATATTATATACTGTACATAAAATATCAAATTTCACCAAATATGTATTATATACTCCACATAAAATATCAAAGTCCACCAATTATATATTATCTACTGTACATAAAATATCAAATTTCACCAAATATATATTATATACTGTAGATAAAATATCAAATTTCACCAAATATATATTATATACTGTACATAAAATATCAAATTCCGTCAAATATATTATATACTGTACATAAAATATGAAAGTACACCACATATATATTATATACTGTACATAAAATATCAAATTTCACCAAATATATATTATATACTCTACATAAAATATCAAATTCCACCAAATATGTATTATCTACTGTACATAAAATATGAAAGTACGCCAAATATATATTATATACTGTATATAAAATATCAAATTTAACAATATATATTATATACTGTACATAAAATATCAAATTTCACCAGATATATATTATATACTGTACATAAAATACCAAATTTTATCAAATATATTATATACTGTACATAAAATATGAAAGTACAGCAAATATATATTATATACTGTACATAAAATATCAAATTTCAACAAATATATATTATATCCTCTACATAAAATATCAAAGTCCAAGAAATATATATTATCTACTGTACATAAAATGTCAAATTTCACCAAATATATATTATATACTGTACATAAAATATCAAATTTCACCAAATATATATTATATACTCTACACAAAATATGAAAGTCCACCAAATATATATTATCTACTGTACATTAAATATCAAATTTCACAAAATATATGTTGTATACTGTTCATGAAATATCAAATTTCATCAAATATATTATACACTGTTCATGAAATATGAAATTACACCAAATATATATTATATACTGTACATAAAATATGAAAGTACACCAAATATATATTATATACTGTACATAAAATATCAAATTTCACCAAATATGTGTTACATACTCCACATAAAATATCAAAGTCCACCAATTATATATTATCTACTGTACATTAAATATCAAATTTCACAAAATATATGTTATATACTGTTCATGAAATATCAAATTTCATCAAATATATTATACACTGTACATAAAATATGAAATTACACCAAATATATATTGTATACTGTACATAAAATATGAAAGTACCACATATATATATTATATACTGTACATAAAATATCAAATTTCACCAAATATGTATTATATACTCTACATAAAATATGAAAGTCCACCAAATATATATTATCTAGTGTACATTAAGTATCAAATTTCACAAAATATATGTTATATACTGTTCATGAAATATCAAATTTCATCAAATATATTATACACTGTACATAAAATATGAAATTACACCAAATATATATTGTATACTGTACATAAAATATGAAAGTACAACATATATATATTATATACTGAACATAAAATATCAAATTTCACCAAATATGTATTATATACTCTACATAAAATATCAAAGTCCACCAATTATATATTATCTACTGTACATAAAATATCAAATTTCACCATATATATATTATATACTGTACAGAAAATATCAAATTTCACCAAATATATATTATATACTCTACATAAAATATCAAAGTCCACCAAATATATATTATCTACTGTACGTAAAATGTCAAATTTCACAGAATATATGTTATATACTGTTCATTAAATATCAAATTTCATCAAATATATTATACACTGTACATGAAATATGAAATTACACCAAATATATATTATATACTGTACATAAAATATGAAAGTACACCAAATATATATTATATACTGTACATAAAATATCAAATTTCACCAAATATGTATTATATACTCCACATAAAATATCAAAGTCCACCAATTATATATTATCTACTGTACATAAAATATCAAATTTCACCAAATATATATTATATACTGTAGATAAAATATAAAATTTCACCAAATATATATTATATACTGTACATAAAATATCAAATTCCATCAAATATATTATATACTGTACATAAAATATGAATGTACACCACATATATATTATATACTGTACATAAAATATCAAATTTCACCAAATATATATTATATACTCTACATAAAATATCAAATTCCACCAAATATGTATTATCTACTGTACATAAAATATGAAAGTATGACAAATATATATAATATACTGTATATAAAATATCAAATTTAACAATATATATTATATACTGTACATAAAATATCAAATTTCACCAGATATATATTATATACTGTACAAAAAATATAAAATTTTATCAAATATATTATATACTGTACATAAAATATGAAAGTACAGCAAATATATATTATATACTGTAGATACCATATCAAATTTCAACAAATATATATTATATCCTCTACATAAAATATCAAAGTCCAACAAATATATATTATCTACTGTACATAAAATGTCAAATTTCACCAAATATATATTATATACTGTACATAAAATATCAAATTTCACCAAATATATATTATATACTCTACATAAAATATGAAAGTCCACCAAATATATATTATCTACTGTACATTAAATATCAAATTTCACAAAATATATGTTATATACTGTTCATTAAATATCAAATTTCATCAAATATATTATACACTGTACATAAAATATGAAATTACACCAAATATATATTGTATACTGTACATAAAATATGAAAGTACACCACATATATATTATATACTGTACATAAAATATCAAATTTCACCAAATATGTATTATATACTCCACATAAAATATCAAAGTCCACCAATTATATATTATCTAGTGTACATAAAATATCAAATTTCACGAAATATATATTATATACTGTAGATAAAATATCAAATTTCACCAAATATATATTATATACTGTACATAAAATATCAAATTCCATCAAATATATTATATACTGTACATAAAATATGAAAGTACACCACATATATATTATATACTGTACATAAAATATCAAATTTCACCAAATATATATTATATACTCTACATAAAATATCAAATTCCACCAAATATGTATTATCTACTGTACATAAAATATGAAAGTACGCCAAATATATATTATATACTGTATATAAAATATCAAATTTAACAATATATATTATATACTGTACATAAAATATCAAATTTCACCAGATATATATTATATACTGTACATAAAATACCAAATTTTATCAAATATATTATATACTGTACATAAAATATGAAAGTACAGCAAATATATATTATATACTGTACATAAAATATCAAATTTCACCAAATATATATTATATACTCTACACAAAATATGAAAGTCCACCAAATATATATTATCTACTGTACATTAAATATCAAATTTCACAAAATATATGTTGTATACTGTTCATGAAATATCAAATTTCATCAAATATATTATACACTGTTCATGAAATATGAAATTACACCAAATATATATTATATACTGTACATAAAATATGAAAGTACACCAAATATATATTATATACTGTACATAAAATATCAAATTTCACCAAATATGTGTTACATACTCCACATAAAGTATCAAAGTCCACCAATTATATATTATCTACTGTACATTAAATATCAAATTTCACAAAATATATGTTATATACTGTTCATGAAATATCAAATTTCATCAAATATATTATACACTGTACATAAAATATGAAATTACACCAAATATATATTGTATACTGTACATAAAATATGAAAGTACACCACATATATATTATATACTGTACATAAAATATCAAATTTCACCAAATATGTATTATATACTCCACATAAAATATCAAAGTCCACCAATTATATATTATCTAGTGTACATAAAATATCAAATTTCACGAAATATATATTATATACTGTAGATAAAATATCAAATTTCACCAAATATATATTATATACTGTACATAAAATATCAAATTCCATCAAATATATTATATACTGTACATAAAATATGAAAGTACACCACATATATATTATATACTGTACATAAAATATCAAATTTCACCAAATATATATTATATACTCTACATAAAATATCAAATTCCACCAAATATGTATTATCTACTGTACATAAAATATGAAAGTACGCCAAATATATATTATATACTGTATATAAAATATCAAATTTAACAATATATATTATATACTGTACATAAAATATCAAATTTCACCAGATATATATTATATACTGTACATAAAATACCAAATTTTATCAAATATATTATATACTGTACATAAAATATGAAAGTACAGCAAATATATATTATATACTGTACATAAAATATCAAATTTCACCAAATATATATTATATACTCTACACAAAATATGAAAGTCCACCAAATATATATTATCTACTGTACATTAAATATCAAATTTCACAAAATATATGTTGTATACTGTTCATGAAATATCAAATTTCATCAAATATATTATACACTGTTCATGAAATATGAAATTACACCAAATATATATTATATACTGTACATAAAATATGAAAGTACACCAAATATATATTATATACTGTACATAAAATATCAAATTTCACCAAATATGTGTTACATACTCCACATAAAGTATCAAAGTCCACCAATTATATATTATCTACTGTACATTAAATATCAAATTTCACAAAATATATGTTATATACTGTTCATGAAATATCAAATTTCATCAAATATATTATACACTGTACATAAAATATGAAATTACACCAAATATATATTGTATACTGTACATAAAATATGAAAGTACCACATATATATATTATATACTGTACATAAAATATCAAATTTCACCAAATATGTATTATATACTCTACATAAAATATGAAAGTCCACCAAATATAAATTATCTAGTGTACATTAAATATCAAATTTCACAAAATATATGTTATATACTGTTCATGAAATATCAAATTTCATCAAATATATTATACACTGTACATAAAATATGAAATTACACCAAATATATATTGTATACTGTACATAAAATATGAAAGTACAACATATATATATTATATACTGTACATAAAATATCAAATTTCACCAAATATGTATTATATACTCTACATAAAATATCAAAGTCCACGAATTATATATTATCTACTGTACATAAAATATCAAATTTCACCATATATATATTATATACTGTACAGAAAATATCAAATTTCACCAAATATATATTATATACTCTACATAAAATATCAAAGTCCACCAAATATATATTATCTACTGTACGTAAAATGTCAAATTTCACAGAATATATGTTATATAATGTTCATTAAATATCAAATTTCATCAAATATATTATACACTGTACATGAAATATGAAATTACACCAAATATATATTATATACTGTACATAAAATATGAAAGTACACCTAATATATATTATATACTGTACATAAAATATCAAATTTCACCAAATATGTATTATATACTCCACATAAAATATCAAAGTCCACCAATTATATATTATCTACTGTACATAAAATATCAAATTTCACCAAATATATATTATATACTGTAGATAAAATATCAAATTTCACCAAATATATATTATATACTGTACATAAAATATCAAATTCCATCAAATATATTATATACTGTACATAAAATATGAAAGTACACCACATATATATTATATACTGTACATAAAATATCAAATTTCACCAAATATATATTATATACTCTACATAAAATATCAAATTCCACCAAATATGTATTATCTACTGTACATAAAATATGAAAGTACGCCAAATATATATTATATACTGTATATAAAATATCAAATTTAACAATATATATTATATACTGTACATAAAATATCAAATTTCACCAGATATATATTATATACTGTACATAAAATACCAAATTTTATCAAATATATTATATACTGTACATAAAATATGAAAGTACAGCAAATATATATTATATACTGTACATAAAATATCAAATTTCAACAAATATATATTATATCCTCTACATAAGATATCAAAGTCCAAGAAATATATATTATCTACTGTACATAAAATGTCAAATTTCACCAAATATATATTATATACTGTACATAAAATATCAAATTTCACCAAATATATATTATATACTCTACACAAAATATGAAAGTCCACCAAATATATATTATCTACTGTACATTAAATATCAAATTTCACAAAATATATGTTATATACTGTTCATGAAATATCAAATTTCATCAAATATATTATACACTGTTCATGAAATATGAAATTACACCAAATATATATTATATACTGTACATAAAATATGAAAGTACACCAAATATATATTATATGCTGTACATAAAATATCAAATTTCACCAAATATGTGTTACATACTCCACATAAAATATCAAAGTCCACCAATTATATATTATCTACTGTACATTAAATATCAAATTTCACAAAATATATGTTATATACTGTTCATGAAATATCAAATTTCATCAAATATATTATACACTGTACATAAAATATGAAATTACACCAAATGTATATTGTATACTGTAAATAAAATATGAAAGTACAACATATATATATTATATACTGTACATATACTATCAAATTTCACCAAATATGTATTATATACTCTACATAAAATATCAAAGTCCACCAATAATATATTATCTAGTGTATATAAAATATCAAATTTCACCAAATATATATTATATACTGTAGATACAATATCAAATTTCACAAAATATATTTTATATACTGTACATAAAATATCAAATTTCATCAAATATATTATATACTGTACATAAAATATGAAAGTACACCAAATATATATAATATACTGTACATAAAATATCAAATTTCACCAAATATATATTATATACTGTACAGAAAATATCAAATTTCACCAAATATGAAAGTCCGCCAAATATATATTATCTACTGTACATAAAATATCAAATTTCACCAAATATATATTATATACTGTACAGAAAATATCAAATTTCACCAAATATATATTATATACTCTACATAAAATATCAAAGTCCACCAAATATATATTATCTACTGTACGTAAAATGTCAAATTTCACAGAATATATGTTATATACTGTTGATTAAATATCAAATTTCATCAAATATATTAAACACTGTACATGAAATATGAAATTACACCAAATATATATTATATACTGTACATAAAATATGAAAGTACACCAAATATATATTATATACTGTACATAAAATATCAAATTTCACCAAATATGTATTATATACTCCACATAAAATACCAAAGTCCACCAATTATATATTATCTACTGTGCATAAAATATCAAATTTCACCAATTATATATTATATACTGTAGATAAAATATCAAATTTCACCAAATATATATTATATACTGTACATAAAATATCAAATTCCATCAAATATATTATATACTGTACATAAAATATGAAAGTACACCACATATATATTATTTACTGTACATAAAATATCAAATTTCACCAAATATATATTATATACTCTACATAAAATATCAAATTCCACCAAATATGTATTATCTACTGTACATAAAATATGAAAGTACGCCAAATATATATTATATACTGTATATAAAATATCAAATTTAACAATATATATTATATACTGTACATAAAATATCAAATTTCACCAGATATATATTATATACTGTACATAAAATACCAAATTTTATCAAATATATTATATACTGTACATAAAATATGAAAGTACAGCAAATATATATTATATACTGTACATAAAATATCAAATTTCAACAAATATATATTATATCCTCTACATAAAATATCAAAGTCCAAGAAATATATATTATCTACTGTACATAAAATGTCAAATTTCACCAAATATATATTATATACTGTACATAAAATATCAAATTTCACCAAATATATATTATATACTCTACACAAAATATGAAAGTCCACCAAATATATATTATCTACTGTACATTAAATATCAAATTTCACAAAATATATGTTATATACTGTTCATGAAATATCAAATTTCATCAAATATATTATACACTGTTCATGAAATATGAAATTACACCAAATATATTATATACTGTACATAAAATATGAAAGTACACCACATATATATTATATACTGTACATAAAATATCAAATTTCACCAAATATGTGTTACATACTCCACATAAAATATCAAAGTCCACCAATCATATATTATCTAGTGTACATTAAATATCAAATTTCACAAAATATATGTTATATACTGTTCATGAAATATCAAATTTCATCAAATATATTATACACTGTACATAAAATATGAAATTACACCAAATATATATTGTATACTGTACATAAAATATGAAAGTACAACATATATATATTATATACTGTACATAAAATATCAAATTTCACCAAATATGTATTATATACTCTACATAAAATATCAAAGTCCACCAATTATATATTATCTACTGTACATAAAATATCAAATTTCACCATATATATATTATATACTGTACAGAAAATATCAAATTTCACCAAATATATATTATATACTCTACATAAAATATCAAAGTCCACCAAATATATATTATCTACTGTACATAAAATGTCAAATTTCACAGAATATATGTTATATACTGTTCATTAAATATCAAATTTCATCAAATATATTATACACTGTACATGAAATATGAAATTACACCAAATATATATTATATACTGTACATAAAATATGAAAGTACACCAAATATATATTATATACTGTACATAAAATATCAAATTTCACCAAATATGTATTATATACTCCACATAAAATATCAAAGTCCACCAATTATATATTATCTACTGTACATAAAATATCAAATTTCACCAAATATATATTATATACTGTAGATAAAATATCAAATTTCACCAAATATATATTATATACTGTACATAAAATATCAAATTCCATCAAATATATTATATACTGTACATAAAATATGAAAGTACACCACATATATATTATATACAGTACATAAAATATCAAATTTCACCAAATATATATTATATACTCTACATAAAATATCAAATTCCACCAAATATGTATTATCTACTGTACATAAAATATGAAAGTACGCCAAATATATATTATATACTGTATATAAAATATCAAATTTAACTATATATTATATACTGTACATAAAATATCAAATTTCACCAGATATATATTATATACTGTACATAAAATATAAAATTTTATCAAATATATTATATACTGTACATAAAATATGAAAGTACAGCAAATATATATTATATACTGTACATAAAATATCAAATTTCAACAAATATATATTATATCCTCTACATAAAATATCAAAGTCCAAGAAATATATATTATCTACTGTACATAAAATGTCAAATTTCACCAAATATATATTATATACTGTACATAAAATATCAAATTTCACCAAATATGTATTATATACTCTACATAAAATATCAAAGTCCACCAATTATATATTATCTACTGTACATAAAATATCAAATTTCACCATATATATATTATATACTGTACAGAAAATATCAAATTTCACCAAACATGTATTATATACTCTACATAAAATATCAAAGTCCACCAAATATATATTATCTACTGTACGTAAAATGTCAAATTTCACAGAATATATGTTATATACTATTCATTAAATATCAAATTTCATCAAATATATTATACACTGTACATGAAATATGAAATTACACCAAATATATATTATATACTGTACATAAAATATGAAAGTACACCAAATATATATTATATACTGTACATAAAATATCAAATTTCACCAAATATGTATTATATACTCCACATAAAATATCAAAGTCCACCAATTATATATTATCCACTGTACATAAAATATCAAATTTCACCAAATATATATTATATACTGTAGATAAAATATCAAATTTCACCAAATATATATTATATACTGTACATAAAATATCAAATTCCATCAAATATATTATATACTGTACATAAAATATGAAAGTACACCACATATATATTATATACTGTACATAAAATATCAAATTTCACCAAATATATATTATATACACTACATAAAATATCAAATTCCACCAAATATGTATTATCTACTGTACATAAAATATGAAAGTACGCCAAATATATATTATATACTGTATATAAAATATCAAATTTAACAATATATATTATATACTGTACATAAAATATCAAATTTCACCATATATATATTATATACTGTACATAAAATACCAAATTTTATCAAATATATTATATACTGTACATAAAATATGAAAGTACAGCAAATATATATTATATACTGTACATAAAATATCAAATTTCAACAAATATATATTATATCCTCTACATAAAATATCAAAGTCCAAGAAATATATATTATCTACTGTACATAAAATGTCAAATTTCACCAAATATATATTATATACTGTACATAAAATATCAAATTTCACCAAATATATATTATATACTCTACACAAAATATGAAAGTCCACCAAATATATATTATCTACTGTACATTAAATATCAAATTTCACAAAATATATGTTATATACTGTTCATGAAATATCAAATTTCATCAAATATATTATACACTGTTCATGAAATATGAAATTACACCAAATATATATTATATACTGTACATAAAATATGAATGTACACCACATATATATTATATACTGTACATAAAATATCAAATTTCACCAAATTTGTGTTACATACTCCACATAAAATATCAAAGTCCACCAATTATATATTATCTACTGTACATTAAATATCAAATTTCACAAAATATATGTTATATACTGTTCATGAAATATCAAATTTCATCAAATATATTATACACTGTACATAAAATATGAAATTACACCAAATATATATTGTATACTGTACATAAAATATGAAAGTACAAGATATATATATTATATACTGTACATAAAATATCAAATTTCACCAAATATGTATTATATACTCTACATAAAATATGAAAGTCCACCAAATATATATTATCTAGTGTACATTAAATATCAAATTTCACAAAATATATGTTATATACTGTTCATGAAATATCAAATTTCATCAAATATATTATACACTGTACATAAAATATGAAATTACACCAAATATATATTGTATACTGTACATAAAATATGAAAGTACAACATATATATATTATATACTGTACATAAAATATCAAATTTCACCAAATATGTATTATATACTCTACATAAAATATCAAAGTCCACCAATTATATATTATCTACTGTACATAAAATATCAAATTTCACCATATATATATTATATACTGTACAGAAAATATCAAATTTCACCAAATATATATTATATACTCTACATAAAATATCAAAGTCCACCAAATATATATTATCTACTGTACGTAAAATGTCAAATTTCACAGAATATATGTTATATACTGTTCATTAAATATCAAATTTCATCAAATATATTATACACTGTACATGAAATATGAAATTACACAAAATATATATTATATACTGTACATAAAATATGAAAGTACACCAAATATATATTATATACTGTACATAAAATATCAAATTTCACCAAATATGTATTACATACTCCACATAAAATATCAAAGTCCACCAATTATATATTATCTACTGTACATAAAATATCAAATTTCACCAAATATATATTATATACTGTAGATAAAATATCAAATTTCACCAAATATATATTATATACTGTACATAAAATATCAAATTCCATCAAATATATTATATACTGTACATAAAATATGAAAGTACACCACATATATATTATATACTGTACATAAAATATCAAATTTCACCAAATATATATTATATACTCTACACAAAATATGAAAGTCCACCAAATATATATTATCTACTGTACATTAAATATCAAATTTCACAAAATATATGTTGTATACTGTTCATGAAATATCAAATTTCATCAAATATATTATACACTGTTCATGAAATATGAAATTACACCAAATATATATTATATACTGTACATAAAATATGAAAGTACACCAAATATATATTATATACTGTACATAAAATATCAAATTTCACCAAATATGTGTTACATACTCCACATAAAGTATCAAAGTCCACCAATTATATATTATCTACTGTACATTAAATATCAAATTTCACAAAATATATGTTATATACTGTTCATGAAATATCAAATTTCATCAAATATATTATACACTGTACATAAAATATGAAATTACACCAAATATATATTGTATACTGTACATAAAATATGAAAGTACCACATATATATATTATATACTGTACATAAAATATCAAATTTCACCAAATATGTATTATATACTCTACATAAAATATGAAAGTCCACCAAATATAAATTATCTAGTGTACATTAAATATCAAATTTCACAAAATATATGTTATATACTGTTCATGAAATATCAAATTTCATCAAATATATTATACACTGTACATAAAATATGAAATTACACCAAATATATATTGTATACTGTACATAAAATATGAAAGTACAACATATATATATTATATACTGTACATAAAATATCAAATTTCACCAAATATGTATTATATACTCTACATAAAATATCAAAGTCCACGAATTATATATTATCTACTGTACATAAAATATCAAATTTCACCATATATATATTATATACTGTACAGAAAATATCAAATTTCACCAAATATATATTATATACTCTACATAAAATATCAAAGTCCACCAAATATATATTATCTACTGTACGTAAAATGTCAAATTTCACAGAATATATGTTATATAATGTTCATTAAATATCAAATTTCATCAAATATATTATACACTGTACATGAAATATGAAATTACACCAAATATATATTATATACTGTACATAAAATATGAAAGTACACCTAATATATATTATATACTGTACATAAAATATCAAATTTCACCAAATATGTATTATATACTCCACATAAAATATCAAAGTCCACCAATTATATATTATCTACTGTACATAAAATATCAAATTTCACCAAATATATATTATATACTGTAGATAAAATATCAAATTTCACCAAATATATATTATATACTGTACATAAAATATCAAATTCCATCAAATATATTATATACTGTACATAAAATATGAAAGTACACCACATATATATTATATACTGTACATAAAATATCAAATTTCACCAAATATATATTATATACTCTACATAAAATATCAAATTCCACCAAATATGTATTATCTACTGTACATAAAATATGAAAGTACGCCAAATATATATTATATACTGTATATAAAATATCAAATTTAACAATATATATTATATACTGTACATAAAATATCAAATTTCACCAGATATATATTATATACTGTACATAAAATACCAAATTTTATCAAATATATTATATACTGTACATAAAATATGAAAGTACAGCAAATATATATTATATACTGTACATAAAATATCAAATTTCAACAAATATATATTATATCCTCTACATAAGATATCAAAGTCCAAGAAATATATATTATCTACTGTACATAAAATGTCAAATTTCACCAAATATATATTATATACTGTACATAAAATATCAAATTTCACCAAATATATATTATATACTCTACACAAAATATGAAAGTCCACCAAATATATATTATCTACTGTACATTAAATATCAAATTTCACAAAATATATGTTATATACTGTTCATGAAATATCAAATTTCATCAAATATATTATACACTGTTCATGAAATATGAAATTACACCAAATATATATTATATACTGTACATAAAATATGAAAGTACACCAAATATATATTATATGCTGTACATAAAATATCAAATTTCACCAAATATGTGTTACATACTCCACATAAAATATCAAAGTCCACCAATTATATATTATCTACTGTACATTAAATATCAAATTTCACAAAATATATGTTATATACTGTTCATGAAATATCAAATTTCATCAAATATATTATACACTGTACATAAAATATGAAATTACACCAAATGTATATTGTATACTGTAAATAAAATATGAAAGTACAACATATATATATTATATACTGTACATATACTATCAAATTTCACCAAATATGTATTATATACTCTACATAAAATATCAAAGTCCACCAATAATATATTATCTAGTGTATATAAAATATCAAATTTCACCAAATATATATTATATACTGTAGATACAATATCAAATTTCACAAAATATATTTTATATACTGTACATAAAATATCAAATTTCATCAAATATATTATATACTGTACATAAAATATGAAAGTACACCAAATATATATAATATACTGTACATAAAATATCAAATTTCACCAAATATATATTATATACTGTACAGAAAATATCAAATTTCACCAAATATGAAAGTCCGCCAAATATATATTATCTACTGTACATAAAATATCAAATTTCACCAAATATATATTATATACTGTACAGAAAATATCAAATTTCACCAAATATATATTATATACTCTACATAAAATATCAAAGTCCACCAAATATATATTATCTACTGTACGTAAAATGTCAAATTTCACAGAATATATGTTATATACTGTTGATTAAATATCAAATTTCATCAAATATATTAAACACTGTACATGAAATATGAAATTACACCAAATATATATTATATACTGTACATAAAATATGAAAGTACACCAAATATATATTATATACTGTACATAAAATATCAAATTTCACCAAATATGTATTATATACTCCACATAAAATACCAAAGTCCACCAATTATATATTATCTACTGTGCATAAAATATCAAATTTCACCAATTATATATTATATACTGTAGATAAAATATCAAATTTCACCAAATATATATTATATACTGTACATAAAATATCAAATTCCATCAAATATATTATATACTGTACATAAAATATGAAAGTACACCACATATATATTATTTACTGTACATAAAATATCAAATTTCACCAAATATATATTATATACTCTACATAAAATATCAAATTCCACCAAATATGTATTATCTACTGTACATAAAATATGAAAGTACGCCAAATATATATTATATACTGTATATAAAATATCAAATTTAACAATATATATTATATACTGTACATAAAATATCAAATTTCACCAGATATATATTATATACTGTACATAAAATACCAAATTTTATCAAATATATTATATACTGTACATAAAATATGAAAGTACAGCAAATATATATTATATACTGTACATAAAATATCAAATTTCAACAAATATATATTATATCCTCTACATAAAATATCAAAGTCCAAGAAATATATATTATCTACTGTACATAAAATGTCAAATTTCACCAAATATATATTATATACTGTACATAAAATATCAAATTTCACCAAATATATATTATATACTCTACACAAAATATGAAAGTCCACCAAATATATATTATCTACTGTACATTAAATATCAAATTTCACAAAATATATGTTATATACTGTTCATGAAATATCAAATTTCATCAAATATATTATACACTGTTCATGAAATATGAAATTACACCAAATATATTATATACTGTACATAAAATATGAAAGTACACCACATATATATTATATACTGTACATAAAATATCAAATTTCACCAAATATGTGTTACATACTCCACATAAAATATCAAAGTCCACCAATCATATATTATCTAGTGTACATTAAATATCAAATTTCACAAAATATATGTTATATACTGTTCATGAAATATCAAATTTCATCAAATATATTATACACTGTACATAAAATATGAAATTACACCAAATATATATTGTATACTGTACATAAAATATGAAAGTACAACATATATATATTATATACTGTACATAAAATATCAAATTTCACCAAATATGTATTATATACTCTACATAAAATATCAAAGTCCACCAATTATATATTATCTACTGTACATAAAATATCAAATTTCACCATATATATATTATATACTGTACAGAAAATATCAAATTTCACCAAATATATATTATATACTCTACATAAAATATCAAAGTCCACCAAATATATATTATCTACTGTACATAAAATGTCAAATTTCACAGAATATATGTTATATACTGTTCATTAAATATCAAATTTCATCAAATATATTATACACTGTACATGAAATATGAAATTACACCAAATATATATTATATACTGTACATAAAATATGAAAGTACACCAAATATATATTATATACTGTACATAAAATATCAAATTTCACCAAATATGTATTATATACTCCACATAAAATATCAAAGTCCACCAATTATATATTATCTACTGTACATAAAATATCAAATTTCACCAAATATATATTATATACTGTAGATAAAATATCAAATTTCACCAAATATATATTATATACTGTACATAAAATATCAAATTCCATCAAATATATTATATACTGTACATAAAATATGAAAGTACACCACATATATATTATATACAGTACATAAAATATCAAATTTCACCAAATATATATTATATACTCTACATAAAATATCAAATTCCACCAAATATGTATTATCTACTGTACATAAAATATGAAAGTACGCCAAATATATATTATATACTGTATATAAAATATCAAATTTAACTATATATTATATACTGTACATAAAATATCAAATTTCACCAGATATATATTATATACTGTACATAAAATATAAAATTTTATCAAATATATTATATACTGTACATAAAATATGAAAGTACAGCAAATATATATTATATACTGTACATAAAATATCAAATTTCAACAAATATATATTATATCCTCTACATAAAATATCAAAGTCCAAGAAATATATATTATCTACTGTACATAAAATGTCAAATTTCACCAAATATATATTATATACTGTACATAAAATATCAAATTTCACCAAATATGTATTATATACTCTACATAAAATATCAAAGTCCACCAATTATATATTATCTACTGTACATAAAATATCAAATTTCACCATATATATATTATATACTGTACAGAAAATATCAAATTTCACCAAACATGTATTATATACTCTACATAAAATATCAAAGTCCACCAAATATATATTATCTACTGTACGTAAAATGTCAAATTTCACAGAATATATGTTATATACTATTCATTAAATATCAAATTTCATCAAATATATTATACACTGTACATGAAATATGAAATTACACCAAATATATATTATATACTGTACATAAAATATGAAAGTACACCAAATATATATTATATACTGTACATAAAATATCAAATTTCACCAAATATGTATTATATACTCCACATAAAATATCAAAGTCCACCAATTATATATTATCCACTGTACATAAAATATCAAATTTCACCAAATATATATTATATACTGTAGATAAAATATCAAATTTCACCAAATATATATTATATACTGTACATAAAATATCAAATTCCATCAAATATATTATATACTGTACATAAAATATGAAAGTACACCACATATATATTATATACTGTACATAAAATATCAAATTTCACCAAATATATATTATATACACTACATAAAATATCAAATTCCACCAAATATGTATTATCTACTGTACATAAAATATGAAAGTACGCCAAATATATATTATATACTGTATATAAAATATCAAATTTAACAATATATATTATATACTGTACATAAAATATCAAATTTCACCATATATATATTATATACTGTACATAAAATACCAAATTTTATCAAATATATTATATACTGTACATAAAATATGAAAGTACAGCAAATATATATTATATACTGTACATAAAATATCAAATTTCAACAAATATATATTATATCCTCTACATAAAATATCAAAGTCCAAGAAATATATATTATCTACTGTACATAAAATGTCAAATTTCACCAAATATATATTATATACTGTACATAAAATATCAAATTTCACCAAATATATATTATATACTCTACACAAAATATGAAAGTCCACCAAATATATATTATCTACTGTACATTAAATATCAAATTTCACAAAATATATGTTATATACTGTTCATGAAATATCAAATTTCATCAAATATATTATACACTGTTCATGAAATATGAAATTACACCAAATATATATTATATACTGTACATAAAATATGAATGTACACCACATATATATTATATACTGTACATAAAATATCAAATTTCACCAAATTTGTGTTACATACTCCACATAAAATATCAAAGTCCACCAATTATATATTATCTACTGTACATTAAATATCAAATTTCACAAAATATATGTTATATACTGTTCATGAAATATCAAATTTCATCAAATATATTATACACTGTACATAAAATATGAAATTACACCAAATATATATTGTATACTGTACATAAAATATGAAAGTACAAGATATATATATTATATACTGTACATAAAATATCAAATTTCACCAAATATGTATTATATACTCTACATAAAATATGAAAGTCCACCAAATATATATTATCTAGTGTACATTAAATATCAAATTTCACAAAATATATGTTATATACTGTTCATGAAATATCAAATTTCATCAAATATATTATACACTGTACATAAAATATGAAATTACACCAAATATATATTGTATACTGTACATAAAATATGAAAGTACAACATATATATATTATATACTGTACATAAAATATCAAATTTCACCAAATATGTATTATATACTCTACATAAAATATCAAAGTCCACCAATTATATATTATCTACTGTACATAAAATATCAAATTTCACCATATATATATTATATACTGTACAGAAAATATCAAATTTCACCAAATATATATTATATACTCTACATAAAATATCAAAGTCCACCAAATATATATTATCTACTGTACGTAAAATGTCAAATTTCACAGAATATATGTTATATACTGTTCATTAAATATCAAATTTCATCAAATATATTATACACTGTACATGAAATATGAAATTACACAAAATATATATTATATACTGTACATAAAATATGAAAGTACACCAAATATATATTATATACTGTACATAAAATATCAAATTTCACCAAATATGTATTACATACTCCACATAAAATATCAAAGTCCACCAATTATATATTATCTACTGTACATAAAATATCAAATTTCACCAAATATATATTATATACTGTAGATAAAATATCAAATTTCACCAAATATATATTATATACTGTACATAAAATATCAAATTCCATCAAATATATTATATACTGTACATAAAATATGAAAGTACACCACATATATATTATATACTGTACATAAAATATCAAATTTCACCAAATATATATTACATACTCTACATAAAATATCAAATTCCACCAAATATGTATTATCTACTGTACATAAAATATGAAAGTACGCCAAATATATATTATATACTGTACATAAAATATCAAATTTCAACAAATATATATTATATCCTCTACATAAAATACAAAAGTCCAAGAAATATATATTATCTACTGTACATAAAATGTCAAATTTCACCAAATATATATTATATACTGTACATAAAATATCAAATTTCACCAAATATATATTATATACTCTACATAAAATATGAAAGTCCACCAAATATATATTATCTACTGTACTTTAAATATCAAATTTCACAAAATATATGTTATATACTGTTCATGAAATATCAAATTTCATCAAATATATTATACACTGTACATAAAATATGAAATTACACCAAATATATATTGTATACTGTACATAAAATATGAAAGTACAACATATATATATTATATACTGTACATAAAATATCAAATTTCACCAAATATGTATTATATACTCTACATAAAATATCAAAGTCCACCAATTATATATTATCTACTGTACATAAAATATCAAATTTCACCAAATATATATTATATACTGTAGATACAATATCAAATTTCACCAAATATATATTATATACTCTACATAAAATATCAAATTTCATCAAATATATTATATACTGTACATAAAATATGAAAGTACACCAAATATATATAATATACTGTACATAAAATACCAAATTTCACTAAATATATATCATATACTGTACATAAAATGTCAAATTTCACCAAATATATATTATATACTGTACATAAAATATCAAATTTTATCAAATATATTATAAACTGTACATAAAATATGAAAGTACACCAGATATATATTATATACTGTACATAAAATATGAAAGTACACCAAATATATATTATATACTGTACATAAAATATCAAATTTCACCAAATATATATTATATACTCTACATAAAATATCAAATTCCACCAAATATATATTATCTACTGTACATAAAATATGAAAGTAGGCCAAATATATATTATATACTGTATATAAAATATCAAATTTAACAATATATATTATATATTGTACATAAAATATCAAATTTCACCAGATATATATTATATACTGTACATAAAATATCACATTTTATCAAATATATTATATACTGTACATAAAATATGAAAGTACAGCAAATATATATTATATACTGTACATAAAATATCAAATTTCAACAAATATATATTATATCCTCTACATAAAATATCAAAGTCCACGAAATATATATTATCTACTGTACATAAAATGTCAAATTTCACCAAATATATATTATATACTGTACATAAAATATCAAATTTCACCAAATATATATTATATACTCTACATAAAATATGAAAGTCCACCAAATATATATTATCTACTGTACATTAAATATCAAATTTCACAAAATATATGTTATATACTGTTCATGAAATATCAAATTTCATCAAATATATTATACACTACATAAAATATGAAATTACACCAAATATATATTGTATCCTGTAAATAAAATATGAAAGTACAACATATATATAATATACTGTACATATAATATCAAATTTCACCAAATATGTATTATATACTCTACATAAAATATCAAAGTCCACCAATTATATATTATCTAGTGTACATAAAATATCAAATTTCACCAAATATATATTATATACTGTAGATACAATATCAAATTTCACAAAATATATTTTATATACTGTACATAAAATATCAAATTCCATCAAATATATTATATACTGTACATAAAATATGAAAGTACACCACATATATATAATATACTGTACATGAAATATCAAATTTCACCAAATATATATTATATACTCTACATAAAATATCAAATTCCACCAAATATATATTATCTACTGTACATAAAATATGAAAGTACGCCAAATATATATTATATACTGTATATTAAATATCAAATTTAACAATATATATTATATACTGTACATAAAATATCAAATTTCACCAGATATATATTATATACTGTACATAAAATATAAAATTTTATCAAATATATTATATACTGTACATAAAATATGAAAGTACAGCAAATATATATTATATACTGTACATAAAATATCAAATTTCAACAAATATATATTATATCCTCTACATAAAATATCAAAGTCCAAGAAATATATATTATCTACTGTACATAAAATGTCAAATTTCACCAAATATATATTATATACTGTACATAAAATATCAAATTTCACCAAATATATATTATATACTCTACATAAAATATGAAAATCCACCAAATATATATTATCTACTGTACATTAAATATCAAATTTCACAAAATATATGTTATATACTGTTCATGAAATATCAAATTTCATCAAATATATTATACACTGTACATAAAATATGAAATTACACAAAATATATATTGTATACTGTACATAAAATATGAAAGTACAACATATATATGATATACTGTACATAAAATATCAAATTTCACCAAATATGTATTATACACTCTACATAAAATATGAAAGTCCACCAAATATATATTATCTAGTGTACATTAAATATCAAATTTCACAAAATATATGTTATATACTGTTCATGAAATATCAAATTTCATCAAATATATTATACACTGTACATAAAATATGAAATTACACCTAATATATATTGTATACTGTACATAAAATATGAAAGTACAACATATATATATTATATACTGTACATAAAATATCAAATTTCACCAAATATGTATTATATACTCTACATAAAATATCAAAGTCCACCAATTATATATTATCTACTGTACATTAAATATCAAATTTCACCATATATATATTATATACTGTACAGAAAATATCAAATTTCACCAAATATATATTATATACTCTACATAAAATATCAAAGTCCACCAAATATATATTATCTACTGTACGTAAAATGTCAAATTTCACAGAATATATGTTATATACTGTTTAATAAATATCAAATTTCATCAAATATATTATACACTGTACATGAAATATGAAATTACACCAAATATATATTATATACTGTACATAAAATATGAAAGTACACCAAATATATATTATATACTGTACATAAAATATCAAATTTCACCAAATATGTATTATATACTCCACATAAAATATCAAAGTCCACCAATTATATATTATCTACTGTAAATAAATATCAAATTTCACCAAATATATATTATATACTGTAGATAAAATATCAAATTTCACCAAATATATATTATATACTGTACATAAAATATCAAATTCCATCAAATATATTATATACTGTACATAAAATATGAAAGTACACCACATATATATTATATACTGTACATAAAATATCAAATTTCACCAAATATATATTATATACTCTACATAAAATATCAAATTCCACCAAATATGTATTATCTACTGTACATAAAATATGAAAGTACGCCAAATATATATTATATACTGTATATAAAATATCAAATTTAACAATATATATTATATACTGTACATAAAATATCAAATTTCAACAGATATATATTATATACTGTACATAAAATACCAAATTTTATCAAATATATTATATACTGTACATAAAATATGAAAGTACAGCAAATATATATTATATACTGTACATAAAATATCAAATTTCAACAAATATATATTATATCCTCTACATAAAATATCAAAGTCCAAGAAATTTATATTATCTACTGTACATAAAATGTCAAATTTCACCAAATATATATTATATACTGTACATAAAATATCAAATTTCACCAAATATATATTATATACTCTACATAAAATATGAAAGTCCACCAAATATATATTATCTACTGTACATTAAATATCAAATTTCACAAAATATATGTTATATACTGTTCATGAAATATCAAATTTCATCAAATATATTATACACTGTTCATGAAATATTAAATTACACCAAATATATATTATATACTGTACATAAAATATGAAAGTACACCAAATATATATTATATACTGTCCATAAAATATCAAATTTCACCAAATATGTATTACATACTCCACATAAAATATCAAAGTCCACCAATTATATATTATCTACTGTACATTAAATATCAAATTTCACAAAATATATGTTATATACTGTTCATGAAATACCAAATTTCATCAAATATATTATACACTACATAAAATATGAAATTACACCAAATATATATTGTATACTGTACATAAAATATGAAAGTACAACATATATATATTATATACTGTACATAAAATATCAAATTTCACCTAATATGTATTATATACTCTACATAAAGTATGAAAGTCCACCAAATATATATTATCTAGTGTACATTAAATATCAAATTTCACAAAATATATGTTATATACTGTTCATGAAATATCAAATTTCATCAAATATATTATACACTGTACATAAAATATGAAATTACACCAAATATATATTGTATACTGTACATAAAATATGAAAGTACAACATATATATATTATATACTGTACATAAAATATCAAATTTCACCAAATATGTATTATATACTCTACATAAAATATCAAAGTCCACCAATTATATATTATCTACTGTACATAAAATATCAAATTTCACCATATTTATATTATATACTGTACAGAAAATATCAAATTTCACCAAATATATATTATATACTCTACATAAAATATCAAAGTCCACCAAATATATATTATCTACTGTACGTAAAATGTCAAATTTCACAGAATATATGTTATATACTGTTCATGAAATATCAAATTTCATCAAATATATTATACACTGTACATGAAATATGAAATTACACCAAATATATATTATATACTGTACATAAAATATGAAAGTACACCAAATATATATTATATACTGTACATAAAATATCAAATTTCACCAAATATGTATTATATACTCCACATAAAATATCAAAGTCCACCAATTATATATTATCTACTGTACATAAAATATCAAATTTCACCAAATATATATTATATACTGTAGATAAAATACAAAAATACATAAAATATCAAAGTCCAAGAAATATATATTATCTACTGTACATAAAATGTCAAATTTCACCAAATATATATTATATCCTCTACATAAAATATCAAAGTCGAAGAAATATATATTATCTACTGTACATAAAATGTCAAATTTCACCAAATATATATTATATACTGTACATAAAATATCAAATTTCACCAAATATATATTATATACTCTACATAAAATATCAAAGTCCACCAAATCTATATTATCTACTGTACGTAAAATGTCAAATTTCACAAAATATATGTTATATACTGTTCATGAAATATCAAATTTCATCAAATATATTATACACTGTTCATGAAATATGAAATTACACCAAATATATATTATATACTGTACATAAAATATGAAAGTACACCAAATATATATTATATACTGTACATAAAATATCAAATTTCACCAAATATGTATTACATACTCCACATAAAATATCAAAGTCCACCAATTATATATTATCTACTGTACATTAAATATCAAATTTCACAAAATATATGTTATATACTGTTCATGAAATATCAAATTTCATCAAATATATTATACACTGTACATAAAATATGAAATTACACCAAATATATATTGTATACTGTACATAAAATATGAAAGTACAACATATATATATTATATACTGTACATAAAATATCAAATTTCACCAAATATGTATTATATACTCTACATAAAATATGAAAGTCCACCAAATATATATTATCTAGTGTACATTAAATATCAAATTTCACAAAATATATGTTATATACTGTTCATGAAATATCAAATTTCATCAAATATATTATACACTGTACATAAAATATGAAATTACACCAAATATATATTGTATACTGTACATAAAATATGAAAGTACACCAAATATATATTATATACTGTACATAAAATATCAAATTTCACCAAATATGTATTACATACTCCACATAAAATATCAAAGTCCACCAATTATATATTATCTACTGTACATTAAATATCAAATTTCACAAAATATATGTTATATACTGTTCATGAAAAATCAAATTTCATCAAATATATTATACACTGTACATGAAATATGAAATTACACCAAATATATATTATATACTGTACATAAAATATGAAAGTACACCAAATATATATTATATACTGTACATAAAATATCAAATTTCACCAAATATGTATTATATACTCCACATAAAATATCAAAGTCCACCAATTATATATCTACTGTACATAAAATATCAAATTCCATCAAATATATTATATACTGTACATAAAATATGAAAGTACACCACATATATATTATATACTGTACATAAAATATCAAATTTCACCAAATATATATTATATACTCTACATAAAATATCAAATTCCACCAAATATGTATTATCTACTGTACATAAAATATGAAAGTACGCCAAATATATATTATATACTGTATATAAAATATCAAATTTAACAATATATATTATATACTGTACATAAAATATCAAATTTCACCAGATATATATTATATACTATACATAAAATATAAAATTTTATCAAATATATTATATACTGTACATAAAATATGAAAGTACAGCAAATATATATTATATACTGTACATAAAATATCAAATTTCAACAAATATATATTATATCCTCTACATAAAATATCAAAGTCCAAGAAATATATATTATCTACTGTACATAAAATGTCAAATTTCACCAAATATATATTATATACTGTACATAAAATATCAAATTTCA
Organism: Gorilla gorilla gorilla; assembly: GCF_029281585.2. Lineage (NCBI taxonomy): Eukaryota > Metazoa > Chordata > Mammalia > Primates > Hominidae > Gorilla > Gorilla gorilla. Next base: position 4,173,526 of record NC_073236.2, read on the forward strand.
CCAAATATATATTATATACTCTACACAAAATATGAAAGTCCACCAAATATATATTATCTACTGTACATTAAATATCAAATTTCACAAAATATATGTTATATACTGTTCATGAAATATCAAATTTCATCAAATATATTATACACTGTTCATGAAATATGAAATTACACCAAATATATATTATATACTGTACATAAAATATGAAAGTAAACCAAATATATATTATATACTGTACATAAAATATCAAATTTCACCAAATATGTGTTACATACTCCACATAAAATATCAAAGTCCACCAATTATATATTATCTACTGTACATTAAATATCAAATTTCACAAAATATATGTTATATACTCTTCATGAAATATCAAATTTCATCAAATATATTATACACTGTACATAAAATATGAAATTACACCAAATATATATTGTATACTGTACATAAAATATGAAAGTACAACATATATATATTATATACTGTACATAAAATATCAAATTTCACCAAATATGTATTATATACTCTACATAAAATATGAAAGTCCACCAAATATATATTATCTAGTGTACATTAAATATCAAATTTCACAAAATATATGTTATATACTGTTCATGAAATATCAAATTTCATCAATTATATTATACACTGTACATAAAATATGAAATTACACCAAATATATATTGTATACTGTACATAAAATATGAAAGTACAACATATATATATTATATACTGTACATAAAATATCAAATTTCACCAAATATATATTATATACTCTACATAAAATATCAAATTCCACCAAATATGTATTATCTACTGTACATAAAATATGAAAGTACGCCAAATATATATTATATACTGTATATAAAATATCAAATTTAACAATATATATTATATACTGTACATAAAATATCAAATTTCACCAGATATATATTATATACTGTACATAAAATACCAAATTTTATCAAATATATTATATACTGTACATAAAATATGAAAGTACAGCAAATATATATTATATACTGTACATAAAATATCAAATTTCAACAAATATATATTATATCCTCTACATAAAATATCAAAGTCCAAGAAATATATATTATCTACTGTACATAAAATGTCAAATTTCACCAAATATATATTATATACTGTACATAAAATATCAAATTTCACCAAATATATATTATATACTCTACACAAAATATGAAAGTCCACCAAATATATATTTTCTGCTGTATATTAAATATCAAATTTCACAAAATATATGTTATATACTGTTCATGAAATATCAAATTTCATCAAATATATTATACACTGTTCATGAAATATGAAATTACACAAAATATATATTATATACTGTACATAAAATATGAAAGTACACCACATATATATTATATACTGTACATAAAATATGAAATTTCACCAAATATGTGTTACATACTCCACATAAAATATCAAAGTCCACCAATTATATATTATCTACTGTACATTAAATATCAAATTTCACAAAATATATGTTATATACTGTTCATGAAATATCAAATTTCATCAAATATATTATACACTGTACATAAAATATGAAATTACACCAAATATATATTGTATACTGTAAATAATATATGAAAGTACAACATATATATATTATATACTGTACATAAAATATCAAATTTCACCGAATATGTATTATATACTCTACATAAAATATGAAAGTCCACCAAATATATATTATCTAGTGTACATTAAATATCAAATTTCACAAAATATATGTTATATACTGTTCATGAAATATCAAATTTCATCAAATATATTATACACTGCACATAAAATATGAAATTACACCAAAGATATATTGTATACTGTACATAAAATATGAAAGTACAACATATATATATTATATACTGTACATAAAATATCAAATTTCACCAAATATGTATTATATACTCTACATAAAATATCAAAGTCCACCAATTATATATTCTCTACTGTACATAAAATATCAAATTTCACCATATATATATTATATACTGCACAGAAAATATCAAATTTCACCAAATATATATTATACACTCTACATAAAATATCAAAGTCCACCAAATATATATTATCTACTCTACGTAAAATGTCAAATTTCACAGAATATATGTTATATACTGTTCATTAAATATCAAATTTCATCAAATATATTATACACTGTACATGAAATATGAAATTACACCAAATATATATTATATACTGTACATAAAATATGAAAGTACACCAAATATATATTATATACTGTACATAAAATATCAAATTTCACCAAATATGTATTATATACTCCACATAAAATATCAAAGTCCACCAATTATATATCTACTGTACATAAAATATCAAATTTCACCAAATATATATTATATACTGTAGATAAAATATCAAATTTCACCAAATATATATTATATACTGTACATAAAATATCAAATTCCATCAAATATATTATATACTGTACATAAAATATGAAAGTACACCACATATATATTATATACTGTACATAAAATATCAAATTTCACCAAATATATATTATATACTCTACATAAAATATCAAATTCCACCAAATATGTATTATCTACTGTACATAAAATATGAAAGTACGCCAAATATATATTATATACTGTATATAAAATATCAAATTTAACAATATATATTATATACTGTACATAAAATATCAAATTTCACCAGATATATATTATATACTATACATAAAATATAAAATTTTATCAAATATATTATATACTGTACATAAAATATGAAAGTACAGCAAATATATATTATATACTGTACATAAAATATCAAATTTCAACAAATATATATTATATCCTCTACATAAAATATCAAAGTCCAAGAAATATATATTATCTACTGTACATAAAATGTCAAATTTCACCAAATATATATTATATACTGTACATAAAATATCAAATTTCACCAAATATATATTATATACTCTACACAAAATATGAAAGTCCACCAAATATATATTATCTACTGTACATTAAATATCAAATTTCACAAAATATATGTTATATACTGTTCATGAAATATCAAATTTCATCAAATATATTATACACTGTTCATGAAATATGAAATTACACCAAATATATATTATATACTGTACATAAAATATGAAAGTAAACCAAATATATATTATATACTGTACATAAAATATCAAATTTCACCAAATATGTGTTACATACTCCACATAAAATATCAAAGTCCACCAATTATATATTATCTACTGTACATTAAATATCAAATTTCACAAAATATATGTTATATACTCTTCATGAAATATCAAATTTCATCAAATATATTATACACTGTACATAAAATATGAAATTACACCAAATATATATTGTATACTGTACATAAAATATGAAAGTACAACATATATATATTATATACTGTACATAAAATATCAAATTTCACCAAATATGTATTATATACTCTACATAAAATATGAAAGTCCACCAAATATATATTATCTAGTGTACATTAAATATCAAATTTCACAAAATATATGTTATATACTGTTCATGAAATATCAAATTTCATCAAATATATTATACACTGTACATAAAATATGAAATTACACCAAATATATATTGTATACTGTACATAAAATATGAAAGTACAACATATATATATTATATACTGTACATAAAATATCAAATTTCACCAAATATATATTATATACTCTACATAAAATATCAAATTCCACCAAATATGTATTATCTACTGTACATAAAATATGAAAGTACGCCAAATATATATTATATACTGTATATAAAATATCAAATTTAACAATATATATTATATACTGTACATAAAATATCAAATTTCACCAGATATATATTATATACTGTACATAAAATACCAAATTTTATCAAATATATTATATACTGTACATAAAATATGAAAGTACAGCAAATATATATTATATACTGTACATAAAATATCAAATTTCAACAAATATATATTATATCCTCTACATAAAATATCAAAGTCCAAGAAATATATATTATCTACTGTACATAAAATGTCAAATTTCACCAAATATATATTATATACTGTACATAAAATATCAAATTTCACCAAATATATATTATATACTCTACACAAAATATGAAAGTCCACCAAATATATATTTTCTACTGTATATTAAATATCAAATTTCACAAAATATATGTTATATACTGTTCATGAAATATCAAATTTCATCAAATATATTATACACTGTTCATGAAATATGAAATTACACAAAATATATATTATATACTGTACATAAAATATGAAAGTACACCACATATATATTATATACTGTACATAAAATATGAAATTTCACCAAATATGTGTTACATACTCCACATAAAATATCAAAGTCCACCAATTATATATTATCTACTGTACATTAAATATCAAATTTCACAAAATATATGTTATATACTGTTCATGAAATATCAAATTTCATCAAATATATTATACACTGTACATAAAATATGAAATTACACCAAATATATATTGTATACTGTAAATAATATATGAAAGTACAACATATATATATTATATACTGTACATAAAATATCAAATTTCACCGAATATGTATTATATACTCTACATAAAATATGAAAGTCCACCAAATATATATTATCTAGTGTACATTAAATATCAAATTTCACAAAATATATGTTATATACTGTTCATGAAATATCAAATTTCATCAAATATATTATACACTGCACATAAAATATGAAATTACACCAAAGATATATTGTATACTGTACATAAAATATGAAAGTACAACATATATATATTATATACTGTACATAAAATATCAAATTTCACCAAATATGTATTATATACTCTACATAAAATATCAAAGTCCACCAATTATATATTCTCTACTGTACATAAAATATCAAATTTCACCATATATATATTATATACTGCACAGAAAATATCAAATTTCACCAAATATATATTATACACTCTACATAAAATATCAAAGTCCACCAAATATATATTATCTACTCTACGTAAAATGTCAAATTTCACAGAATATATGTTATATACTGTTCATTAAATATCAAATTTCATCAAATATATTATACACTGTACATGAAATATGAAATTACACCAAATATATATTATATACTGTACATAAAATATGAAAGTACACCAAATATATATTATATACTGTACATAAAATATCAAATTTCACCAAATATGTATTATATACTCCACATAAAATATCAAAGTCCACCAATTATATATCTACTGTACATAAAATATCAAATTTCACCAAATATATATTATATACTGTAGATAAAATATCAAATTTCACCAAATATATATTATATACTGTACATAAAATATCAAATTCCATCAAATATATTATATACTGTACATAAAATATGAAAGTACACCACATATATATTATATACTGTACATAAAATATCAAATTTCACCAAATATATATTATATACTCTACATAAAATATCAAATTCCACCAAATATGTATTATCTACTGTACATAAAATATGAAAGTACGCCAAATATATATTATATACTGTATATAAAATATCAAATTTAACAATATATATTATATACTGTACATAAAATATCAAATTTCACCAGATATATATTATATACTATACATAAAATATAAAATTTTATCAAATATATTATATACTGTACATAAAATATGAAAGTACAGCAAATATATATTATATACTGTACATAAAATATCAAATTTCAACAAATATATATTATATCCTCTACATAAAATATCAAAGTCCAAGAAATATATATTATCTACTGTACATAAAATGTCAAATTTCACCAAATATATATTATATACTGTACATAAAATATCAAATTTCACCAAATATATATTATATACTCTACACAAAATATGAAAGTCCACCAAATATATATTATCTACTGTACATTAAATATCAAATTTCACAAAATATATGTTATATACTGTTCATGAAATATCAAATTTCATCAAATATATTATACACTGTTCATGAAATATGAAATTACACCAAATATATATTATATACTGTACATAAAATATGAAAGTAAACCAAATATATATTATATACTGTACATAAAATATCAAATTTCACCAAATATGTGTTACATACTCCACATAAAATATCAAAGTCCACCAATTATATATTATCTACTGTACATTAAATATCAAATTTCACAAAATATATGTTATATACTCTTCATGAAATATCAAATTTCATCAAATATATTATACACTGTACATAAAATATGAAATTACACCAAATATATATTGTATACTGTACATAAAATATGAAAGTACAACATATATATATTATATACTGTACATAAAATATCAAATTTCACCAAATATGTATTATATACTCTACATAAAATATGAAAGTCCACCAAATATATATTATCTAGTGTACATTAAATATCAAATTTCACAAAATATATGTTATATACTGTTCATGAAATATCAAATTTCATCAAATATATTATACACTGTACATAAAATATGAAATTACACCAAATATATATTGTATACTGTACATAAAATATGAAAGTACAACATATATATATTATATACTGTACATAAAATATCAAATTTCACCAAATATATATTATATACTCTACATAAAATATCAAATTCCACCAAATATGTATTATCTACTGTACATAAAATATGAAAGTACGCCAAATATATATTATATACTGTATATAAAATATCAAATTTAACAATATATATTATATACTGTACATAAAATATCAAATTTCACCAGATATATATTATATACTGTACATAAAATACCAAATTTTATCAAATATATTATATACTGTACATAAAATATGAAAGTACAGCAAATATATATTATATACTGTACATAAAATATCAAATTTCAACAAATATATATTATATCCTCTACATAAAATATCAAAGTCCAAGAAATATATATTATCTACTGTACATAAAATGTCAAATTTCACCAAATATATATTATATACTGTACATAAAATATCAAATTTCACCAAATATATATTATATACACTACACAAAATATGAAAGTCCACCAAATATATATTTTCTACTGTATATTAAATATCAAATTTCACAAAATATATGTTATATACTGTTCATGAAATATCAAATTTCATCAAATATATTATACACTGTTCATGAAATATGAAATTACACAAAATATATATTATATACTGTACATAAAATATGAAAGTACACCACATATATATTATATACTGTACATAAAATATGAAATTTCACCAAATATGTGTTACATACTCCACATAAAATATCAAAGTCCACCAATTATATATTATCTACTGTACATTAAATATCAAATTTCACAAAATATATGTTATATACTGTTCATGAAATATCAAATTTCATCAAATATATTATACACTGTACATAAAATATGAAATTACACCAAATATATATTGTATACTGTAAATAATATATGAAAGTACAACATATATATATTATATACTGTACATAAAATATCAAATTTCACCGAATATGTATTATATACTCTACATAAAATATGAAAGTCCACCAAATATATATTATCTAGTGTACATTAAATATCAAATTTCACAAAATATATGTTATATACTGTTCATGAAATATCAAATTTCATCAAATATATTATACACTGCACATAAAATATGAAATTACACCAAAGATATATTGTATACTGTACATAAAATATGAAAGTACAACATATATATATTATATACTGTACATAAAATATCAAATTTCACCAAATATGTATTATATACTCTACATAAAATATAAAAGTCCACCAATTATATATTCTCTACTGTACATAAAATATCAAATTTCACCATATATATATTATATACTGCACAGAAAATATCAAATTTCACCAAATATATATTATACACTCTACATAAAATATCAAAGTCCACCTAATATATATTATCTACTCTACGTAAAATGTCAAATTTCACAGAATATATGTTATATACTGTTCATTAAATATCAAATTTCATCAAATATATTATACACTGTACATGAAATATGAAATTACACCAAATATATATTATATACTGTACATAAAATATGAAAGTACACCAAATATATATTATATACTGTACATAAAATATCAAATTTCACCAAATATGTATTATATACTCCACATAAAATATCAAAGTCCACCAATTATATATCTACTGTACATAAAATATCAAATTTCACCAAATATATATTATATACTGTAGATAAAATATCAAATTTCACCAAATATATATTATATACTGTACATAAAATATCAAATTCCATCAAATATATTATATACTGTACATAAAATATGAAAGTACACCACATATATATTATATACTGTACATAAAATATCAAATTTCACCAAATATATATTATATACTCTACATAAAATATCAAATTCCACCAAATATGTATTATCTACTGTACATAAAATATGAAAGTACGCCAAATATATATTATATACTGTATATAAAATATCAAATTTAACAATATATATTATATACTGTACATAAAATATCAAATTTCACCAGATATATATTATATACTATACATAAAATATAAAATTTTATCAAATATATTATATACTGTACATAAAATATGAAAGTACAGCAAATATATATTATATACTGTACATAAAATATCAAATTTCAACAAATATATATTATATCCTCTACATAAAATATCAAAGTCCAAGAAATATATATTATCTACTGTACATAAAATGTCAAATTTCACCAAATATATATTATATACTGTACATAAAATATCAAATTTCACCAAATATATATTATATACTCTACACAAAATATGAAAGTCCACCAAATATATATTTTCTACTGTATATTAAATATCAAATTTCACAAAATATATGTTATATACTGTTCATGAAATATCAAATTTCATCAAATATATTATACACTGTTCATGAAATATGAAATTACACAAAATATATATTATATACTGTACATAAAATATGAAAGTACACCACATATATATTATATACTGTACATAAAATATGAAATTTCACCAAATATGTGTTACATACTCCACATAAAATATCAAAGTCCACCAATTATATATTATCTACTGTACATTAAATATCAAATTTCACAAAATATATGTTATATACTGTTCATGAAATATCAAATTTCATCAAATATATTATACACTGTACATAAAATATGAAATTACACCAAATATATATTGTATACTGTAAATAATATATGAAAGTACAACATATATATATTATATACTGTACATAAAATATCAAATTTCACCGAATATGTATTATATACTCTACATAAAATATGAAAGTCCACCAAATATATATTATCTAGTGTACATTAAATATCAAATTTCACAAAATATATGTTATATACTGTTCATGAAATATCAACTTTCATCAAATATATTATACACTGCACATAAAATATGAAATTACACCAAAGATATATTGTATACTGTACATAAAATATGAAAGTACAACATATATATATTATATACTGTACATAAAATATCAAATTTCACCAAATATGTATTATATACTCTACATAAAATATCAAAGTCCACCAATTATATATTCTCTACTGTACATAAAATATCAAATTTCACCATATATATATTATATACTGCACAGAAAATATCAAATTTCACCAAATATATATTATACACTCTACATAAAATATCAAAGTCCACCAAATATATATTATCTACTCTACGTAAAATGTCAAATTTCACAGAATATATGTTATATACTGTTCATTAAATATCAAATTTCATCAAATATATTATACACTGTACATGAAATATGAAATTACACCAAATATATATTATATACTGTACATAAAATATGAAAGTACACCAAATATATATTATATACTGTACATAAAATATCAAATTTCACCAAATATGTATTATATACTCCACATAAAATATCAAAGTCCACCAATTATATATCTACTGTACATAAAATATCAAATTTCACCAAATATATATTATATACTGTAGATAAAATATCAAATTTCACCAAATATATATTATATACTGTACATAAAATATCAAATTCCATCAAATATATTATATACTGTACATAAAATATGAAAGTACACCACATATATATTATATACTGTACATAAAATATCAAATTTCACCAAATATATATTATATACTCTACATAAAATATCAAATTCCACCAAATATGTATTATCTACTGTACATAAAATATGAAAGTACGCCAAATATATGTTATATACTGTATATAAAATATCAAATTTAACAATATATATTATATACTGTACATAAAATATCAAATTTCACCAGATATATATTATATACTATACATAAAATATAAAATTTTATCAAATATATTATATACTGTACATAAAATATGAAAGTACAGCAAATATATATTATGTACTGTACATAAAATATCAAATTTCAACAAATATATATTATATCCTCTACATAAAATATCAAAGTCCAAGAAATATATATTATCTACTGTACATAAAATGTCAAATTTCACCAAATATATATTATATACTGTACATAAAATATCAAATTTCACCAAATATATATTATATACTCTACATAAAATATGAAAGTCCACCAAATATATATTATCTACTGTACATTAAATATCAAATTTCACAAAATATATGTTATATACTGTTCATGAAATATCAAATTTCATCAAATATATTATACACTGTTCATGAAATATGAAATTACACCAAATATATATTATATACTGTACATAAAATATGAAAGTACACCAAATATATATTATATACTCTACATAAAATATCAAAGTCCACCAATTATATATTCTCTACTGTACATAAAATATCGAATTTCACCATATATATATTATATACTGCACAGAAAATATCAAATTTCACCAAATATATATTATACACTCTACATAAAATATCAAAGTCCACCAAATATATATTATCTACTCTACGTAAAATTTCAAATTTCACAGAATATATGTTATATACTGTTCATTAAATATCAAATTTCATCAAATATATTATACACTGTACATGAAATATGAAATTACACCAAATATATATTATATACTGTACATAAAATATGAAAGTACACCAAATATATATTATATACTGTACATAAAATATCAAATTTCACCAAATATGTATTATATACTCCACATAAAATATCAAAGTCCACCAATTATATATCTACTGTACATAAAATATCAAATTTCACCAAATATATATTATATACTGTAGATAAAATATCAAATTTCACCAAATATATATTATATACTGTACATAAAATATCAAATTCCATCAAATATATTATATACTGTACATAAAATATGAAAGTACACCACATATATATTATATACTGTACATAAAATATCAAATTTCACCAAATATATATTATATACTCTACATAAAATATCAAATTCCACCAAATATGTATTATCTACTGTACATAAAATATGAAAGTACGCCAAATATATATCATATACTGTATATAAAATATCAAATTTATCTATATATTATATACTGTACATAAAATATCAAATTCCACCAGATATATATTATATACTGTACATAAAATATAAAGTTTTATCAAATATATTATATACTGTACATAAAATATGAAAGTACAGCAAATATATATTATATACTGTACATAAAATATCAAATTTCAACAAATATATATTATATCCTCTACATAAAATATCAAAGTCCAAGAAATATATATTATCTACTGTACATAAAATGTCAAATTTCACCAAATATATATTATATACTGTACATAAAATATCAAATTTCACCAAATATATATTATATACTCTACATAAAATATGAAAGTCCACCAAATATATATTATCTACTGTACATTAAATATCAAATTTCACAAAATATATGTTATATACTGTTCATGAAATATCAAATTTCATCAAATATATTATACACTGTTCATGAAATATGAAATTACACCAAATATATATTATATACTGTACATAAAATATGAAAGTACACCAAATATATATTATATACTGTACATAAAATATCAAATTTCACCAAATATGTATTACATACTCCACATAAAATATCAAAGTCCACCAATTATATATTATCTACTGTACATTAAATATCAAATTTCACAAAATATATGTTATATACTGTTCATGAAATATCAAATTTCATCAAATATATTATACACTGTACATAAAATATGAAATTACACCAAATATATATTGTATACTGTACATAAAATATGAAAGTACAACATATATATATTATATACTGTACATAAAATATCAAATTTCACCAAATATATATTATATACTCTACATAAAATATGAAAGTCCACCAAATATATATTATCTAGTGTACATTAAATATCAAATTTCACAAAATATATGTTATATACTGTTCATGAAATATCAAATTTCATCAAATATATTATACACTGTACATAAAATATGAAATTACACCAAAGATATATTGTATACTGTACATAAAATATGAAAGTACAACATATATATATTATATACTGTACATAAAATATCAAATTTCACCAAATATGTATTATATACTCTACATAAAATATCAAAGTCCACCAATTATATATTATCTACTGTACATAAAATATGAAATTTCACCATATATATATTATATACTGTACAGAAAATATCAAATTTCACCAAATATATATTATATACTCTACATAAAATATCAAAGTCCACCAAATATATATTATATACTGTACGTAAAATGTCAAATTTCACAGAATATATGTTATATACTGTTCATTAAATATCAAATTTCATCAAATATATTATACACTGTACATGAAATATGAAATTACCCCAAATATATACTATATACTGTACATAAAATATGAAAGTACACCAAATATATATTATATACTGTACATAAAATATCAAATTTCACCAAATATGTATTATATACTCCACATAAAATATCAAAGTCCACCAATTATATATTATCTACTGTACATAAAATATCAAATTTCACCAAATATATATTATATACTGTAGATAAAATATCAAATTTCACCAAATATATATTATATACTGTACATAAAATATCAAATTCCATCAAATATATTATATACTGTACATAAAATATGAAAGTACACCACATATATATTATATACTGTACATGAAGTATCAAATTTCACCAAATATATATTATATACTCTACATAAAATATCAAATTCCACCAAATATGTATTATCTACTGTACATAAAATATGAAAGTACGCCAAATATATATTATATACCGTATATAAAATATCAAATTTAACAATATATATTATATACTGTACATAAAATATCAAATTTCACCAGATATATATTATATACAGTACATAAAATATAAAATTTTATCAAATATATTATATACTGTACATAAAATATGAAAGTACATCAAATATATATTATATACTGTACATAAAATATCAAATTTCAACAAATATATATTATATCCTCTACATAAAATATCAAAGTCCAAGAAATATATATTATCTACTGTACATAAAATGTCAAATTTCACCAAATATATATTATATACTGTACATAAAATATCAAATTTCACCAAATATATATTATATACTCTACATAAAATATGAAAGTCCACCAAATATATATTATCTACTGTACATTAAATATCAAATTTCACAAAATATATGTTATATACTGTTCATGAAATATCAAATTTCATCAAATATATTATACACTGTTCATGAAATATGAAATTACACCAAATATATATTATATACTGTATATAAAATATGAAAGTATACCAAATATACATTATATACTGTACATAAAATATCAAATTTCACCAAATATGTATTACATACTCCACATAAAATATCAAAGTCCACCAATTATATATTATCTACTGTACATTAAATATCAAATTTCACAAAATATATGTTATATACTGTTCATGAAATATCAAATTTCATCAAATATATTATACACTGTACATAAAATATGAAATTACACCAAATATATATTGTATACTGTACATAAAATATGAAAGTACAACATATATATATTATATACTGTACATAAAATATCAAATTTCACCAAATATGTATTATATACTCTACATAAAATATGAAAGTCCACCAAATATATATTATCTAGTGTACATTAAATATCAAATTTCACAAAATATATGTTATATACTGTTCATGAAATATCAAATTTCATCAAATATATTATACACTGTACATAAAATATGAAATTACACCAAATATATATTGTATACTGTACATAAAATATGAAAGTACAACATATATATATTATATACTGTACATAAAATATCAAATTTCACCAAATATGTATTATATACTCTACATAAAATATCAAAGTCCACCAATTATATATTATCTACTGTACATAAAATATGAAATTTCACCATATATATATTATATACTGTACAGAAAATATCAAATTTCAGCAAATATATATTATATACTCTACATAAAATATCAAAGTCCACCAAATATATATTATATACTGTACGTAAAATGTCAAATTTCACAGAATATATGTTATATACTGTTCATTAAATATCAAATTTCATCAAATATATTATACACTGTACATGAAATATGAAATTACACCAAATATATACTATATACTGTACATAAAATATGAAAGTACACCAAATATATATTATATACTGTACATAAAATATCAAATTTCACCAAATATGTATTATATACTCCACATAAAATATCAAAGTCCACCAATTATATATTATGTACTGTACATAAAATATCAAATTTCACCAAATATATATTATATACTGTAGATAAAATATCAAATTTCACCAAATATATATTATATACTGTACATAAAATATCAAATTCCATCAAATATAATATATACTGTACATAAAATATGAAAGTACACCGCATATATATTATATACTGTACATAAAATATCAAATTTCACCAAATATATATTATATACTCTACATAAAATATCAAATTCCACCAAATATGTATTATCTACTGTACATAAAATATGAAAGTACGCCAAATATATATTATATACTGTATATAAAATATCAAATTTAACTATATATTATATACTGTACATAAAATATCAAATTCCACCGGATATATATTATATACTGTACATAAAATATAAAGTTTTATCAAATATATTATATACTGTACATAAAATATGAAAGTACAGCAAATATATATTATATACTGTACATAAAATATCAAATTTCAACAAATATATATTATATCCTCTGCATAAAATATCAAAGTCCAAGAAATATATATTATCTACTGTACATAAAATGTCAAATTTCACCAAATATATATTGTATACTGTACATAAAATATGAAAGTACAACATATATATATTATATACTGTACATAAAATATCAAATTTCACCAAATATGTATTATATACTCTACATAAAATATCAAAGTCCACCAATTATATATTCTCTACTGTACATAAAATATCAAATTTCACCATATATATATTATATACTGCACAGAAAATATCAAATTTCACCAAATATATATTATACACTCTACATAAAATATCAAAGTCCACCAAATATATATTATCTACTCTACGTAAAATGTCAAATTTCACAGAATATATGTTATATACTGTTCATTAAATATCAAATTTCATCAAATATATTATACACTGTACATGAAATATGAAATTACACCAAATATATATTATATACTGTACATAAAATATGAAAGTACACCAAATATATATTATATACTGTACATAAAATATCAAATTTCACCAAATATGTATTATATACTCCACATAAAATATCAAAGTCCACCAATTATATATCTACTGTACATAAAATATCAAATTTCACCAAATATATATTATATACTGTAGATAAAATATCAAATTTCACCAAATATATATTATATACTGTACATAAAATATCAAATTCCATCAAATATATTATATACTGTACATAAAATATGAAAGTACACCACATATATATTATATACTGTACATAAAATATCAAATTTCACCAAATATATATTATATACTCTACATAAAATATCAAATTCCACCAAATATGTATTATCTACTGTACATAAAATATGAAAGTACGCCAAATATATGTTATATACTGTATATAAAATATCAAATTTAACAATATATATTATATACTGTACATAAAATATCAAATTTCACCAGATATATATTATATACTATACATAAAATATAAAATTTTATCAAATATATTATATACTGTACATAAAATATGAAAGTACAGCAAATATATATTATGTACTGTACATAAAATATCAAATTTCAACAAATATATATTATATCCTCTACATAAAATATCAAAGTCCAAGAAATATATATTATCTACTGTACATAAAATGTCAAATTTCACCAAATATATATTATATACTGTACATAAAATATCAAATTTCACCAAATATATATTATATACTCTACATAAAATATGAAAGTCCACCAAATATATATTATCTACTGTACATTAAATATCAAATTTCACAAAATATATGTTATATACTGTTCATGAAATATCAAATTTCATCAAATATATTATACACTGTTCATGAAATATGAAATTACACCAAATATATATTATATACTGTACATAAAATATGAAAGTACACCAAATATATATTATATACTCTACATAAAATATCAAAGTCCACCAATTATATATTCTCTACTGTACATAAAATATCGAATTTCACCATATATATATTATATACTGCACAGAAAATATCAAATTTCACCAAATATATATTATACACTCTACATAAAATATCAAAGTCCACCAAATATATATTATCTACTCTACGTAAAATTTCAAATTTCACAGAATATATGTTATATACTGTTCATTAAATATCAAATTTCATCAAATATATTATACACTGTACATGAAATATGAAATTACACCAAATATATATTATATACTGTACATAAAATATGAAAGTACACCAAATATATATTATATACTGTACATAAAATATCAAATTTCACCAAATATGTATTATATACTCCACATAAAATATCAAAGTCCACCAATTATATATCTACTGTACATAAAATATCAAATTTCACCAAATATATATTATATACTGTAGATAAAATATCAAATTTCACCAAATATATATTATATACTGTACATAAAATATCAAATTCCATCAAATATATTATATACTGTACATAAAATATGAAAGTACACCACATATATATTATATACTGTACATAAAATATCAAATTTCACCAAATATATATTATATACTCTACATAAAATATCAAATTCCACCAAATATGTATTATCTACTGTACATAAAATATGAAAGTACGCCAAATATATATCATATACTGTATATAAAATATCAAATTTATCTATATATTATATACTGTACATAAAATATCAAATTCCACCAGATATATATTATATACTGTACATAAAATATAAAGTTTTATCAAATATATTATATACTGTACATAAAATATGAAAGTACAGCAAATATATATTATATACTGTACATAAAATATCAAATTTCAACAAATATATATTATATCCTCTACATAAAATATCAAAGTCCAAGAAATATATATTATCTACTGTACATAAAATGTCAAATTTCACCAAATATATATTATATACTGTACATAAAATATCAAATTTCACCAAATATATATTATATACTCTACATAAAATATGAAAGTCCACCAAATATATATTATCTACTGTACATTAAATATCAAATTTCACAAAATATATGTTATATACTGTTCATGAAATATCAAATTTCATCAAATATATTATACACTGTTCATGAAATATGAAATTACACCAAATATATATTATATACTGTACATAAAATATGAAAGTACACCAAATATATATTATATACTGTACATAAAATATCAAATTTCACCAAATATGTATTACATACTCCACATAAAATATCAAAGTCCACCAATTATATATTATCTACTGTACATTAAATATCAAATTTCACAAAATATATGTTATATACTGTTCATGAAATATCAAATTTCATCAAATATATTATACACTGTACATAAAATATGAAATTACACCAAATATATATTGTATACTGTACATAAAATATGAAAGTACAACATATATATATTATATACTGTACATAAAATATCAAATTTCACCAAATATATATTATATACTCTACATAAAATATGAAAGTCCACCAAATATATATTATCTAGTGTACATTAAATATCAAATTTCACAAAATATATGTTATATACTGTTCATGAAATATCAAATTTCATCAAATATATTATACACTGTACATAAAATATGAAATTACACCAAAGATATATTGTATACTGTACATAAAATATGAAAGTACAACATATATATATTATATACTGTACATAAAATATCAAATTTCACCAAATATGTATTATATACTCTACATAAAATATCAAAGTCCACCAATTATATATTATCTACTGTACATAAAATATGAAATTTCACCATATATATATTATATACTGTACAGAAAATATCAAATTTCACCAAATATATATTATATACTCTACATAAAATATCAAAGTCCACCAAATATATATTATATACTGTACGTAAAATGTCAAATTTCACAGAATATATGTTATATACTGTTCATTAAATATCAAATTTCATAAAATATATTATACACTGTACATGAAATATGAAATTACCCCAAATATATACTATATACTGTACATAAAATATGAAAGTACACCAAATATATATTATATACTGTACATAAAATATCAAATTTCACCAAATATGTATTATATACTCCACATAAAATATCAAAGTCCACCAATTATATATTATCTACTGTACATAAAATATCAAATTTCACCAAATATATATTATATACTGTAGATAAAATATCAAATTTCACCAAATATATATTATATACTGTACATAAAATATCAAATTCCATCAAATATATTATATACTGTACATAAAATATGAAAGTACACCACATATATATTATATACTGTACATGAAGTATCAAATTTCACCAAATATATATTATATACTCTACATAAAATATCAAATTCCACCAAATATGTATTATCTACTGTACATAAAATATGAAAGTACGCCAAATATATATTATATACCGTATATAAAATATCAAATTTAACAATATATATTATATACTGTACATAAAATATCAAATTTCACCAGATATATATTATATACAGTACATAAAATATAAAATTTTATCAAATATATTATATACTGTACATAAAATATGAAAGTACATCAAATATATATTATATACTGTACATAAAATATCAAATTTCAACAAATATATATTATATCCTCTACATAAAATATCAAAGTCCAAGAAATATATATTATCTACTGTACATAAAATGTCAAATTTCACCAAATATATATTATATACTGTACATAAAATATCAAATTTCACCAAATATATATTATATACTCTACATAAAATATGAAAGTCCACCAAATATATATTATCTACTGTACATTAAATATCAAATTTCACAAAATATATGTTATATACTGTTCATGAAATATCAAATTTCATCAAATATATTATACACTGTTCATGAAATATGAAATTACACCAAATATATATTATATACTGTATATAAAATATGAAAGTATACCAAATATACATTATATACTGTACATAAAATATCAAATTTCACCAAATATGTATTACATACTCCACATAAAATATCAAAGTCCACCAATTATATATTATCTACTGTACATTAAATATCAAATTTCACAAAATATATGTTATATACTGTTCATGAAATATCAAATTTCATCAAATATATTATACACTGTACATAAAATATGAAATTACACCAAATATATATTGTATACTGTACATAAAATATGAAAGTACAACATATATATATTATATACTGTACATAAAATATCAAATTTCACCAAATATGTATTATATACTCTACATAAAATATGAAAGTCCACCAAATATATATTATCTAGTGTACATTAAATATCAAATTTCACAAAATATATGTTATATACTGTTCATGAAATATCAAATTTCATCAAATATATTATACACTGTACATAAAATATGAAATTACACCAAATATATATTGTATACTGTACATAAAATATGAAAGTACAACATATATATATTATATACTGTACATAAAATATCAAATTTCACCAAATATGTATTATATACTCTACATAAAATATCAAAGTCCACCAATTATATATTATCTACTGTACATAAAATATGAAATTTCACCATATATATATTATATACTGTACAGAAAATATCAAATTTCAGCAAATATATATTATATACTCTACATAAAATATCAAAGTCCACCAAATATATATTATATACTGTACGTAAAATGTCAAATTTCACAGAATATATGTTATATACTGTTCATTAAATATCAAATTTCATCAAATATATTATACACTGTACATGAAATATGAAATTACACCAAATATATACTATATACTGTACATAAAATATGAAAGTACACCAAATATATATTATATACTGTACATAAAATATCAAATTTCACCAAATATGTATTATATACTCCACATAAAATATCAAAGTCCACCAATTATATATTATGTACTGTACATAAAATATCAAATTTCACCAAATATATATTATATACTGTAGATAAAATATCAAATTTCACCAAATATATATTATATACTGTACATAAAATATCAAATTCCATCAAATATAATATATACTGTACATAAAATATGAAAGTACACCGCATATATATTATATACTGTACATAAAATATCAAATTTCACCAAATATATATTATATACTCTACATAAAATATCAAATTCCACCAAATATGTATTATCTACTGTACATAAAATATGAAAGTACGCCAAATATATATTATATACTGTATATAAAATATCAAATTTAACTATATATTATATACTGTACATAAAATATCAAATTCCACCAGATATATATTATATACTGTACATAAAATATAAAGTTTTATCAAATATATTATATACTGTACATAAAATATGAAAGTACAGCAAATATATATTATATACTGTACATAAAATATCAAATTTCAACAAATATATATTATATCCTCTGCATAAAATATCAAAGTCCAAGAAATATATATTATCTACTGTACATAAAATGTCAAATTTCACCAAATATATATTATATACTGTACATAAAATATCAAATTTCACCAAATATATATTATATACTCTACATAAAATATGAAAGTCCACCAAATATATATTATCTACTGTACATTAAATATCAAATTTCACAAAATATATGTTATATACTGTTCATGAAATATCAAATTTCATCAAATATATTATACACTGTTCATGAAATATGGAATTACACCAAATATTTATTATATACTGTACATAAAATATGAAAGTACATCAAATATATATTATATACTGTACATAAAATATCAAATTTCACCAAATATGTGTTACATACTCCACATAAAATATCAAAGTCCACCAATTATATATTATCTACTGTACATTAAATATCAAATTTCACAAAATATATGTTATATACTGTTCATGAAATATCAAATTTCATCAAATATATTATACACTGTACATAAAATATGAAATTACACCAAATATATATTGTATACTGTACATAAAATATGAAAGTACAACATATATATATTATATACTGTACATAAAATATCAAATTTCACCAAATATGTATTATATACTCTACATAAAATATGAAAGTCCACCAAATATATATTATCTAGTGTACATTAAATATCAAATTTCACAAAATATATGTTATATACTGTTCATGAAATATCAAATTTCATCAAATATATTATACACTGTACATAAAATATGAAATTACACCAAATATATATTGTATACTGTACATAAAATATGAAAGTACAACATATATATATTATATACTGTACATAAAATATCAAATTTCACCAAATATGTATTATATACTCTACATTAAATATCAAAGTCCACCAATTATATATTATCTACTGTACATAAAATATCAAATTTCACCATATATATATTATATACTGTACAGAAAATATCAAATTTCACCAAATATATATTATATACTCTACATAAAATATCAAAGTCCACCAAATATATATTATCTACTGTACGTAAAATGTCAAATTTCACAGAATATATGTTATATACTGTTCATTAAATATCAAATTTCATCAAATATATTATACACTGTACATGAAATATGAAATTACACCAAATATATATTATATACTGTACATAAAATATGAAAGTACACCAAATATATATTATATACTGTACATAAAATATCAAATTTCACCAAATATGTATTATATACTCCACATAAAATATCAAAGTCCACCAATTATATATTATCTACTGTACATAAAATATCAAATTTCACCAAATATATATTATATACTGTAGATAAAATATCAAATTTCACCAAATATATATTATATACTGTACATAAAATATCAAATTCCATCAAATATATTATATACTGTACATAAAATATGAAAGTACACCACATATATATTATATACTGTACATGAAATATCAAATTTCACCAAATATATATTATATACTCTACATAAAATATCAAATTCCACCCAATTTTTATTATCTACTGTACATAAAATATGAAAGTATGCCAAATATATATTATATACCGTATATAAAATATCAAATTTAACAATATATATTATATACTGTACATAAAATATCAAATTTCACCAGATATATATTATATACTGTACATAAAATATAAAATTTTATCAAATATATTATATACTGTACATAAAATATGAAAGTACAGCAAATATATATTATATACTGTACATAAAATATCAAATTTCAACAAATATATATTATATCCTCTACATAAAATATCAAAGTCCAAGAAATATATATTATCTACTGTACATAAAATGTCAAATTTCACCAAATATATATTATATACTGTACATAAAATATCAAATTTCACCAAATATATATTATATACTCTACATAAAATATGAAAGTCCACCAAATATATATTATCTACTGTACATTAAATATCAAATTTCACAAAATATATGTTATATACTGTTCATGAAATATCAAATTTCATCAAATATATTATACACTGTTCATGAAATATGAAATTACACCAAATATATATTATATACTGTATATAAAATATGAAAGTACACCAAATATACATTATATACTGTACATAAAATATCAAATTTCACCAAATATGTATTACATACTCCACATAAAATATCAAAGTCCACCAATTATATATTATCTACTGTACATTAAATATCAAATTTCACAAAATATATGTTATATACTGTTCATGAAATATCAAATTTCATCAAATATATTATACACTGTACATAAAATATGAAATTACACCAAATATATATTGTATACTGTACATAAAATATGAAAGTACAACATATATATATTATATACTGTACATAAAATATCAAATTTCACCAAATATGTATTATATACTCTACATAAAATATGAAAGTCCACCAAATATATATTATCTAGTGTACATTAAATATCAAATTTCACAAAATATATGTTATATACTGTTCATGAAATATCAAATTTCATCAAATATATTATACACTGTACATAAAATATGAAATTACACCAAATATATATTGTATACTGTACATAAAATATGAAAGTACAACATATATATATTATATACTGTACATAAAATATCAAATTTCACCAAATATGTATTATATACTCTACATAAAATATCAAAGTCCACCAATTATATATTATCTACTGTACATAAAATATGAAATTTCACCATATATATATTATATACTGTACAGAAAATATCAAATTTCAACAAATATATATTATATACTCTACATAAAATATCAAAGTCCACCAAATATATATTATCTACTGTACGTAAAATGTCAAATTTCACAGAATATATGTTATATGCTGTTCATTAAATATCAAATTTCATCAAATATATTATACACTGTACATGAAATATGAAATTACACCAAATATATATTATATACTGTACATAAAATGTGAAAGTACACCAAATATATATTATATACTGTACATAAAATATCAAATTTCACCAAATATGTATTATATACTCCACATAAAATATCAAAGTCCACCAATTATATATTATATACTGTACATAAAATATCAAATTTCACCAAATATATATATGATATACTGTAGATAAAATATGAAATTTCAGCAAATATATATTATATACTGTACATAAAATATCAAATTCCATCATATATATTATATACTCTACATAAAATATCAAATTCCACCAAATATGTATTATCTACTGTACATAAAATATGAAAGTACGCCAAAGATATATTATATACTGTATATAAAATATCAAATTTAACAATATATATTATATACTGTACATAAAATATCAAATTTCACCAGATATATATTATATACTGTACATAAAATATAAAATTTTATCAAATATATTATATACTGTACATAAAATATGAAAGTACAGCAAATATATATTATATACTGTACATAAAATATCAAATTTCAACAAATATATATTATATCCTCTACATAAAATATCAAAGTCCAAGAAATATATATTATCTACTGTACATAAAATGTCAAATTTCACCAAATATATATTATATACTGTACATAAAATATCAAATTTCACCAAATATATATTATATACTCTACATAAAATATGAAAGTCCACCAAATATATATTATCTACTGTACATTAAATATCAAATTTCACAAAATATATGTTATATACTGTTCATGAAATATCAAATTTCATCAAATATATTATACACTGTTCATGAAATATGAAATTACACCAAATATATATTATATACTGTATATAAAATATGAAAGTACACCAAATATACATTATATACTGTACATAAAATATCAAATTTCACCAAATATGTATTACATACTCCACATAAAATATCAAAGTCCACCAATTATATATTATCTACTGTACATTAAATATCAAATTTCACAAAATATATGTTATATACTGTTCATGAAATATCAAATTTCATCAAATATATTATACACTGTACATAAAATATGAAATTACACCAAATATATATTGTATACTGTACATAAAATATGAAAGTACAACATATATATATTATATACTGTACATAAAATATCAAATTTCACCAAATATGTATTATATACTCTACATAAAATATGAAAGTCCACCAAATATATATTATCTAGTGTACATTAAATATCAAATTTCACAAAATATATGTTATATACTGTTCATGAAATATCAAATTTCATCAAATATATTATACACTGTACATAAAATATGAAATTACACCAAATATATATTGTATACTGTACATAAAATATGAAAGTACAACATATATATATTATATACTGTACATAAAATATCAAATTTCACCAAATATGTATTATATACTCTACATAAAATATCAAAGTCCACCAATTATATATTATCTACTGTACATAAAATATGAAATTTCACCATATATATATTATATACTGTACAGAAAATATCAAATTTCAACAAATATATATTATATACTCTACATAAAATATCAAAGTCCACCAAATATATATTATCTACTGTACGTAAAATGTCAAATTTCACAGAATATATGTTATATGCTGTTCATTAAATATCAAATTTCATCAAATATATTATACACTGTACATGAAATATGAAATTACACCAAATATATATTATATACTGTACATAAAATGTGAAAGTACACCAAATATATATTATATACTGTACATAAAATATCAAATTTCACCAAATATGTATTATATACTCCACATAAAATATCAAAGTCCACCAATTATATATTATATACTGTACATAAAATATCAAATTTCACCAAATATATATATGATATACTGTAGATAAAATATGAAATTTCAGCAAATATATATTATATACTGTACATAAAATATCAAATTCCATCATATATATTATATACTCTACATAAAATATCAAATTCCACCAAATATGTATTATCTACTGTACATAAAATATGAAAGTACGCCAAATATATATTATATACTGTATATAAAATATCAAATTTAACAATATATATTATATACTGTACATAAAATATCAAATTTCACCAGATATATATTATATACTGTACATAAAATATAAAATTTTATCAAATATATTATATACTGTACATAAAATATGAAAGTACAGCAAATATATATTATATACTGTACATAAAATATCAAATTTCAACAAATATGTATTATATCCTCTACATAAAATATCAAAGTCCAAGAAATATATATTATCTACTGTACATAAAATGTCAAATTTCACCATATATTATATACTGTACATAAAATATCAAATTTCACCAAATATATATTATATACTCTACATAAAATATGAAAGTCCACCAAATATATATTATCTACTGTACATTAAATATCAAATTTCACAAAATATATGTTATATACTGTTCATGAAATATCAAATTTCATCAAATATATTATACACTGTTCATGAAATATGAAATTACACCAAATATATATTATATACTGTACATAAAATATGAAAGTACACCAAATATATATTATATACTGTACATAAAATATCAAATTTCACCAAATATGTATTACATACTCCACATAAAATATCAAAGTCCACCAATTATATATTATCTACTGTATATTAAATATCAAATTTCACAAAATATATGTTATATACTGTTCATGAAATGTCAAATTTCATCAAATATATTATACACTGTACATAAAATATGAAATTACCCCAAATATATATTGTATACTGTACGTAAAATATGAAAGTACAACATATATATATTATATACTGTACATAAAATATCAAATTTCACCAAATATGTATTATATACTCTACATAAAATATGAAAGTCCACCAAATATATATTATCTAGTGTACATTAAATATCAAATTTCACAAAATATATGTTATATACTGTTCATGAAATATCAAATTTCATCAAATATATTATACACTGTACATAAAATATGAAATTACACCAAATATATATTGTATACTGTACATAAAATATGAAAGTACAACATATATATATTATATACTGTACATAAAATATCAAATTTCACCAAATATGTATTATATACTCTACATAAAATATCAAAGTCCACCAATTATATATTATCTACTGTACATAAAATATCAAATTTCACCATATATATATTATATACTGTACAGAAAATATCAAATTTCACCAAATATATATTATATACTCTACATAAAATATCAAAGTCCACCAAATATATATTATCTACTGTACGTAATATGTCAAATTTCACAGAATATATGTTATATACTGTTCATTAAATATCAAATTTCATCAAATATATTATACACTGTACATGAAATATGAAATTACACCAAATATATATTATATACTGTACATAAAATATGAAAGTACACCAAATATATATTATATACTGTACATAAAATATCAAATTTCACCAAATATGTATTTTATACTCCACATAAAATATCAAAGTCCACCAATTATATATTATCTACTGTACATAAAATATCAAATTTCACCAAATATATATTATATACTGTAGATAAAATATCAAATTTCACCAAATATATATTATATACTGTACATAAAATATCAAATTCCATCAAATATATTATATACTGTACATAAAATATGAAAGTACACCACATATATATTATATACTGTACATGAAATATCAAATTTCACCAAATATATATTATATACTCTACATAAAATATCAAATTCCACCAAATATGTATTATCTACTGTACATAAAATATGAAAGTACGCCAAATATATATTATATACCGTATATAAAATATCAAATTTAACAATATATATTATATACTGTACATAAAATATCAAATTTCACCAGATATATATTATATACTGTACATAAAATATAAAATTTTATCAAATATATTATATACTGTACATAAAATATGAAAGTACAGCAAATATATATTATATACTGTACATAAAATATCAAATTTCAACAAATATATATTATATCCTCTACATAAAATATCAAAGTCCAAGAAATATATATTATCTACTGTACATAAAATGTCAAATTTCACCAAATATATATTATATACTGTACATAAAATATCAAATTTCACCAAATATATATTATATACTCTACATAAAATATGAAAGTCCACCAAATATATATTATCTACTGTACATTAAATATCAAATTTCACAAAATATATGTTATATACTGTTCATGAAATATCAAATTTCATCAAATATATTATACACTGTTCATGAAATATGAAATTACACCAAATATATATTATATACTGTATATAAAATATGAAAGTACACCAAATATACATTATATACTGTACATAAAATATCAAATTTCACCAAATATGTATTACATACTCCACATAAAATATCAAAGTCCACCAATTATATATTATCTACTGTACATTAAATATCAAATTTCACAAAATATATGTTATATACTGTTCATGAAATATCAAATTTCATCAAATATATTATACACTGTACATAAAATATGAAATTACACCAAATATATATTGTATACTGTACATAAAATATGAAAGTACAACATATATATATTATATACTGTACATAAAATATCAAATTTCACCAAATATGTATTATATACTCTACATAAAATATGAAAGTCCACCAAATATATATTATCTAGTGTACATTAAATATCAAATTTCACAAAATATATGTTATATACTGTTCATGAAATATCAAATTTCATCAAATATATTATACACTGTACATAAAATATGAAATTACACCAAATATATATTGTATACTGTACATAAAATATGAAAGTACAACATATATATATTATATACTGTACATAAAATATCAAATTTCACCAAATATGTATTATATACTCTACATTAAATATCAAAGTCCACCAATTATATATTATCTACTGTACATAAAATATCAAATTTCACCATATATATATTATATACTGTACAGAAAATATCAAATTTCACCAAATATATATTATATACTCTACATAAAATATCAAAGTCCACCAAATATATATTATCTACTGTACGTAAAATGTCAAATTTCACAGAATATATGTTATATACTGTTCATGAAATATCAAATTTCATCAAATATATTATACACTGTACATGAAATATGAAATTACACCAAATATATATTATATACTGTACATAAAATATGAAAGTACACCAAATATATATTATATACAGTACATAAAATATCAAATTTCACCAAATATGTATTATATACTCCACATAAAATATCAAAGTCCACCAATTATATATTATCTACTGTACATAAAATATCAAATTTCACCAAATATATATTATATACTGTAGATAAAATATCAAATTTCACCAAATATATATTATATACTGTACATAAAATATCAAATTCCATCAAATATATTATATACTGTACATAAAATATGAAAGTACACCACATATATATTATATACTGTACATGAAATATCAAATTTCACCAAATATATATTATATACTCTACATAAAATATCAAATTCCACCAAATATGTATTATCTACTGTACATAAAATATGAAAGTACGCCAAATATATATTATATACCGTATATAAAATATCAAATTTAACAATATATATTATATACTGTACATAAAATATCAAATTTCACCAGATATATATTATATACTGTACATAAAATATAAAATTTTATCAAATATATTATATACTGTACATAAAATATGAAAGTACAGCAAATATATATTATATACTGTACATAAAATATCAAATTTCAACAAATATATATTATATCCTCTACATAAAATATCAAAATCCAAGAAATATATATTATCTACTGTACATAAAATGTCAAATTTCACCAAATATATATTATATACTGTACATAAAATATCAAATTTCACCAAATATATATTATATACTCTACATAAAATATGAAAGTCCACCAAATATATATTATCTACTGTACATTAAATATCAAATTTCACAAAATATATGTTATATACTGTTCATGAAATATCAAATTTCATCAAATATATTATACACTGTTCATGAAATATGAAATTACACCAAATATATATTATATACTGTATATAAAATATGAAAGTACACCAAATATACATTATATACTGTACATAAAATATCAAATTTCACCAAATATGTATTACATACTCCACATAAAATATCAAAGTCCACCAATTATATATTATCTACTGTACATTAAATATCAAATTTCACAAAATATATGTTATATACTGTTCATGAAATATCAAATTTCATCAAATATATTATACACTGTACATAAAATATGAAATTACACCAAATATATATTGTATACTGTACATAAAATATGAAAGTACAACATATATATATTATATACTGTACATAAAATATCAAATTTCACCAAATATGTATTATATACTCTACATAAAATATGAAAGTCCACCAAATATATATTATCTAGTGTACATTAAATATCAAATTTCACAAAATATATGTTATATACTGTTCATGAAATATCAAATTTCATCAAATATATTATACACTGTACATAAAATATGAAATTACACCAAATATATATTGTATACTGTACATAAAATATGAAAGTACAACATATATATATTATATACTGTACATAAAATATCAAATTTCACCAAATATGTATTATATACTCTACATAAAATATGAAAGTCCACCAAATATATATTATCTAGTGTACATTAAATATCAAATTTCACAAAATATATGTTATATACTGTTCATGAAATATCAAATTTCATCAAATATATTATACACTGTACATAAAATATGAAATTACACCAAATATATATTGTATACTGTACATAAAATATGAAAGTACAACATATATATATTATATACTGTACATAAAATATCAAATTTCACCAAATATGTATTATATACTCTACATAAAATATCAAAGTCCACCAATTATATATTATCTACTGTACATAAAATATGAAATTTCACCATATATATATTATATACTGTACAGAAAATATCAAATTTCAACAAATATATATTATATACTCTACATAAAATATCAAAGTCCACCAAATATATATTATCTACTGTACGTAAAATGTCAAATTTCACAGAATATATGTTATATGCTGTTCATTAAATATCAAATTTCATCAAATATATTATACACTGTACATGAAATATGAAATTACACCAAATATATATTATATACTGTACATAAAATGTGAAAGTACACCAAATATATATTATATACTGTACATAAAATATCAAATTTCACCAAATATGTATTATATACTCCACATAAAATATCAAAGTCCACCAATTATATATTATATACTGTACATAAAATATCAAATTTCACCAAATATATATATGATATACTGTAGATAAAATATGAAATTTCAGCAAATATATATTATATACTGTACATAAAATATCAAATTCCATCATATATATTATATACTCTACATAAAATATCAAATTCCACCAAATATGTATTATCTACTGTACATAAAATATGAAAGTATGCCAAATATATATTATATACTGTATATAAAATATCAAATTTAACAATATATATTATATACTGTACATAAAATATCAAATTTCACCAGATATATATTATATACTGTACATAAAATATAAAATTTTATCAAATATATTATATACTGTACATAAAATATGAAAGTACAGCAAATATATATTATATACTGTACATAAAATATCAAATTTCAACAAATATATATTATATCCTCTTCATAAAATATCAAAGTCCAAGAAATATATATTATCTACTGTACATAAAATGTCAAATTTCACCAAATATATATTATATACTGTACAGAAAATATCAAATTTCACCAAATATATATTATATACTCTACATAAAATATGAAAGTCCACCAAATATATATTATCTACTGTACATTAAATATCAAATTTCACAAAATATATGTTATATACTGTTCATGAAATATCAAATTTCATCAAATATATTATACACTGTTCATGAAATATGAAATTACACCAAATATATATTATATACTGTACATAAAATATGAAAGTACACCAAATATATATTATATACTGTACATAAAATATCAAATTTCACCAAATATGTATTACATACTCCACATAAAATATCAAAGTCCACCAATTATATATTATCTACTGTACATTAAATATCAAATTTCACAAAATATATGTTATATACTGTTCATGAAATGTCAAATTTCATCAAATATATTATACACTGTACATAAAATATGAAATTACCCCAAATATATATTGTATACTGTACATAAAATATGAAAGTACAACATATATATATTATATACTGTACATAAAATATCAAATTTCACCAAATATGTATTATATACTCTACATAAAATATGAAAGTCCACCAAATATATATTATCTAGTGTACATTAAATATCAAATTTCACAAAATATATGTTATATACTGTTCATGAAATATCAAATTTCATCAAATATATTATACACTGTACATAAAATATGAAATTACACCAAATATATATTGTATACTGTACATAAAATATGAAAGTACAACATATATATATTATATACTGTACATAAAATATCAAATTTCACCAAATATGTATTATATACTCTACATAAAATATCAAAGTCCACCAATTATATATTATCTACTGTACATAAAATATCAAATTTCACCATATATATATTATATACTGTACAGAAAATATCAAATTTCACCAAATATATATTATATACTCTACATAAAATATCAAAGTCCACCAAATCTATATTATCTACTGTACGTAAAATGTCAAATTTCACAGAATATATGTTATATACTGTTCATTAAATATAAAATTTCATCAAATATATTATACACTGTACATGAAATATGAAATTACACCAAATATATATTATATACTGTACATAAAATATGAAAGTACAACAAATATATATTATATACTGTACATAAAATATCAAATTTCACCAAATATGTATTATATACTCCACATAAAATATCAAAGTCCACCAATTATATATTATCTACTGTACATAAAATATCAAATTTCACCAAATATATATTATATACTGTAGATAAAATATCAAATTTCACCAAATATGTATTATATACTGTACATAAAATATCAAATTCCATCAAATATATTATATACTGTACATAAAATATGAAAGTACACCACATATATATTATATACTGTACATAAAATATCAAATTTCACCAAATATATATTATATACTCTACATAAAATATCAAATTCCACCAAATATGTATTATCTACTGTACATAAAATATGAAAGTATGCCAAATATATATTATATACTGTATATAAAATATCAAATTTAACAATATATATTATATACTGTACATAAAATATCAAATTTCACCAGATATATATTATATACTGTACATAAAATATAAAATTTTATCAAATATATTATATACTGTACATAAAATATGAAAGTACAGCAAATATATATTATATACTGTACATAAAATATCAAATTTCAACAAATATATATTATATCCTCTACATAAAATATCAAAGTCCAAGAAATATATATTATATACTGTACATAAAATGTCAAATTTCACCAAATATATATTATATACTGTACATAAAATATCAAATTTCACCAAATATATATTATATACTCTACATAAAATATGAAAGTCCACCAAATATATATTATCTACTGTACATTAAATATCAAATTTCACAAAATATATGTTATATACTGTTCATGAAATATCAAATTTCATCAAATATATTATACACTGTACATAAAATATGAAATTACACCAAATATATATTGTATACTGTACATAAAATATGAAAGTACACAAATATATATTATATACTGTACATAAAATATCAAATTTCGCCAAATATGTATTACATACTCCACATAAAATATCAAAGTCCCCCAATTATATATTATCTTCTGTACATTAAATATCAAATTTCACAAAATATATGTTATATACTGTTCATGAAATGTCAAATTTCATCAAATATATTATACACTGTACATAAAATATGAAATTACCCCAAATATATATTGTATACTGTACATAAAATATGAAAGTACAACATATATATATTATATACTGTACATAAAATATCAAATTTCACCAAATATGTCTTATATACTCTACATAAAATATGAAAGTCCACCAA
This sequence comes from Gorilla gorilla gorilla, assembly GCF_029281585.2. NCBI lineage: Eukaryota > Metazoa > Chordata > Mammalia > Primates > Hominidae > Gorilla > Gorilla gorilla. The sequence continues at coordinate 4,208,004 of NC_073236.2, forward strand.
ATATATATTATCTACTGTACATTAAATATCAAATTTCACAAAATATATGTTATATACTGTTCATGAAATATCAAATTTCATCAAATATATTATACACTGTACATAAAATATGAAATTACACCAAATATATATTGTATACTGTACATAAAATATGAAAGTACAACATATATATTATATACTGTACATAAAATATCAAATTTCACCAAATATGTATTATATACTCAACATAAAATATCAAAGTCCACCAATTATATATTATCTACTGTACATAAAATATCAAATTTCACCATATATATTATATACTGTACAGAAAATATCAAATTTCACCAAATATATATTTTATACTCTACATAAAATATCAAAGTCCACCAAATATATATTATCTACTGTACGTAAAATGTCAAATTTCACAGAATATATGTTATATACTGTTCATTAAATATCAAATTTCATCAAATATATTATACACTGTACATGAAATATGAAATTACACCAAATATTTATTATATACTGTACATAAAATATGAAAGTACACCAAATATATATTATATACTGTACATAAAATATCAAATTTCACCAAATATGTATTATATACTCCACATAATATATCAAAGTCCACCAATTATATATTATCTACTGTACATAAAATATCAAATTTCACCAAATATATATTATATACTGTATATAAAATATCAAATTTCACCAAATATGTATTATATACTGTACATAAAATATCAAATTCCATCAAATATATTATATACTGTACATAAAATATGAAAGTACACCAAATATATATTATATACTGTACATAAAATATGAAATTTCACCAAATATGTGTTACATACTCCACATAAAATATCAAATTCCACCAAATATGTATTATCTACTGTACATAAAATATGAAAGTACGCCAAATATATATTATATACTGTATATAAAATATCAAATTTAACAATATATATTATATACTGTACATAAAATATCAAATTTCACCAGATATATATTATATACTCTACATAAAATATGAAAGTCCACCAAATATATATTATCTACTGTACATTAAATATCAAATTTCACAAAATATATGTTATATACTGTTCATGAAATATCAAATTTCATCAAATATATTATACACTGTACATAAAATATGCAATTACACCAAATATATATTGTATACTGTACATAAAATATGAAAGTACAACATATATATATTATATACTGTACATAAAATATCAAATTTCACCAAATATGTATTATATACTCTACATAAAATATGAAAGTCCACCAAATATATATTATCTACTGTACATTAAATATCAAATTTCACAAAATATATGTTATATACTGTTCATGAAATATCACATTTCATCAAATATATTATACACTGTACATAAAACATGAAATTATACCAAATATATATTGTATACTGTACATAAAATATGAAAGTACAACATATATATTATATACTGTACATAAAATATCAAATTTCACCAAATATGTATTATATACTGTACATAAAATACCAAATTTCGCTAAATATATATTATATACTGTACATAAAATATCAAATTTCACCAAATATATATTATATACTGTACAGAAAATATCAAATTTCACCAAATATATATTATATACTCTACATAAAATATCAAAGTCCACCAAATATATATTATCTACTGTACGTAAAATGTCAAGTTTCACAGAATATATGTTATATACTGTTCATTAAATATCAAATTTCATCAAATATATTATACACTGTACATGAAATATGAAATTACACCAAATATATATTATATACTGTACATAAAATATGAAAGTACACCAAATATATATTATATACTGTACATAAAATATCAAATTTCACCAAATATGTATTATATACTCCACATAAAATATCAAAGTCCACCAATTATATATTATCTACTGTACATAAAATATAATATTTCACCAAATATATATTATATACTGTAGATAAAATATCAAATTTCACCAAATATGTATTATATACTGTACATAAAATATCAAATTCCATCAAATATATTATATACTGTACATAAAATATGAAAGTACACCACATATATATTATATACTGTACATAAAATATCAAATTTCACCAAATATATATTATATACTCTACATAAAATATCAAATTCCACCAAATATGTATTATCTACTGTACATAAAATATGAAAGTACGCCAAATATATATTATATACTGTATATAAAATATCAAATTTAACAATATATATTATATACTGTACATAAAATATCAAATTTCACCAGATATATATTATATACTGTACATAAAATATAAAATTTTATCAAATATATTATATACTGTACATAAAATATGAAAGTACAGCAAATATATATTATATACTGTACATAAAATATCAAATTTCAACAAATATATATTATATCCTCTACATAAAATATCAAAGTCCAAGAAATATATATTATCTACTGTACATAAAATGCCAAATTTCACCAAATATATATTATATACTGTACATAAAATATCAAATTTCACCAAATATATATTATATACTCTACATAAAATATGAAAGTCCACCAAATATATATTATCTACTGTACATTAAATATCAAATTTCACAAAATATATGTTATATACTGTTCATGAAATATCAAATTTCATCAAATATATTATACACTGTAGATAAAATATGAAATTACACCAAATATATATTGTATACTGTACATAAAATATGAAAGTACACAAATATATATTATATACTGTACATAAAATATCAAATTTCGCCAAATATGTATTACATACTCCACATAAAATATCAAAGTCCACCAATTATATATTATCTACTGTACATTAAAAATCAAATTTCACAAAATATATGTTATATACTGTTCATGAAATGTCAAATTTCATCAAATATATTATACACTGTACATAAAATATGAAATTACACCAAATATATATTGTATACTGTACATAAAATATGAAAGTACAACATATATATATTATATACTGTACATAAAATATCAAATTTCACCAAATATGTATTATATACTCTACATAAAATATGAAAGTCCACCAAATATATATTATCTAGTGTACATTAAATATCAAATTTCTAAAAATATATGTTATATACTGTTCATGAAATATCAAATTTCATCAAATATATTATACACTGTACATAAAATATGAAATTACACCAAATATATATTGTATACTGTACATAAAATATGAAAGTACAACATATATATTATATACTGTACATAAAATATCAAATTTCACCAAATATGTATTATATACTCTACATAAAATATGAAAGTCCACCAAATATATATTATCTACTGTACATTAAATATCAAATTTCACAAAATATATGTTATATACTGTTCATGAAATATCACATTTCATCAAATATATTATACACTGTACATAAAACATGAAATTATACCAAATATATATTGTATACTGTACATAAAATATGAAAGTACAACATATATATATTATATACTGTACATAAAACATCAAATTTCACCAAATATGTATTATATACTGTACATAAAATACCAAATTTCACTAAATATATATTTTATACTGTACATAAAATATCAAATTTCACCAAATATATATTATATACTGTACAGAAAATATCAAATTTCACCAAATATATATTATATACTCTACATAAAATATCAAAGTCCACCAAATATATATTATCTACTGTACGTAAAATGTCAAGTTTCACAGAATATATGTTATATACTGTTCATTAAATATCAAATTTCATCAAATATATTATACACTGTACATGAAATATGAAATTACACCAAATATATAATATATACTGTACATAAAATATGAAAGTACACCAAATATATATTATATACTGTACATAAAATATCAAATTTCACCAAATATGTATTATATACTCCACATAAAATATCAAAGTCCACCAATTATATATTATCTACTGTACATAAAATATAATATTTCACCAAATATATATTATATACTGTAGATAAAATATCAAATTTCACCAAATATGTATTATATACTGTACATAAAATATCAAATTCCATCAAATATATTATATACTGTACATAAAATATGAAAGTACACCACATATATATTATATACTGTACATAAAATATCAAATTTCACCAAATATATATTATATACTCTACATAAAATATCAAATTCCACCAAATATGTATTATCTACTGTACATAAAATATGAAAGTACGCCAAATATATATTATATACTGTATATAAAATATCAAATTTAACAATATATATTATATACTGTACATAAAATATCAAATTTCACCAGATATATATTATATACTGTACATAAAATATAAAATTTTATCAAATATATTATATACTGTACATAAAATATGAAAGTACAGCAAATATATATTATATACTGTACATAAAATATCAAATTTCAACAAATATATATTATATCCTCTACATAAAATATCAAAGTCCAAGAAATATATATTATCTACTGTACATAAAATGCCAAATTTCACCAAATATATATTATATACTGTACATAAAATATCAAATTTCACCAAATATATATTATATACTCTACATAAAATATGAAAGTCCACCAAATATATATTATCTACTGTACATTAAATATCAAATTTCACAAAATATATGTTATATACTGTTCATGAAATATCAAATTTCATCAAATATATTATACACTGTAGATAAAATATGAAATTACACCAAATATATATTGTATACTGTACATAAAATATGAAAGTACACAAATATATATTATATACTGTACATAAAATATCAAATTTCGCCAAATATGTATTACATACTCCACATAAAATATCAAAGTCCACCAATTATATATTATCTACTGTACATTAAAAATCAAATTTCACAAAATATATGTTATATACTGTTCATGAAATGTCAAATTTCATCAAATATATTATACACTGTACATAAAATATGAAATTACACCAAATATATATTGTATACTGTACATAAAATATGAAAGTACAACATATATATATTATATACTGTACATAAAATATCAAATTTCACCAAATATGTATTATATACTCTACATAAAATATGAAAGTCCACCAAATATATATTATCTAGTGTACATTAAATATCAAATTTCTAAAAATATATGTTATATACTGTTCATGAAATATCAAATTTCATCAAATATATTATACACTGTACATAAAATATGAAATTACACCAAATATATATTGTATACTGTACATAAAATATGAAAGTACAACATATATATTATATACTGTACATAAAATATCAAATTTCACCAAATATGTATTATATACTCTACATAAAATATGAAAGTCCACCAAATATATATTATCTACTGTACATTAAATATCAAATTTCACAAAATATATGTTATATACTGTTCATGAAATATCACATTTCATCAAATATATTATACACTGTACATAAAACATGAAATTATACCAAATATATATTGTATACTGTACATAAAATATGAAAGTACAACATATATATATTATATACTGTACATAAAACATCAAATTTCACCAAATATGTATTATATACTGTACATAAAATACCAAATTTCACTAAATATATATTTTATACTGTACATAAAATATCAAATTTCACCAAATATATATTATATACTGTACAGAAAATATCAAATTTCACCAAATATATATTATATACTCTACATAAAATATCAAAGTCCACCAAATATATATTATCTACTGTACGTAAAATGTCAAGTTTCACAGAATATATGTTATATACTGTTCATTAAATATCAAATTTCATCAAATATATTATACACTGTACATGAAATATGAAATTACACCAAATATATAATATATACTGTACATAAAATATGAAAGTACACCAAATATATATTATATACTGTACATAAAATATCAAATTTCACCAAATATGTATTATATACTCCACATAAAATATCAAAGTCCACCAATTATATATTATCTACTGTACATAAAATATAATATTTCACCAAATATATATTATATACTGTAGATAAAATATCAAATTTCACCAAATATGTATTATATACTGTACATAAAATATCAAATTCCATCAAATATATTATATACTGTACATAAAATATGAAAGTACACCACATATATATTATATACTGTACATAAAATATCAAATTTCACCAAATATATATTATATACTCTACATAAAATATCAAATTCCACCAAATATGTATTATCTACTGTACATAAAATATGAAAGTACGCCAAATATATATTATATACTGTATATAAAATATCAAATTTAACAATATATATTATATACTGTACTTAAAATATCAAATTTCACCAGATATATATTATATACTGTACATAAAATATAAAATTTTATCAAATATATTATATACTGTACATAAAATATGAAAGTACAGCAAATATATATTATATACTGTACATAAAATATCAAATTTCAACAAATATATATTATATCCTCTACATAAAATATCAAAGTCCAAGAAATATATATTATCTAGTGTACATAAAATGCCAAATTTCACCAAATATATATTATATACTGTACATAAAATATCAAATTTCACCAAATATATATTATATACTCTACATAAAATATGAAAGTCCACCAAATATATATTATCTACTGTACATTAAATATCAAATTTCACAAAATATATGTTATATACTGTTCATGAAATATCAAATTTCATCAAATATATTATACACTGTAGATAAAATATGAAATTACACCAAATATATATTGTATACTGTACATAAAATATGAAAGTACACAAATATATATTATATACTGTACATAAAATATCAAATTTCGCCAAATATGTATTACATACTCCACATAAAATATCAAAGTCCACCAATTATATATTATCTACTGTACATGAAAAATCAAATTTCACAAAATATATGTTATATACTGTTCATGAAATGTCAAATTTCATCAAATATATTATACACTGTACATAAAATATGAAATTACACCAAATATATATTGTATACTGTACATAAAATATGAAAGTACAACATATATATATTATATACTGTACATAAAATATCAAATTTCACCAAATATGTATTATATACTCTACATAAAATATGAAAGTCCACCAAATATATATTATCTAGTGTACATTAAATATCAAATTTCACAAAATATATGTTATATACTGTTCATGAAATATCAAATTTCATCAAATATATTATACACTGTACATAAAATATGAAATTACACCAAATATATATTGTATACTGTACATAAAATATGAAAGTACAACATATATATTATATACTGTACATAAAATATCAAATTTCACCAAATATGTATTATATACTCTACATAAAATATCAAAGTCCACCAATTATATATTATCTACTGTACATAAAATATCAAATTTCACCATATATATATTATATACTGTACAGAAAATATCAAATTTCACCAAATATATATTATATACTCTACATAAAATATCAAAGTCCACCAAATATATATTATCTACTGTACGTAAAATGTCAAATTTCACAGAATATATGTTATATACTGTTCATTAAATATCAAATTTCATCAAATATATTATACACTGTACATGAAATATGAAATTACACCAAATATATATTATATACTGTACATAAAATATGAAAGTACACCAAATATATATTATATACTGTACATAAAATATCAAATTTCACCAAATATGTATTATATACTCCACATAAAATATCAAAGTCCACCAATTATATATTATCTACTGTACATAAAATATAAAATTTCACCAAATATATATTATATACTGTAGATAAAATATCAAATTTCACCAAATATGTATTATATACTGTACATAAAATATCAAATTCCATCAAATATATTATATACTGTACATAAAATATGAAAGTACACCACATATATATCATATACTGTACATAAAATATCAAATTTCACCAAATATATATTATATACTCTACATAAAATATCAAATTCCACCAAATATGTATTATCTACTGTACATAAAATATGAAAGTACGCCAAATATATATTATATACCGTATATAAAATATCAAATTTAACAATATATATTATATACTGTACATAAAATATCAAATTTCACCAGATATATATTACATACTCTACATAAAATATGAAAGTCCACCAAATATATATTATCTACTGTACATTAAATATCAAATTTCACAAAATATATGTTATATACTGTTCATGAAATATCAAATTTCATCAAATATATTATACACTGTACATAAAATATGAAATTACACCAAATAAATATTGTATACTGTACATAAAATATGAAAGTACAACATATATATATTATATACTGTACATAAAATATCAAATTTCACCAAATATGTATTATATACTCTACATAAAATATGAAAGTCCACCAAATATATATTATCTACTGTACATTAAATATCAAATTTCACAAAATATATGTTATATACTGTTCATGAAATATCACATTTCATCAAATATATTATACACTGTACATAAAACATGAAATTATACCAAATATATATTGTATACTGTACATAAAATATGAAAGTACAACATATATATATTATATACTGTACATAAAATATCAAATTTCACCAAATATGTATTATATACTGTACATAAAATACCAAATTTCACTAAATATATATTATATACTGTACATAAAATATCAAATTTCACCAAATATATATTATATACTGTACAGAAAATATCAAATTTCACCAAATATATATTATATACTCTACATAAAATATCAAAGTCCACCAAATATATATTATCTACTGTACATAAAATGTCAAGTTTCACAGAATATATGTTATATACTGTCCATTAAATATCAAATTTCATCAAATATATTATACACTGTATATGAAATATGAAATTACACCAAATATATATGATATACTGTACATAAAATATGAAAGTACACCAAATATATATTATATACTGTACATAAAATATGAAATTTCACCAAATATGTATTATATACTCCACATAAAATATCAAAGTCCACCAATTATATATTATCTACTGTACATAAAATATCAAATTTCACCAAATATATATTATATACTGTAGATAAAATATCAAATTTCACCAAATATGTATTATATACTGTACATAAAATATCAAATTCCATCAAATATATTATATACTGTACATAAAATATGAAAGTACACCACATATATATTATATACTGTACATAAAATATCAAACTTCACCAAATATATATTATATACTCTACATAAAATATCAAATTCCACCAAATATGTATTATCTACTGTACATAAAATATGAAAGTACGCCAAATATATATTATATACTGTATATAAAATATCAAATTTAACAATATATATTATATACTGTACATAAAATATCAAATTTTATCAAATATATTATATACTGTACATAAAATATGAAAGTACAGCAAATATATTTTGTATAGTGTACATAAAATATCAAATTTCAACAAATATATATTATATCCTCTTCATAAAATATCAAAGTCCAAGAAATATATATTATCTACTGTACATAAAATGTCAAATTTCACCAAATATATATTATATACTGTACATAAAATATCAAAAATCACCAAATATATATTATATACTGTAGATACAATATCAAATTTCACAAAATATATATTATATACTGTACATAAAATATCAAATTTCATCAAATATATTATATACTGTACATAAAATATGAAAGTACACCAAATATATATAATATACTCTACATAAAATACCAAATTTCACTAAATATATATTATATACTGTACATAAAATATCAAATTTCACCAAATATATATTATATACTGTACATAAAATATCAAATTTCATCAAATATATATTATATACTCTACATAAAATATGAAAGTCCGCCAAATATATATTATCTACTGTACAGAAAATATCAAATTTCACGAAATATATATTATATACTCTACATAACATATCAAAGTCCACCAAATCTATATTATCTACTGTACGTAAAATGTCAAATTTCACAAAATATATGTTATATACTGTTCATGAAATATCAAATTTCATCAAATATATTATACACTGTTCATGAAATATGAAATTACACCAAATATATATTATATACTGTACATAAAATATGAAAGTACACCAAATATATATTATATACTGTACATAAAATATCAAATTTCACCAAATATGTATTACATACTCCACATAAAATATCAAAGTCCACCAATTATATATTATCTACTGTACATTAAATATCAAATTACACAAAATATATGTTATATACTGTTCATGAAATATCAAATTTCATCAAATATATTATACACTGTACATAAAATATGAAATTACGCCAAATATATATTGTATACTGTACATAAAATATGAAAGTACAACATATATATATTATATACTGTACATAAAATATCAAATTTCACCAAATATGTATTATATACTGTACATAAAATACCAAATTTCACTAAATATATATTATACACTGTACATAAAATATCAAAATTCACCATATATATTATATACTGTACAGAAAATATCAAATTTCACCAAATATATATTACATACTCTACATAAAATATCAAAGTCCACCAAACATAAATTATCTACTGTACGTAAAATGTCAAATTTCACCGAATATATGTTATATACTGTTCATTAAATATCAAATTTCATCAAATATATTATACACTGTACATAAAATATGAAATTACACCAAATATATATTATATACTGTACATAAAATATGAAAGTACACCAAATATATATTATATACTGTACATAAAATATCAAATTTCACCAAATATGTATTATATACTCCACATAAAATATCAAAGTCCACCAATTATATATTATCTACTGTACATAAAATATCAAATTTCACCAAACATATATTATATACTGTAGATAAAATATCAAATTTCACCAAATATATATTATATACTGTACATAAAATATCAAATTCCATCTAATATATTATATACTGTACATAAAATATGAAAGTACACCAGATATATATTATATACTGTACATAAAATATCAAATTTCACCAAATATATATTATATACTCTACATAAAATATCAAATTCCACCAAATATATATTATCTACTGTACATAAAATATGAAAGTACGCCAAGTATATATTATATACTGTATATAAAATATCAAATTTAACAATATATATTATATACTGTACATAAAATATCAAATTTCACCAGATATATATTATATACTGTACATTAAATATCAAATTTCAACAAATATATATTATATCCTCTACATAAAATATCAAAGTCCAAGAAATATATATTATCTACTGTACATAAAATGTCAAATTTCACCAAATATATATTATATACTGTACATAAAATATCAAATTTCACCAAATATATATTATATACTCTACATAAAATGTGAAAGTCCACCAAATATATATTATCTACTGTACATTAAATATCAAATTTCACAAAATATATGTTATATACTGTTCATGAAATATCAAATTTCATCAAATATATTATACACTGTACATAAAATATGAAATTACACCAAATATATATTGTATACTGTACATAAAATATGAAAGTACAACATAAATATATTATATACTGTACATAAAATATCAAATTTCACCAAATATGTATTCTATACTCTACATAAAATATGAAAGTCCACCAAATATATATTATCTACTGTACATTAAATATCAAATTTCACAAAATATATGTTATATACTGTTCATGAAATATCAAATTTCATCAAATATATTATACACTGTACATAAAATATGAAATTACACCAAATATATATTGTATACTGTACATAAAATATGAAAGTACAACATATATATATTATATACTGTACATAAAATATCAAATTTCACCAAATATGTATTATATACTCTACATAAAATATCAAAGTCCACCAATTATATATTATCTACTGTACATAAAATATCAAATTTCACCATATATATATTATATACTGTACAGAAAATATCAAATTTCACCTAATATATATTATATACTCTACATAAAATATCAAAGTCCACCAAATATATATTATCTACTGTACGTAAAATGTCAAATTTCCCAGAATATATGTTATATACTGTTCATTAAATATCAAATTTCATCAAATATATTATACACTGTACATGAAATATGAAATTACACCAAATATATATTATATACTGTACATAAAATATGAAAGTACACCAAATATATATTATATACTGTACATAAAATATCAAATTTCACCAAATATGTATTATATACTCCACATAAAATATCAAAGTCCACCAATTATATATTATCTACTGTACATAAAATATCAAATTTCACCAAATATATATTATATACTGTAGATAAAATATCAAATTTCACCAAATATATATTATATACTGTACATAAAATATCAAATTCCATCAAATATATTATATACTGTACATAAAATATGAAAGTACACCACATATATATTATATACTGTACATGAAATATCAAATTTCACCAAATATATATTATATACTCTACATAAAATATCAAATTCCACCAAATATGTATTATCTACTGTACATAAAATATGAAAGTACGCCAAATATATATTATATACCGTATATAAAATATCCAATTTAACAATATATATTATATACTGTACATAAAATATCAAATTTCACCAGATATATATTATATACTGTACATAAAATATAAAATTTTATCAAATATATTATATACTGTACATAAAATATGAAAGTACAGCAAATATATATTATATACTGTACATAAAATATCAAATTTCAACAAATATATATTATATCCTCTACATAAAATATCAAAGTCCAAGAAATATATATTATCCACTGTACATAAAATGTCAAATTTCACCAAATATATATTATATACTGTACATAAAATATCAAATTTCACCAAATATATATTATATACTCTACATAAAATATGAAAGTCCACCAAATATATATTATCTACTGTACATTAAATATCAAATTTCACAAAATATATGTTACATACTGTTCATGAAATATCAAATTTCATCAAATATATTATACACTGTTCATGAAATATGAAATTACACCAAATATATATTATATACTGTACATAAAATATGAAAGTACACCAAATATATATTATATACTGTACATAAAATATCAAATTTCACCAAATATGTATTACATACTCCACATAAAATATCAAAGTCCACCAATTATATATTATCTACTGTACATTAAATATCAAATTTCACAAAATATATGTTATATACTGTTCATGAAATATCAAATTTCATCAAATATATTATACACTGTACATAAAATATGAAATTACACCAAATATATATTGTATACTGTACATAAAATATGAAAGTACAACATAGATATATTATATACTGTACATAAAATATCAAATTTCACCAAATATATATTACATACTCTACATAAAATATCAAAGTCCACCAAACATAAATTATCTACTGTACGTAAAATGTCAAATTTCACAGAATATATGTTATATACTGTTCATTAAATATCAAATTTCATCAAATATATTATACACTGTACATAAAATATGAAATTACACCAAATATATATTATATACTGTACATAAAATATGAAAGTACACCAAATATATATTATATACTGTACATAAAATATCAAATTTCACCAAATATGTATTATATACTCCACATAAAATATCAAAGTCCACCAATTATATATTATCTACTGTACATAAAATATCAAATTTCACCAAACATATATTATATACTGTAGATAAAATATCAAATTTCACCAAATATATATTATATACTGTACATAAAATATCAAATTCCATCTAATATATTATATACTGTACATAAAATATGAAAGTACACCAGATATATATTATATACTGTACATAAAATATCAAATTTCACCAAATATATATTATATACTCTACATAAAATATCAAATTCCACCAAATATATATTATCTACTGTACATAAAATATGAAAGTACGCCAAGTATATATTATATACTGTATATAAAATATCAAATTTAACAATATATATTATATACTGTACATAAAATATCAAATTTCACCAGATATATATTATATACTGTACATTAAATATCAAATTTCAACAAATATATATTATATCCTCTACATAAAATATCAAAGTCCAAGAAATATATATTATCTACTGTACATAAAATGTCAAATTTCACCAAATATATATTATATACTGTACATAAAATATCAAATTTCACCAAATATATATTATATACTCTACATAAAATGTGAAAGTCCACCAAATATATATTATCTACTGTACATTAAATATCAAATTTCACAAAATATATGTTATATACTGTTCATGAAATATCAAATTTCATCAAATATATTATACACTGTACATAAAATATGAAATTACACCAAATATATATTGTATACTGTACATAAAATATGAAAGTACAACATAAATATATTATATACTGTACATAAAATATCAAATTTCACCAAATATGTATTCTATACTCTACATAAAATATGAAAGTCCACCAAATATATATTATCTACTGTACATTAAATATCAAATTTCACAAAATATATGTTATATACTGTTCATGAAATATCAAATTTCATCAAATATATTATACACTGTACATAAAATATGAAATTACACCAAATATATATTGTATACTGTACATAAAATATGAAAGTACAACATATATATATTATATACTGTACATAAAATATCAAATTTCACCAAATATGTATTATATACTCTACATAAAATATCAAAGTCCACCAATTATATATTATCTACTGTACATAAAATATCAAATTTCACCATATATATATTATATACTGTACAGAAAATATCAAATTTCACCTAATATATATTATATACTCTACATAAAATATCAAAGTCCACCAAATATATATTATCTACTGTACGTAAAATGTCAAATTTCCCAGAATATATGTTATATACTGTTCATTAAATATCAAATTTCATCAAATATATTATACACTGTACATGAAATATGCAATTACACCAAATATATATTATATACTGTACATAAAATATGAAAGTACACCAAATATATATTATATACTGTACATAAAATATCAAATTTCACCAAATATGTATTATATACTCCACATAAAATATCAAAGTCCACCAATTATATATTATCTACTGTACATAAAATATCAAATTTCACCAAATATATATTATATACTGTAGATAAAATATCAAATTTCACCAAATATATATTATATACTGTACATAAAATATCAAATTCCATCAAATATATTATATACTGTACATAAAATATGAAAGTACACCACATATATATTATATACTGTACATGAAATATCAAATTTCACCAAATATATATTATATACTATACATAAAATATCAAATTCCACCAAATATGTATTATCTACTGTACATAAAATATGAAAGTACGCCAAATATATATTATATACCGTATATAAAATATCCAATTTAACAATATATATTATATACTGTACATAAAATATCAAATTTCACCAGATATATATTATATACTGTACATAAAATATAAAATTTTATCAAATATATTATATACTGTACATAAAATATGAAAGTACAGCAAATATATATTATATACTGTACATAAAATATCAAATTTCAACAAATATATATTATATCCTCTACATAAAATATCAAAGTCCAAGAAATATATATTATCTACTGTACATAAAATGTCAAATTTCACCAAATATATATTATATACTGTACATAAAATATCAAATTTCACCAAATATATATTATATACTCTACATAAAATATGAAAGTCCACCAAATATATATTATCTACTGTACATTAAATATCAAATTTCACAAAATATATGTTACATACTGTTCATGAAATATCAAATTTCATCAAATATATTATACACTGTTCATGAAATATGAAATTACACCAAATATATATTATATACTGTACATAAAATATGAAAGTACACCAAATATATATTATATACTGTACATAAAATATCAAATTTCACCAAATATGTATTACATACTCCACATAAAATATCAAAGTCCACCAATTATATATTATCTACTGTACATTAAATATCAAATTTCACAAAATATATGTTATATACTGTTCATGAAATATCAAATTTCATCAAATATATTATACACTGTACATAAAATATGAAATTACACCAAATATATATTGTATACTGTACATAAAATATGAAAGTACAACATATATATATTATATACTGTACATAAAATATCAAATTTCACCAAATATGTATTACATACTCTACATAAAATATGAAAGTCCACCAAATATATATTATCTAGTGTACATTAAATATCAAATTTCACAAAATATATGTTATATACTGTTCATGAAATATCAAATTTCATCAAATATATTATACACTGTACATAAAATATGAAATTACACCAAATATATATTTTATACTGTACATAAAATATGAAAGTACAACATATATATATTATATACTGTACATAAAATATCAAATTTCACCAAATATGTATTATATACTCTACATAAAATATCAAAGTCCACCAATTATATATTATCTACTGTACATAAAATATCAAATTTCACCATATATATATTATATACTGTACAGAAAATATCAAATTTCACCAAATATATATTATATACTCTACATAAAATATCAAAGTCCACCAAATATATATTATCTACTGTACGTAAAATGTCAAATTTCACAGAATATATGTTATATACTGTTCATTAAATATCAAATTTCATCAAATATATTATACACTGTACATGAAATATGAAATTACACCAAATATATATTATATACTGTACATAAAATGTGAAAGTACACCAAATATATATTATATACTGTACATCAAATATCAAATTTCACCAAATATGTATTATATACTCCACATAAAATATCAAAGTCCACCAATTATATATTATATATTGTACATAAAATATCAAATTTCACCAAATATATATATGATATACTGTAGATAAAATATCAAATTTCAGCAAATATATATTATATACTGTACATAAAATATCAAATTCCATCAAATATATTATATACTCTACATAAAATATCAAATTCCACCAAATATGTATTATCTACTGTACATAAAATATGAAAGTACGCCAAATATATATTATATACTGTATATAAAATATCAAATTTAACATTATATATTATATACTGTACATAAAATATCAAATTTCACCAGATATATATTATATACTGTACATAAAATATAAAATTTTATCAAATATATTATATACTGTACATAAAATATGAAAGTACAGCAAATATATATTATATACTGTACATAAAATACCAAATTTCACCAAATATATATTATATACTGTAGATAAAATATCAAATTTCACCAAATATATATTATATACTGTACATAAAATATCAAATTCCATCAAATATATTATATACTGTACATAAAATATGAAAGTACACCAAATATATACTATATACTCTACATAAAATATCAAATTTCACCAAATATGTATTATATACTCTACATAAAATATCAAAGTCCACCAATTATATATTATCTACTGTACATAAAATATCAAATTTCACCAAATATATATTATATACTGTAGACAAAATATCAAATTTCACCCAATATATATTATATACTGTACATAAAATATCAAATTTTATCAAATATATTATATACTGTACATAAAATATATAAGTACAGCAAATATATATTATATACTGTACATAAAATATCAAATTTCATCAAATATATATTATATACTCTACATAAAATATGAAAGTCCGCCAAATATATATTATCTACTGTACATAAAATATCAAATTTCACGAAATATATATTATATACTCTACATAAAATAACAAAGTCCACCAAATATATATTATCTACTGTACGTAAAATGTCAAATTTCACAAAATATATGTTATATACTGTTCATGAAATATCAAATTTCATCAAATATATTATACTCTGTTCATGAAATATGAAATTACACCAAATATATATTATATACTGTACATAAAATATGAAAGTACACCAAATATATATTATATACTGTACATAAAATATCAAATTTCACCAAATATTTATTACATACTCCACATAAAATATCAAAGTCCACCAATTATATATTATCTACTGTACATTAAATATCAAATTTCACAAAATATATGTTTTATACTGTTCATGAAATATCAAATTTCATCAAATATATTATACACTGTACATAAAATATGAAATTACACCAAATATATATTATATACTGTACATAAAATATCAAATTTCACCAAATATGTATTATATACTGTACATAAAATACCAAATTTCACTAAATATATATTATATACTGTACATAAAATATCAAATTTCACCAAATATATATTATATACTGTACAGAAAATATCAAATTTCACCAAATATATATTATATACTCTACATAAAATATCAAAGTCCACCAAATATATATTATCTACTGTACGTAAAATGTCAAATTTCACAGAATATATGTTATATACTGTTCATTAAATATCAAATTTCATCAAATATATTATACACTGTACATGAAATATGAAATTACACAAAATATATATTATTTACTGTACATAAAATATGAAAGTACACCAAATATATATTATATACTGTACATAAAATATCAAATTTCACCAAATATGTATTATATACTCCACACGAAATATCAAAGTCCCCCAATTATATATTATCTACTGTACATTAAATATCAAATTTCACCAAATATATATTATATACTGTAGATAAAATATCAAATTTCACCAAATATATATTATATACTGTACTTAAAATATCAAATTCTATCAAATATATTATATACTGTACATAAAATATGAAAGTACACCACATATATATTATATACTGTACATAAAATATCAAATTTCACCAAATATATATTATATACTCTACATAAAATATCAAATTCCACCAAATATGTATTATCTACTGTACATAAAATATGAAAGTACGCCAAATATATATTATATACTGTATATAAAATATCAAATTTAACAATATATATTATATGCTGTACATAAAATATCAAATTTCACCAGATATATATTATGTACTGTACATAAAATACCAAATTTTATCAAATATATTATATACTGTACATAAAATATGAAAGTACAGCAAATATATATTATATACTGTACATAAAATATCAAATTTCAACAAATATATATTATATCCTCTACATAAAATATCAAAGTCCAAGAAATATATATTATCTACTGTACATAAAATGTCAAATTTCACCAAATATATATTATATACTGTACATAAAATAACAAATATCACCAAATATATATTATATACTCTACATAAAATATGAAAGTCCACCAAATATATATTATCTACTGTACATTAAATATCAAATTTCACAAAATACATGTTATATACTGTTCATGAAATATCAAATTTCATCAAATATATTATAAACTGTACATAAAATATGAAATTACACCAAATATATATTGTATACTCTACAGAAAATATGAAAGTACAACATATATATATTATATACTGTACATAAAATATCAAATTTCACCAAATATGTATTATATACTCTAAATAAAATATCAAAGTCCACCAATTATATATTATCTACTGTACATAAAATATCAAATTTCACCAAATATATGTTATATACTGTAGATACAATATCAAATTTCACAAAATATATATTATATACTGTACATAAAATATCAAATTTCATCAAATATATTATATACTGTACATAAAATATGAAAGTACACCAAATATATATAATATACTGTACATAAAATACCAAATTTCACTAAATATATATTATATACTGTACATAAAATATCAAATTTCACCAAATATATATTATATACTGTACTTAAAATATCAAATTTTATCAAATATATTATATACTGTACATAAAATATATAAGTACAGCAAATATATATTATATACTGTACATAAAATATCAAATTTCATCAAATATATATTATATACTCTACATAAAATATGAAAGTCCGCGAAATATATATTATATACTGTACAGAAAATATCAAATTTCACCAAATGTATATTATATACTCTACATAAAATATCAAAGTCCACCAAATATATATTATCTACTGTACGTAAAATGTCAAATTTCACAAAATATATGTTATATACTGTTCATGAAATATCAAATTTCATCAAATATATTATACTCTGTTCATGAAATATGAAATTACACCAAATATATACTATATACTGTACATAAAATATGAAAGTACACCAAATATATATTATATACTGTACATAAAATATCAAATTTCACCAAATATCTATTACATACTCCACATAAAATATCAAAGTCCACCAATTATATATTATCTACTGTACATTAAATATCAAATTTCACAAAATATGTGTTTTATACTGTTCATGAAATATCAAATTTCATCAAATATATTATACACTGTACATAAAATATGAAATTACACCAAATATATATTGTAAACTGTACATAAAATATGAAAGTACAACATATATATATTATATACTGTACATAAAATATCAAATTTCACCAAATATGTATTATATACTGTACATAAAATACCAAATTTCACTAAATATATATTATATACTGTACATAAAATATCAAATTTCACCAAATATATATTATATACTGTACAGAAAATATCAAATTTCACCAAATATATATTATATACTCTACATAAAATATCAAAGTCCACCAAATATATATTATCTACTGTACGTAAAATGTCAAATTTCACAGAATATATGTTATATACTGTTCATTAAATATCAAATTTCATCAAATATATTATACACTGTACATGAAATATGAAATTACACAAAATATATATTATATACTGTACATAAAATATGAAAGTACACCAAATATATATTATATACTGTACATAAAATATCAAATTTCACCAAATATGTATTACATACTCCACATAAAATATCAAAGTCCACCAATTATATATTATCTACTGTACATTAAATATCAAATTTCACAAAATATATGTTTTATACTGTTCATGAAATATCAAATTTCATCAAATATATTATACACTGTACATAAAATATGAAATTACACCAAATATATATTGTATACTGTACATAAAATATGAAAGTACAACATATATATATTATATACTGTACATAAAATATCAAATTTCACCAAATATGTATTATATACTGTACATAAAATACCAAATTTCACTAAATATATATTATATACTGTACATAAAATATCAAATTTCACCAAATATATATTATATACTGTACAGAAAATATCAAATTTCACCAAATATATATTATATACTCTACATAAAATATCAAAGTCCACCAAATATATATTATCTACTGTACGTAAAATGTCAAATTTCACAGAATATATGTTATATACTGTTCATGAAATATCAAATTTCATCAAATATATTATACACTGTACATGAAATATGAAATTACACAAAATATATATTATATACTGTACATAAAATATGAAAGTACACCAAATATATATTATATACTGTACATAAAATATCAAATTTCACCAAATATGTATTATATACTCCACATAAAATATCAAAGTCCACCAATTATATATTATCTACTGTACATTAAATATCAAATTTCACAAAATATATGTTATATACTGTTCATGAAATATCAAATTTCATCAAATATATTATACAGTGTACATAAAATATGAAATTACACCAAATATATATTATCTACTGTACATAAAATATCAAATTTCACAAAATATATGTTATATACTGTTCATGAAATATCAAATTTCTTCAAATATATTATACACTGTACAAGAAATATGAAATTACACCAAATATATGTTATATACTGTACATAAAATATGAGAGTACACCAAATATATATTATATACTGTACATAAAATATGAAAGTACACCACATATATATTATAAACTGTACATAAAATATCAAATTTCACCAAATATATATTATATACTCCACATAAAATATCAAATTCCACCAAAAATATATTATCTACTGTACATAAAATATAAAAGTATGCCAAATATATATTATATACTGTATATAAAATATCAAATTTAACAATATATATTATATACTGTACATAAAATATCAAATTTCACCAGATATATATTATATTCTGTACAAAAAATATCAAATTTTATCAAATTTATTATATACTATACATAAAATATGAAAGTCCACCAAATATATATTATCTACTGTACATTAAATATCAAATTTCACAAAATATATGTGATATACAGTTCATGAAATATCAAATTTCATCAAATATATTATACACTGTACATAAAATATGAAATTACACCAAATATATATTATATACTGTACATAAAATATGAAAGTACAACATATATATATTATGTACTGTACATAAAATATCAAATTTCACCAAATATGTATTATATACTCTACATAAAATATCAAAGTTCCCCAATTATATATTATCTACTGTACATAAAATATCAAATTTCACCAAATATATATTATATACTGTAGATAAAATATCAAATTTCACCAAATATATATTATATAATGTACATAAAATATCAAATTTCATCAAATATATTATATACTGTACATAAAATATGAAAGTACACCAAATATATATAATATACTGTACATAAAATATCAAATTTCACAAAATATATATTATATACTGTACATGAAATATGAAATTACTCCAAATATATATTATAAACTGTACATAAAATATGAAAGTACACCAAATATATATTATATACTGTACATAAAATATCAAATTTCACCAAATATATATGATATACTCTACATAAAATATCAAATTCCACCAATTATATATTATCTACTGCACATAAAATATCAAATTTCACCAAATATATATTATATACTGTACATAAAATATCATATTTTATAAAATATATTATATACTGTACATAAAATATGAAAGTACAGCAAATATATATTTTATACTGTACATAAAATATCAAATTTCAACAAATGTATATTATATCCTCTACATAAAATATCAAAGTCCACGAAATATATATTATCTACTGTACATAAAATATCAAATTTCACCAAATATATATTATATACTGTATATAAAATATCAAATTTCACCAAATATATATTATATACTCTACATAAAATATGAAAGTCCACCAAATATATATTATCTACTGTACATTAAATATCAAATTTAACAAAATATATGTTATATACTGTTCATGAAATATCAAATTTCATCAAATATATTATACACTGTACATAAAATATGAAATTACACCAAATATATATTATATACTGTAGATAAAATATGAAAGTACAACATATATATATTATGTACTGTACATAAAATATCAAATTTCACCAAATATATATTATGTACTCTACATAAAATATCAAATTCCACCAAATATATGTTATCTACTGTACATAAAATATGAAAGTACGCCAAATATATATGATATACTGTATATAAAATATCAAATTTAACAATATATATTATATACTGTACATAAAATATCAAATTACACCAGATATATATTATATACTGTACATAAAATATCAAATTTTATCAAATATATTATATACTGTAAATAAAATATGAAAGTACAGCAAATATATATTACATACTGTATATAAAATATCAAATTTCAACAAATATATATTATATCCTGTACATAAAATATCAAAGTCCTCGAAATATATATTATCTACTGTACATAAAATATCAAATTTCAACAAATATATATTACATACTGTAGATAAAATATCAAATTTCACCAAATATATGTTATATACTGTTCATGAAATATCAAATTCCATCAAATATATTATATACTGTACATAAAATATGAAAGTACACCAAATATATACTATATACTCTACATAAAATATCAAATTTCACCAAATATGTATTATATACTCTACATAAAATATCAAAGTCCACCAATTATATATTATCTACTGTACATAAAATATCAAATTTCACCAAATATATATTATATACTGTAGACAAAATATCAAATTTCACCCAATATATATTATATACTGTACATAAAATATCAAATTTCACCAAATATATATTATACTCTACATAAAATATCAAATTCCACCAAATATATATTATCTACTGTACATAAAATATGAAAGTACACCAAATATATATTATATACTGTATGTAAAATATCAAATTTAACAATATATATTATATACTGTACACAAAATATCAAATTTCACCAGATATATATTATATAGTGTATATAAAATATCAAATTTCACCAGATATATATTATATACTGTACATAAAATATCAAATTTTATCAAATATATTATATACTGTACATAAAATATGTAAGTACAGCAAATATATATTATATACTGTACATAAAATATCAAATTTCAACAAATATATATTATATCTTCTACATAAAATATCAAAGTCCACGAAATATATATTATCTACTGTACATAAAATATCAAATTTCACCAAATATATATTATATACTGTAGATAAAATATCAAATTTCACCAAATATATATTATATACTCTACATAAAATATGAAAGTCCACCAAATATATATTATCTACTGTACATTAAATATCAAATTTCACAAAATATATGTTATATACTGTTCATGAAATATCAAATTTCATCAAATATATTATACACTGTACATAAAATATGAAATTACACCAAATATATATTATATACTGTAGATAAAATATGAAAGTACAACATATATATATTATGTACTGTACATAAAATATCAAATTTCACCAAATATATATTATGTACTCTACATAAAATATCAAATTCCACCAAATATATGTTATCTACTGTACATAAAATATGAAAGTACGCCAAATATATATGATATACTGTATATAAAATATCAAATTTAACAATATATATTATATACTGTACATAAAATATCAAATTACACCAGATATATATTATATACTGTACATAAAATATCAAATTTTATCAAATATATTATATACTATAAATAAAATATGAAAGTACAGCAAATATATATTACATACTGTATATAAAATATCAAATTTCAACAAATATATATTATATCCTGTACATAAAATATCAAAGTCCTCGAAATATATATTATCTACTGTACATAAAATACCAAATTTCACTAAATATATATTATATACTGTACATAAAATATCAAATTTCACCAAATATATATTATATACTGTACTTAAAATATCAAATTTTATCAAATATATTATATACTGTACATAAAATATATAAGTACAGCAAATATATATTATATACTGTACATAAAATATCAAATTTCATCAAATATATATTATATACTCTACATAAAATATGAAAGTCCGCCAAATATATATTATATACTGTACAGAAAATATCAAATTTCACCAAATGTATATTATATACTCTACATAAAATATCAAAGTCCACCAAATATGTATTATCTACTGTACGTAAAATGTCAAATTTCACAAAATATATGTTATATACTGTTCATGAAATATCAAATTTCATCAAATATATTATACTCTGTTCATGAAATATGAAATTACACCAAACATATACTATATACTGTACATAAAATATGAAAGTACACCAAATATATATTATATACTGTACATAAAATATCAAATTTCACCAAATATGTATTACATACTCCACATAAAATATCAAAGTCCACCAATTATATATTATCTACTGTACATTAAATATCAAATTTCACAAAATATGTGTTTTATACTGTTCATGAAATATCAAATTTCATCAAATATATTATACACTGTACATAAAATATGAAATTACACCAAATATATATTGTAAACTGTACATAAAATATGAAAGTACAACATATATATATTATATACTGTACATAAAATATCAAATTTCACCAAATATGTATTATATACTGTACATAAAATACCAAATTTCACTAAATATATATTATATACTGTACATAAAATAGCAAATTTCACCAAATATATATTATATACTGTACAGAAAATATCAAATTTCACCAAATATATATTATATACTCTACATAAAATATCAAAGTCCACCAAATATATATTATCTACTGTACGTAAAATGTCAAATTTCACAGAATATATGTTATATACTGTTCATTAAATATCAAATTTCATCAAATATATTATACACTGTACATGAAATATGAAATTACACAAAATATATATTATATACTGTACATAAAATATGAAAGTACACCAAATATATATTATATACTGTACAGAAAATATCAAATTTCACCAAATATGTATTACATACTCCACATAAAATATCAAAGTCCACCAATTATATATTATCTACTGTACATTAAATATCAAATTTCACAAAATATATGTTTTATACTGTTCATGAAATATCAAATTTCATCAAATATATTATACACTGTACATAAAATATGAAATTACACCAAATATATATAGTATACTGTACATAAAATATGAAAGTACAACATATATATATTATATACTGTACATAAAATATCAAATTTCACCAAATATGTATTATATACTGTACATAAAATACCAAATTTCACTAAATATATATTATATACTGTACATAAAATATCAAATTTCACCAAATATATATTATATACTGTACAGAAAATATCAAATTTCACCAAATATATATTATATACTCTACATAAAATATCAAAGTCCACCAAATATATATTATCTACTGTACGTAAACTGTCAAATTTCACAGAATATATGTTATATACTGTTCATGAAATATCAAATTTCATCAAATATATTATACACTGTACATGAAATATGAAATTACACAAAATATATATTATATACTGTACATAAAATATGAAAGTACACCAAATATATATTATATACTGTACATAAAATATCAAATTTCACCAAATATGTATTATATCCTCCACATAAAATATCAAAGTCCACCAATTATATATTATCTACTGTACATTAAATATCAAATTTCACAAAATATATGTTATATACTGTTCATGAAATATCAAATTTCATCAAATATATTATACACTGTACATAAAATATGAAATTACACCAAATATATATTATCTACTGTACATTAAATATCAAATTTCACAAAATATATGTTATATACTGTCCATGAAATATCAAATTTCTTCAAATATATTATACACTGTACAAGAAATATGAAATTACACCAAATATATGTTATATACTGTACATAAAATATGAGAGTACACCAAATATATATTATATACTGTACATAAAATATGAAAGTACACCACATATATATTGTAAACTGTACATAAAATATCAAATTTCACCAAATATATATTATATACTCCACATAAAATATCAAATTCCACCAAAAATATATTATCTACTGTACATAAAATATAAAAGTATGCCAAATATATATTATATACTGTATATAAAATATCAAATTTAACAATATATATTATATACTGTACATAAAATATCAAATTTCACCAGATATATATTATATTCTGTACAAAAAATATCAAATTTTATCAAATTTATTATATACTATACATAAAATATGAAAGTCCACCAAATATATATTATCTACTCTACATTAAATATCAAATTTCACAAAATATATGTGATATACTGTTCATGAAATATCAAATTTCATCAAATATATTATACACTGTACATAAAATATGAAATTACACCAAATATATATTATATACTGTACATAAAATATGAAAGTACAACATATATATATTATGTACTGTACATAAAATATCAAATTTCACCAAATATGTATTATATACTCTACATAAAATATCAAAGTTCCCCAATTATATATTATCTACTGTACATAAAATATCAAATTTCACCAAATATATATTATATACTGTAGATAAAATATCAAATTTCACCAAATATATATTATATACTCTACATAAAATATGAAAGTCCACCAAATATATATTATCTACTGTACATTAAATATCAAATTTCACAAAATATATGTTATATACTGTTCATGAAATATCAAATTTCATCAAATATATTATACACTGTACATAAAATATGAAATTACACCAAATATATATTATATACTGTAGATAAAATATGAAAGTACAACATATATATATTATGTACTGTACATAAAATATCAAATTTCACCAAATATATATTATGTACTCTACATAAAATATCAAATTCCACCAAATATATGTTATCTACTGTACATAAAATATGAAAGTACGCCAAATATATATGATATACTGTATATAAAATATCAAATTTAACAATATATATTATATACTGTACATAAAATATCAAATTACACCAGATATATATTATATACTGTACATAAAATATCAAATTTTATCAAATATATTATATACTATAAATAAAATATGAAAGTACAGCAAATATATATTACATACTGTATATAAAATATCAAATTTCAACAAATATATATTATATCCTGTACATAAAATATCAAAGTCCTCGAAATATATATTATCTACTGTACATAAAATACCAAATTTCACTAAATATATATTATATACTGTACATAAAATATCAAATTTCACCAAATATATATTATATACTGTACTTAAAATATCAAATTTTATCAAATATATTATATACTGTACATAAAATATATAAGTACAGCAAATATATATTATATACTGTACATAAAATATCAAATTTCATCAAATATATATTATATACTCTACATAAAATATGAAAGTCCGCCAAATATATATTATATACTGTACAGAAAATATCAAATTTCACCGAATGTATATTATATACTCTACATAAAATATCAAAGTCCACCAAATATATATTATCTACTGTACGTAAAATGTCAAATTTCACAAAATATATGTTATATACTGTTCATGAAATATCAAATTTCATCAAATATATTATACTCTGTTCATGAAATATGAAATTACACCAAACATATACTATATACTGTACATAAAATATGAAAGTACACCAAATATATATTATATACTGTACATAAAATATCAAATTTCACCAAATATGTATTACATACTCCACATAAAATATCAAAGTCCACCAATTATATATTATCTACTGTACATTAAATATCAAATTTCACAAAATATGTGTTTTATACTGTTCATGAAATATCAAATTTCATCAAATATATTATACACTGTACATAAAATATGAAATTACACCAAATATATATTGTAAACTGTACATAAAATATGAAAGTACAACATATATATATTATATACTGTACATAAAATATCAAATTTCACCAAATATGTATTATATACTGTACATAAAATACCAAATTTCACTAAATATATATTATATACTGTACATAAAATATCAAATTTCACCAAATATATATTATATACTGTACAGAAAATATCAAATTTCACCAAATATATATTATATACTCTACATAAAATATCAAAGTCCACCAAATATATATTATCTACTGTACGTAAAATGTCAAATTTCACAGAATATATGTTATATACTGTTCATTAAATATCAAATTTCATCAAATATATTATACACTGTACATGAAATATGAAATTACACAAAATATATATTATATACTGTACATAAAATATGAAAGTACACCAAATATATATTATATACTGTACATAAAATATCAAATTTCACCAAATATGTATTACATACTCCACATAAAATATCAAAGTCCACCAATTATATATTATCTACTGTACATTAAATATCAAATTTCACAAAATATATGTTTTATACTGTTCATGAAATATCAAATTTCATCAAATATATTATACACTGTACATAAAATATGAAATTACACCAAATATATATAGTATACTGTACATAAAATATGAAAGTACAACATATATATATTATATACTGTACATAAAATATCAAATTTCACCAAATATGTATTATATACTGTACATAAAATACCAAATTTCACTAAATATATATTATATACTGTACATAAAATATCAAATTTCACCAAATATATATTATATACTGTACAGAAAATATCAAATTTCACCAAATATATATTATATACTCTACATAAAATATCAAAGTCCACCAAATATATATTATCTACTGTACGTAAACTGTCAAATTTCACAGAATATATGTTATATACTGTTCATGAAATATCAAATTTCATCAAATATATTATACACTGTACATGAAATATGAAATTACACAAAATATATATTATATACTGTACATAAAATATGAAAGTACACCAAATATATATTATATACTGTACATAAAATATCAAATTTCACCAAATATGTATTATATCCTCCACATAAAATATCAAAGTCCACCAATTATATATTATCTACTGTACATTAAATATCAAATTTCACAAAATATATGTTATATACTGTTCATGAAATATCAAATTTCATCAAATATATTATACACTGTACATAAAATATGAAATTACACCAAATATATATTATCTACTGTACATTAAATATCAAATTTCACAAAATATATGTTATATACTGTTCATGAAATATCAAATTTCTTCAAATATATTATACACTGTACAAGAAATATGAAATTACACCAAATATATGTTATATACTGTACATAAAATATGAGAGTACACCAAATATATATTATATACTGTACATAAAATATGAAAGTACACCACATATATATTGTAAACTGTACATAAAATATCAAATTTCACCAAATATATATTATATACTCCACATAAAATATCAAATTCCACCAAAAATATATTATCTACTGTACATAAAATATAAAAGTATGCCAAATATATATTATATACTGTATATAAAATATCAAATTTAACAATATATATTATATACTGTACATAAAATATCAAATTTCACCAGATATATATTATATTCTGTACAAAAAATATCAAATTTTATCAAATTTATTATATACTATACATAAAATATGAAAGTCCACCAAATATATATTATCTACTCTACATTAAATATCAAATTTCACAAAATATATGTGATATACTGTTCATGAAATATCAAATTTCATCAAATATATTATACACTGTACATAAAATATGAAATTACACCAAATATATATTATATACTGTACATAAAATATGAAAGTACAACATATATATATTATGTACTGTACATAAAATATCAAATTTCACCAAATATGTATTATATACTCTACATAAAATATCAAAGTTCCCCAATTATATATTATCTACTGTACATAAAATATCAAATTTCACCAAATATATATTATATACTGTAGATAAAATATCAAATTTCACCAAATATATATTATATAATGTACATAAAATATCAAATTTCATCAAATATATTATATACTGTACATAAAATATGAAAGTACACCAAATATATATAATATACTGTACATAAAATATCAAATTTCACAAAATATATATTATATACTGTATATGAAATATGAAATTACTCCAAATATATATTATAAACTGTACATAAAATATGAAAGTACACCAAATATATATTATATACTGTACATAAAATATCAAATTTCACCAAATATATATGATATACTCTACATAAAATATCAAAGTCCACCAATTATATATTATCTACTGCACATAAAATATCAAATTTCACCAAATATATATTATATACTGTACATAAAATATCATATTTTATAAAATATATTATATACTGTACATAAAATATGAAAGTACAGCAAATATATATTATATACTGTACATAAAATATCAAATTTCAACAAATGTATATTATATCCTCTACATAAAATATCAAAGTCCACGAAATATATATTATCTACTGTACATAAAATATCAAATTTCACCAAATATATATTATATACTGTACATAAAATATCAAATTTCACCAAATATATATTATATACTCTACATAAAATATGAAAGTCCACCAAATATATATTATCTACTGTACATTAAATATCAAATTTCACAAAATATATGTTATATACTGTTCATGAAATATCAAATTTCATCAAATATATTATACACTGTACATAAAATATGAAATTACACCAAATATATATTATATACTGTAGATAAAATATGAAAGTACAACATATATATATTATGTACTGTACATAAAATATCAAATTTCACCAAATATATATTATGTACTCTACATAAAATATCAAATTCCACCAAATATATGTTATCTACTGTACATAAAATATGAAAGTACGCCAAATATATATGATATACTGTATATAAAATATCAAATTTAACAATATATATTATATACTGTACATAAAATATCAAATTACACCAGATATATATTATATACTGTACATAAAATATCAAATTTTATCAAATATATTATATACTGTAAATAAAATATGAAAGTACAGCAAATATATATTACGTACTGTATATAAAATATCAAATTTCAACAAATATATATTATATCCTGTACATAAAATATCAAAGTCCTCGAAATATATATTATCTACTGTACATAAAATATCAAATTTCAACAAATATATATTACATACTGTAGATAAAATATCAAATTTCACCAAATATATGTTATACACTGTTCATGAAATATCAAATTCCATCAAATATATTATATACTGTACATAAAATATGAAAGTACACCAAATATATACTATATACTCTACATAAAATATCAAATTTCACCAAATATGTATTATATACTCTACATAAAATATCAAAGTCCACCAATTATATATTATCTACTGTACATAAAATATCAAATTTCACCAAATATATATTATATACTGTAGACAAAATATCAAATTTCACCCAATATATATTATATACTGTACATAAAATATCAAATTTCACCAAATATATATTATACTCTACATAAAATATCAAATTCCACCAAATATATATTATCTACTGTACATAAAATATGAAAGTACACCAAATATATATTATATACAGTATGTAAAATATCAAATTTAACAATATATATTATATACTGTACATAAAATATCAAATTTCACCAGATATATATTATATAGTGTATATAAAATATCAAATTTCACCAGATATATATTATATACTGTACATAAAATATCAAATTTTATCAAATATATTATATACTGTACATAAAATATGTAAGTACAGCAAATATATATTATATACTGTACATAAAATATCAAATTTCAACAAATATATATTATATCTTCTACATAAAATATCAAAGTCCACGAAATATATATTATCTACTGTACATAAAATATCAAATTTCACCAAATATATTATATACTGTACAGAAAATATCAAATTTCACCAAATATATATTATATACTCTACATAAAATATGAAAGTCCACCAAATATATATTATCTACTGTACATTAAATATCAAATTTCACAAAATATATGTTATATACTGTTCATGAAATATCAAATTTCATCAAATATATTATACACTGTACATAAAATATGAAATTACACCAAATATATATTATATACTGTAGATAAAATATGAAAGTACAACATATATATATTATGTACTGTACATAAAATATCAAATTTCACCAAATATATATTATGTACTCTACATAAAATATCAAATTCCACCAAATATATGTTATCTACTGTACATAAAATATGAAAGTACGCCAAATATATATGATATACTGTATATAAAATATCAAATTTAACAATATATATTATATACTGTACATGAAATATCAAAGTCCACCAAATATGTATTATATACTCTACATAAAATATCAAAGTCCACCAATTATATATTATCTACTGTACATAAAATATCAAATTTCACCAAATATATATTATATACTGCAGATAAAATATCAAATTTCACCAAATATATATTATATACTGTACATAAAATATCAAATTTCATGAAATATATTAAATACTGTACATAAAATATGAAAGTACACAACATACATATATTATACTGTACATAAAATATCAAATTTCACAAAATATATATCATATACTGTAGATAAAATATCAAATTTCACCAAATATATATTATATACTGTACATAAAATTTCAAATTTTATCATATATTATATACTGTACATAAAATATGAAAGTATGCCAAATATATGTTATATACTGTATATAAAATATCAAATTTAACAATATATATTATATACTGTACATAAAATAACAAATTTCACCAGATATATATTATATACTGTACATAAAATATCAAATTTTATCAAATATATTATATACTGTACATAAAATATGAAAGTACAGCAAATATATCTTATATACTGTTCATAAAATATCAAATTTCAACAAATATATTATATACTCTACATAAAATATCAAAGTCCACCAAATATATATTATCTACTGTACTTAAAATATCAAATTTCACCAAATATATATTATATACTGTGCAGAAAATATCAAATTTCACCAAATATATATTATATACTCTACATAAAATATCAAAGTCCACCAAATATATATTATCTACTGTACGTAAAATGTCAAATTTCACAAGATATATGTTATATACTGTTCATGAAATATCAAATTTCATCAAATATATTATACACTGTACATGAAATATGAAATTACACCAAATATATATTATGTAGTGTACATAAAATATGAAAGTACACCAAATATATATTATATACTGTACATAAAATATCAAATTTCACCAAATATATATTATCTACTGTACATTAAATATCAAATTTCACAAAATATATGTTATATACTGTTCATGAAATATCAAATTTCATCAAATATATTATACACTGTACATAAAATACGAAATTACACCAAATATATATTGTATACTGTACATAAAATATGAAGGTACAACATATATATATTATATACTGTACATAAAATATCAAATTTCACCAAATATATATTATATACTCTACATAAAATATCAAAGTCCACCAATTATATATTATCTACTGTACATAAAATATCAAATTTCACCAAATATATATTATATACTGCAGATAAAATATCAAATTTCACCAAATATACATTATATACTGTACATAAAATATCAAATTTCATCAAATATACTAAATACTGTACATAAAATATGAAAGTACACCAAATACCTATATTATACTGTACATAAAATATCAAATTTCACAAAATATATATCATATACTGTAGATAAAATATCAAATTTCACCAAATATATATTATATACTGTACATAAAATTTCAAATTTTATCATATATTATATACTGTACATAAAATATGAAAGTATGCCAAATATATATTATATACTGCATATAAAATATCAAATTTAACAATATATATTATATACTGTACATAAAATATCAAATTTCACCAGATATATATTATATACTGTACATAAAATATCAAATTTTATCAAATATATTATATACTGTACATAAAATATGAAAGTACAGCAAATATATCTTATATACTGTTCATAAAATATCAAATTTCAACAAATATATTATATACTCTACATAAAATATCAAAGTCCACCAAATATATATTATCTACTGTACATAAAATATCAAATTTCACCATATATATATTATATACTGTGCAGAAAATATCAAATTTCACCAAATATATATTATATACTCTACATAAAACATCAAAGTCCACCAAATATATATTATCTACTGTACGTAAAATGTCAAATTTCACAAGATATATGTTATATACTGTTCATTAAATATCAAATTTCATCAAATATATTATACACTGTACATGAAATATGAAATTACACCAAATAAATATTATGTACTGTACATAAAATATGAAAGTACACCAAATATATATTATATACTGTACATAAAATATCAAATTTCACCAAATATGTATTATGTACTCTACATAAAATATCAAAGTCCACCAATTATATATTATCTACTGTACATAAAATATCAAATTTCACCAAATATATATAATATACTGTAGATAAAATATCAAATTTCACCAAATATATATTATATACTGTACATAAAATATCAAATTTCATGAAATATATTATATACTGTACATAAAATATGAAAGTACACCAAATATATATTATATACTGTACATAAAATATCAAATTTCACCAAATATATATTATATACTCTACATAAAATATCAAATTCCACCAAATATATATTATATACTCTACATAAAATATCAAATTCCACCAAATATATATTATCCACTGTACATAAAATATGAAAGTACGCCAAATATATATTATATACTGTACATAAAATATCAAATTTCAACAAATATATGTTATATCCTCTACATAAGATATCAAATTCCACGAAATATATATTATCTACTGTACATAAAATACCAAATTTCACCAAATATATATTATATACTGTAGATAAAATATCAAATTTCACCAAATATATATTATATACTCTACATAAAATATGAAAGTCCATCAAATATATATTATCTACTGTACATTAAATATCAAATTTCACAAAATATATGTTATATACTGTTCATGAAATATCAAATTTCATCAAATATATTATACACTGTACATAAAATATGAAATTACACGAAATATATATTGTATACTGTACATAAAATATGAAAGTACAACATATATATATTATATACTGTACATAAAATATCAAACTTCACCAAATATGTATTATATACTCTACATAAAATATCAAATCCACCAATTATATATTATCTACTGTACATAAAATATCAAATTTCACCAAATATATATTATATACTGTAGATACAATATCAAATTTCACAAAATATATATTATATACTGTACATAAAATATCAAATTTCATCAAATATATTATATACTGTACATAAAATATGAAAGTACACGAAATATATATAATATACTGTACATAAAGTACCAAATTTCACTAAATATATATTATACACTGTACATAAAATATCAAATTTCACCAAATATATATTATATACTGTACATAAAATATATAAGTACAGCAAATATATATTATATAATGTACATAAAATATCAAATTTCATCAAATATATATTATATACTCTACATAAAATATGAATTCCGCCAAATATATATTATCTACTGTTCACAAAATATCAAATTTCACCAAATATATATTATACACTATACAGAAAATATCAAATTTCACCAAATATATATTATATACTCTACAAATAATATCAAAGTCCACCAAATATATATTATCTACTGTACGTAAAATGTCAAATTTCACAAAATATATGTTATATACGGTTCATGAAATATCAAATTTCATCAAATATATTATACACTGTACATGAAATATGAAATTACACCAAATATATATTATATACTGTACATAAAATATGAAAGTACACCAAATATATATTATATACTGTACATAAAATATCAAATTTCACCAAATATGTATTAAATACTCCACATAAAATATCAAAGTCCACCAATTATATATTATCTACTGTACATAAAATATCAAATTTCACCAAATATATATTATATACTGTAGATAAAATATCTAATTTCACCAAGTATATATTTTATACTGTACATAAAATATCAAATTCCATCAAATATATTATATACTGTACATAAAATATGAAAGTACACCAAATATATATTATATACTGTACATAAAATATGAAAGTACACCACATATATATTATATACTGTACATAAAATATCAAATTTCACCAAATATATATTATATACTGTACATAAAATATCAAATTCCACCAAATATATGTTATCTACTGTACATAAAATATGAAATTACGCCAAACATATATTATATACTGTACATAAAATATCAAATTTCAACAAATATATATTATATCCTCTACATAAAATATCAAAGTCCACGAAATATATATTATCTACTGTACATAAAATACCAAATTTCACCAAATATATATTATATACTGTACATAAAATATCAAATTTCACCAAATATATATTTTATACTCTACATAAAATATGAAAGTCCACCAAATATATATTATCTACTGTACATTAAATATCAAATTTCACAAAATATATGTTATATACTGTTCATGAAATATCCAATTTCATCAAATATATTATACACTGTACATAAAATACGAAATTACAACAAATATATATTGTATACTGTACATAAAATATGAAGGTACAACATATATATATTATATACTGTACATAAAATATCAAATTTCACCAAATATATGTTATATACTCTACATAAAATATCAAAGTCCACCAATTATATATTATCTACTGTACATAAAATATCAAATTTCACCAAATATATATATTATATTGCAGATAAAATATCAAATTTCACCAAATATATATATTATACTGTACATAAAATATCAAATTTCATCAAATATATTAAATACTGTACATAAAATATGAAAGTACACCAAATACATATATTATACTGTACATGAAATATCAAATTTCACAAAATATATATCATATACTGTAGATAAAATAGCAAATTTCACCAAATATATATTATATACTGTACATAAAATTTCAAATTTTATCATATATTATATACTGTACATAAAATATGAAAGTATGCCAAATATATATTATATACTGTATATAAAATATCAAATTTAACAATATATATTATATACTGTACATAAAATATCAAATTTCACCAGATATATATTATATAGTGTACATAAAATATCAAATTTTATCAAATATATTATATACTGTACATAAAATATGAAAGTACAGCAAATATATATTATATACTGTTCATAAAATATCAAATTTCAACAAATATATTATATACTCTACATAAAATATCAAAGTCCACCAAATATATATTATCTACTGTACATAAAATATCAAATTTCACCAAATATATATTATATACTGTGCAGAAAATATCAAATTTCACCAAATATATATTATATACTCTACATAAAATATCAAAGTCCACCAAATATATATTATCTACTGTACGTAAAATGTCAAATTTCACAAGATATATGTTATATACTGTTCATTAAATATCAAATTTCATCAAATATATTATACACTGCACATGAAATATGAAATTACACCCAATATATATTATGTACTGTACATAAAATATGAAAGTACACCAAATATATATTATATACTGTACATAAAATATCAAATTTCACCAAATATGTATAATGTACTCTACATAAAATATCAAAGTCCACCAATTATATATTATCTACTGTACATAAAATATCAAATTTCACCAAATATATATTATATACTGTACATAAAGTACCAAATTTCACTAAATATATATTATACACTGTACATAAAATATCAAATTTCACCAAATATATATTATATACTGTACATAAAATATCAAATTTTGTCAAATATATTATATACTGTACATAAAATATATAAGTACAGCAAATATATATTATATACTGTAGATAAAATATCAAATTTCACCAAATATATATTATATACTCTACATAAAATATGAAAGTCCGCCAAATATATATTATCTACTGTACATAAAATATCAAATTTCACCAAATATATATTATACACTGTACAGAAAATATCAAATTTCAACAAATATATATTATATACTCTACATAAAATATCAAAGTCCACCAAATATATATTATCTACTGTACGTAGAATGTCAAATTTCACACAATATATGTTATATACTGTTCATGAAATATCAAATTTCATCAAATATATTATACACTGTACATGAAATATGAAATTACACCAAATATATATTATATACTGTACATAAAATATGAAAGTACACCAAATATATATTATATACTGTACATAAAAGATCAAATTTCACCAAAGATGTCTTATATACTCCACATAAAATATCAATTCCACCAATTATATATTATCTACTGTACATAAAATATAAAATTTCACCAAATATATATAATCTACTGTACATAAAATATCAAATTTCACCAAATATATATTATGTACTCTACATAAAATATCAAATTCCGTCAAATATATTATATAGTGTACATAAAATATGAAAGTACACCAAATATATATTATATACTGTACATAAAATATGAAAGTACACCACATATATATTATATACTGTACATAAAATATCAAATATCACCAAATATATATTATATACTCTACATAAAATATCAAATTCCACCAAATATATATTATCTACTGTACATAAAATATGAAAGTACGCCAAATATATATTATATACGGTATATAAAATATCAAATTTAACAATATATATTATATACTGTACATAAAATATCAAATTTCACCAGATATATATTATATACTATACATAAAATATCAAATGTTATTAAATATATTATATACAGTACATAAAATATGAAAGTACAGCAAATATATCTTATATACTGTTCATAAAATATCAAATTTCAACAAATATATTATATACTCTACATAAAATATCAAAGTCCACCAAATATATATTATCTACTGTACATAAAATATCAAATTTCACCAAATATATATTATATACTGTGCAGAAAATATCAAATTTCACCAAATATATATTATATACTCTACATAAAACATCAAAGTCCACCAAATATATATTATCTACTGTACGTAAAATGTCAAATTTCACAAGATATATGTTATATACTGTTCATTAAATATCAAATTTCATCAAATATATTATACACTGTACATGAAATATGAAATTACACCAAATAAATATTATGTACTGTACATAAAATATGAAAGTACACCAAATATATATTATATACTGTACATAAAATATCAAATTTCACCAAATATGTATTATGTACTCTACATAAAATATCAAAGTCCACCAATTATATATTATCTACTGTACATAAAATATCAAATTTCACCAAATATATATAATATACTGTAGATAAAATATCAAATTTCACCAAATATATATTATATACTGTACATAAAATATCAAATTTCATGAAATATATTATATACTGTACATAAAATATGAAAGTACACCAAATATATATTATATACTGTACATAAAATATCAAATTTCACCAAATATATATTATATACTCTACATAAAATATCAAATTCCACCAAATATATATTATATACTCTACATAAAATATCAAATTCCACCAAATATATATTATCCACTGTACATAAAATATGAAAGTACGCCAAATATATATTATATACTGTACATAAAATATCAAATTTCAACAAATATATGTTATATCCTCTACATAAGATATCAAATTCCACGAAATATATATTATCTACTGTACATAAAATACCAAATTTCACCAAATATATATTATATACTGTATATAAAATATCAAATTTCACCAAATATATATTATATACTCTACATAAAATATGAAAGTCCATCAAATATATATTATCTACTGTACATTAAATATCAAATTTCACAAAATATATGTTATATACTGTTCATGAAATATCAAATTTCATCAAATATATTATACACTGTACATAAAATATGAAATTACACGAAATATATATTGTATACTGTACATAAAATATGAAAGTACAACATATATATTATATACTGTACATAAAATATCAAACTTCACCAAATATGTATTATATACTCTACATAAAATATCAAATCCACCAATTATATATTATCTACTGTACATAAAATATCAAATTTCACCAAATATATATTATATACTGTAGATACAATATCAAATTTCACAAAATATATATTATATACTGTACATAAAATATCAAATTTCATCAAATATATTATATACTGTACATAAAATATGAAAGTACACGAAATATATATAATATACTGTACATAAAGTACCAAATTTCACTAAATATATATTATACACTGTACATAAAATATCAAATTTCACCAAATATATATTATATACTGTACATAAAATATCAAATTTCATCAAATATATATTATATACTCTACATAAAATATGAATTCCGCCAAATATATATTATCTACTGTTCACAAAATATCAAATTTCACCAAATATATATTATACACTATACAGAAAATATCAAATTTCACCAAATATATATTATATACTCTACAAATAATATCAAAGTCCACCAAATATATATTATCTACTGTACGTAAAATGTCAAATTTCACAAAATATATGTTATATACGGTTCATGAAATATCAAATTTCATCAAATATATTATACACTGTACATGAAATATGAAATTACACCAAATATATATTATATACTCTACATAAAATATGAAAGTACACCAAATATATATTATATACTGTACATAAAATATCAAATTTCACCAAATATGTATTAAATACTCCACATAAAATATCAAAGTCCACCAATTATATATTATCTACTGTACATAAAATATCAAATTTCACCAAATATATATTATATACTGTAGATAAAATATCTAATTTCACCAAGTATATATTTTATACTGTACATAAAATATCAAATTCCATCAAATATATTATATACTGTACATAAAATATGAAAGTACACCAAATATATATTATATACTGTACATAAAATATGAAAGTACACCACATATATATTATATACTGTACATAAAATATCAAATTTCACCAAATATATATTATATACTGTACATAAAATATCAAATTCCACCAAATATATGTTATCTACTGTACATAAAATATGAAAGTACGCCAAACATATATTATATACTGTACATAAAATATCAAATTTCAACAAATATATATTATATCCTCTACATAAAATATCAAAGTCCACGAAATATATATTATCTACTGTACATAAAATACCAAATTTCACCAAATATATATTATATACTGTACATAAAATATCAAATTTCACCAAATATATATTTTATACTCTACATAAAATATGAAAGTCCACCAAATATATATTATCTACTGTACATTAAATATCAAATTTCACAAAATATATGTTATATACTGTTCATGAAATATCCAATTTCATCAAATATATTATACACTGTACATAAAATACGAAATTACAACAAATATATATTGTATACTGTACATAAAATATGAAGGTACAACATATATATATTATATACTGTACATAAAATATCAAATTTCACCAAATATATGTTATATACTCTACATAAAATATCAAAGTCCACCAATTATATATTATCTACTGTACATAAAATATCAAATTTCACCAAATATATATATTATATTGCAGATAAAATATCAAATTTCACCAAATATATATATTATACTGTACATAAAATATCAAATTTCATCAAATATATTAAATACTGTACATAAAATATGAAAGTACACCAAATACATATATTATACTGTACATGAAATATCAAATTTCACAAAATATATATCATATACTGTAGATAAAATAGCAAATTTCACCAAATATATATTATATACTG
The DNA here is from genome assembly GCF_029281585.2 of Gorilla gorilla gorilla. Classification (NCBI taxonomy): domain Eukaryota; kingdom Metazoa; phylum Chordata; class Mammalia; order Primates; family Hominidae; genus Gorilla; species Gorilla gorilla. The sequence continues at coordinate 4,251,487 of NC_073236.2, forward strand.
TACATAAAATTTCAAATTTTATCATATATTATATACTGTACATAAAATATGAAAGTATGCCAAATATATATTATATACTGTATATAAAATATCAAATTTAACAATATATATTATATACTGTACATAAAATATCAAATTTCACCAGATATATATTATATAGTGTACATAAAATATCAAATTTTATCAAATATATTATATACTGTACATAAAATATGAAAGTACAGCAAATATATATTATATACTGTTCATAAAATATCAAATTTCAACAAATATATTATATACTCTACATAAAATATCAAAGTCCACCAAATATATATTATCTACTGTACATAAAATATCAAATTTCACCAAATATATATTATATACTGTGCAGAAAATATCAAATTTCACCAAATATATATTATATACTCTACATAAAATATGAATTCCGCCAAATATATATTATCTACTGTTCACAAAATATCAAATTTCACCAAATATATATTATACACTATACAGAAAATATCAAATTTCACCAAATATATATTATATACTCTACAAATAATATCAAAGTCCACCAAATATATATTATCTACTGTACGTAAAATGTCAAATTTCACAAAATATATGTTATATACGGTTCATGAAATATCAAATTTCATCAAATATATTATACACTGTTCATGAAATATTAAATTACACCAAATATATATTATATACTGTACATAAAATATGAAAGTACACCAAATATATATTATATACTGTCCATAAAATATCAAATTTCACCAAATATGTATTACATACTCCACATAAAATATCAAAGTCCACCAATTATATATTATCTACTGTACATTAAATATCAAATTTCACAAAATATATGTTATATACTGTTCATGAAATACCAAATTTCATCAAATATATTATACACTACATAAAATATGAAATTACACCAAATATATATTGTATACTGTACATAAAATATGAAAGTACAACATATATATATTATATACTGTACATAAAATATCAAATTTCACCTAATATGTATTATATACTCTACATAAAGTATGAAAGTCCACCAAATATATATTATCTAGTGTACATTAAATATCAAATTTCACAAAATATATGTTATATACTGTTCATGAAATATCAAATTTCATCAAATATATTATACACTGTACATAAAATATGAAATTACACCAAATATATATTGTATACTGTACATAAAATATGAAAGTACAACATATATATATTATATACTGTACATAAAATATCAAATTTCACCAAATATGTATTATATACTCTACATAAAATATCAAAGTCCACCAATTATATATTATCTACTGTACATAAAATATCAAATTTCACCATATTTATATTATATACTGTACAGAAAATATCAAATTTCACCAAATATATATTATATACTCTACATAAAATATCAAAGTCCACCAAATATATATTATCTACTGTACGTAAAATGTCAAATTTCACAGAATATATGTTATATACTGTTCATGAAATATCAAATTTCATCAAATATATTATACACTGTACATGAAATATGAAATTACACCAAATATATATTATATACTGTACATAAAATATGAAAGTACACCAAATATATATTATATACTGTACATAAAATATCAAATTTCACCAAATATGTATTATATACTCCACATAAAATATCAAAGTCCACCAATTATATATTATCTACTGTACATAAAATATCAAATTTCACCAAATATATATTATATACTGTAGATAAAATACAAAAATACATAAAATATCAAAGTCCAAGAAATATATATTATCTACTGTACATAAAATGTCAAATTTCACCAAATATATATTATATCCTCTACATAAAATATCAAAGTCGAAGAAATATATATTATCTACTGTACATAAAATGTCAAATTTCACCAAATATATATTATATACTGTACATAAAATATCAAATTTCACCAAATATATATTATATACTCTACATAAAATATCAAAGTCCACCAAATCTATATTATCTACTGTACGTAAAATGTCAAATTTCACAAAATATATGTTATATACTGTTCATGAAATATCAAATTTCATCAAATATATTATACACTGTTCATGAAATATGAAATTACACCAAATATATATTATATACTGTACATAAAATATGAAAGTACACCAAATATATATTATATACTGTACATAAAATATCAAATTTCACCAAATATGTATTACATACTCCACATAAAATATCAAAGTCCACCAATTATATATTATCTACTGTACATTAAATATCAAATTTCACAAAATATATGTTATATACTGTTCATGAAATATCAAATTTCATCAAATATATTATACACTGTACATAAAATATGAAATTACACCAAATATATATTGTATACTGTACATAAAATATGAAAGTACAACATATATATATTATATACTGTACATAAAATATCAAATTTCACCAAATATGTATTATATACTCTACATAAAATATGAAAGTCCACCAAATATATATTATCTAGTGTACATTAAATATCAAATTTCACAAAATATATGTTATATACTGTTCATGAAATATCAAATTTCATCAAATATATTATACACTGTACATAAAATATGAAATTACACCAAATATATATTGTATACTGTACATAAAATATGAAAGTACACCAAATATATATTATATACTGTACATAAAATATCAAATTTCACCAAATATGTATTACATACTCCACATAAAATATCAAAGTCCACCAATTATATATTATCTACTGTACATTAAATATCAAATTTCACAAAATATATGTTATATACTGTTCATGAAAAATCAAATTTCATCAAATATATTATACACTGTACATGAAATATGAAATTACACCAAATATATATTATATACTGTACATAAAATATGAAAGTACACCAAATATATATTATATACTGTACATAAAATATCAAATTTCACCAAATATGTATTATATACTCCACATAAAATATCAAAGTCCACCAATTATATATCTACTGTACATAAAATATCAAATTCCATCAAATATATTATATACTGTACATAAAATATGAAAGTACACCACATATATATTATATACTGTACATAAAATATCAAATTTCACCAAATATATATTATATACTCTACATAAAATATCAAATTCCACCAAATATGTATTATCTACTGTACATAAAATATGAAAGTACGCCAAATATATATTATATACTGTATATAAAATATCAAATTTAACAATATATATTATATACTGTACATAAAATATCAAATTTCACCAGATATATATTATATACTATACATAAAATATAAAATTTTATCAAATATATTATATACTGTACATAAAATATGAAAGTACAGCAAATATATATTATATACTGTACATAAAATATCAAATTTCAACAAATATATATTATATCCTCTACATAAAATATCAAAGTCCAAGAAATATATATTATCTACTGTACATAAAATGTCAAATTTCACCAAATATATATTATATACTGTACATAAAATATCAAATTTCACCAAATATATATTATATACTCTACACAAAATATGAAAGTCCACCAAATATATATTATCTACTGTACATTAAATATCAAATTTCACAAAATATATGTTATATACTGTTCATGAAATATCAAATTTCATCAAATATATTATACACTGTTCATGAAATATGAAATTACACCAAATATATATTATATACTGTACATAAAATATGAAAGTAAACCAAATATATATTATATACTGTACATAAAATATCAAATTTCACCAAATATGTGTTACATACTCCACATAAAATATCAAAGTCCACCAATTATATATTATCTACTGTACATTAAATATCAAATTTCACAAAATATATGTTATATACTCTTCATGAAATATCAAATTTCATCAAATATATTATACACTGTACATAAAATATGAAATTACACCAAATATATATTGTATACTGTACATAAAATATGAAAGTACAACATATATATATTATATACTGTACATAAAATATCAAATTTCACCAAATATGTATTATATACTCTACATAAAATATGAAAGTCCACCAAATATATATTATCTAGTGTACATTAAATATCAAATTTCACAAAATATATGTTATATACTGTTCATGAAATATCAAATTTCATCAAATATATTATACACTGTACATAAAATATGAAATTACACCAAATATATATTGTATACTGTACATAAAATATGAAAGTACAACATATATATATTATATACTGTACATAAAATATCAAATTTCACCAAATATATATTATATACTCTACATAAAATATCAAATTCCACCAAATATGTATTATCTACTGTACATAAAATATGAAAGTACGCCAAATATATATTATATACTGTATATAAAATATCAAATTTAACAATATATATTATATACTGTACATAAAATATCAAATTTCACCAGATATATATTATATACTGTACATAAAATACCAAATTTTATCAAATATATTATATACTGTACATAAAATATGAAAGTACAGCAAATATATATTATATACTGTACATAAAATATCAAATTTCAACAAATATATATTATATCCTCTACATAAAATATCAAAGTCCAAGAAATATATATTATCTACTGTACATAAAATGTCAAATTTCACCAAATATATATTATATACTGTACATAAAATATCAAATTTCACCAAATATATATTATATACTCTACACAAAATATGAAAGTCCACCAAATATATATTTTCTGCTGTATATTAAATATCAAATTTCACAAAATATATGTTATATACTGTTCATGAAATATCAAATTTCATCAAATATATTATACACTGTTCATGAAATATGAAATTACACAAAATATATATTATATACTGTACATAAAATATGAAAGTACACCACATATATATTATATACTGTACATAAAATATGAAATTTCACCAAATATGTGTTACATACTCCACATAAAATATCAAAGTCCACCAATTATATATTATCTACTGTACATTAAATATCAAATTTCACAAAATATATGTTATATACTGTTCATGAAATATCAAATTTCATCAAATATATTATACACTGTACATAAAATATGAAATTACACCAAATATATATTGTATACTGTAAATAATATATGAAAGTACAACATATATATATTATATACTGTACATAAAATATCAAATTTCACCGAATATGTATTATATACTCTACATAAAATATGAAAGTCCACCAAATATATATTATCTAGTGTACATTAAATATCAAATTTCACAAAATATATGTTATATACTGTTCATGAAATATCAAATTTCATCAAATATATTATACACTGCACATAAAATATGAAATTACACCAAAGATATATTGTATACTGTACATAAAATATGAAAGTACAACATATATATATTATATACTGTACATAAAATATCAAATTTCACCAAATATGTATTATATACTCTACATAAAATATCAAAGTCCACCAATTATATATTCTCTACTGTACATAAAATATCAAATTTCACCATATATATATTATATACTGCACAGAAAATATCAAATTTCACCAAATATATATTATACACTCTACATAAAATATCAAAGTCCACCAAATATATATTATCTACTCTACGTAAAATGTCAAATTTCACAGAATATATGTTATATACTGTTCATTAAATATCAAATTTCATCAAATATATTATACACTGTACATGAAATATGAAATTACACCAAATATATATTATATACTGTACATAAAATATGAAAGTACACCAAATATATATTATATACTGTACATAAAATATCAAATTTCACCAAATATGTATTATATACTCCACATAAAATATCAAAGTCCACCAATTATATATCTACTGTACATAAAATATCAAATTTCACCAAATATATATTATATACTGTAGATAAAATATCAAATTTCACCAAATATATATTATATACTGTACATAAAATATCAAATTCCATCAAATATATTATATACTGTACATAAAATATGAAAGTACACCACATATATATTATATACTGTACATAAAATATCAAATTTCACCAAATATATATTATATACTCTACATAAAATATCAAATTCCACCAAATATGTATTATCTACTGTACATAAAATATGAAAGTACGCCAAATATATATTATATACTGTATATAAAATATCAAATTTAACAATATATATTATATACTGTACATAAAATATCAAATTTCACCAGATATATATTATATACTATACATAAAATATAAAATTTTATCAAATATATTATATACTGTACATAAAATATGAAAGTACAGCAAATATATATTATATACTGTACATAAAATATCAAATTTCAACAAATATATATTATATCCTCTACATAAAATATCAAAGTCCAAGAAATATATATTATCTACTGTACATAAAATGTCAAATTTCACCAAATATATATTATATACTGTACATAAAATATCAAATTTCACCAAATATATATTATATACTCTACACAAAATATGAAAGTCCACCAAATATATATTATCTACTGTACATTAAATATCAAATTTCACAAAATATATGTTATATACTGTTCATGAAATATCAAATTTCATCAAATATATTATACACTGTTCATGAAATATGAAATTACACCAAATATATATTATATACTGTACATAAAATATGAAAGTAAACCAAATATATATTATATACTGTACATAAAATATCAAATTTCACCAAATATGTGTTACATACTCCACATAAAATATCAAAGTCCACCAATTATATATTATCTACTGTACATTAAATATCAAATTTCACAAAATATATGTTATATACTCTTCATGAAATATCAAATTTCATCAAATATATTATACACTGTACATAAAATATGAAATTACACCAAATATATATTGTATACTGTACATAAAATATGAAAGTACAACATATATATATTATATACTGTACATAAAATATCAAATTTCACCAAATATGTATTATATACTCTACATAAAATATGAAAGTCCACCAAATATATATTATCTAGTGTACATTAAATATCAAATTTCACAAAATATATGTTATATACTGTTCATGAAATATCAAATTTCATCAAATATATTATACACTGTACATAAAATATGAAATTACACCAAATATATATTGTATACTGTACATAAAATATGAAAGTACAACATATATATATTATATACTGTACATAAAATATCAAATTTCACCAAATATATATTATATACTCTACATAAAATATCAAATTCCACCAAATATGTATTATCTACTGTACATAAAATATGAAAGTACGCCAAATATATATTATATACTGTATATAAAATATCAAATTTAACAATATATATTATATACTGTACATAAAATATCAAATTTCACCAGATATATATTATATACTGTACATAAAATACCAAATTTTATCAAATATATTATATACTGTACATAAAATATGAAAGTACAGCAAATATATATTATATACTGTACATAAAATATCAAATTTCAACAAATATATATTATATCCTCTACATAAAATATCAAAGTCCAAGAAATATATATTATCTACTGTACATAAAATGTCAAATTTCACCAAATATATATTATATACTGTACATAAAATATCAAATTTCACCAAATATATATTATATACTCTACACAAAATATGAAAGTCCACCAAATATATATTTTCTACTGTATATTAAATATCAAATTTCACAAAATATATGTTATATACTGTTCATGAAATATCAAATTTCATCAAATATATTATACACTGTTCATGAAATATGAAATTACACAAAATATATATTATATACTGTACATAAAATATGAAAGTACACCACATATATATTATATACTGTACATAAAATATGAAATTTCACCAAATATGTGTTACATACTCCACATAAAATATCAAAGTCCACCAATTATATATTATCTACTGTACATTAAATATCAAATTTCACAAAATATATGTTATATACTGTTCATGAAATATCAAATTTCATCAAATATATTATACACTGTACATAAAATATGAAATTACACCAAATATATATTGTATACTGTAAATAATATATGAAAGTACAACATATATATATTATATACTGTACATAAAATATCAAATTTCACCGAATATGTATTATATACTCTACATAAAATATGAAAGTCCACCAAATATATATTATCTAGTGTACATTAAATATCAAATTTCACAAAATATATGTTATATACTGTTCATGAAATATCAAATTTCATCAAATATATTATACACTGCACATAAAATATGAAATTACACCAAAGATATATTGTATACTGTACATAAAATATGAAAGTACAACATATATATATTATATACTGTACATAAAATATCAAATTTCACCAAATATGTATTATATACTCTACATAAAATATCAAAGTCCACCAATTATATATTCTCTACTGTACATAAAATATCAAATTTCACCATATATATATTATATACTGCACAGAAAATATCAAATTTCACCAAATATATATTATACACTCTACATAAAATATCAAAGTCCACCAAATATATATTATCTACTCTACGTAAAATGTCAAATTTCACAGAATATATGTTATATACTGTTCATTAAATATCAAATTTCATCAAATATATTATACACTGTACATGAAATATGAAATTACACCAAATATATATTATATACTGTACATAAAATATGAAAGTACACCAAATATATATTATATACTGTACATAAAATATCAAATTTCACCAAATATGTATTATATACTCCACATAAAATATCAAAGTCCACCAATTATATATCTACTGTACATAAAATATCAAATTTCACCAAATATATATTATATACTGTAGATAAAATATCAAATTTCACCAAATATATATTATATACTGTACATAAAATATCAAATTCCATCAAATATATTATATACTGTACATAAAATATGAAAGTACACCACATATATATTATATACTGTACATAAAATATCAAATTTCACCAAATATATATTATATACTCTACATAAAATATCAAATTCCACCAAATATGTATTATCTACTGTACATAAAATATGAAAGTACGCCAAATATATATTATATACTGTATATAAAATATCAAATTTAACAATATATATTATATACTGTACATAAAATATCAAATTTCACCAGATATATATTATATACTATACATAAAATATAAAATTTTATCAAATATATTATATACTGTACATAAAATATGAAAGTACAGCAAATATATATTATATACTGTACATAAAATATCAAATTTCAACAAATATATATTATATCCTCTACATAAAATATCAAAGTCCAAGAAATATATATTATCTACTGTACATAAAATGTCAAATTTCACCAAATATATATTATATACTGTACATAAAATATCAAATTTCACCAAATATATATTATATACTCTACACAAAATATGAAAGTCCACCAAATATATATTATCTACTGTACATTAAATATCAAATTTCACAAAATATATGTTATATACTGTTCATGAAATATCAAATTTCATCAAATATATTATACACTGTTCATGAAATATGAAATTACACCAAATATATATTATATACTGTACATAAAATATGAAAGTAAACCAAATATATATTATATACTGTACATAAAATATCAAATTTCACCAAATATGTGTTACATACTCCACATAAAATATCAAAGTCCACCAATTATATATTATCTACTGTACATTAAATATCAAATTTCACAAAATATATGTTATATACTCTTCATGAAATATCAAATTTCATCAAATATATTATACACTGTACATAAAATATGAAATTACACCAAATATATATTGTATACTGTACATAAAATATGAAAGTACAACATATATATATTATATACTGTACATAAAATATCAAATTTCACCAAATATGTATTATATACTCTACATAAAATATGAAAGTCCACCAAATATATATTATCTAGTGTACATTAAATATCAAATTTCACAAAATATATGTTATATACTGTTCATGAAATATCAAATTTCATCAAATATATTATACACTGTACATAAAATATGAAATTACACCAAATATATATTGTATACTGTACATAAAATATGAAAGTACAACATATATATATTATATACTGTACATAAAATATCAAATTTCACCAAATATATATTATATACTCTACATAAAATATCAAATTCCACCAAATATGTATTATCTACTGTACATAAAATATGAAAGTACGCCAAATATATATTATATACTGTATATAAAATATCAAATTTAACAATATATATTATATACTGTACATAAAATATCAAATTTCACCAGATATATATTATATACTGTACATAAAATACCAAATTTTATCAAATATATTATATACTGTACATAAAATATGAAAGTACAGCAAATATATATTATATACTGTACATAAAATATCAAATTTCAACAAATATATATTATATCCTCTACATAAAATATCAAAGTCCAAGAAATATATATTATCTACTGTACATAAAATGTCAAATTTCACCAAATATATATTATATACTGTACATAAAATATCAAATTTCACCAAATATATATTATATACACTACACAAAATATGAAAGTCCACCAAATATATATTTTCTACTGTATATTAAATATCAAATTTCACAAAATATATGTTATATACTGTTCATGAAATATCAAATTTCATCAAATATATTATACACTGTTCATGAAATATGAAATTACACAAAATATATATTATATACTGTACATAAAATATGAAAGTACACCACATATATATTATATACTGTACATAAAATATGAAATTTCACCAAATATGTGTTACATACTCCACATAAAATATCAAAGTCCACCAATTATATATTATCTACTGTACATTAAATATCAAATTTCACAAAATATATGTTATATACTGTTCATGAAATATCAAATTTCATCAAATATATTATACACTGTACATAAAATATGAA